>NC_091796.1:15667000-16271500 GCF_041296235.1 Equus asinus
ATTTCTGAGAATGTTCAATGAGAAAAATGTCCAATGAAAAAAAGAACGCTGCATTTAGCTAACCCTGGGAGATATTGCATGCTGTATCCTCTCCTAGTAATTCATAGTGAGCATCAACATTTTAAGGGATCCAAGAAATCGTACATTAATTAAATCAGCAGTTTCCAAACCTCAGTGATGAGGAACTCCTCTCCCTTTTCTTTTTTTTTCTCTTCAGGTAACAGCCATTATCATCCTGCAGAACTAGTGGTCCATGGAACACACTTCAGGCAATGCTATTTTATAGGATTTTATCTCCATTTTGAGGGGAGGGGCCGGGGAGGCTAGAAGTCTCTGATTTATTTGGGAAATAAATGCTGCATGCTAAAGGGTTTTTGAAGCCTCTAAACTTGATTTAGGGATATGGCCTGGCTGAGACAGGAGGCACCTCCTCTGGCATTTTGTCCGACGCCTGTATCATGATGGATGTTATGAGGCCCCGCAATGTGTTTATCCCCATCCCTGCAACTAGATGTGAGATATTGAGGGGTGTGACATGTGTCTGGCAATAGGTAATAAAGGTTTGTTGAATGAATGAGTGAATGAATCATGTTCCTGCTGTAGTGGGGCTCTTGTAGCAATACCACACTTCCTCCACCATCCTGTTTGTTTTATTTCTTGTCCTGATAATTAGCATATCTCACTTGTTCTAACAGATTATTACACAGCAAGAGGTCTGGTTGAGGAGGAGGTATTCTTGGCTGGTGACCACCATAAGCCCAGTCCCCCCAGAGGATCTGAGAGGGGGAGGTAGGCTGGCTTTTGTGTTCCTTGGGCCTTGGATAGTCTTCAATTGGGTCTGAAGAAAATTGGCTCATTGCAAGTTAGATGCATCCTTGCCCAGGGCCTGATGGCACTTCTTTCTGTATCCAACCTTGTTGCCAGCTTAAAATATTTCCAAAACATGTCTCTCCTCATTTTATAGGATGTTTGTGCTAACATTTCAACAGCAGAACATTTTCAATGTATTACTGAAATTACTTTTATCTTCCACATTGTTTCAGTGACAAATGGTTTGCAAGATTATAAATCTCATGAAACAGCGATGTCAAGACAACAGCAATCTTATGCAAAATTCATAAGTATTGTCTGGAAGAAGGTAGCCAGTAGAGACAAGGACGTAAACGCGATTATGAGTGGTGTTGTTACTGCAGGTGATTATTATTGAACTGTCATCTAGATACATTTGACACTTGCTCAAATAGTTAATTGCTGTGGGTTAACTAGTCACTAGGCATTTATTGAGAGCTAAGCCCTCCACTAAAGGATAAGATAATAAACCAAATAATTCCTGCCCTTGGAGAGTTTCCAATCTAGTTAACGAGACTATGTATGAATAGAAGCAATAAAGGTACTCAAGAGCAACTTGCTACTGAGTTATTGAGGCTCAATGATACATTTGTGCTTACTTAAGGCCTGAAGACTAGAGACTGGGTCAGGAGTAGGGGGTCAATCAGGAAGGATGTAGCAGATGAGTTTTAAAGGATGAATGGAGGAACGGTAGCATTTACAGGTGAGGGAAATAAACCTCTAAGAGGTATAGGGACCAAACCCGTAAAGCAATAATGGATTTATTAAGTGAGTTATTTAGAATAGCACCTGTACATCACATAAAGAAAAATATGTCACTTTTCAAAGATTTGCTCGTGCCATTAATTTTGGAGTGGGAATGTGATAGGTGTTGGGGGTTTTGTGAACGTGACTCCTGGTGCTGTCGTATTTGATGTCTGATGAGGAATGAAACCCGTCTAGCTGGAAGGAGTAAAATCATTGAAGATCATAGTTTCTGTCTGATTGGCTGAGGCAGGAAGCAGGGAGAGCACCGGCTCTAAACAGTAACTTACTCAATCCTGCATTTCTTTCTAAAACTCGCATGGAAGGCAAATATTTTTCTCCAGGCCCAGGATTTAATGCAGCAGAACTAGGAACCGGTTTAAAGTCTATAACGAGGAAATTGAATCTGAGAACTCCCTAACCCTTTCAAGACCTTGACAACTTTCTACCTTTAGTCTGATAAGGTGAATTTCTGGTAGGAGAAAGCAGCGCTCGCTCTGCCCTGTGGCAAGCTGAGATGTTTACAGTCGATGTGTTCAGGTGAAAATTTGATGTTCAAGTGAAGAAAAATAGTGGCAAACACCGTGAGGTGGATGTGGCATGGGGAGGGGACGGGAGGAATTAGGAGAGAGGAAGAAAAAGAGGTTTTCCTAGTTGCATCTTTATGTCCTCACAGCTATTCCATGCAGAAAGCCAATGGGAAAATTCAGAAAGAGTTTAGGAGCTCTGAAGATATTGGCTCTCCCAAATAGTTTTACATATTGTGAGGTGCTAAAACAAATTCCATGCAATCCTCAGTAAAGAATATTGGATTCAGAAAAAGAAAAGAATTATCGGGTGCCGTTTGATGGTTGTCGTTGGGAGGGTGTTGGAGAGAACAGATTACTGGTACTCACAGGGTTTTTTCTTTGAGGATGATCTCAAAAGTCACAGATGACAGGACAAAGTGGTATTTAAAGACTCATATTAGTGTCCAGACTCCTAAATCCTTTGTTGAGGCTCAGGTTAACAGACCTTGGGGCCACCGTAATCCCTATCCCGGGGCTCTCTCTTTGAACATCCCAGTGCCGGCACATCTTCCTCCTTTGAAGGACTGTCCTGAGGATTTACAGGGATAATATTCCTAAAGCATTTTGAGCAATTCTTAGCCCTGAATAAGTGGGAGACATTGTGTGTTTTTTTTTATTTTGACAATTATTAATATTAGATTTGATTTTTGCAAACAGTTGGAAGTCATGTAGAGGGAAGTCTGATGTATAAAGAAGGGAGTCAAGCCAAGACCCGGCATTTGGAGTCTAAAAGGCAGGCAAAAATGGTGAGGTTGTTTCGTGTGGTTCATAAGCTGAAAGTGAAAGGTTATATTTCACTAAAAATTCCTGGAAAAGAGAAAGCTTCGAAAATATCTTGCGAGGACATCCCTGCGTGCTCAAGGTGACGGCTTCACTGGCATGTGTATATTCTGGTGCGCTTTCCGAGGACACTATGGGATGTTTAAAGGGGAATCCAAAAAGTCAGGGAAGGCTCTGTTACTGGGGAAAGTTGGGGGTGAGGGGTGGGGTACAACCCAGAGAAACCAAGTAATAGGAGCCCAGCATGAGGCCGAGGTGTTGAGGCTGCTGTTGCCACAAATGCAGAGGTCCCCCTGGGTCCTGGCTGGTGCCTTGGGGACTGAGGAAGATCCCAATTCTCTCCTTATGGAAGAGCCAGAGGAACAGCCTCCAGAGGGAGCTTCTCTTTTGACTTTGGGGGACAAGCAGTTTGGGTGGTTACACATATGGATATGGATTCTGGCTCTACCACGTGTTAATAATTGGGCTCTTTAGTCATTCTGAGTTCACTGATCTTTTCTTCAAAATTGGGACATTTAACACATTCTTCAAAGGAGTTTCTGATTTTTATTATGAAAATTTTCAAAGTTTTCGCAATTAAACAGAACAGCACACATAATAACCCCCCATGTATCCATAAGCCTGCTTCAAAACCTATTACTTTACACTGATCTTATTTTTTTTCTACTTTTACCCCATCACTCCCCCCACTCCAGATTATGGGAAAGTAAGTCACAGGCATTTTGTCATTTAATCCATAAGTATTTCGCTATGAATCTCTAAAAGATAAAGTCTCTTTTTAAAACTATAACCACAATTCCATAATCACACCTAAAAAAATAAGACCAGTAATTTCATAATATCAAATATCAGCTACCTAGTCAGTGTTCACGTTTCTCCATTCATCTCATAATGTTTTTTTTGTTTTGTTTTTAAAGATTTTATTTTTTCATTTATCATTGTCTTTTGGAAGTTTCCTGCAGTTAGGGTATTTTGAAATGGAGGTTTTATTATTGCTCAGGTGTGGTGAGGCCAACAGATCAGGAGATGACTGCCAATGAAAAGGTAGTTTGTTACTCACAGTTCCCAAGAGGAGGGGGCATGCCAGGCCACAGGGGACCACACGGGCAGCTCCAGGGTAAGCCAGGAGGCAGAGGGAGCAGGAGGAAAGCATGGGTGGGAGCCTTTATTGTGGTTTCCATGGGAAAGGCAAGAGAAGCCAGGCTAAGCAAATTTAGGAATGGCTAGTTTGAATAATTTCAACAGGCTCTTGGGCACAGGGACTGTCTCTAGTTGTCTGGTACCTGGCCCTGAGGGTTTAGGGCAGGGCGATATTGGCCCAGGGTATAAGAACCTGATGGAGGATGTGGAGGGGTGTTGGCCCTGGATTGGTTAGTCTGCATATGAAAGGTGTGCTTGAAGGTGAGTCCTTGACTATTGCTAGGAACTGGTTAGCCCTGGGAGGGGCAGGCTCTCATGGTCAGTAAGGCTCCAGATGTCACAACATCAGAATAAAAAGACATGCTTAATAGACAAACTTTGCCTATTACATCCCCACGACGTCATTTTATCCCTTTCTTTGTCCCCTGTATTTGCTATAAATTGGTAAGGACATCTGCAGTCTTGATTGGACTCAAGTTCTATTTTTTTGTGATTTCTATTACAAAAAGCATAATATCCAATTATCTCTCTTTTTGTTATGCGAGCAGCTATTGATGAGCGATGGCTAGAATCATTATTTAATTAGGGATTGCAAAAGAGGGATATTCTAATTCTATTGTTCCTTTATTTATTAGCTTGATAAGTTTTTCTATAAAGAGAAATGTCTCCTCTTCAACTATTTGGTAACCCAGAGATAGATTGTATGGGAAAGGTAGATTAAATGCTTGTTTCTTTCCCTTTATTTACCTGTTTTCAAAAATAATGTGTGGGTAAGCATCTTCAGAAAGTGACCAATGAGTTTGTTTCATAGATTTAAACATATTTGATCAGTTTCAATCTGCTGTAGTTATGCTTGTCAATGCTAAAATTGTCCCATTTTAGAGCACTAGGAGCTTCTTCAAGTTGGCCTCTGACTCATTTTGGCAGACCATCAGTGGTCTGCCCGTCCTTTGGGATGAGAAGAGTTCTAGGCTTATATTGTACATTTCCTGCCCCAGACCTGGAATCAGCCACATCTGTGGGAGCCTGGTTCCTTTTAATGGGAGGTTGTATTTTGAGACCATATTTTCATTGTTTTCCAGTACTCATTGCTTCTGAGTGGGTCATTGTTTCTAGGTCTTATCAATGGATAGAGCAAGGAAATACATGTGTAATTGGTTGACATGTTTAGTAAGCCTCTTTTAAATGTTGGTTTCTTCTCATTTTCCCCTTCTTTCCTTCGGTATACCCTCCTTTCAGTTTGGTTGTTGAGTTCATACTGATACTTCCAACTCAAATTCAGATACTCAGGGTTTTTTCCTAACTTTTTCAATAATACATCTGCCGCACCTTTTTTGATGCTGAAAATCCTAGTTCCCAATTCAAACCAACATATTTACTCACTTGCTTTATCTCAAAATATACAGACAACACTCTCAGAATAACAATTGCAACACTTCCACCAACAAGGTGATAACTGAAAACTGTTAAATTTTTTAATAGTTCTTTTTGTCCTTAGGTTATATTTCACTAAAGGATGCTCATTTAAATTCTGTGTTTTAGAGTCATTGAAATAATCCTTCTTGGAGTGGTTATTCTGCCAGCTCAATTCTCCACTAGCCCATTCATTTTCTTCATTTTGCTTTAGACTTTTAAGGATAGCATATTTTTAAAATTTAAATTTGTTTTATAGTCAAGGTATATTCAGATGAGGCTAGCTTTTATCCTCGTCTTCTCTGCCCTGTATGCCTTGCTTCTATTGTTTTAGCTTTTAGTTTTTTTCTCCTTTTTTTTTAGTATAAGCAAGTTTTTTAGTATAAGCAAATTTTAAAAATATAAGCAAATATTCCTTCTCCCTCCCCTTCTAAGCTAAAAGTAGCTTACTCTACATGCTTTTCTCCACCTTGCTTTTTTCACTTAATATATGCTGCAGATCTCTAAGTAAGAATATTTTAAATACTAAATAAAATACAAGTCCACTGACTCATCCACAGTTTCCAAATTCTCAAAGGCTCTGAAAACCCAGAATTTTATTATAATCTTGCAACTCATTTAGGGAAAAAAAAAATCAGACGTGAGCACACATAAAGTTATTTATTGTCTTTATTTTTTATTCTTATGTGCCTTTATACTTGATACATTTTTGATGCTGGAATATTTAATGTACTTGACTATGGGTACAGCCTGGTAGATCAATGGCAAGTACTAAAGCATCCATGGAGGTGTTAAATAATATATGGTATATGCACTGTATTACTTTTCTGAAACCTGAACATTATGAATTCGGAAACATATCTGGCTCCAAGGATTTCAGACAAGGCATTCTGAACCTGTAATATATAAATCATGTATTCGTCACTTTTGGTCCCTTTTCTTCTCCCAACACTTGCTTTTGAATTTTTTTTTTTTAACGTTTGTGACTATAATACTCAGTCTCCCATTTTAGTATAACCGGGTAAATAATGTGATTCTCTCAGTACAAACTGAATGGGGACAGAAGTCCATGGTTTTTTTATTTTTATTTTTTATTTTTTTGCACAAGCCACTACCAGGTGGGGTTCAGAGACTTCCTCTTCAGTAAAGTAACTTCAGGGGCAAGGATTTCTGGGGAGAGGCTTTGAAGACTCAGAGTAGTATGTTGAAATTTTAAGTATAATTATGAAGCAGATGCATTTTAAAGAAAATCCTGGTTGGAGTGTTTTCACAGAATTCCCAGACTTTGCTAACCCCTTCCGTGTTAGAGTATCATAGAGTTTTGAGGTGGAAGAATATTGGTCATTGCTGGAAAGCATCTTCCAGAACAACTGGACCAACCATGACTTACACCAGAAGCCTCTCCTAACTTTGCCTGTTGCTTTTATGAGGAACCGTTGCGTTTATGGTGCTTATAGCGGGCAGGTATGAACAATAATTACAACACTGTTCTACTTGGTTGCCAAGTGGTTTTCAGAATTATTACATCCTAAGCTTTGTCTGGGAGGTGACTTACGCCAAACTTTTTCACAGGTGAGAACTGAGAGTCCTCTTAGTGTGATAGATTGTATGACATTCACAATACTTGTTATCCCTCCTTTTGAGAGGATTTTGCATCCCTGTCCCATTGACAGAGCCATTGGACTTGCTCTGGACAGTAGAGTGTGAGTAGAAATGATGTGGTCCGCTTCTGGGAAGAAGCTTTAAGAGCCAGCATGTTACTTTCCATGTGTTCTTTTCCCTCTGTCACTAGACTGTCCAGATCCAAGATAGAAATTGCTCCATCAGCCTGGATCTGAGAGTGAGGATGATGACACAAAGCCACAATCACTCAGATAGACATGTCGTGTGAATGGGAAATAAACCTTAGTAGTTATAAAGCACTGAGGTTTTGGGGTTGTTTGTTACCACAGTATAACCTGTCTTATACTGACTGATGCCCTTGCCAAGGGTCATGCAGCCAATGGTTAGATGTGATAGGGAGCCCCAGGGTCCAGATGAAAGCCCCAAGTGTTTACTAGAGACAACAGTTATCCTTTTGGTTTTCTAAAGCTCACTTTCCTTCCCTATTCTAATTTCTCAAATTGCTTGAGATGCCTAATTAGTATTCATGAAGTTCTTTGAGATCCTATGTTTATGGCAAGTACTAAAGCATCAGTATCTTTAGATATAGCAAGTATTAAGTATTGTAAATATATTCACCATTAGACAGGGAGTGAAAACAAGGTGACAGAGAAATTAGTAATCTAGGAAGTGGAAGAAAGATGAAAAGGAGACAAGAAACATATCATGATGGATGAATTTGTTTGGTATTTTAATTTTCCTTGCTCTGAACTGACAGAGAGGACTTTTGAAAGAATGGTGCTTTCATCAATCTTTCTAATTTCTTTCACCAGAATAAGGAGATGGGAAGGTTTCATTTTATGGGGGGAAAAAAGACCACTCAGGATAGAATTTTAAAAGTTTAATTTTTGCATTGCATCTCTTTGTTCTTATATGCTCATATACACATGCTGAGTTTGGGGGTTGAAAGACCTTCTCTCCCTCTTTTCTCTCCCTCCTCCTCTTTTTCTTTCATTTTATTAAAAGAAACCCCTAGGGCGAAGCTATCACATTAGTACCCCAGGCCATAGAAGAGGGTGTATTGTAAAGGCCTTTGCAGCTCAGGTAGGGACAAGTCTTGGATAGATTACTGAATTCTGTACCCTCATGGACTAAACAATTCTAAGGCTCCAGCATATTTATTCTAATATCTGTAGATCTTTGAGGAAATTAACTAAGAGTGGGAGATGATATGATATTAAGAAAGCTTAGAGAACTCACCCCTTTCCAGGAATTCTGTTTAGTGCTCTGTTATCAAAGAGACCTTGTGTCAGTGTGTCCCATGCCAGGAACATCTTCCTTCTATTGTCTATTGAAAATTGAAATTGTTTCAGTCAAAAAATACCATGTATATATCCCAGGATTCCATAAACATTTATCGAGTGCCTACTGTGCGCCAGACTTTCTAATACTCATCCCCAAAATAAGCAATTTGGAAGAACTCGGGATTGGCATAAGATTCCAAATCACTTGGCCCCAACTCATAATTACAGAACAATGGAAGACATTGGAATAAATCCTTGAAATGCACCAATTTGGCTTGGCTTATAAAATCTCAATTGAAAGTGTGAATTGGGAAGGCAAGAAAGACCCACAGATAAGCATCCAAATGGAAGAGGCTCAAACTGGACCCTGCTACGGTGGTGCCTGGACTTTTGGGCAGTTGAGTGGCCGGAATCAGAGGAGCTGAGATGCTCAATAACTCACTGACTCACCCTGAGAATTTTTATTACTAGGTAAAACATGCCTTTCTTTTGAAGGATGATTACAGTACAGTAACTATGATGAACCACACTCTAATTGACTTGGAAGTTCCAAATAACGCAAGCAATTTTCTTAAGAACATGGAGCATATATATTTATACTCACAACCAGTATTCTATTTCACTCTCTAGTTCTGACATAACTGTAGGAAAAAATACCCTTGATTCTATCCCAGTGTCAGTATGAATTAAATTCTTTCATCACCTATAGTTGGAGGACAGCAAAGTATCGTTTCCTTTCCATCAGCTTTTTCTCACTCATAGATGTTTGAACAAGTATGAGAAAAATAAATTCTGGCAAGCATTAACTTGCAGCTGCAGCTATTTGGGGAAAAAAGAAAACAAAATAAGTTCAGTCCACGACAAGGAGAAACCTATTGGCTATTGTCAACGAGGCAGGATTAGGACCAAAGGCTAGCTCTCCACCCGGACCTAATTTACTGCTCTCTTACCTCCCCACGGCAGTCTGGATGGCACACGGACCCGTCGCCTTCTGTAGAAATGCTTCTCTGCTGAAACACTAATTGGCCAGAGTCAATGGGGTTGGCTGGGCTGTTTCTGACTGTTTTGCTCACAAGGCACCAAAAACAGGAAGGCGTTTTTATGGGCTAGAGCCAAATCAGGTGGGTTTCACATATTGCTATCAAAAGATCATTTGGGAAATGAGCTGGGAAAAGAAAGATAGAAAAGATAATTGATGAAAACATGTAAAAATAAAGCCTCGCTCTGCTACCCTGCCTCTACCTCATTCCAGGTAAGAAACTTATTCTGTAGCTCTTAAGGCAAGGTGGCAGGGCCATCCACCAATGGGATTTAAGTCCTGGCAGTGCAAATGTAGGCAGTCTGAGATAGCATTTACATTGCTGAGATTTGAGGTGGAGTGAAATGGTTAAAAAACATGCTCAATTCAAAGAAATGACAAATAGAAAGTGATGAATAAACAATTCAGAATTTGGGTAAACAGATTTCAAGATAATGAATCATAAGAAAGAATTCTGTCACTTTCAAGTAAAAAGCTTATAATTTTTGATTATCTAACAAGACGAATTGGTCATGCATGCATTCTCCGTGTATTAGTTATCTATGATTGTGAGAAAAATTACCCCCAAACGTAAGCAACTTAAAAAAGAAAACCCAAATACGTATTATCTCACATGGGATCTGAGAGTCAGGAATACAGGAGTGGCTTAGCTGGTGGTTCTGGCTCAGGATCTCTCATGAGGTTACCATCAAGAAGTCAATCAGAGCTGCAGTCATCTGAAGGCTCAACCAGGGCTGGGTGGCCTGCTGTCAAGATGACTCACTCCCATTACCCTTGGTTGGAGGTCTGTTTCCTGTCAGTGAACTTCACCATTAGGGTTGCTTGAGTGTCTTCACAACATGGCAGCTAGCTGCCCAAAAGAGTGACCTGAGAGAGTACATAAGGAGGAAGCCACAATGCCTTTTATGACCCACGCTCAGAAATCTCATAAGGTTACTTCTGTCATATTCTCTTTGTTAGAACTAAAATACAACCTACACTGGAGGGGAGGGAAATTAGGATCCATCTTTTGAAGGTAGGAGAGCAAAGAATTTGTGAACATATTTTAAAACTGCTACAGTAATGAATCACAGGAAAGAATTCTATCACCTTGTGGCAGAAAGCTTACTATTTTTGTTTATCCAATGTAAACAATTGTTCTTGCATTCTCCATAATTTAACCTTAGGCTGATCTCCCCTTACTTACATAACAGAGTAGTAGAGAAGAACATCATTTTAGGCAATGGGTGACTAGTAAAGAATGAATCTGTCTGGAATTTTTAAAGAAAGTAGAATTTGCCACTTTGCTTACCTGGGATGGTTCTAGCAAAGCCAGACATGCTGCATCAGAATCACACCAAGCCCACTCCATCGTTGTGAAATTTGTGTAACTGCTCTTAGCTGCTTTCGTGGCCGAACCTGATTATGTTTTCTTCTCCTCTTAATCAATGCCTATTCTGTGTTGTGCATGTGTTTTCTGGGACCAGAAATTTGGGGAACGAGAAGGCAGGACCACACATGGAGTGTGATATTCAGTTCTAAGCAAAAAAATAAAAAGGCAAGACCATCTGATGGAACAGGATGGAGGAGACCCCTGACTGCGCTGTGTGCAGAACCCTGGAAGACTCCTGGGCAGTCTGACCTGGAGAATGTGCCGTCCATTTCCCCTTGAGTCTTAGCATGATAGTGCAGGCTCGCTGAGTGTTAGCCGCTCTTTGCTGGAGGGCTCTCTCTGGAAGCTGGAGCCTGATGTCTCTCAAGAGCGGCCCACGATTAACAGCTGATGGGTGGTGTGTACATCCCTGGCTCCCTTACCCTTTAGATGGAATAACTCTGAGGCCCATATTCTACACTGGTTTCCAGGTTGCCCGAGGATTGTGCTCAGGTTGTCCATAGTGGTAACTGGCCTGATAGCATACACGCTGTTGGCTGCCTTGGCTTCCCTCTCAATTCCTGACTCCTTTACTGTATTTCCTAGAACCACCTCCCAAAAAAACTACTTGCATTTGAACAAATCCTTGTGACAGAGTCTGGTTCTTAGGGAATCCAATTAACTCGGTAGATGACATGACCACTGTCTTCAGATGTTTGAATGATTTTCCTATGAAAGACTGATTAGATTTACCATTCAAAGGGAAGACTTAAGACGACTAGATAATGGTTATTAGGTTTAGTATAAGGAAGAATTCTAGAATAACTCAAGATGCCTGTGACAGTTAATTTTATGTATCAACTTCACTGGACTAAGAGATGCCCAGATAGTTGGTAAAATATTATTTCTAGATGTGTCTGTGAGGATGCCTCCAGAAGAGATTAGCATTTGAATCAGTAGACTGAGGTGGGTGGGCACCATCCAATCCATTGAGGGGCTGAATAGAGCAAAGAGGCAGAGGAAGGGTGAATTCACTCTCTCTGCTTGAGCTGGGACATCCATTTTCTCCTGTCCTTGGACATGGGCACCCCTGGTTCTCAGGCCTTTGGACTCAGACTGAATGGCACCCCCACTTTTCCTGGTTCAGCTTGCACACAGCAGGTTGTGGGACTTCTCGGCCTCCGTAACGGCATGAGCCAATTCCTATAATAAATCTTTTCTATATATCTATATATATCCTATTGGTTCTGTTTCTCTGGAGAATCCTGAATAATGCAATGCCTAAAAATGAAATGGATTGCCGTGGGAGGTAATAAACTCAGTGTCACGGGGAGTGTTTATAGAGAGGCTGGCTAACCACCAGGCATACGTGATTGATATGAGGCCTAAACTAAGCGACTTTGAAGGTCAGAGGTGTGTTTACTGTGAAGCCAATGAAGCTGAAACTTTTGGGTCCTCCTCTAGCACAGGCCCCCTTCCAGGCCCAGCAATGTGCTTGTATGGCCATACATTTCCATAAACGTAGAGATCTTTGTTTTACAACTGATTAAGACCACTGACTGTTTCTACTCCAACTTAATATTTTGTCTGGGAATTTCTTGAAACAGAATTTATTAGAATTCCAGGGTTTGCAGGTAACAAGTAACAATGCTGGACGTGAATAGAATTCTGTGTGAAGTTGCATGTTTTTATACATCCCAACGTACTGGATTGAATTTTAGAATATCTGACACATCTTGTCCTGACAAAGTATGGTGGTTCCAGATGAAACAGCATGCAAAATTGCCACCAACGCGGCAGAATAGCCTGAAAAAGCAAGTGACAATGGCAAAAAATTTCCAGTGACAAAATTCTTATACTAAGAGCAATTTGATAACATAATATGTCACCTTTCCAATATAACAGCAATTATACAAGTATTAAAATTGCCTTTTGTTTGTTCTTTAATTTTAGATGAATTTTTAATATTTTTCATAATTGTTAACCAGCCAAAATTTTAAATATGACAGACAGGAAGTATCTTGATGGAAACCCTAAAGGTAATATCTAAAATAAAATGGTTGTTAGTATTTCTCAGCTTTTTAAAGTTTATGTGTATGGTGATTTCTTTTCTCATTTGAAACAGAATTCACTTTTGTACCTAATTTTTCATTCATAATGTGACCCTGTCTGTTCCTTTTACTTAAAGGGGCCCACATGTAATTGGGGCCTGCCACTGTCTGAGGTACTTTTTGATTTGGAGATTCTGAGTCATGAATCCTCTGGTTTCCATGAGCTGAATGGCAACCATGTTCTTTACTTATCTGCTTAGGAATATTTGGAAGAGTGGATTCATGAGATGTGTGGCCCTCTAGCTCAAAAGTGCAGGGAAAATTCCCAGTCGTGCTTTACATAAAATCTTCATATACAAAGCCAGGGCTGGCGAAAGCCTCTGCCATCTCTCTCCATAGCCTTGTCCCCTTAGGGGACCATCATTTGGATGCTTACCCACACTTTCCAGAAAGAATCTCATAAACTAAAAGGGCTCTGTAAGTGTGTTATAAATAACAATAAAAGTAAAATGATAAAACTATCCTTTTGAATGCTTTCTAATCTATATGCTACTGCCCAGGGACGAAAGTTGATGATTATACAAATATGTGTGATAATATTAATTTGAATGATCAGCATGAGGAGAAAATGAAACAGTAAGACAACTAAAAGTGGCCAGTTACAAAAATGGTTTAAACACCTAAGTGCTTATCAACGGACGAACAGATAAAGAAGATGTGGTATACACACACACACACACACACACACACACACACACACACACACACAATGGAATATTACTCAGCCATAAAAAAGGTGAAATCTTACCATTTTCGACAAAGCGGTTGGACCTTGAGGGTACTATGCTAAGTGAAGTAAGTCAGAGAAAGACACACACCACAAGATTTCACTCAGATTTGGAATATAAAAAACAAAACAAAATCAAACCAAAACAAATGAACAAACAAAAGTAAACCCATAGAAGCAAACAACAGATTAGTGGTTACCAGGGGGAAGGTGGTGGGGAAAGGGCAAAATGGGTAAAGGGGGTCAACTATATGGTAATGGATAAAAACTACACTTTTGGTGCTGAGCATGCTGTAGTGTATACAGATGTTGAATTATAATGTTGTATACCTGAAACCTGTATAGTGTTATACGCCAGTGTTACCTTAATTTTAAAAAAAAGGGTTAAACGTTCCTTGATTGCAAAGGGATAAGGTTATGTGGCTGGAGCAGGAGTTAGCAAACTGTGGCCCATGGACCAAATCTGCTCCTGCCTCATTTTGTAAATAAAGTTTTGTTAAAATGCAGCCATTCTCACTTATTTGCATGTTGTCTACAACTGCTTTCACCCTTTCACTGCAGAGTTGGGATGACAGAAATGGTATGGCCTGCAAAGCTTAAAATATCTACTATCTGGCCTGTTCTAGAAAAGGTCTGCCTACATCTAATCTAGAGGTAATCTTTGGACTGGACAAAATTTGTCTCCTTGGAAGTCTGTAGTATGGATATATAGAGAGGGAAAATTATTTTTCTATAAAAATATTTCCAGTAAAAGGGATCTCAATGTTGTAATAGTTAGAAGAATTTTAAAAATTAAAAAAATATATTTTTTGGCAGTGAAAGTTGTGAAACTTCTCTATGCTCAGGTCAGGCTGTTAGCGATGAACGCAGAAGAGGGGAAAGAGCAGGTTTAAAAATATTTTTGTCCTCAGTTTTCTCATCTGTAACTATCTATGAAATGAGGAGATTGGATAACGTCCTCGCTCGGATCCCTCAACTTTAACATTTTACGGTTTTATGAAGTCTCTTGAATTCCAAATTCACTGAGCCTGAATTCCTGAGGTTTTTCTGTACCTGGGGCCTCAGATAGACAAAGGAGGGGCAGCACTGGCCCTCCCGTGCGAGCTCCTGCAGGATCGGCCGGTGTGCGTTCCTGATAGCAGCCTTCAAACCATGGGGACCCCTTTCCCACTGAAATTTGTTCTCTGTTCCCTTCTTTCATTCCTAGACCCCTGGTATTAAAATTTATTTCTATTTTTACAAGACCTACCTCGATTTTAGTAGATTGTTGCAGGATCCAACTTCATGTCAATCACCACTATTGGCAACTTTTGAATAATATTAAGAGCCAGGATAAAACACATGGAGTTTTTTTTCTTTTTTTGAATAGGAAGACCCACATGGGGGCCTTCAAACGTGTTTGCATTTATCTCAGGTCTTTAGAGGCCCAACTCTTCCAGTGGGACCACTGATGTCTGTGTGGTTCACTGGCTAAGGATGGGCCTGGAGATGCACATCTCACGTGGACCTGAAACCAGGAATGAAATCCCTTAGTCTAGTACATACTCCATACAGAAGGCTATTTGTTTCATACTTGGGAAGAAAGTGACCGTATTTTATAGCCTGGAAGAACTGTTAGAGTGTCCCCAGAGCTTTCTTGTTAAATAACTTTTAAATCCCAATGCTCTTGGAGCCTTAGAAGTTGCAGTTTTTATTATGAATGATGTCATTACCTAGGAAATAGCCACCCAAACCTCATTCTTTGAAAGGATTATATCGAATACTTCTCAAAAGTATGGAGTTTTCTGTACACATGCATTAAACTACGTAAACTTGCTAAATTGATTATGTAAATTTTGGAAAATAAACAAATATTTGCTGCATAAATATTTCTAATATCCATACTCTATATTACATATACTAGAAGCTATATTTTGCCTTTCTATTAAGTTTTGCAAGTATAGCTTAAGAATAATAATGATGATGCTAGTCAAAATAGCAATGCAGAATTTTAATTGAGAATAATAAGGTGCTCGGAAGGTGATAATGAATATAAATCTCACACAACTATACGATTAATTTCTTGATTTATTAGGAAAGGATTTAGAAAGGTAAAAATTCAGCCTGGTTCCTATTAGTATAAGACTAATTATGAATTAGTGGTGTCTGAATTAGCAAGGTTTTATTTTGAATAAACTTTGCTTTTTAAAAAAATTCGTTTCGATTCTGTAACGGTTTTTTGTGGTTGTGTCTGTGAAGTCTGCCATAGCTGAAAGTGCCCACTCACTGGAGCCGAAGATCTCACCCTGAGGGCCGCGCTGTCAGGGGCATCATTGTGGAAGACGCTCCTGCCGTTATTTGTGGTCACTGCAGGTTATTTTAATCCTGAGCCAGTGGTTTATTCCACAGCGGTCTGCTCTCATGATGGCTGGGAGGCAGAGTGGAGCAGGGTAAAGAATCCTGGGGTCAGACAGACCTGAATTCAAGTGACATTTCCGTGACTTACTAGCATGAGGTCTTAATTTCTCTAAGCCTCAGGTTCTTCATCTGTAAAACGGGTCCTACTTTGTAGGATACCTAATGGGACTGAATGGGCTTAAGTAGGGAGAGTGCTCTTCAATGTGCTGTGTAAAGGTCAGCCAGTGGTGTGAACCAGCTCCAGGTCTGACTTTCGTACCCCCAGCAGGGTCTAACATTCCTGATGGGCTTATAAGAAATGTTTATGGAGCAAAATTAAAATCCACCACTATATGTGCTGGAGGGTTCATGGTGGTAAAAAAGAAAAGGGCCTCGGTTGATCTGACAGTGGGATAATTGGTTTGGATTTGAGCATCTCACAGAGCCCTTTTAGGTTTAATGCTAGGTGAGCCCATGTGGGTTCCTGGCACAGAGCTCCTAAAATGCTTGGAATTTCCTGACTTATAGGAGTGATAGGAGCATCTTTTGTTATTCCTAATGAGCTCATTTCAACCATCCCTGAGGTTTTGCTAATGAGGTGACTCTTGGCAGGGGGCTCCTAGATAGCTTCAGGATGGGGGCTGGTGGCCAGAGAGACTGAGCCATGACCAAAAGGTTGGAACTTTCAGTCCCATTCCCTGACCTCTGAGGAGGAGAGAGTGGCTGGAATTTGAGTTCAATCACCAATGGCCTATGATTTAATCAATCACGTCCAGATCAGGAAGCTTCCATAAAACCCCCAAAATGAGGGAGTTTAGAGATCATCCAAGTTAGTGAACACATCCACGTGCCAGGAGGGTGGTGCACCCCAACTCCACAGGGACAGAGCTTCCTGTGCGTGGGACCCTTCCAGATCTCGTCATGTGTACCTCTTCCCCTGGCTGCTCATTGTATCCTTTATAATAAACTGTAATAGTAAGTAAATATTTTCCTGACTTCTGTGAGTTGTTCTACCAAATCATTGAACCGGAAGGGGAGGGTGCAGGAGCCCCAGAATTTTTAGCCAAGTTGGAAAGATGTGTGAGCAGCCTGGACAACCATCCACGACTGGGATTTGAAGGCGGGATGGTCTTACAGGACTGAGCCCTCACACGCATGGGAACTGACGCTCACTCCAGGTAGTTAGTGTCAGAAGGGAATTGACCAGTTGGAGGCCCAGCTGGTGTTGGAGATCAGAGAATCTGAGAGCCCATAATGACCATTTCTGATACGTTTTGTAACCTAATCCCCCTGTGTTTATTGTTTCTAAATTAACTAGAAGGGTAGCTGGGACAAAGTTTGTCACACTTCTAGGCTGGTGCGAGGGAGAGGTGTGTTCGTGTCTTCCCGGCATCTCCACAGTGTGATAGGGAGGGCCGTCTCTCTCCTCTGGACTGCTGTTATCACATGGGCATCTTAGAGTGAGAAATCAATGGCCTAAATGAGCAACTATAGGGCCAAGAGTCAAGAGAACAGGGAAGTTAGTTGCCGTGGCCAAAGTCATCCTCGAACCACAAAAGGGGATGCTGTGTGTAAGCTTATTGCCTGGAAGAACCTTTAGGGTCTTTCTAGCGCTTTTTTGTTAAATAACTGATCCAGACTGAAAACAACCCCCTCACCCCCAGGATTTTCTTATTCACTGCAAATACTTTCTGGAAGTGGGCAGGGTACAGCAAACATAAGCAAACACATAAGTCAATATCTCATCTTCATTATCGTGTAATATCACTGGGATGGATCTCATTCTAAGCATCTTCCTTGCCCTCAGGAATCATGCGTCTACTCCTGTGGTTCATCTTTTCAATTTTGAAAAGCTTTCCCACAAACCGTTTTCTTCCAGTTCTGGCCTTATGAAGCGAAATTAATTTACTTGCCTCCTTTCTGTGGTGTCAGCTTAGTTCTGTTAAGTTGGACGCTGGAGGACATGTGTTATAACCCTCCATGAGAACTAAAAAATGTTTTCCAGCTTGTAAATTGCTTTTTGTTTATTTAATTTTGTCTTTTACGGACTATATATTCAGCATATGCCTCTGGGGTCTTTTATACATTAACAATTCAAAAACCACTGACCTATAATCATATGAAAACTCCCATTTTATCTCCAGTTTACCCATAATAGAATCCTGTTACATGAGTTGGGCAGAAGCCTTGTGAATAGATAATCTCGCCTCTAAAATGCTCAGTCTTTATGGAGTAAGTAGGGATTGTAAATTCAAATTGTGAGCCATTTTGTTCTTGTAGATTCTGTCATTGTCACACAATTATAAAGCATTCCACATTTTATTATCTCTTTAGCCATCTCCTGATCAGGTTAGTTTTTCATTCTTTTTGGTCAAGGTTACTGACCCTCCCAACAGGTGGAGATGAAAGCAGTTCACAGGGGCAGAGATTGCTTCCGGTTCCGTGTAGGTGGTGAGTAAGACCTGGGCATCTCAGCAATCCAACATCAAGAGGCATTTCCATGCTACCTGGGGATTGCAATATGACATTGAAGCATCTCCTCCTTGCAAAAAAGTAGTTTACGCCTGGGACATTTGAAGACTTGGCTGAAATTTGTCCCTCCAGCTAACAAGTTTGGCCCGTTTCCAAGAGGAAAACCAAAAGCGTTTGTTTAAAACAACAATTACGCTGAATGTCTGCCAGGTTCTGATGAACGAGACAAGTCACGATGTTATGTTAATGACAGCTTGATCTAAATTTCATTATTCGGTTTTATCGAGAGTTCTGTTACGAGAAAAAAGGAGACAAGTCTAAAGCTGCAGCTATACATGGTCATTCAGTCCATTTTCTGTGTGGCTGTTTGTTTTATTTGATTTTTGCACAATTATTTAGGATACCACATAGTTAAGGCAACTGGGTCATTACAACAGCTAACAGAATGGACCATGTAACAACATATTTATCTGGGCCATTTAGGACAAATAAGGTGAATTTTTTAAGGCTACATAACCAGTTTATTGAATGGAACCATCTCAGTGGATACAAATAGGACGTGGTATTATTTATTTTTCCCTTCATGGCCTTGTCAGATCTCTGTTCCCTGACTTGTGATGGCACCGTGGGCAGGGCTCATTTCTTGTGAGTGGCTTTCAGTTACAAGAACAATCTCACAAGTAGCTGTGACTCACTTTCAAGAGTTAAAGTGTCTCCTCTAGTTTAAATCAAAACTTGAGCCTCCCATGCAATTCAGAGCTTCTTCCTTCCCCACCTCGGCCTCACCCTCTCTCAGACGCTCAGAGACACAACGGGGAAGGGCGGGTTCCTTCACTCCTCTTCCTCCTCCCCTTCCCCGCCCCCCCATCTTCTTGAAGACCACACCCCTCCAGCCTCAGTGAGGGTCCTTCAGGGGCCTCCCACTTCTGCCCTGGAGTGGGAGGGCCTCTCCCTCTGCCGTTCCATAACTTTCTCCAATTACTCTTTCCTATTTCCTGTCTTTCTTAAATAAGCTGGAAGTGGACTATAGGGATTTTTCTCCTGTTGTTCTCAGCATTGAGGCTGTACTCAGAATATATGGCAACAAGAAAAGTCCTACTAAACATCTTTTTACAGATACATATATCACAGCACAGGTATGTTCCAGTGTAGACACTTCACTTCATTTGATCAGAGAGTTCATCAGAGATCAACATAATTCCTAGAAATTCTTTAGTTTACTAGGAAAGAAGTGACCCTAGAAAGTGAGTGTTGAGAAGAATAGCCAATTCTGAGCTTTGGATGCTGTTATTGTGTACTTCAGGGCCCAGAGGGTCTAAGTGTCTTCTTAGATTGTCTCTCTCATGCACATGATAAGGTGATGTTGGTGTCCACATTGACACAAGTGGTTCCCATTTGTCAGAGACGGAATCAGGACCATCTGTCTCCTCTTGGTACCACCTCTAGATAGTGGGTGGTCTGAATAATGTGGAAAGGAGTCCTGAGTTTTGTGCTGTTTCTACTTTAATTTGTTTATTTTTCATTTAACTGCTCTGCTGGGAACATTAAATCAATGTGGATGATTTTTGAAGAATGTAATCTAGAAAATTCAATTATTTAGTGCCTGGAAGGGTTTCAAAGATTAAAATGCTGTGTAAAAATGTGTAAGCATTTATTATTAAAATTAAATAAATGTTTGCTCCATGCAATTAAACTGCGTTGTCAAAATGGTTTGTATAACTCCTCAAAGCACATTTTTGTATTATTTTTGTTCCGACTTTTCCTAATTCCTCCAGGCAGAATTAGAAATTGCTTTCCTCTGTTGCTCTCATAGCTTTTTCTTTATACCTCTATTTTAGCTAGATTCGATTCAATTTGGTTTGATTTAGTTTCAAATAACATTTATTAAGCGTAAACTATGTGCTGGTTGTTGTGCTAGGCTCCAAGGAAAAAAATTAGGTTGTACTTTCCATCAAACATCTAGAGTGTGTGCAAGTACACATGTGTGTGTGTTTTAACTTTAATGCAATTAGTTCCGTGGTAAGAACAAAATTCAAAGAAGGCAGGGGGAAGGGAACACCTGTCAGTGTTCCCGTTGCTGAAGAGTTCAAAGGAGAATGATTTTGGTTGTGTTGAATTAACTATGAAAGCTTTCATCAAATCTGTGTCCCTTCCCTTTGGGAAGAGTTCAGATCTTAGTGGATGGGTGGAGAAAATGCTCCTCCCACCGCTCCCATGGAAGAGGCAGGATGGAGAACTATGGTGGCAAAATTTTGCTTTCACTAGTTTTGCCCTTGAACTTGGTGAGCACAGTTGTGCAAATTGGACTATTTCTGAGGTCTCCAGGTCCTTCAAGTTTCCAGCAAGTGTGCCAAGCATGATGGCGACCTTCTTCCTGGAATCAAGCAGTTCTCTTCACTTGCTCATAAGTCTGACTTGTTTACTGAGAGTTGATTCTGAATAGTAGACAGTTAGTATTCAGAAAAAAATAGTACGGACCAGCCTTCACGATCATAAAATCATTGCAAATGTGAAAATTGGAAAGTCAAGATTTTAGCCTAGACCTTTGAGTATTAGCAAAGATTTTGAAAGGGAAGGACATTAACTAAACTGAACTAAACCAAAAAAATTATGTATTAAAGTTAAAATACCAAAAAAAAAAAAAAAAACCAGGATAATAATCACAAACCATTTGCATTTGTCAAAAAAGCAGGATGGGGTTGCCTACATTATAGATATTTATTGTTGAAATGTTGAATTCTGAAAAAGATGAGAAAAGCATCTTCCTGTTTACTTCTTACCTATAAGCATGTTTCACAGCCTATTAAAAGCTCCTCAGGAGCAAAAATACTTTTTAAACCATTTTTGAGAGGCAGCAAGTTTGATAGACTATGAGGTTACTTGAGTGTAAAAGACCAATAAAATAAATAAATGGTGAAAGGGGCAAAAAAAGTGAAGGGAAGGATTACAAAATGAATGGAGTAATTTCCATTTTTTTACATGCACTGGAACAAACCATGGAGGATGTGAATTTTTATTCCTCAAGAATTTGAAAAAATCTGCTGGTAAAATGATCTGGTTCTGGAGCCTTTATTGGGAAATAGTTCTTTGATTTTTTTTTTTAGCTTATTTTACTGTTATTACTCTAGTACAGTCTATATTTATGGGTTTCAATTTTGGAATCCCTGTCTTGACAGACAATTCTGAATTAACAAATGAATTAAAAGACATGAGTTTGAATGTAGGGAAGATTGTAGTCAGTACATGGAGTGGTTTAAAATGTGGCCACAAATTCTTCAACACTCTTCCCTTCAGAAGGTGCATCCTATCCCCTTCTTCTTGAATGTGGGTCAGATGTAGTGACACACTTCTAAAAAATAGAATAAAGAAGAAATGATGCTGTGCAACTTTGGAGACTGTCTGGGTCATCAAAGGCACTGTGGTTTCCTGCTTGCTCTCTCTCTCTCTAGAATCACATGCTCTGGGGAAAGCCAGCTGCCAGGCTGTGAGGACACTCAGGCAGCCCTTGAGGGGCACATGTGGCAAGGAACTGAAGCCTTCTCTCAGAGCCAGCCAGGAACAGAGATGTCCTGCCAACAGCCATGCGAGTGAGTCTTGAAAGTAGATTGTCCAGTCCCAGTCAAGCCTTTGGATGATGGCAGGTCCAGCTAACACCTTGCAACCTCATGAGAGATTCTGAGCCAGAACCACTTAGCTTAGCCACTCCTGGATTCCTGACCGCCAGAAACTGTGAGAGAGAATGAATATACATATATTTTTAAGCTGGAAAGTTTGGAGATAATTTGTTACACAGCCGTAGGTAACTATTACAGTGCAAAGAGATGCAGTGAGGGTTGAAGAAAGGAGAGGTCACATCCCCTTGGGAGGATAGCAGGAAAGGAGAGGTGTGGCATTTGAGAAAGGTCTTTCAGGGGACTGAGCGAATACGTGCATATGGAGAGGAGAAGAAATATTTCAGGGGAAAGAACAAGGAGATGGAAAAGTAGAGGTCATGTTCAGTGGTCTGTTTCTATGGCCTAAGTCAGAAACTGGTGGCAGATGAGGCAGGAAAGGTGGGCTGGCTCCACAAAGTAGAGCACCCATGTGTTTCCTCTTCCTCATCCAGACCCCTAGGGACAGCTGTTCCCCACGGTTTGATCCTTGGATCTCTGCTTTTTCTTTATTGAGTTCCTTGGTGATCTCATTCACGTTTGGGATTCTAACCAATTTCTACCTGGATTACTTTAAGATCTAATTCAGACCTAACCTCAATGATTCAGTCTCACACCTCCAATTGTCTGCTGATCTTCTCCACCTAGATATGCTACCAGCATGTCAAATACTTCTGGCTCCTAAATTCATCTTTCTTTCCAGCCATCCTCCCTAACTAACTGCCTTAAATCTCAAGGCTGGCACTGCTACCGTCACCACCATCCAGGTTGCTTTTCCATAGGCCACTCATCTGGGGATAGTTGTAGGAATCCAAGAGGAAAACTCTCTCATGGAATGTTTCTAAGGATGCAATTTAATATCCCTGAATGGAAGTCTGTGGGACAATCCAGAGGAAGCATTGTCCATATTGTTCCCTTTATAGTTAGCCGAACTGCTTGCCCCATACACATTCGTCATGCAATCCCTTGTTACCATCTGTGGACGCCTGTTTTAGATCACATTGAAAGCAGCAATTTTCCTTTTATTTTAACCCTGAATGCAGCTGTTCCAGGTGTAGTGTATCCGTCCTGGACTGGTGAGATGAGGTAGTTGAGAAGGTTGGTCCTCAGGGTAAAAACTTCGTCATCACACTGACGTCTTTCTGCCATCAGTCTTGAAGTCCCCGCCGTTCTGCCTGCCCGTTGTCTCCTGTTTTCAGCCATACCACCCACCCCTAAGTAGTCAGGATGGCGCTGTAGTTCAGAGATTCTCAACCCAGCGGCAAATAGAATCCCTGGAGAGCTTTTAAAAACCCCCTTCTCTGGGCCTCGCTTAAGACTTACTAAATCAGAATATCTGGGGTGGAGCCTAGACATCTCATTGTGTAAAAATTCATCCTGCGATTCTACTGTGTAGTCAGGTGGTGCCCCACAGGTGGATGAGAAGAAGCATGGCCTTGGGATCTGATGCTCCCCTGGTCTGTAATTACTCTGACCTGGGAAAATCATTCACCCCTTCTGAGGATCAATTTGCAATCCTGTAAAATGCAATGAAACTTCCCTAGCTAGATTATTGAAGGACAAACGAAACAGTGGTGTTGAAAGACGTGACAACTATAAAGAATTAGGGATTATTATTAAGATTATCACACTTTTACTGCTTCTTGGCTGATTCCAGTCCTAATCACCTCTGCGGGCACTGGGGTAATGGCTTTTTAGCTGCGCTCCTTGTTTCCGGGATCTCTACCCTCCAAGTCATCCTCCACAGCAGGGCCAGATCAGAAAGCACACTGGCTCAAAAACCGTTCTGCTTTTCATTTCTTGCAAAATGAAGTCCACCACTCCAGACATCCTCAAATCGAAACTCGAACCACTTTTCTAACTTATTTTCTATTTCCTAACTCTAGCCCATCTGCATCCAACCTCCACAAACGTCTGAGCTCCTATCAGATGACAGCACTGAGCTGGAGCTGTGGGGACATGCAAAGATGAGCCAGAGGTACGGGAACCGAGAAGCTGGCCATCCAGAAGCTCGTAGAAATGATTAGTTAAATATGATTAGTTAAATGATTAATTAAACAATTAGTTAAATGATTAGTTAAATATAATCTTCGAAGACATCTTTAGCTTCTCCATCTCTCTGTTTAAGGCTCAGTTTGCATTGGGCCTTAAGCAGTTCTTGAACAAACTTTCAGAGATGAGTGAACGTCATATCATTACTGAATGGTAGAATAACTGGGGCCTATTTCCCATGTTTTTGAGGATTACAATAGTTGACAGGGCTGGGTTCACGGACAGGCAACCTGTGCAGTCACACAGGAACCCCGCCTCCAGCCCCCTCCCCATTCTGAAGGGTTCAATGCTTGGTTTAATGCTCTGCTGTCACCATCTTGAAATTCTTAAAGACTTCTAGGCAGCGGCCCCCATTTTCGTTTTATATTGGGCCCTACAAATTATATAGGCGGTACTGATACTGAGTGATAATATTTGATTATTCATTTATTTCATTTTTTTAAATTGATTTTTTACTGACGTAACATTGGTTTATAACATTATATAAATTTCAAGTGTACATCATTATATTTTGACTTCTGTGTAGATTACACTGTGTTCACCACAAGTCTAGTTGCCATCCTTCACTGCAAACATGTGCCCTTTACCCCTTTTGCCCTCCCTTCACCTCCTTGCCTTCTGGTAACCACCAATTTGTACTCTGTGTCTACGTGTTGTTGTTGTTTTATCTTCCACGTATGAGTGAAATCATGTGGTATTTGGCTTTCTCTGACTTATTTTGCTTAGCATAATACCCTCAAGCTCAGTCCATGTTGTTGTAAATGGCAAGATTTCACCTTTTTTATGGCTTAGT
Organism: Equus asinus; assembly: GCF_041296235.1. Lineage (NCBI taxonomy): Eukaryota > Metazoa > Chordata > Mammalia > Perissodactyla > Equidae > Equus > Equus asinus. Next base: position 15,691,973 of record NC_091796.1, read on the forward strand.
AGTATTCCATTGCATATATACATACCACATCTTTATCCATTCAACTGTTGATGGGCACTTGGGTTGCTTCCATATCTTGGCTATTGTGCATAATGCTGCAATGAACATAGAAGTGCATAGATCTTTTCAAATTAGTGTTTTCGTGTTCTTTGGATAAATACCCAGAAGTGGAATAACTAGGTCATACAGTAGTTTTATCCTTAACTTTTTGAGAAATCTCCATACTGTTTTCCATAGTGGCTGTACCAGTTTAAATTCCCACCAGCAGTGTATGAGGGTTCCCTTTTCTCCATATCCTCTCCAACACTTGTTATTTCTTGTCTTTTTAATAGTAGCCATTCTGATAGGTGTGAGGTAGTATCTCATTGTGGTTTTGATTTGCATTTCCCTAATACTTAGTGACATTGAGCATCTTTTCATGTGCCTGTTGGTCATGTGTATATCTTCTTCAGAAAAATGTCTATTCAGATCCTTTGCCCGTTTTTTAATTGGGTTGTTAGTTTTTTGGTTGTGGGGTGTATGAGTTCTTTATATATTTTGGACATTAACCCCTTATTGGATATATGATTTGTAAATATCTTCTCCTAATTGGTGGGTTGTGTTTTCATTTTGCCAATGGTTCCCTTTGCTGTGTAGAAGCTTTTTAGTTTGATGTAGTCCCATTCATTTATTTTTTCTTTTATTTCCCTTGCCTGAGGAGACACGATATTCAAAAAGATACTGCTAAGACTGATGTCAAAGAGTGTACTGCCTGTGTCATTTATTTTATTTCTGTTTTATTGTTTTAAGAAGGATTTAAGGCAGCATAAAAGATGACTACAATGGAGGAACATAAAATTTAAAAGTAGCTTCTTAATGAGGCAAAAGAAAAATAAAGTTAGGAAGTTAAGATGGAGCTGGACTGAATTTATTACATTAGAAGGCATGTCAGGTTATCCAATTCGCCTGCTAGAAATGGTTCACAAATATGGTTTTAGGCTTTCTGGCAGCCATTGTGAGGAGGAAGGAATGACCAGCTATAAGATGTATGATACCCACGCTCAGCTAAGGAAGAAGGACAAATATCCCTGATAGGAGGTCAGGGCAAATTTCTCTCGTGGATCTTCCTAATTGGGATGGGCCACAATGTCCTTTAGGGAAAAACAACACTGGCAACATCCATACTGTGAACCCAGCAACACGTGTCACAGGGTGAGTTCTTTTAATATTCCTCACATCAGTGGCAATGCAAAATTCAAGGCTTAGCTGCCTTGCACATGAGAAGGGCTCAGTACATATGTGCTGAATGAGTGAATGAATACCACAGGGCAAGGATCCCCTGGGTAAGCAGTGCTATTGAGAAGTCCAATTCCTGTAAAGCCCAGAGGGAGAATTCTTGTATCATATCATAACTCTACCCCACCCACACCCATCACTCTCCCAAACTCTTTACTTTAGATGGATTTGGCAATAACTGTGAATCCCATTCTGGCTGAGCTGGAGTAACTGAGTTGTAAAGACTTTGTGAAGAAGCAACTTAGAGAAAATCCCCTGAGAGGGCATGTTGGAAGCATGACTCTGGAAGGCAGAGTAGAAACTCCTTTCGGTAATTTTAAATGAATACTTATTAAACACTGTGTGCAGGGCATGAGCACTCTATTCTGCATGGTGCTGGGGGCGTGTGGATGGATGTGTGTGCTAGGATGGATGGGGTGAGTAAATAACAGTTGCAGTCTTCAGGGACCTCTTGGTGTTACAGATATGTGAATAGCTAGCTATGAGGGAAGGGAGGAGGTAGTAAGTGCTAAATAAAAGAATAACCAATGGGTTCTAAAGGACCCAGAATGTCAAAATGAATCTGGAGAAATCTGAGTGAGCTTTGAAGGGACAGAAGGTCAGGGTGAGAGGCAGAGATGTCAATACCCCTGGAAACTTTGAAAACACAGTCTTTGGGGATTGACAATTATAAAGGTAGGTCATGTTGCTGCATAAAGTCAAAGAAATTATGAGAGTGAGGATAAATGAGAGCAAATCTACTTGAAATCTTGGGGGAGATTTGGGGCCCTGTGGTACTACGAGCCACAGTGTCAGGCTTAGAAGCTACTTGCTGACCCTGAGCTACAACAGGAGAGGCTTGGAAGAGACAGATGCGTTTAAGCCAAATGAAGCGAATTGCCGGAATACTGCCGTCTATGGGCAGAATCTCGGTGCAGCAATTCAGGGGGAGTGCTTTGGGTTTGGCAGACCTGGGTCAAGTTCATGTTCACCATTTACTGGGTATGTCATGTTGGGCAAGGTGCTTAAATTCTCTAGGCATCGGTTTCCTCCTCTGTAAAGTGGGGATGCTCATACAACTAAGGTTCTTGAAAGGATGCATGGAAATACTGCAGGTCATGGGCAGCAACACTATCTGGTTCACAGGCTCAATTATCATTCACTAACCAAAAAGAAATTATTGTTATTTACTGATTTTGGAAGTGATTGCTATCCTGAATTTCCCTTGCTCTGTGGCAGAATAATTTGTGTTCTTTAAAACAGTCACATATATGAACATGCCAAACTACTGTGGTCACTGGGAAGGGGAAGACAGAAAGAGACTAAAGGAAAAAGGTTGAGAATGGAATGGGGGGTGCTTTACTCCATCCTCCCACCCCCAGCACACTCCACCCACAGGGAAGGGAGAGAAATAATAGCAGAGGGAAGACATTAAGGCAAGAAGAGGTAGAAAGTGTTTGGAGAAAATTCTATTTGGCATTGCCCTGTGGTGACCTCTACAAGGATCAGACCTCTAAGTGACTCCAGAGGTTGCCATCTCTCCTCCTGACCACTAGAGGGTGCCCTGATTTGATCCTCTGCATCCACAAGCCACAGAAACAGATGTTTGGTTCCCTTCTGTTGGAATGACTATGGCAGGTCATGACTGAGAACAGAGACAGTGGGGAGAATGGACTGGGTGAAGCCAGGTCTGGACCTGGAACAGGTGTAGCAGTGCCAGGTCAACTTGGGTAAAACGTAGTCTAGGGATGGAGTAGAAGAATGGATCCTGGAGGGACTGGAGCTAGCTTCTGGGGACCAGGAGGGCAAGGCATTGGATCCAGACTTAGGTCTTGAAAAACGGTGGTGGAACCTCCATTCCTTTGTTCCTTTTCTCCTGTCTCAAAGCTGCACCATTACATTACCTGGCAGCTGGAACAGCAGGTTTAGTGGCCAAATGAGGGGAGGAGCCAACTGGTGCCAGGAAGCTGACAGCTGATGGAAAGGAAAGATAGGGAAGACAGTAGGGACGGCGTGGATGAATGGAAGATGAGGGTGTACCTGGAGGGAAAGAATAGGACAGAAGATGGAGGTGAGGCACAGTGCGGTAAGAGAGGAGCTACACGTCCAGTCCTTCCCTGGCTGGTCAGATGTGGTCACTCCAACCCAGTAGGCAGTGAGAACAGTATCTCACGTTGATTGTACAAGGAATGGAGTTCGGTTTATAATGATTTCCCTCTACCATACTTATGGCAAAGACACTAGCAACTTACTGGTGGAGTGAGGATCTTATTCAACCCCAAACTGTATAAATGTGACAATAAAAGAGCAGAAAGCTGATGTTGGGGAGAGTGTCCAGAGAACTTTGGCATCACAGTCTAAGCTGACTTTCAGCCAGGACACACTAAAAGGGCCATATTGTTTACGGCCATCGTCCAAGCTGATTGGCGGATGCCTGAGCCTACAGCCTGTTGAACGTGTTGACCATCACCCCAGCTACGGTCACATAGTTCTAGCCGGCTATTTTGGAATATGTGTTGTACGTATCAAAGATGAGGCCAAAAAAATAGATGGTTTTGTTCAATCCAACACCACTTTTAGAAAAGCAATCTGGATATAATTCCCATGAAAATCCTTTGGGGTTTCCAGAATACTTCAGTATCTTGTTCTAGATGAGGCTTCCTTGTCCTTAGATAGTACCTGGTTCTAAATAGGTAAGAGATTAGACACTGGCAAAGAGCGTACTTCTCTCACTTAGAACACCTTATCAGAATAATTAGTCTGTGAGGATGGGTTTAAGGAGGGCCCCAAAACAAAAACCAGTCTTAAAATGTGCACTATCTTTAGCAATCATTATTAGTAAACTATCTCACACTATACATACTTTAAGAATTTTTTTAGACTTTTGAAAGACTAGGTATACTTTAAGGTCGTAAAATATCACCTAAAGAAAAGTACATTTTCAAATTGAGTAACACTCATTCTTCCTCCTGTGTTTCTCCTTTACTTTCACACAGAACACTTCACTTCTGACAATTCTGGTCACCAAATGTGTGTGTGGTTTTTCCCCACAAGCAATTCTCTGCAACAACAATTGCATGTCCTACAATTTAACTCAATTCTGATACTATCTATGTGGAGATAGCATCAGATCCTACAGGTTAAAGGCTCAGTACCACAAGACTGCACCCGCCCCCCTCGCTTCAGATGACAACTGCACATCCAGGTTGTCACCTGTTCTTCTGACCAATCAGCTATAAATCAGAGATTCTCACAACCTCCTCCTTGGGTTCAATTAACTTGCTAGAGTGGCTCACAGAACTCAGGAACACACTTTACTTATTGTTTACCAGTTTATTATAAAAGGAATGATAAAGGATACAGATGAACACACAGATGGAAGAGATGCTCGGGTCAAGGGACGTGGGAAGGGGTGTGAGCTTCCATGCCTTCTCCAGGGGTACCATTCGCTCTGCGCCTCCAATTGTTCACCAACCCAGAAGCTCTCTGAGTGTCATACTTTTGTGATTTTTATGGAGGCTTCATCAAGTAGAAATGATGGATCATAAACTCCATGTCCAGGCCCTCTCCTTTCTCTAGAGAATGGGGAGTGGTGCTGAAAATTACAAGCTTCTAATGATGGCTTGGTCTTTCTGGTGACCAGCCCCATCCAGGAGCCATCCAGGAGCCCACCCAGAGTCACCTCATTAGAACGAAACACTCTTATCACCCAGGAAATGACAAGGGATTTAGGAACTCAGCGTCAGAGACCAAATAGCAGAACAAAAGATGCTCCTAGTGCTCTTATTTCTTAGGAAATTACAAGGGTTTTAGGAGCAGTGTGCTAGGAACTGGGGGCAGAGACCAATATGTATTTTTCTCTTATTTTATACCAATCAATTTGGTTTAAACATCTATTAGGAAGGATGATAATGTGTTTGGTTAAAGATGCCTCTTCAGCTTATCACCAACAGCATGTGAAAGCTATCTAAACACGGGCTCCTACTTCAATGTTTTTAAACAACTTTATTGAGGTGTGATTTATGTACCGTATAATCTGTTTGTTTTGTGTGCAACTATCACCATAACTTGGTTTCAAGATGAAATTTTAACATGTTAAACGGAAAACTCACCGTCATTCTCGGGCCGGATTCAGACCTCTAGGGGTCTTCAGCACTGAGCAGGGCTCGTTCCCTGTGCTGATTCTCTTCCCTCCTCCTTGCTTCCCTCCTTCTCACCTTCCCTCGTAGTGTGTTAGGCGCTCGGGGTACAAGTTGAAAGATAATCTCTGTCCTTAAAGATCAGGAAGACGGTCATGGAAAGCAATGAAAGAGATCATCACATTCTTTCATGGACGTGTCATTTCTGATAGAAGAGCTGTCCGAGGTATGATGGGGTCACATTTCTCTCAGCCCCACCCCGAGTTCTCGGAGATTTAAGGGCTCAGCTCAATAAACATTCACCTGCGCTCCATGCTGCTGGTGAAAAGATGAAGTCATCCCTGCCTGGATTTAAGCAGCTTTAATTCCACCTCAGGTGACTAAGCATCACTCAATGTTATTGGTTTGACTGACTTTGTAACCCAGTACCAAGAGCCCAACCTTTGCCCGTGGGAATGGACACAGCCCCATCTTGTGCCCTCTCTGCTAACTGGAAGTCTCTTCCTATTTACCGCCATGGCTTGCTGCCTCACTTCCTCCAGCTCTCTATGCAGAAGGCACCTTCTCACGGGGACCCTCCTTGCCCACCGAGCTGAAATTTCAGCCTTCTTCCAACACGAAGACTTCATAATCCCCTCCCCGCTTGACTTTCTCCCCTTCCCTTTTTCATTCTCCAACAGACAATTTATTTTACTTGTTTATCATGTTGTTTATTCTCTGCTTCCTCCATTAGAATCTAAGTTCTTGTGAGGGCAGGAGTTTGGGTCCCCTTTCTTCTCTGGCCTAACCCTAGGGCCAGGTTCTCGGTACATAGTCCGTACTCCAGGAATATTTGTTGAACGACTTCCTGACTATGTGATCCTTAGCCTGTTCCCTGGGGCTGGGGTTGGGGCCCATCCTGATAACCCTAGTTTTTTAACACCTGGGAAGCTGTCTTGATTTCCTGTCACTGCCACCCACGGGCAGTGCCTGAGTGTGGAGGGTATGCCAGAAGCTTTGACCATGCTGCCCGCCAGCTCGCAGCTTTGAACCCTGCCTGCTCCCAGCAGCCTCGCTCCTGCAACTGCCTCCCTAAAGACTCCGTTCCAACGTGTTGGTGCCTGTTCCTCCCCTGACTCAAGCTGTTGTTGCCTGCCCCAGCCCGAGCCCCCAACTAGTCTTAAGAACTGGCCTATCCCAGTCTGCCCCAGTTAATTAACCTTCTCTGTGTGACAGCTGTACAAGACTGGACAGAAGGCAGAACACCCATGATGCTGTGTGAATTAAAATCCCAGCCAGTGGGAATGAATGACTAAGGATGGAAGAGTTTACCCCACACCAGGCTGAATGCTTGAATCCTCCCAAAGAACTGTTTTGAAAGCAGCTGAAAAAAGAGTTTAAACATTTTAGAATAATTACTGATCTCTGAAATTAGCTTCTTAAAAGCAGTCTTTAAAGTCACTCTTGTATAATCATAATAGTCGTGGGTTAACTTTCCTAGAAAAATCTTGGAGTGCTACAACTCACCATGTTATTCCAAGCTCCTGGTCAACATCAGAGTTTTCAATACTCTCATTAGCTTCTCACCTAAAAAACAAATTTTATTTTCTGCCCTGAAGTTGAGGCTGAAAATAAAGACTCCTGAAGTCTTCTATTCCAAGGATACCTTAGGCTTTTAAACACACATATAGCTTCCACTCCTGCCAGGTGTACCATAGAGGATGTAACTCAGGTGAACGAAAGGACACAGATCAGCCAGGTGACGGCTTTACCTGGATCCTGGAGAGGACTGACACCCTTCGAGCTTTATCTGTCTCTTGGTGACCGATTTCTGTATATGCTCAGTGACAGCACATTGGGGCATATTATGAACAGGTTTTATTTGTGGGACAAGGAGGGTCAGTGGAGTACATTATGAATTTTAGTAAGTCACATAGAGCCCCTTGTTGGTTCATATGGTTGCCTTTTCATCCTCTGGGCAGAAACGCTTCAATGAGCTATTGGGGAGGTTAGAGTGGGAGTTCTTTCCTTGTGTACAAGACAGTAGGACATAAAGACAGTTCCATTCCAGCAGCGGGGAAAGGCTGCACGCTCTGCTGGGTGACTTAAGGGCCACTCAGCCGAACCCTGGTGCTGGAGATCCAGGAAAGTCGGCAGAGTCATAGAATAGAGTTTTGAGTCTTCATTCTGCGTAGAAATCCCTAAAAAAAGGTGCCTGAAAAAAGGCACCAGAGGGCATGGAAACCATCCTCTACCAGCGACCTTTTGCCTCCGTTCTCTTATTTTTGCAGTTACAAGGGGCAGGAGACCATGTCTTGGGATTTTCTTGGAGAAACTAGACACTCTAAGCACGTCCCTAAGGTAGGAGTTAGGTTTCAAGGTGAATAGGTTAGGTCCCAGGACGTCCTGGTGGTTGGCACTGCCGTGCCTCTCCGGACTGGCACCTCTCTGCTCCCCTTCTCCCCGCACCCTATCTGAGGGAGCCAGGTGGTGGGGATCCATCCGGGCCTCTGTGGATGTGTCCACGAAAGCAGGATCCCACCCTGCCTGGACTACGCGAACTTTTAGGGGCAGCCAAAGATTATCTGTGGTGACGCGGATCCAGGGCAGTTTTTGGAATCGTGACGACCTCAACTCCTCCCTCGCTCGGTCCCCAGGTCCTGAGCTGCAGACCGGTCCTCGCCAGCCTCTGCCCCCACCTCAACCCCGCCCTCCTGCCGGCTCAGCTCGGCCTCCTTTCACACCTGATTCCAGTTCAGGTCCCGCTCGCGCGCCGTGGGAAAGACAACCTCAAGGTCCCGGCTGAGGTTGGACCCTTGCGGGGGGCGAAGCCGAGGGAGCACGCGAGGGAGGGTGGGCAGCTCCTCACACCGGGGGTGGTTTGCGATTCCGGACAGACAGACCGACGTCCCAGACCAGCGCGGGCGGGAGGGCTGGAGGAGGTGGAGCCGCCGGGGAGGGGCGGTGCCGCGGGGAGCGGAGCCCGGCCTCCCGCCCCCACCCCCTTCGGTGCCTTAGTCTGGGCGGTGACACAAAAAGCTCCCGCTCGGAGCCGAGCGCCTGGCGGCGGTGTCCGACCGGGAGCGCGGAGGGCGGCCGGGCAGGTGGGGCGCGTCCCGAAGGGCCGAGCCGGGAGCTGGGGCTGCAGGCGCCGAAGGCGCGCTCCCGGCGCCCGCCCCGCAGCCCGCGGCGCGTGTCTGGCTGAGCGGGGGGCGGGCGCGCCGGGACCACCCCGAGATGCTGCCGCCGCAGCTGCCGCCGCCTCTGTAGGGAGCACCCGAGCCCGCTGCGGAGAGAGGTCTGTGAGTTTCGGTTTGTTTCTCTGCTCTGCCCCTCCCGGGTTCTGGGCGGCGAGAGGGGCGCGAAGGGATGTCTGCGCCCCCAGGGCGGCTGCACCCGGAGCTTGGGAAGCAGGAAAGGGGGGCTGCCTCCTGGCGTATTGGGGTATCTTTTGGATGGTGAGTAGGGGTGCCACAGGGGTCCCGGGGAGAGGAGTGCCGGGCGCGGCGGGGCGGCCCCGGGGCGCAGGGGAGATGGTCCCTGGAGTTGCGTTTCTCCCGAGCGCTGGTGGACTTGGGCTGACGGCTGGGGCGGGGGAGCGGCGCTGTCGGTGTCTCGGCGGAGTCCTCGGATGCCCCCTGGAGCTCCAGTCCTAGGGAGCTCGTCTCGTGCCCGCGCCGCTCGCGCCCCTGAGATGCACGTGCGTGCGCGCGCGCCCTACTTGCGCCCCCACCCCTCACACACCCCGATGGTCCTCTCGCAAGCCCCTAGTCTAGCGCCTTCCCCACCCCCAGAAGTTGCCCTCGCACGCCCCTCTGCGGCCACGGGGCACCTCCGGGGAGGAGAGGGCGCAGAGGCGGGCCAGATGTTGGGGGGCTTTTGTGTAGACCCACGCGCCTGGGGCGCTTGCTCCTGGAAGGGCAGCGGCAGGACAAAGTAGGCTGGACTCGTGGGACGCAGCTCGGGAAGCAGCGGTCCCCGATCTCACCTGGGAGTGGGGTGGGGTGGGGGGAGCACCGCACGGTTTTGAAAAGAGTAGAGAAATCGGCGAAACAGAGTGACAATAATTTGATGAGGTGGCAGACAGGGGCAAAGGAAAGAAAGGATGCTCGCGAATGCCGCGCGGGTGTGTGTGTGTGTGTGTGGGCGGGTGACTGGGCGCCCCGCGTTCCCGGATAACCGGGTTTACCTAGTATATTTTGCTAGTGTATATTTGCCCCAAGATGTTATTCTCCGCCTTCTCGGATTTCTTTTTTCTGAGGGATTACAGTTGCTAGTAGAAGCTCTACTGCCAAAGGAGAACTTGGGGGCGGGGGAGACTGCAGAGGAGTGGGGGGAGGTGGTTATTTATCCTATAGAGACAATTAGGAGGCGTTACGCCCCCTCCGCGGCCCGCCGGCCCGCCAGGCCGACGCACCTCAGCCGTCTTCCTCCACCTCCCCCGGGGCCCCCCACTCCGCCGCTGACCGGGGAGAGTGCGTGGATCTCTTTCTCTGTTGCGCGTATCTAACCCTTACTGCCTGTATTTCACTGCAGGCTGAACAGAGCTCACGCTCAATTGTGCATCCTGCTTGCCCGCCTCTTGCCTCCCAGACACGTACCATTTCCACTTGATGTCATCACGCAGAAGGGGGTGAAAGGGACTCGGTGACAGATTCAGGTAACCCCCAATAATCTGGGTAGCCGACTGGGTGTCTCTGGGTCATTTAGGCCAGCAGGGTTTGCACTGGGCTTTTTGAGTGGTTTCTGCATCACATCATTCCGTTCCTGTCTGTGTGGCAGAGGAGGGGGCCCTGAAACTCCTGGTTCAGAGAAAGAAATTGCAAATGACTTTAAACCTTCCTTTTGAAGAAGTCATTGGGCGCAGGGTGCGTTTGGGGTTGTATAAATTCCACCTGATTTCCTTTGATGGGAATTTTGATACAGTCAGTGCATAGGCACTTGTATCTGAATGTGAGCTTTGGATATATGTATGCCTGCTTTCTTATCTGTGGCAATATATTTTGGCTTCATAACTGAGATATTGTTTATTTAAAAGATGTCATTGTAAGGCTGATTATAAATTTGACCAGGGCTCAATTAGGGCATTGGTCAAATGTGGTGACCTTCTTGTGAAATAATGTCTTTCCTTGTAATAGTGTTTGCAATATCAAGAAGGACACGCCAGCAGTAAGTTACTGGGAGATGGAAGGGAAGGGTGGGGTGGGGGGAGCACAAGGAGAAAAGGGAGCTTTAGTTAAGTTTCCGTTTATATAGCCATGAACCATTAGGCTCTCATTCTGCGTTGTATCTTTGGGTCGTTGGTTCTTTTCCAAAAACTCTGGGCTGTTCTTTTCTTTCCAAGGATAGTTCTGTTTTGCTGTCAGCCTAACCAGATCAGGGGTTATCTTGATAGAGCTCAATGAAACCGTAACCTTCGGACAGATCGGGGCACCTTGGCATTGTCTCCTAGAGGGCAGAGTCCTGGCGTCCTGCACAAGTAGGAGGGACTAAGGATGGTTGTGGAAATGGACTCGAGGTTTGCCTTGCAGGAAGAAGGCATTGCCGAGGGCCAAAGGCTCCTGGAGCCCTCTTGCACTGCAGCAGCAGCATCAGCGTATCTGTGACAGATTCTCTCTTCACCATTTTCCCCCCAAATCCCTTGAAACATAAAATTTAGAAACTTGAGAGATTTGTCATTCACCTCTAAGGTAGTTTTATTTTGAAAGGTGACTTTCAAAAACCTAAGTGACACTGGCATTTTTCCTTCCACTCAAAGCATTCAGGAATCCCTAGGAGTGGTGAGTTATCTAGTCCCGGCTGAAACAAAGCCCAACGCTTTAGAAAGATCAGATTTGCAGTGTGTTGGGAGAGAGATATTTTGACAAGTAATTTTTGTGTCAGCAATAATGCAGGGTGTGTGCTGTGTTCCTGCAAGAGGAAAAGCCACGTGATGGGGTAATAGGGAGTATAATAATGCAATAGAAACAAAGGCTGTGGTTTTTTTTTTTAATAGAAAAAATAAATACCTCACACACAGAATTCCACATGGGAAAACAGCTGCCCGCGCATGTAAATGCACGTCCAAGAACAAAGATCGCCATAGTGCGGTGTTAGGTTTCGCTGTGGTTTTGAATTGTGTACAGTAAGAAATCATAGTAAAGTGTTGTACTGATGTTGAATTTTTTTTTTAGGTGCAGGCTCCCCACCCCCGAGATGTCTGCAGGAGTGTGGTTAGCTTTAGGTTGGACAAGCCCTAGAGGTTATGAGACCAACCTTTGCCTCCTGTGCCCGAGTCCTTCCTACAATGCTCATTTGATTCATTTAATAGCAGATGTTTATCAAACACCTGATAGGTAACAGGCTCTGTGGAAGGTGCCAAGGGGTGGGGTGGGGGCGTGTGGAGACATAAAAATGAACCACCTTCGGGGAGTTTACAGGTTGAGGGAGACATGAAGGCCTGATTCCGGTTAAGTTCCATGGAAGCTAGACAGAGAGGAACGGAGTGGTATTGGACTTCTGAGGAAGGAGGCTAGGATCATTCAGCCTCTACTTGAATGCCTCTTTCATTGGGGAGCTCACTACTTTGTAAATGACTGGACCTGTTGTCAGAAGGTGACCTTTTCTTCATAGTCTTTAAACTCCTCAGCTGGGTTCCACATGAATGGTTAGATTTCCTCATTGTTGAGAGGTCATTCTGTTTTCACTCCTTATTCCCTGAGTTGTTTGAACCTGTCTATCCTGTTGGCACCCTCTACATTTCAAGGTATTATTCAGTCCCGGCTGCACTTGAATTTTGAAACAAATTCTGCTGTTCTGGATTATCTGATTTAGAAAACAGATGGGGTGGGGGAATTTTTGCAGCTTTCTCTCTCAGTGATGTATCAGCAAGATAGGTTAAGTTGCGCTGCAGTAACAAATCACCTCCAAATCCCAGTGGCTACGTACAGCTTCTTTCTTTCCCGTGCTGTGTATCCAGCGTGGTCAGCAGGTGGGCCCTGTTCCTCAGAGTCACTCAAGGGCCCAAACTGAGGGAGGTGGGATCTTGAGGGTGCTTGCAAGATCACTGCAGCATTGGAGAGGAAACCAGAGAATCTTGCTCTGGTAATGACATGATCTGACCCAGCAGTGACTTCATTGCCTCACCCAGAACTAGTCCTATGACCCCATTTAACCACAATTTCATATTTATTCTACTGAAAAAGGGAAAACAGGCTATAGGTGGACAGTGCTAATGACTTCCACAAGTGGTGTGCCTGGCCGAGAGTGTGTTGCTGCCAGGCCTAACTCGGTGCTTTGTGGGCATCATTGTTACATGACTATTGATTGAATGAATGAATGATAAATATCTTAAAGCGTCTGGTCCTACCCCAACACGTTACTTACTGATATGTTGGTATTATATTTCCTAATATGATTGTACACTGGTCATCTAATAAAAAATGATTTTCTTTTTTTTGCCTGCTTTGAATACTTGTTTACTCTGAAGTGCTAGGCCAGGAGATATTTCCAAGGCTGGTTCTAGGAGGTTCGGTGCTTAGCGTTATGTAATAGAGAGGTGTTACTCACAGACTTTCTCTCCCTCCCCATCTGCCTCTTGTCTAAGACTTCCTGAGTTTGTTTGGAACAGCCCAGGGGAGAAAAAGAATGGCAGTGGGCCTGGCATCACCCAGAAGGTGGCCTCACGTAGCAAAGACTGCAGGGCATCAGAGGGCACCTGGAGAGGGCAGGCATGGGTGTAGTGTAGCCTTGGGTCACCCTCTTGTTACTTTGATGTTTAGAAAAAGCAGTTTGGACAAGAGGCTTTTTCTGGTCTCAAGACTAGTAGACCACCCAGAGAGTTCTGAGGCATTTGTACTTCCATCAGCGGCCCTCCTGGCTGTGAAGGTGGTAAGTTTTAAAGCCCTCCTTGCTGCGCTTTCCCTAAAAATACTTGGGTGCTGTGGAACAGGCATTGCAAGGGCCTGTGGATTAAACAGTGGGTGGCTTGTGGAGAGATTTTGCTGTGGAAAGGGCTGGCCACTCAAATATCTTTATTCATGTTGTGATAAATGCATGCGTAGATTAGAATTTTCAGGATTTGATAAATACTTTAGCATAAACATAAGCATGGAATTTAACAAAATAATATTGCTTCTATCTCAATGATCACCTCGTTGAACATATTTTTAATAAAGACAGCTCTCTGTAGGCAGGTAATGTGGTAAACTGACTGTTAGCCCCCAAGACACAGTGACTAGAGGACGTGAACATTGGCCTAAGAATACAGAGGCTGCCTTTTGGTCCATCTTCAGTTGAGTGACAAGATATTGCATCCAAAGGGGTTCTGATGTGGGAGACGAGCAGCAGGAAGAACCAGATGTAGACCATCCAAGACCTCCAAGAACCAATTGAGGGTGCCTGTGGTTGGGCTAAAGGAGAGGCACAAACTGAGCAAGAGGGAAAATTAAGCCTGAGGGACTAGTCTTGAAGTATATTTGGGAAGCTCCAAACACATTTCTATATTTAGTTTGGGCTCTGAGTGTCTGTCACTTTAATTTCGTAACAAAGTTGGCTGTCCAGGTAGAGGACACTTGTGGAGTGAGTGTGGCTCCTGGCCCTGACTGTTGCAATGTTGTGGAAACCTGAAAGGAGGAAGACGTTGGTTTTCTTGCTTCTTCCTTCATGGCTTCATGAGCTATGCTGCGTGTTCCGGAGTCTGCCTCAATAATTGAAGTCACAGTTTGGATAAAATAAGTATTTGTTTTATGTTTAAGGATTTTCTACTTCTGGTTGAGGCCTCAAGTAGTGTATATGTGACTTGCATTTCCTTTGGGTAGTTCTTGAGGCCTGTGCTTTCCTGGCTTAGACCCTATATGACTGCTGAGGCCTAGATACATCTTTGTAGTGTTATGGGGGGCTGCTTGTGATCTCCTGGGAGTGGAGGGGGTATGCCCTATTTACCGCTTGATTCATTAACTCCTGCATAGATAAAACTCATTGCCAACATCCTGTGTGATAAAAGTTATTCTGACATCACATGGGCTTCCTGGGGCATCAGACTTCATGCAAGGAAGGGATTGATCAAAGGCGGATGTGTTGCTCGTAGGGGCAAAGTCATGATGAAGTGGAATCTACGAGTGCTGTGTTCTGTGCTTGCATTTTCTTTTCCTACTCCCCCTACCCCCATCTTATTCCTACCTACCAAGGAAATGTAACTTTTCTGCCTTGATTTCCATTTATAAATCCAGATAATCACACTTAATGTACTCCTCACTGAGGTTCTGCAAGAACGGATGAGATTTTGATCGTCAAAATCTTTGATGATCAAAGATTTCAGATTTGACAAAGATGTCAAATAGTTTGACAGAGACTGTGGAAATAGAGAGCGTTGTTATTCATATTGCTGTTTTGCTTACAACAGATTAACTGTCTCTCCTTAGTGACAGTTCCCATAGCTCCCTTAATTTTCATCCCCACTGCTGGCTGCGTCCTAGCCGAGAACCTTATTTCTCTCTGGGCTATTAGAATGGGTACCCTCACCTCCTGGCTTTCCCACCCCCAATCTGTATAACAAAATATTGTCACCCTTAGGACAGTAGGTCATTTTAATTGTTCATTCCCTTGCTTAATAACCTTCAGTGGCTTCTGTTTTTTTGGGATGAGCTTCATGTTCTTTAGTCTTTCCTTTGAAGTTTTCCCCAGGTTAACCCCAGACTTCTTGTCCAAGCTTGACTTTTGTTCTGCCTGACTTTAAAACACTACATTAGCTGGCCTGTTTAAGCCACTATTCTCCAAAAATGCTTTGTATAGCCGCTTTCTTAATTCTCTGATATCCTGTGGCCCACAGTGTCCTCTCCCTATACCCCATTGTTAAAAGTGCAGCTTAGCTCTTAACACTTCTAAAAATCTAACTCCTTCACTTTAGCCCTTAGCAATCCTTCACTCCTCCAAAGTTCTCTGGCAAGATTGCCTCCATCTCTTGTGTCATTCAACCTTCATTCATTCTACAAAGAACACCTATCATAGATTGTCTTGTAATATCGCCTAAGACTCAAGTATCTTTTTCTTTCTGTTTGATTGCAAAGAACAGAAACCCATTCAAACTAGTTCACACAAAGGGAGGTATATTGAAAAGATGTCCCAGGATATCTTTTATCATCAAGCCACATATCACAAGAGTCCTAGTGAATGGGATTCTTCCAGTCATCGTTCAGCTGGGGGAAAGAGTGAATGAGGCGGACACTTGCCTTCAAGGGGGCCTGCAGCCTGGCAGATGAGACTGGGAGATTGAGACCAGCAGGATCTCAGTTCCTTTGAAAGCTCCTTAAAGATGAAGACTGGATGAGGTTTGGCCTTATTTTGTATTCCCCACCATGTTTGTACATAGTGAGGGCTCAGTAAATACTCAATCATTGATGAGTTTTTGACAACACAAAAATGATTGTGACCTACTGTGAGAAAGGAATTTTAGATACTTTTAGCCTGTAGACTTAAAAGAAGTTAAGAAGAGAGAAACTTATTTTTAAGAGCTTCGCCTGCTTGCATTAATAGTGATTAAATGTTGAATTAAATTAGAGTTGCCAGGCTGCAGTGTTCACACCAATGATTGGGAGGTGAGCATTCTCATTGAGAGTCATCATTCTAATAAATGAATTATTATTGATGGTCTGTTTTTCAACTTCACTTTGCCTGCTGCTTCCAAAACAACAATAAAACAAACTAAAAAGCCCCTCTCCTTGGTGACATATATAGAAAGCAGCATTAGAACTTTATACCCCACCAGGCCACCCCACAGTCTAAAGGAGCAGATTTTGCTGTTTGGGTTTGACACAAGTGGGTGACAATTGCCCACAACTGTGGCCACATCTCCCTTCGCAATTAACTTGTGGCGTAAATGCCTTTGTGATAGACATCTGGTTTACCTACCCCTTTTGGTTTTGGAATACACATTCACGTGATAGAGACTCTTTACCGCTCAGAATGCTTGATCATTATGGATAGTGTTATTATGAAAGAGGAAATGTGTTCAGCTGCTTGCAGAAGATGGCCAGGAATACATTAACATTAAAATAATGTTCTCAGTTTGATGGAGAGTGAATGGAGCTGAGATAAATGTCTCAAAAACAAAGCATCTGGTGTGAGGTCCTTTTGCAGTTGTGTTGCTCCAGGGTAGATTTCCAAATTGCTTCCCTCCAGGTTAATGTGACATTAAAAGTGGTTAGAGAGCACGTGGATAGATCTCTGTATTTTAAGAGAATTTGCCTCTTTGTTGCATGAGACATAAGGGTTTACTGTCATTTTAAGGGAGTAATAGCTAATTCTACCATGCAGGTAGAGAGCCATCCTTAACTGGGGTAAGTACCTTTCCATCCACTCCTGCTCTGTCACACTAACACTTCAGAAACCTAAGGTAGGAATCTATCTATTCACCTCTGGTGGTAGGTAAAATAGCATTTGAAACACTGAACATCAATGACTTAAACCCTGTATTAGGTATACCATTGTATTTAGTAAATTTATTCAAATATTGGGTGCCTACTGTTTGTCAGGCACAATTCTACAAACTGAAATCCCTGCCTTGCTGTAGCTTAATGCATAAACTTAACTCCTAATTAATTAAGTTTTCTGGTTTTTTTTTGTTTGCAATGGCAAAGCTAAAAGGAGAGAGAATAAAAGAAATGTATCTGATATTCTTCTTTCTCAATTCTTTATCCCTCACCATAGATGTCCACCTTACTCAATCCTAATTCGGTTGAGTGGTTAAAAAAAGGAATTTTTGAAGAGAGATGAGTTTGGGTTCAAATGTGAGCTCTGCCGTAATGACCTTGAGTCAATAAGGTCTGATCGAACCTTGGTTTCTTCATTTGGAAAATGGAGGACAGTCAACCTCATTGAGTTATTATGAGAGTAAGTGAGATCATTTATACAAAGTGCTTAGTGTGCTGCCCTACGCATTGTGAGCACTACATAATGGCAGCTATCTTAATGTCCATTTTATTTAGCATCTACCATCCACCAGTCTTGGTGCTGGATTCTGGGAATCTCGGGGTGAATAGTCATGGTCTAAACTGAAGAAGCTCTTAAATTGGCCAAGGAGATAGCCGCATCCAAATAACTACAGCCTTCGGCATTTATATGAGGATTTCTTCTGTATGTCATTGTCATTGGAGTCTTGTCATTGGAAAGTCTTTGTACAGCTTTGCTTAAATACTGTGGAGTTTAAAAGTGATAGCTCTCAAGAGGAAGCTGGAGGAAGCTGGGGGAAGCTGTGAGGTTCTAAGATAGCAGGCAACCCAGGCCTTGCTTAAAGGGCATAGCCTCCTTTGTCCTTTGACCTCACTCCTCCCAGGCAAACGAAGGACCTCCTATAATGGACCGCCCTTTCTTAGGGTCTGGTTTCTTGGGAATAGAGTTGATACTCAACCTCTTAATCTCAAGTTCATGTGCCAGATGTGCAGTAAGCCAAACACTGAGACATCATGCTTGGAGATGGAGAAAGGTTTATTTGAATTGGCCAAGACAAGAAGGCGGGAGCATGAGTGCTCTCAAATCTACCTTAACAAGAGAAGAAGGCAGGGAATTTTATAGAGCTAAGGGGTGTGGCAGGAGGAGTTTCAGAGAAACAAGGGGGTAATCCATGTTTCTTTCACTCCAGAAAGCCCCTGGGCAATGGAACTTCTGGGCATCAGTGGCAGCTGGGGGCTGGTTATCTGGTGATCCTTGAAGACATTCTCTTTCTTCTGTAAAACAAGCCCATAAATCCTTGTGAGCCTTGAGTCACCCCTTCAAGTTAAATAGAAGACAGAAAATTGGAAGATTAATTTCTTTTCATAACAAGGTCAAAAGGTAATCTTACTGAATATTTACAGTAACCCTCCAGGTACCCAGCTTCAGAGTGATCTATCGACTCACTTTGTTCAGGACTAAGTGAATACCTGGGTCAAAGGACTTTTTGTTTTAAAACCAGAGCAGTCCCAGGAAAACCGGGACATGTTGGTCACCCTATGTAGGGGTCCTGTCCTTGTTCTGTGATTGTTTTTTGGCATCCTGAAGCAGGCTTTGTGGACGTTTTACAGGGTTAGAGATACAAACATCCTAAGAGAAGAGGCAGGCGAGAATGGGGCAAGATAAGACGGGAGAAGGCAGCTGGTTTTGTTAATCTCTTTATTTATGAATCAGCTTTTTAGCATGGGATCTTTGTTATCATCAGCATCATCATCATTTTTTTTTGTAAAGAAGAGAGTGTTTTAATAAAGGCAAGAGAACTAGACTATACAATATAAATGTAAAGTTAATGGGATCTTTAGAAAATTCCCCTTCAACAGTGGTAGTTGCTGTGGCTGGTAGGATTGTTGCACAGGGCTTGGTACACAGTAGGCACTGTGTAAATACTTGTTTAAGGAATGGTGGAATCAGTTTAATCTTCAGAAATAACTTTGAGAGTTGGGTTCCTGTTCAGGCTAGATTGCTAATTGTAGTGGGATTTCAATCTGGGTCCTTCCATAGCTCATTTGAAAATGCATAAACCTAGATCCTCTCTGGCTTCCTGGTTGCACTGATATTCGGAGCATACTTATGTGTAAGCTCTTCTTGACTTTTTTCTTCTTGACAGAACCACATGACGCTAGCAGATGAGTTGCTTTGTCTTTTGTTTGCAGCCAGGATGCTCACGTTGTAAGCCTGACAGTAGTGTGGGCTGTGATGGGGGTGCTGTGTGCACAGTGCCCAGTGCTTTCCTCTCAAAGATATGGGAGGGATTTCCTGATGAGTCTATTAATACCAAGTGGGGGCTGGGAAGGGAACTAGGCCTGCCTCCATAACCACTGAGTGGAGATATCTGGAGCCCGCCCTCCAACTAGGCTCCAGTTTGCTGGCATTCCTTCTCTCCATTCCTAACACGTGGGATTGATGGCAATGCATAAGGCTCCTGGATAAGCCACAGATTTTTCTAATCTTTAGCTGATACCTCAAATAACACTTTGTGTTCTGTTTCTTCTTGAGAACTGTAATTGTTTATCTGAGGATGGTAGCTTGGTGCGGGCAGGACCTGCAGCAAGTTGCCAGAAACAGTAATTAGCTTGCTGGTTGCCAGTTCTGTAAATTTCATGCACGTAGCGCCTGAAGGCAATTGCCAGACATTCACGTCACCCTTTCGGTCAGATTCCCGTGTCATCAGTATGCGTGCCGAGATAGTATTTCATTTATGTTCCTGATAAGCCAGATTTCTTCATGCTCCATTACTTCACCTAAGAAAAAGGTAAATACCTTGTCTACAAAAGGGGAATCTTTTAGGCAAACAGAATTCATGTAATAAATTCCCTTTCTTTCTTTTTTTTTTTGTTTTGTTTTTCAAAGGGTTTTTTTTTTGAAGATTGGCACCTGGGCTAACAACAGTGTCCAATCTTCCTTTTTTTTAAGGATTGGCACCTGGGCTAACAGCTGTTGGCAATCTTTGTTTTTTTTTTAATGCTTTATTTCCCAACCGCCCCCCCTTCCCCCCCCCCCCCCCCCCCGGCACCCGGTACATAGTTGTATATCTTAGTTGCAGGTCCTTCTAGTTGTGGGATGTGGGATGCCGCCTCAACGTGGCCTGAGGAGCGGTGCCATGTCCGCGCCCAGGATCCGAACCCTGGGCCGCCACAGCAGAGCGTGCGAACTTAACCACTCGGCCATGGAGCCGGCCCCTCCCTTTATTTCTATACACAAAATGCTAAATGTTAGTTCAAAGAGTTAGTGTTTCTCTGCTGGATCAGTCATTTACTTTTTTTCCCAATAGTGGAGTCACGGCTATCAAAAATTCATCACTCCTACACCTTGAGTTTATATCAAAATAATATCGCAAAGTAAGTATCGCATCTCATGGCTGTCGTACTCCCTACAAGAAGTTCGTTGATTTACAAGGGAAAATATCTTCACTAAATGTGTCAGATTTCACCCCAGACTTCTTACACCTTATTTGTGGAACCTGACCATGGAGATGCCAAACCCTCTCTTTGATGAGCTCCTTAAGATAACATTCTTAGGGTTAAGTCCAGTCTGCAATGGGAATTGAAAAAGAGATACTATCCAGACAGGTTAGAATTCCTTGTAAATTAGGAGGGGAGTGATAATTAATTTTGAAGTCTAACAAACGTGGTTCAGCGTGGTTCTTCTAATTGTCTCGGCTTTCATTATATTCCCTGTCCTTCACTTGTTGCAAAGGGCTACGCCATTAGATTCTGTCACCACTTTTAGTAAAGGTGAATGGGACTTCACTTAGACTAGAACCCTTGACATGGGTTGTTCACCCGCAATCTGGAATTCTTGCCTCAACACAGAAGGAAGCAGTTCTGAACAGCCTGACTCTCCTCTGGGTTCTGGAGTCCGCTTCCCTCATTCAGCTTCTCCTTCGAGATTCTGACTTGTAAAGAAACAAATTTCTTCCTTTTATGAGGCTTTTTACTTCTAGGTGATGGCTGTTGTTCGATATAATCTATAGTACTTAACAGCTAAATACACTTTGTTTTCGGAAAGCTGATCACAGTGAAAATAAGAAGAGTAGAGAGAGGGGCAACACTCTGAGGGAGGAAATGAGTAGAGAGATAATGGAGGTAAATAATTGTGTAGGAATATGTATTTTTAAAAATTCAATTTTAGTTTCAAAATCAGGAATAGCTGTTGTTTACGTGGTGATATTGGTTTCGTTATTAAAAGCATCTTGCCCAAAGCAAATTGAAGTTGTTATTAATAATGTTCTGTAAAATGACATGGAAGTTTGTCAGGTATTTTCCTTCCCAAACTCTGTTGGATTCCACAATGTATTTCATGGGAACTGAGAGACAATTTTGGGGGGCAAGGGGATAACTGCAGTACAAAGATAAAGATAGTGTTTATTATATGCGTCAGGCGCAGTCCTAAGTGCTTTACGTACATTATCTGGGAGGCAGGCGATCCTGCAAAGTTAGGTGTCTTGTCCAACATCACGTGGCGAGTTGATGCCAGAGCCGGGATATCAACCCGGACAGTCTGTGCTCTTAACTGCAGTCTGGGAGTCACGTTCACAGCTCGGATTAGGGATCAAAAGAAATGAAAACTCTTTTTTTTTTTTTAAAAAAAATACAAAACGGGTTCAACGTAACATAATTTAGGAAGAGATCTGACTTCTGCACTGTCCTGTCTTTGGGAACAAAGACGGACGATTTTGGTCAACCGTCTACCTGAAGCAGTTTGATGTTGGCTTTGAGGCAGTGTGGTTTGGAAGAGTCGGTGATGGGTTCTGCTGGGGAATTTGCAGTGAGGTTTCTGGCTATTAGCTGAGCTTTGCCCTGAGCTAACAAGTTTCTGTGAAGTCTGGTGGCATGAATTGTTTCTCGAAGGGCCACTTGACTGAAAGCCAGCTTATGTAGCAGGGAGGTTAAGACTTTCATGAATACACGACTAAAAAATATGTTTGAACAAGAAAGCATTTTTTACAACCCCTCTTCCCCCACTTACTGTTTTCCCCCATACCAGAAAGGAGAATAGATCACATTCTTTCATATTGCCATTCCCTTGTTCATGCAGTTCCCTTTTCCCGGAACACCTTTTCTTCCTGCCCTTCCCACCCCCCACTTCCCCTAAAAAAAACACAACATCGTGATGGAAAGTTGTAAGTATGTGCTTCCTTCAAGACTTCCTTCCCATCCCACCTGCCCTGTGGATTCTCCTCCAACTCTCTCAGGCAGAATTACTTTCCCTTCCATTTGTTTTTTTTAACCCCACTTACCCCTGCATATGATCATTCTGTATATGGTTGCTTCCTCTGCTCCATTGTGAATTCCTTGACTGTAGAGACCCTGTCTTGTTTAAGAGTTTGGAGGAGTGAATGGAAGACTGAAGAAGTCAATGAAGGAACAAACTATCGATACGTGGATTTGTTGAGATTGATTAGAATATATGTTAGTGAAAAACGGTGGTAGATCTGAGCATTGATATGTTATGTGATGTGGCAATTGACTAGATACTTACCAAAATCTCAGCATTATTGACATTTGAGACTGGATAATTCTTTGTTGTGGGGAGACTGCCCTGTGCACTATGGGATGTTTAGTAGCGTCTCTGGACTCTACCCATTAGATGCCAGTTGCCCAGTTGTGACACTCAAAGATTTCTCTAGCCATTGCCAAATGTCCCCTGGGAGTCAAAATTGTCCCCAGTTGATAGCCACTAGACTATCACTAGAAAGTATTAGACTACTTTCCGCATCTAGGTGGGACCATGTGACTGGTTCTCACCAATGGGATGTGTGTGGAAATGAGAGGCAGTTAAGAGTGGGGTGACTTTTCCACACTTGCTCTCTTTCTAGTCTGCTGGCCAGCTGCAGGGGGTGCAGGGGAGAACTGCGAAGCCCTAGGATGTGGTGGAGCCACAGGATGGAAGGAGCCTAGATCTTGAATGACCATGTGGAGCAGAACCTCCCTTACCAAGCTGCATTGGGATGCATTGTGAAGAAGAGATTAAACCATTAGTGTGTTAGGCCAATGAGGTTTTGGGGTGTTTGTTTTGTCACTCAGCGTACTGTGCCTGACCTTCCTTGACACCTAGGATGGAGAGACCTTGCTGACACAGCCATGCCAGTATTCCAGGTAGTGAGTAAAAACAGACATTCCAACCAAAAGAGACAGACTTTTTTTGTTCGTTCTTGTATAGCATCAGTCTTATTGCTATGATTCTTTTAATTTCTGTATTGTATCAGCAAGTAAGATGGTGATAAATGTAAACTTGTTATTCCACCACTCTGACCATTCTGACGTGAATAACGATCAGCTTGGAGCTATAAATAATTTTAGTAAAAAGTAATAAAACATCAAGTATCCTAGCAGTTGTCATTTCACTGTGTATGAATATGTGTCTGCAATGCAAATTCAAGTTGAGATATTTGTGGCAATTTATATTTAATGTATTTCACCCTTTTTGGGGGAAAATGACAGATGTTGATGCCCTACAGTCACAGCTGTTCCCCACACCATTAATAAATAAATCACTGTATGATGTGATGGGCTTTGAAACGGGCTCGTATGTGCTTAGTCCAGCTGAATGCAGTGGATTAGTGTCCTTTAAAAAGCTGAACCCAAAAGCTTGCTTATCAGACTAAATTCAGCGCGTAGGTCTAGGATTCTTTTGCAGCAATTAATTGTATTTGTGGTTGTGTCCACGCAGAGCCACTGACCGAAATGCGTAAGTCAAACGGTTTCATTTGGCACCCATCTGGATGACAATGGTGGGGTTGTTTGTGGGAGACAATGGCTGTTTGTGGGTGAGCCCTTCTATGGCTGAAAGCTTTGTGTTTGATTCAGTGGTCTTGGTGTCTTCTCCGTTTCCACAGCATTCAATCCATTGTTCAAAGAGCCCCTCCCAGTGAATTTCCCCCTGCTCTCACTCAATCAAAGAATCCCTGTCAGGAGATTGAGCAAATCTGGCTTGACGATTTCAAGGCGGTAAGGTCTCTCTTTCTAGTAAAAAATCCTGCTAGACATCTTAACTACCAAATATCTGATTCTTGTGGTTTTTTCCCCCCATATAAAATATATTCACAGTAATAAGAATAAGATGAGCTAACAGGTATGGCACTAATTATGTGCCAGCCTCCAAGAGTTTTGCATACACTACATGCATAATTCTCACAACTGTCTTATGCGGAAGGTACTATTAATATCTGTATTTTAATTTGTCTATTTACGAGAAACCAAGGCATAGAGAGGCTAAACCACTTGTGCAAGGTCACAGAATGGTTAAATGCCCCAGCTGGGATTAGAACCCAGCCACGAGTGACTGCAGAGTTGATCCTATAAACCGCTGCGGTGTGCTGTCTCAGACTTTTCGTTCTGTTAAGGAGACTCACTTTCTCTGAGAGGTTCTATATTTTCATGACTTCAACTAACATCTGCATATGAATAATTGAAAAAGAGTTATTGATATTATTGCTTTATTTTTGCATGGTTTGAGCATGATTTCCCAACTTAGCTGTCAGCTGATGCTCTTGTGTCGTCCATAATTCTTGGCACAATGCTTCCTTGTAAGAAAGTACTAAATTAGCACGTTGGTTTAATTATTTTTATGCAGAGATGCTCCTTTAGGAGGTTACTCCTGTGGGGGTATGAACACACTTACACAAGGAACTCAAAGGCCAGGTGGTATTGGATGAAGTGGTATTGGCATTCAGAGGGAGAAGATTACTTCCTGCCAGAAGATTTAGAAGGGCTTCATGGAAGAAGTAGCATTTGATGACTCCCTTGAAGGGCAGTAACTGGACATGTGGGCAGGTGGTAGGGGAGGGTGGATCTTGTCTTCTGGACAACAAGTAATGTGCTATGACTAGAGCATGGAGTATGTGAGCCAGGCTAGTACAAAAAGGATTAGAAAGGTTGGTGGGAATGGGACTTTGGGATTTATTTGGAGGAAGCCATTGATGGATTAGGGACAGGGAAGGACATGGGCACGAAGCTGTGCTTTCAGAAACTTAATCTGGCAGCAGTCTAGGTAGATTGGAGAAGGAAAGGTCAAAGATGGGGAGACCAGCTGGGGTCCAGAGAAGATGTAGTGAAGATGTGAACCTCAGGGGAGGCCACAGGAATGGAAGGGATGTGTGAATGCAAGTGACATTTCAGAGACAAAATTAGTAGAATTTTGGAGACCAGTTGAATGAGAGGTGGGAGGTAAATAGGTTTTCAACTCTGAGGTACTGGGCGAATAATGATAACAAATATAAAATTGTAGGGAAAAGACCAGATTTGGAAGAGATCAAGAGTTCACTTTGGAAATAGCATTTAGTAGAGAGGTTAGAGCTGTATCTTTGAGAGAAATCCACGTCCAGATGGTCATTATGAGCCTGAGGTTGAACTATGTTGCCAAGTGGGAGAGGGAGCCCCTAGGGAGCTGGCTATGAAAGGACAGTGGTCTAAAGGATGGTAGAAACAAAGAAAAAAAATTCGTTTTCTGGAGCGAAGGATATTTGCATACGTTGAAAAGTAAAAGTGTTATGTGAGTTCACGTTATAGTGTAGCTTAATTTATATTTATTATTCCTAAGTTGGTTATGTTTCTCCTAGACTTAAAATATTTAAAATATTTTACAGACTGTGTGTGAAGAGTGTTATGTATGGGACCCTGCCTGGAATATCAGGAATCTGGTCAGAAGCCCTTCTGCTCACCTGAACTGGTTAACTCACCATTTCCTAGATATGCTCTGGGCTAGCCTGCCTTCTTCCTGTTGCCTCCTTAAGGATACCACCTTCTCTTTCTTCCTCTGACTTTCTGTTAAAATCGTAACTCTTTCTTTAATATCCCACACAAATCCTGTTTCTGAATCCCTGATGAATACAGCTGAAAATGGCCTTTGCTGCCTCCTGCATCTCACAGACCTTGGTGGAGGTCCTGGCATGGCCAGCTGCTGACCAGTGGTAGATGTGGATGCTCTGAGGGCGGGCCTGCCTTTATTCATCTTTGCATCCCAGGGTTTTCATCAGTAAATTGTTTTTTACCAGTAAATGTTGGCATGAACCGTTCTATCTCCAAGTAGTTCTTAGTCTCCTAAAGAGCGCAGTGATCTAACACTTTTTAATATCCCCCACACCTTGTTGGATACGGTGTCTTCATGCTGCTGGTGGGTTAAGGGCCGGATCATTAGGAAGTTTTCTTTTCTCTTGGTGGGCACTGCATCTTGCTGGCTGAAGCTTGTATCTGTAGTCAGAGGCATAATATGTTGGTTCCACCATTGGCTTAGTTTATATTTGCCTGCTATTCAAAAGGCATATTGACTGTGGTGATAGAGTCTTCTCTTCTCAGTTAACGCTCTGTGAAACGGGCAGCAGGAGGGAGCGCTGAGGCTAATTGCCCTGTCGTTTTGCCTTTGGTTTCATGTCAGATGTTGGGGTAGGTTTTCAGGAATCAAAATACACTCAGAGCCCAGCTGGGTCAAATAGTAGTAGAAGCCTGATATTAGTTTTTATATTTCTAATATTAATTAATCAGACAGAATTCACTTAGTATGATATGAGGAATGGTCATGAATAAACAGAGTAAAACTATGCATATTGGGGTAGATCAGGAAAATACTTCAGGGAGTACAGTGGTTTGAATTTCCTTTTGTGAGGTTTGTTTACTAACACAATCTGAGCTCCCTCAGCCTCAAAAAACTCCTAGTAAGTAGTATGGATTAGCTAGAATGTGCTGTCCTGCACTCTGGTCTCTACCATTTTCTCAGAAAACCAGTCCACTCTCTTTGGGTTATGGAGAGAGAACTTTCATCTCTTCAGAGAATGTGTTTGGTGGACTGACGTTCGTAACTGACTTTTGAAAATTCAGTTTAGTACGTTGGCAGAAAAAGAAGCAAATGGTGGCAGTTGCCTGGCTCTGTGAGTTGTGAGGCCTGCCGGCTTTAAGTGTGGAGACTGAAAAATTTTGAGTAAAGTTTTAAGTATGAAATAGCTTTGAATTGGACTTACACTTTTATAAGTTAAAAAAAAATTCTAGTACGTACTTGGCAGTCACTAAATTCCAAAGCATCTTGTGAGGCTCTATGTAAGTTACCCAATTTAATTCTCACAATAATTCAGGAGTAGATTTTTTATCCCCATTTTTTGGATGACCAAACTGAGGCACAGAGAGGTTTAGTAGCTTGCTCAAGGTTACACCGTCAAGTGGAAAACCAGATGGAAACGCTGAATCTGATCAGCAGTAGCAATGGTATGTCAGCCCGTTAAAATACAGCGGTCTTTCAAAACTTTGTGGTAGTAGTTATTAATAAAAGTACCAATAAAAAGAAAGAAGCTGCCATCAGAAACAAAATATACTAACAATAAGCATCTTTATAGTAATTGTTCACTACAAAGATGAACGTGATATTAAAAATGAAATACTAAAAATTTTAGTTTTAATTTCGGTTACTCTGTGCTCTAGTCATAATAGAGTTGTGATTAATTATCTTATTGAGGCTATTTTGTTTCTACACCAGAAATTCATCTGGAAATTATAGTGCAACAAATAGCTGCTGAAATCATGATGGTGGTAATTATGTCCATGACATAATCGTGGAAGTATAGAATAATGAGGTTATTTTGAGAGAAGTCCGCGTTAGTAGAATAGCGAATGCTTTTCAAATGTAGGACGAGCACGAAAGGAAGAAGTCCTAATTGCGGATTTGTGATGTGTAATGGAAATGGGTGTTTTCAGGAATATTTTGGAGATTAAAAATTAGACTGTTCAGAGTTAATTCAGAGTTTTTAACCAGGCATTATCAAGGTCACGAGCAATATTTTTGGCTCTGGCAGTAAGCTTTTTAAATAAACGTTGTCAATCTCTGGGCTGTTGTTCTGTGAAGTCTCCATTTCTAGTGCTAGCAGTAACTTACCTCATCAGGGTTGCTGGCCTCCCGCCTCAGGATCCCTTTCTAGAGCCTCCCTCGCAGGAAGTGTTGGCTTTTGCCATGAACACTCCCAGGAGTCAGGAGCTTACCGCGTCCCGAGTAAATTGTCCGCATTTTATAGTTGGGAAGACCTGAGACTAAATGAGGTGAGTTTATAGACCAAGGTCTCTGCAGTTCAGGAGTGGGCCTTGAGTTAGCCCTGATAGAACATGCCATCCTGTTCAACTCCGGTCATGCCCCAGGAGTCACT
Organism: Equus asinus; assembly: GCF_041296235.1. NCBI lineage: Eukaryota > Metazoa > Chordata > Mammalia > Perissodactyla > Equidae > Equus > Equus asinus. The sequence continues at coordinate 15,719,936 of NC_091796.1, forward strand.
CTATGCCTAGCCTAGCTGTCCAGCTTGTCCTTCTGATACCATCGGACTACCACAGGACCCTAGCAATGCAGTCTCACTGCACCGGCCTGCACAATGTCCGTGGTTTTACTGTTAGGGGATGCATTCCATGTGGTGTGGTGAAAACAGCAGGAATTGTGGTCACTTAGTACACTGAGGGCTATATCCCTGTTCTGCTACTTATTTATGAGCCTTGTGATACTGAGCAAATGATTGTGTCCTCATTTAAGATGAGACCAGCAGTACCTATCTTGAGAGGTCACGATGAAGGTTAATAATGATAAATGATGTGCACGGAGGCCTTGCAAGGTGCTAGGTACTGTTTTAAGTATGGTTGTGGGCCGCATAATGATGTTTTGGTCAATGACGGAGTGCATATATGACAGTGGTTTCATAAGATTATAGTGGAGCTGAAAAATTCTTGTTGCCTAGTGCCTCTGGAAGAAGACACTCAAGAGGTTCATCCATGACTTCAAAGGGTTCGCCAAGGATGAGGAGCTTGCAAAAATCAACACGGCTGTGGTTGAGGTGGCAAATGACTTCCACCTCGGTGTGGATGACATTGACACTGAGGAGCTCCTGGAGATGGTTCCTGAGGAATTGTTGGAATTGGATCAGGGACCCATAGCTGAAGAAGAGGCAGGAGAAAAAGCTTATAGAATAAGGCTATAAAGAAAATATTTTGTACAGCTGTACAATGTGTTTGTACTTTAAGCTAAGTGTTATTACGAAAGAGTCAAAAAGTTTAAAAAAATTGAAAAGTTTATAAAGTAAAAACTTTACAGTAAGCTAAGGTTACTTTATTATTGAAAAACAAAAAAATTTTAAATAAATTTAGCGTAGCCTAAGTGTACAGTGTTTATAAAGTCTACAGCAGTGTCCAGGAAGGTCCTAGGCCTTCACTTTCACTCACCACTCACTCCCTGACTCACCCAGAGCAACTTCCAGTCCTGCCAGCTCCAGTCGTGGTACGAGCCCTATACAGGTGTACCATTTTTTATCTTTTATACCATGTTTTTACTGTACCTTTTCTGTGTTCAGATATATTTAGATACACAAATACTTACCATCGTGTCACAGTTGCCTACAGTACTCATGCCGTACAGGTTTATGGCCTAGGAGCAATAGGCCACGCCATAGAGCCTAGGTGTGTCGTAGGCTATACCATGTAGGTTTGTGTAGGTGCACTCCATGATGTTCGCCCAATGCCAAAGTCACCTGACAACACATTTCTCAGAACTTATCCCCGTCGTCAAGTGACACATGACTGTATTATGTATATGTTAGCTCATTTAATTCTCAGAACAATCATCTGAGGTGGGAATTGGAGGCAGGCCCAGAGAAATTAAATGATGTGTCTGAGATCTGAAGTTGGTATGTAGACGGTTCAGTATGAATTAGTTCATTTCTCTTTTCCTTTTGGGTTTTTTTGAGTCCTGTGCTAAAATGTGAGTGCCCTTCTAAAGGGGAACACACTCGCCTGCATAAGGGTGTAGTAGCTAACCATTGGAATCAGGTCTCCACCAAGCCCTCTGGGAGGCAGGTGCAGATGGGAGGGCAGGTCTCATGGGGGGAATGTGAAAAAGAAGAGCACGGTCATCTGGGCAGATTGGCTCTACCAAGACTGGGGGATGGGGTGGTGGGAGGAGTAAGCTGAGCATCAAAACCAGGGCAGGAGGCACGGACGTAGGAAGATGGTGTGGAGCTCACTTTAAATGGGACCATTTTACCTTGCACAGAGCTGGTCCCTTACTTTGGTTTCTCTTTTCATTTTTTCTTGGATCTGAAGACGTGAAGTCTACAAACATGCTGGTAGGAAAATAGGACTTTGATCCTTTTTCTTTCTTGGTTAACCTTGTAAGAACTCTTCTTTCTGCATCCTTAAAAAAGGGAGAGAAAGAATGGTGATGCTCTGAAGCAAAACCTAAATGGAGTGGGGTTTGGGTCTTACGTGGCCAAGACACAAACACTGGACTGGCCTTTGGAGCAATGGAGTTGGCAAGGATTTGAAGTCATTTCCCCAGGGGAAGCAAACCAGTGTGAAGAACTGAGGACTGAGAGGACAGATGGTGGGGACCTGAAAGGAAGGCATGGTTTTCCACCCTTTCGTCCCTGGGTAGAAGAAAACCAGAGCAGATGAGAGCACTTTGTAGAAAAAAGCTATGTGGAAGATAAGGAGACGAAATGTATGACATGAAGATTTTTTTAAAAATACCATGCTTGTGTATATTTGCCATAATAAATCCCATCCTCAGATACTAGGATCACTAAAACCTGTTTCTCTTTGGAGTGCATAGACCACGTCATGGCTGCAATGAAATTTGGCCGCCGAAGTCTTCCTGATGTGCTTTCTACACCCCCACCCTCACTGCAGCCTCTTTATAATCCTAAAAGCAGGGGATTAGTGTTAAATGTGGGCCCAGTAAAATAATATTTCCATATTTTCAGATCTTTTCTTTCCAAGAGAGGGTGAGGTTTGGGAGAAATGGAAATACCTTCCTAGATCTGACAAGATATTTGGCGAAGCCGGACTTGGGTTGGTAGACTTGCCCATCTTTTCCTTCATGGATTGAATTCTGAGTGGACAAGTTCAACATGTAAGTCTATATCAGAAAATGCAAATACTTGTAAGTGAATCCTAATTACACTGCTTCTGCCATGGTTTCCTGTCCAAAACACATCTGCTTATAAACTTCTCATTTCATCTGTATATGGTTGTTGCTTGTATAGTTAGCAGTTGAAATTTGAGGATGGAAATTTCCCATTTCTGTGGATTTCACTAATTAGAATTTTTTGTGGTAAATTGAAATACTTCGGGCTGGGGTTTACTTTAGCTAGTCCTACTTACAAAGAAATGGTGAACTTAGGATATTCATAGAACAAACAAGATTACCTGCATGATGCTAGAATGTCCTAAAAATCTTTTCTAAGAACCTCAAATGCATGTGAAAGACCTGTGTTCTTAAAAACAATGAATACTTTTTAGTTCTTCTATTTAATCATTAAAGTGGGAACCCTAAGAACCTCAAGCACAGGCAATCCTTTATCAATCCGCTTTTAAGTCATGTGTGAAGAATCCTGAATGTTGTTGACCTTTTCATGAAATTGCCTTCGTAATGCCTGCTCCTGACTTTCCTAGTTTTCTGCTCTGTATCTTTCCACCACGTAACTCCAAGGCAAAATACTGATTTATGCTTTTCATTCATTTAGTGGAGGACTTTGAAGTTGCTTCTAAAGCCCATACTTATTCCCGTGACCCAAGTGGCCTTTCTGGATGCCCTGTGCTGTGAGCGCCCTCCAGGGTCAGCTAAGGGTGACTGGGCTGGACCTACCTCCGTCCCATAGTCTCTGAGCTGACATTGAACAGGTGTGGCTGTTCTTGAGACACTGAATAAACTGGGAGAAAAAGAGCGATATTGGAAAATATTTAAAAAGTGCTTTTCCCTGGGAGAAACACCCCTGAACATAACACAGATATGTGTCATAAGCCTGCAGCAACACTTGAGGGCCAGCCTCCATAGTCAGCAGCTTGTTCTGAATGCCTGTGCTGGCTGCAAAGAAAATGATTGAAGAGAGGTGACAAACCCAGCTCCGTTTGTTACCATGAGTCTCCTTGGAAGGTTTTGTGAAAGATGAGCCGGGGCTCCCAGATCACCCCCCTGGGCTCATTAAGTTCTAAAAAGGTGAGCAAACTTGATTTAATATATTGTTTGTTTGAGCTAGCGTATTAGTTTAAGGTTAAATTTACATAATGGTAGAGTTGTATTTTTATGTGCGTGTCATGTGTTTTTACAGTACCACGAGTACCTCAGAGAATTCCGTGCACTGGACATTTGTAACTGTTTTGTGGGATATAGGAGCGTTATTTTACATTTTATATGATTACCATGAGTTACAGCTGTTATCTTTGCTTTTCGTGCTGCATTGCTGATGGCATCTGGGTTTATGTGATGCCGAGTTCACGGTCGGGAATGGATGCCCCAGTGGTAAGACTGATGCTTTGGGGAGTCCAGCCTGGTTTACATCGGTTTCCCCTCGTGGTAGGGTTGACAGAAGAGCTTCAGGGAGTGGGGACTGCCTCCTTAAAAGGAAAAAACAAAACAAAACAAAACCCCAAATACCGAACTTGCATCAAATGTCTTTTTGCTCTCCCTCTGCTGCCAGGAAACAACAATAAAAAGCAGTCTGAGTTGTGGCTTCAGTTTGTCATCTCTTTGCTTTTGTGATGCACGGGTAGCTCTTGAGTTCCACTCTGGAGATTATCTCTTGCCGATTTTAAATCCGAAACAGGCTCGCTTCATAAAGCCGTCAGCGAGCGAGCAGACACCTAGGTGTTCTCCACCTCCCATGGTTGCCACGTTTGAAAGCTTAGGTGAAAAAAATTCCCTGAAAGGCAGAGCTTTTAAAAAGTGCACATAAACCCTCCCGTCTCCTTATCCCCTCTCTTAAGGGACCTGAGTCGGTTTGGGACAAGCCGCTAAATCTGTTGTTTGGTTTTGTTTTTACTTTTTAAAGTGTCGCTGAGGATTCACCATGGCACACTTATCGTTCCAAAGCTTACGGAGCATCTCACCATAGCCCTGCTAAGCTGTGGGACACAGGGACAGGTTGTGGGAAAGCCAGAGCTTCTGCCTCGGAGAAGGTCACAGACTTGAAGGGGACATACAAGTGTACCCCAATGTCAGTAGAAAGCAGTGACTGTTCGACTAAAGGGATGAACATGACACTGCAGGAGCACCCAGGGGGAGAAGAGACTCCGAAGGGGCCACAGGAGCCGTCCTGGGAGGACAAGTGGAGGGAACAGCATGTGCACGTAGTTTGGAAAAGCTGGAGTCAAGGGTAGATGGAGAAGAAGGTGTGGGTCCCATGAGGCTGGAAACGTAACCAAATCACCAAAGGACCTATAGATCCTGGTGGGCGTGTGGGCCCCACTGGGTGGGTAGTAAGGAGTGAGTAGAATATTCGGCTCTCTAGGGTGGCATGATCAGCTGGCTCAGAGCATGAGAAATTGGGCAGAAAGTGTGAGTGTGAATCCTGGTTCTGCCAGTTACTCGCTCTGTAACTTGGGCAAGTGTTTTGAATGTCTTTGTTGCCATCCTTTGCTCTGTGATATGGGGACGGTGAGGGCGCCTTCTCTGAGTTGTCCCAAGGATGAAGGAGTCGCCATATGTAAAGCCTTGGCATGGAGTAGCACTCCTGAGGGCTGGCGGGGATAACTTGCCAGTTAGGAGCAGTACACAGGATGGTTGGAGTGAGAGAGAGGTTGGAGACAGGGACCTGGTTTGCAGGCTGTTGTGGTGGTCTGGGCTTCCGCTCCCAGGGAGGTGTGCCCTGTGGGACGCTGGTCCTATGGGCTCCTTTGGAGGTGGGGGTACATGGTCAGGACTATCCCTGCCTGCTTCTCCACTCTAGCCTAGGGTGTGAACCCAGGTGGTGGTGGGAACAGACCTGAGAGAAGTTTTAGGAGGCGGAATAACCTGGGCTTGATGAAACATTGGAAGCATTATATTATCTTATCCTTTAGACAGCGTGGTTATTCCAGTGCCCACTCATTCTAACAGGGAGATGTGTAATTGAACCTTAGCTTCCTAGCCTTCCTTGCAAACTAAAAGAAAATAGCCATTTTTAGAGTTTTATGCAGGTTTTTTGGGGGGCGGTGTGGACAGCTATCATGGGGATATTTGCCTTCAATTTAAAATGAGTTTCTTTGGAAATCCATTGGACTATATGTCTAAAATCTAATGCTGAGAAAACTCTTTTCTGAGGCACAAAAATACTAGTCTGTTATGAAGCTCTTTGTGGCAATAGAGACTGTAAGTACTAAATTCCACAACGGAGTGGCGGCTGCTGATGGCGGATTATCTAGGACTTGGTTTTAGGCAGGTTTGGAAAACAATTCAGCAAAGTATATAAAGGCGATGGGGGAAAATAGTATTGCTTTTTTGTGCTGCCAACCAGGTTTGTCACATGGATTAGTAATTTAGATAGGAACAGCCATGAATCACTGCTTAGAGTGTTGCATTTAATTTTATCCTGGAAGCAATTTCCTTTCAAATTCTCGAGCGGTAGTTATCATTAATGAATTAAACATTATGAAACCCGGAGAACTACTAATTCATTTTGAAGTAAGTAGACATTTAAATCTGTGAAAGAAACCTTAAATTTTTTTCAGTGGTGTTTAATATTTTCAAGCTGACAAAACGTGGAATGGCATTTCTTGCATGTAATTTCCCAGAATGGTTAGTGGTAGGTATTGGGGTGCCCAACATCTTGGCTGCAGCGTTGGGGGCAACACACGTGAAGTCAGGGTTTCTTGGTGAACAGGGACTGGATGTTTTCCAGAAGGGGTAAGATTAAAATATATGGAAAAGGGAGCTGGTTAGTCAGAGCTCTCCACCCAGAGTCCTTATCTCCAGTGCTTTTTAGCTTAACTCTCTCAGTCCTGTCCTTTCCTGGGACACCTGCCACCCACTCGGTCTCCGCCTTCTTTCCCTTTATCAAGTGTTGCGTTGGCAAGGGTTCATTCAGTCATCAGAGGTTGCTGGACTCCAGGCTATGGATGCTTCAGCCTCTCAGCCATGCTGAAGTCTGTCTTCTGGAAAATGCGCCCTTGTGCAGGGTGATGGTGGTGGAAGGGCCGTGTGGTCACATAGGAGTGCTTGAAGGTTTGGAAGCAGGACATGAGAGGGAAAACAAAGGCCAGAGTCCTTACCTTTCAAGCCTAGAAAATGTGTTCAGTTTCTTCCCCAAAGATAATTTAATGTAAACAGCTGGTTGGAGAATCGGCGGATCATGTCTACAGCGGGGTTACTTGAGTGACTGAAAAAGGTAAAAGTGCTACTTTTTAAGGCCAGGAGATTCGACTTGTTTTGGACATGGACGACTTCTAGAACTTTTGTTTAACTCATCTTATTTTTTAGAACATATTTAGGGCTGTTATTTATCCCCCTCCACCCCACGACCCCACTTTTGTTTGAAAGCCTCTTGCTTTGTCAGCTGACGTTGTTTTCAGGATGGTCATCTCGTGTGTGGGCAGCCTCTGATCTCATCTGAGCCTCAGTTTCCTCATATGTAAAATGGGGTTGATAATACCTGCCCTCTCACCCTGCCACAAATGTCGTGAAAATTAAATAAGATCGCGGATATGCAAATGCCTACCTAATACCATTCTATAAGCGTATGAGGTGGGAGGAGCTAAGAACGTATTGGATTCTGGCCACCCCCCATTCCAGTATGACCTCATCTTCACTAATTACGTCTGCAACAACTGTGTTTCCTGGGAAGGCCACGTTCTGATCCTGGGGCTTAGGACTTAAACACGCCTTTTTTGGAGACACTGTTCAACCCATACCCCTCGCTCACCCCCACCCCCACAGGTGGTTTGATACTCGTTCATGCCACAGCTCAAGCCCGTTTTTAGAGGGCAGCATATGCCACCCCGGACAGGCATGCAGCTAGCCCTGGCTTTTTCTAGAACTGGTAGCTGTGACGTTATGTCTCTAATGACTGTGTCCTGGAGCCCCAGGAGCATGGTGTGTGAAAGCTATGCAGCACTTCAGAAGCAACTTCGAGTTTGAATTAGCACCCGGACAGCTCTCTCGTGCTCTGTTGCTGATTTCACTTAAGTCAACTAAGCCTGAAACCAAGAAACTCAGATGGTACCGGGGGGAAGTACAAAAGTCCTTCCAGTTTTATTTGAAACAATTGGTTTTATTGGAAGTACTGAGGTGGGAATTTGAGCAAATGCGTACTCTGTCCCATTCTGCAAGGTGGAACGCGTATGCAGTGGCTTCTGAATGGTGCATCCAGGTGGCTGGGATGCCAGAGAGCTCTAGCACTCATCCATAACACGGGATCATGGCCCAGGGGCATCAGATTGACCCATGTGGGTTAGAAAGTGCCTCCTTTGCCCCCGCAACCCACTGCATTAGGTAAGTGACATAATCCAGTGCATAAGAAACAAGGAGTTTCCCCAAATAGGATTCATACCGTAAGAATGAAGCCAGGAGACACTGAGTTTAGTCCCGGTTTTGCCCCAGTCTTGCTGACTGAACTTAAGCACATTTCTTATTAAAATGGGATCCCAGGTTTCTCATCTCTGTGTGAAAATAGTGAAATTTGCTGCATCGTGATGTCTGCAAGGCAATTAATAGGTTGCTGTATGCAAATCGCTGGCAGACCTCAAATAAATAGTGAGGGATGATAATGAGGACAGCCACTCATTAACTTCGTCTCCATGAATAGATAGATTTTAGGTTCAGACAGAGGCACTTAAGTAAGAACAAGGTCCGAGATGCAGAGGGTCAGTGGAGGAGCTGCTGGTCTTGTTCTCAGAGCCCAGCTAGGCCAGGAAGGGGTGCTGTAGTCTTGTCTGGTGGATGCCCTGTATAGAAGTCCACCTGCCAGATAAAATGGAGGAGCTCCAGGAGGGCTGGGGGCTTGGGGCATCCCCTCTGGGTGACGGGTTGCAATGGGAAGTTGAGGGAGACAGTAATGGGGATTATTTCCAGAGGCGGTAGTATCTCAGGGACGGGCACCAGGTCCTAGGGTACATGGTTGTCGGGAAGGCAGGTCCAGGTGGCTTGGGGGAGGGAGGAGCAGCCAGGAGTCCAGTGAGCTTTAGACCTGGAGGGCTAAGGAACCAACAAAGGACTCAAGTGTAGAGGAGCCTGGACAAGAAGTCACAGCAGAGCCAGCAGTCAGGGGCACTTGGGTGGGATCCCAGAGAGTTACACCCAAACTACCTAAATGTCTCCACTAAGGGTAGGGCTGGTCCCAGGAACTTGGGTGGGTGGAGGGGATTCCAGTTGTGAGAAAAGAGGGCTGGGGCCGCCCCATCCCAGGGTGGGACAGACCATGTCTGGGACAGAGCAGTCACCCTACTCAGCTCCTTTCAGGGGCTTAGCCCTGCTTCCTTTGTTTTAGTAGATTTAGTAGCAGAAAAGATCCCCAAACATAGCTAAACTCCTACCCACCACCTTGGCACAGACTAGGTTTGTTTTTTGCTGCTGCTGCTGCTGTTTTAGTTATCTGATCATCTTTAATCACAGGGCAAATGCATTATTTTGGAAAGCACTATTGAATGTAGATGTTTATATACTTCCACGACAAATTTGCTTTAAATGACTATTGATTAACAGGGCTGAGGCTGAGAGGTGTTTTGTGATACGGTACCTTCCAAAAATAGAATGAGCAAAGGCCCACGGTCAGAGTTTTGATTGCTGGCCGGGGCCTGGAAGACGTGGAAGTGGAGTGTGGACTTATTTGCTGCTTTTGTGCCCCTGTACGATCAGAGCACAGCCATGAACCATGAGGCTTGGTCATTTGAAAGAAGTCACAGTAGGTGAGGAGGACCACGGTAGTGACAACAGACTGTGAGGCGCGTTCTCTTGTCTGTAGCGGCTGGTAGAGAAAACTCCATCTCTGTGGCTGCTGAAAATTTGCTTCATTTTGTCAGGATTCAAACCAGAGTGTTCCGAGGCCCTAGGGGTTCAAAAGCAAGGCCCAGGCAAAATATAGGACAGCTTTTGATATAGAAATTATTTTAGTTTCACCATGAAAATAAAACCACATGGACATGTGTCTGATGTCCTGGAGGAGGTGTTGAAATAAGGAATTTAGTGATCTGGGTTTTTGTTCTCACTTGACTTGGGGTGAATCATTTCATTTCCTTAAAGTCTTAGTTTTCTCATCTGCAAAATAGAATAATTTCTACACTTTCTCCCTCCCGCAGTGTTGGGGGTAATCCAGTGAGTCATATACACGGCAGTGTTTGAAAACTGACTTCTTACGCAACTGCTAAGTAGGAATTGTCGGCACAAAGGTGAAAAGTCAGATTCTCTCTCTTTTGTGCCTGTTCCCCTGCATCTATTTTAATTATGTTCACTCCAGAGTTTTGATTGAAAAATGCTAGTTTTTCCTTGTTTTACTACTTAATTGATTTAAAACGCTACCCTGAGCAATAGCACTGTATCCAGATGAGGGCTGCTCCAAGAGGAGGAATTGGGCGGGAGGATGTTTGTAAATAATGCTTAGGTGACACTCTTGTGATAATTATGGCTTTTTGAAGAGGATTTTTATAGCAAGTCCTCAATTTTCCTGTCACTTTTTTCCTGGGCTCTCCCACTTCAACAAATGCATTGGTTCCATAGCGCTGGTTGTTAAGGGAACTAAATCCCAAGAGAGCTCAGTGGCTCTGCAAATCCACTTTGCGTTTTCTGGGGCTGATTTGGTGAGCCCTCAAGAGGATAAAGTTGTCTGAACACCCGCCTTCCTCACCCCGCAAGGACAGGAGGCAGAAGGTGTAGCAAATCCCCTAGACACAGTTTCCGGGTGCGATGAGCTGCTCTCCCTGGATCAGAATGACCTTGAGCACTGCTGGGCAGTCAGTGGCCAGAGACCCTAGTGATGATGCTCTGTGTGGGATCCGAATCCCAAGGATGACCCCCCCCATCCCTTCTGTGTCTACACTTGGGAGATTCTGAGAGCTAGTGACAGCCTGAAAATGCAGGACCCTCCTACAGAGAAGTATAAGCGCCCCCAGGGGACTTTGAAATAAACCCTTGGGACCCCCAGGCGTTGTAGCTTTCCTGAGTTGGACCTGTTGTGTGTTTCACTCTGTTCTCTGCTTATGTGTGTCTCCAGCTTTTAGTTGTGAAGACTTTGGAACATCGGCTTCATTGTCTCCTCTTTACTCACCAACTCAATTGGCATCTCATTTCAGATAGAAGTCAGCCAGTAAATTTTGTTAATGGATCTTTGGAAGCTTCTAGAGTTGGAATTGGAGGAGCCCTTGGAGGTCATCTTGTGCAGCCCTCTCACCTTACAGATGAGAACCCTGAGACCCAAAGAAGTAGAGTGACTGGTCCAGGTTACATGTGAGCGAGCGGCAGAGTCAGGATAAGAATCCAGGGCTCTCTGGGAAGCATCAGGAGGATGTATTAAAGTGTGGAGTAAGGAATACTTAGCAGGTGTGCTCTCTTTTAGTTTAGCCAGGTTATTTTTGAGGCTGTGATATTGCCAAAATAATGAATCACATGGACTCGAACATCCTAATGTTATTACATGTTTATGGTTGACTCCTGGTAACCAGAATTCCCTGCTGATGCTACCCTTGTTGGAAAGCTTGACGAAATGTTTTGATTTACTGTTCTGAATTAGTGACCTGAACTGACTCTTAGAGGTCAGGGAATCTTGCTACCCCTTAGAATCATTCCCATTATTGGTTATAACTGTATACACTTATAGCTTCTGAGCATGGATGTGGCATGAACACAAGCCATTAAATATTTTCCAGCCCTGCCGTTTGTCCCCACCACATTAGCTTATTTAAAATACAATATTCTGGTTGTTTGAATTCTTCCACATGACCTTTAAAAGCCCTGTTTGCAGTTATTTTATAGTTTTGGGGACAGAGTCCATGAGTTATCTTAGTCCAAGAAAATCATGTAACTTGCTGGGATCGTACCAGTTGCATTCTGATGAGGCACTGATTTTTTTTCTTCACCACTATTTTCACATCAGATTGAACACAGGCACAGGTGAGGTCTGAGCTTAGCAGTGGTATTTGCTTGGCTTGTTAACTTTGTCTCATTGTTCAAGTGGTGTGATTCAGCACTGGGTTCTTTGCTCCCTGATATGAGAGGAGGGGAGATGAGAATCCCAAGGCATCAGTGGAGGTGTGACCATCGGATTAGAACCTTCTTCATGTCAAAGCCTTACCTGCTACTTCCTGATTACCCCAGCTAAAGTAATACCACGTTCCAGAAGACCATGACCTGAGACTCTAAATACTGCTCCCTCCATTTAGTTCCCTCAGTTGAAAGGAAGAGTGAAAGGAACCATGGAAAATCTCTGAGAGGATGGTTACCTATTATGTAATTCTGAATAGGTTCTTTCAAACATGGAGGATATGGACATCACCTGTTATAAATTTTCCTCGAGACGGTTACTCCGTGTATGTATGTCTTAGAAAGTTCAGATTGTTTAGCTCTCTGAAAACCGGGAGCTTGCTTTTTTCCCCATGTACTTTCATGTGTGACTGACCTCTCAGGGAGTTGGGATCTAGTAGTCTGTATAATGAGTAACTGCCTCAGTGGGCTTGCTGGTTCTTCTGGACCATAGGGAAGGGGTCTAGCTTGAGGCAGGTTTACCAGTGGGGGTGCATGGAACTGAAAGTTTCCACTTGGCATGTATTGCTTGAGAAACAGAGAAAATGATTGGGGCAGAGTGAAAACACTACTTGTTAACAGTATGGTGAAAACTTAGGAAGGAAAATGATATTGCAAAGGTTGCCTTATCCTGGGGGGAGCCATAGGAGTGGCAGAAAAAAAGGGGGGCTTGGAGTTATAATCTGGTTTAAATTTGGCCCTGTCGCAGAGGTGAGACCTGGTTAAGTCATGCAACCCTGAGCGCCAGTTTCAGTTGAACAGTGAGGGTGGTGGGGGGAGAGAGCGGGCACAGCAGTCGGGAAGGTGATGTCTGCCTTACCTGTGGCAGGCTGAGTAATTGCCCTCAAAGGTGTTCTTGTCCTAATTCCTGGAATCCATGAATGTTACTTTACAGGGCAAAAGGGGCTGCAGAAATGACTGAGGATCTGGAAATGGAGAGATTATCCTGGATTATCTGGGTGGGTCCAATGTAATCACAAGGGTCCTTTCTTATAAGAGGGAGGCAGCAGAGGAATATGAGGAAGGGGCCACAAGCCAAGGAATGCAGGTGGCCCCTAGAAACCGAGAAAGAGCAGGAAACAGAGTCTCCTCTCAGAGCCTCCAGAAGGAACCAGCCACACCTACACTTTGACGTTAGCCCAGGACGACTAATTTCAGACATCTGGCCTCCAGAAGGATAAGAATAAATTCATGTTGTTTTAAGCCACTAAGCTTGTGATGATTTGTTTCAGCAGCCAAAGGAAACTGATACACTTACCTACCTCATAGTTTTTGTACTGATTAAATGTGAGTTTGTATCTATATATTTGTAAATCTCAAAGTGCTACAAAGATGTTAATACTTTTAAAAATGAATTTTTATATTCATCTGGATTTCCAGGTTAACGTATGTCAGGAAGTCCAGGGGAACAATAATCAGGACTTTTCAATTATGCAGCAAACAGACTTGTGTCTGAAAATTTAAACCCATGTTATCAATTAATTCTTTTTTGAGGAAGATTAGCCCTGAGCTAACATCTGCTGCCAATCCTCCTCTTTTTGCTGAGGAAGACTGGCCCTGAGCTAATATCTGTGCCCATCCTCCTCTACTCCATATGTGGGATGCCTACCACAGCATGGCTTGCCAAGTGGTGCCATGTCCACACCCGGGATCCGAACCCCAGGCTGAAGCAGAATGTGCGCACTTAACCGCTGTGCCACCTGGCTGGCCCCTCAGATAATTCTTAGTTGTGAAATTCTTCATGGTCGTTAGCACCTGTGAGTCACTTTTTAGGTGAGCAGGCAGGTGTGTGCCTTACTTTCTGTCCCTGTGGATGCTCATTAGAGTCACTGGGAGAGCTTTTTTAAAAGTCCCAGTGTCCAGGCTGCACCCCAGGACAAATAAATCAGAGCCTCTGCGGGTGGAGTGTGAGCATCAGTATCTTTTAAAGCTCTCTCGGTGAGTGCAGGGCGCAGCCCGGGCTGAGACCCACTGCAGAGGTGTCGTGTCTTCCAAGTCAGATTTTAAGTCAGTTCTCTTTGAAGTTTGATGATCTAGGTGTTCTTTCGAGTTTTGGGGGAGATGCTCTTCCGAGGATTCTATGTCATACCTTTCAAGGATATTAACGTATCAGTTTCTGAGCTATGGTGTATTTCTGGCAAGAAAGACGAAAGTTTTAGTTATCCAGCACTCCTGAGATGTTTAGGAAACAGGCTGGTGGGCCCTGATGGCAAACACAATTTCCATAAGCAAACACTTTTCTCCTCAATTGCCCAAAGATTTTTAAAAGCAATAGTGAGTGGGAGAAAAGGAAGACATTCAGGCTTTCTCCTCAAATGGTTGAACCCCTTGAGAATTGATAAATACTGTTTGTACTTACGTCATTTGTCCTTATGTCTCCGTTCTGGAGGAGAAAATAATCATTTTGAAATTTCTTCCTTTGGAACCACTGTTGCCAGAAATGGTGGTCTTTGAAAGTTTCCCTTGATGCCTCCCTGTGTTCCTGGGTGCACTGAGCTGCAGTGTGCCTTGGGGGGCATCTCTGGGCTGCTTGTCACTGGCAGCGCCCTGGCCTTTGACAGCAGGTGACGTCATCTGCCTTATGTATGTCACAGGAAGAGTGTTATAGGTAAACTGTTTTTATAAATCACAAGGTATTATGCAGATGTCGCTATTGTATTTTCAGTGGGAATTCTGGGTTGAAGTTAGAAAGATGATAGAAAGCCTGTAGCGTAAGATTATTTTCATGCATAAGAACACATGGGGGTCTTTACTTTCTGGGGTTCTTAGTGACCAAGTAGAGACACTGGGTCTAATACCTCTAGAAATCATGTGGTTTCTTACTGGTCATTTATCAGTTGAGTTTAATTTGCTTATCTGTAAGTGGAACCATTAATACTTCGCTTTCTTAAGGTTGCCTCAGGTGAATTTGGGTGTCCAGGCAGTAGGGCAGTACTCGAGTGTAACTCTGGATTATATTGTCTCAGTTTGAATCTTGGCTCTGAAATTTATTGCCTGGAGGACACTCAGGAAGCTGTTTCACCTCTCTGTCCCTCAGTTTCTGCATCTGTAAAGTGAGCAAATAAGTTACCTTCTCATTGGGCTATTGTAGGGATCAGCTAAGGCACTAGGGAACTTGGCGCTGGCCCTGGGTGTGTCACCAGGGCCCTGTCCTTCTACCTCCTCACACATGAATGTGGGGCAGCACACGAGCTTGAGGAAGTGTTTTCTCCTCTTTTCCTTCCTCCCTCCATCCATCTCTTAATACATATTTATTGGATACCTACTAGTTGTAGGAACTACACTATGGATACAGTTTTTACGCAAAGTAGACACTCTCGTCAAGAACGTTAATGGTTTAAATGTTTGATGTAAAATATTGACACAGAGTTGTGATGGGAGGGATTGGGTGGTAAAGCCTGTTTCTGATAGATCAGAAATGTAAGACCTCACATGGTTTATTTGCACCGACCGCAGTAAGATCATAGGATGTTTCTGTTATTGTGGGTGTCAGTAAATGGTCTTAGAGACCAGGCAGAGGAAGGTCGTTGGCACGTTGCTGATGTACCGAGTGGTCCCCTGGGAAGTGGACATGGTTCTATGATTGGCCATACGATCAATCATATATGAAAGCAAACATGATGATTGGGCATTTCTGTATGCCCGGCGCTGTGACAGCTTTTGGGGGTGCACGTTGCCTGCCCGGATGGAGCTCCCTGAGAATCTGGAGCCCTCACAGGTGAGGTACTTCCAGTGAGGATGCTGGGTAGGAGTCTCAGGAAGCTTGCACCAGATCCCTGAGCTCAAAGAAGCATTTTGGGTATTTTATGGTTCATGAAATTGTTTCTTTTTTACCCTATTTTTGGCTCCCATTCACAAACTGGTTTATTTGCTGCCATAAATTTATACTTTTTCTCATAGAAAATGGGCCCAAGTGAAATAGTCTTTTTCCACGATTTCCCTCAGTAGGAGTTTCTTGTGCTCTAATCAAGTCTGTGTAGCTTGGCCTTGCCTTTCAGTAACTTGGGCTTAATAGCGGTTAGAGCCATTAATCAAATTTGGTGGTGATCATAATAGCCATTTGTGTTATTTTTCAACTCTGCTTTTCAAGACTGAAAAAGAGAATTATTTTAAGGACATCAAATAATTCTAGAGAATGCTCAAAGAAATTTTGTACTTTCACCAATTCCACTTAGAACCGCATATGAAAAATGATAATGAGGATGATAATGATTACATTCTGCTTTTGAGTCGTTACTCTATGCCAGACAATATCCCAAGGGCTTTGCACATTCTTATGTTATCAGCCAGCAACTGTATGAGGTCGTGCTTTCTTAGTTTTCACATTCTACAGATGAGAGGCACTAAGGCACAACAAGGTTGGATAAATTGCCCAAGGTCAAATGGCTCATCAGTGGAAGGTCTTCTGTTTGATTCCAGATGGGTCTGACTCAGACGTGCTTTCCACACTACTGTATTATTGCCTTGGCAAAATCCATACTTAGGAGGTTGGGAGAGAAGAGCCTCTAAAAGAGACAGGCAGGATGTATTAGCTAATTCACCCCGGTATGTCCCTGACAAGTTTGGATGAGGAGATATCGTATTTCTTTTAGAGATAGGGATGCTGAGCTGCTGAGAAATTGAGAATTGCCTCAGGTCACACAGTAAATCACGGAGAGAACTTAATCCAGAAGCCAGTTGCTCCTCAAACTCATTCGATGAAGACTCAATCTACACAATTGCACAACTGACATCAATTCAGATGAATTGATGGAGGAGAGATCCATTTCGTTTTGGGTAGTCTGAAACCAGAAGTTTAAGAATTTTCATTTTGGATTAAATTGTAAAACTTTTTTTCGTGTCTTGGAAAACTGCACAGGCTGTGGCGTCTGCTCAGTGGTCACTTTGGGTGGGTTACTTCAACTCAGCAACGAATACTTCCTTTGCGTGGCTGTTGGGAGGAGTGGGTGCTAATGGCACCTAGAACTTTGTAGATATTCATTATAATTGCCCAGTGATTGGTCACTTGTTACACATTTGAAATAACTTTAGAAAAGAGAACAGGGTTCTCCAAACTGTTATCACGGGTCTAGAGAAATTCGTCAGGGTCAACTTCAAGGTAGCAGAAATGGAGATTTTCTCAAAAGGAAACCCTCTGGCCTTACCAGGTAGCAACTGCATCTTGGTTTTTGTGTGTTGTGTACTGGAGACAATTTGCTTTGGACAAAGGAGTTAGGACTTAGGTTATGAGCTGCCGGGGCAGGACTTCCCTGGGGCAGGACCTCCCTGACACAGACCTGGCTCCTAGATCCTAGTGGATCAGCAGCTAACAATAAGGGGAAGTCAGGAAAGCTTGCGGTTCCTCTCCAGTCACCCCTTCCATGCTCTTTCCTGGACTGGTCAAGAGCCCAGGATCTCCATTGACTATGAGAGGGTGTGCTGGACCTTCTCCACTCATCCCTCCAGATCATTCTTCTGTCTTCCCATACCTTCTTGGGTTGCATCACCCCAGCTCCCTTGCCCTCTGGCTTCAGATTGGGTTTGGCCACTGGCAGGAGATGGAAGGACAAGAGAAGAGAGAGGTCAGAGCACTCCTCGCCTGCCCCACTGCCTGAGCAATGCCTGCCTGAGCCCCATTTCCCTACCTCTCTGTTAGCTCCTTAGCAGACATTCCATGGCTACAAGCTTTTACTGATTCTGATGACAGCTCCCTTCTCTTGCCCTTCAGCCATGGGGTTGTTAGGGGACTTCCACTACTGCCTATCTCTGGGGTCTTTGACAAGACCCTCAACCCTGCACAGACCTGCATACTGTCCGGTCCCTTCCTTAGCTCTCTTCAGTTACTCCTTAGGAAAATGTAGCTGAGTCCGGCCTCGGCCACGCGCAGACTGGGTCACCGTGTGTTAAAATGGTAAGCATATGGATGTTGCTTGCCCTTCTGTTTCTGACTTCCAGTTTTATTTGGAGAGAAGTGATGGTAGTGGAGTGGTATTAATTTTGTTTCTTTGACCATATGTGACATACTAGGTTCTCTCTTAGAACATGGAATCGTTCAAACGTGTGATGTAATTATTTATGGTCAGAAAAATTGTGGAAACATTGTTATCTCTTGCAAAATGTTGCGAAAACTAGACAACTAACTGGTGTGGTGGGACAGAGAACGAGGGGACAGAGTCAGTAAGAGCCCATTCTACCTGCCACTTCATAGGGCGTTAGTTGGCTGGTGAGACAGAAGCCCAGAAGCAGTTTTTCAATCAAGCGTTTACTATGTGCCAGGCACAGTTTTAGATGCTGGGGATGCAGCACCGAATAAGACACACACAGAGCTCACATTCTGGGCACTTAGGGGATGACTCCAAGCAAAACAAAGTAGTTAACTTAATAAGATATTAGAATATGATGTGTGTCTGGAGAAAAATAACCAAAGAAAGGGGAGAGGGGATGCTGGGAGGCCTTGCAATTTGGAAAAAAGCAGTCAAGATAGGCCTTCTGGAGAAGGTGACATTCGAGCACAGACTTGAAGGAGGTGAGGGGGCAGACACATCAATATCTGAGAGAAGAGATTCCGGCAGAGGGAAGAGCGTGGAGTGGAGGGAGCAAGGAGGGGAGCAGGGGTGGGGGTCCGGGGTGTGATGGGCCGGATGGTGCAGGTGCCTGGGGGCCACTGTAAGAACTTTGGTGTTACTTCTTATGACATGAGTGGCTACTGTAGGGTTTGAGGGAGGGGTAGCATACTCTGACTTTTGTTGTCACATCACTCTGGATGCAGTACTGAGAGAAGACTATAGGGGGCAAAGGAGGGGACAGGGAGCCAACCAAGATATTGCCAGTGCTCCTGGTGAGAAGGGTGGTGGCCTGGACCAGGGCGGGTGCAGGGGAGTAGAGAGAAGTGGTCGGATTCCAGAAATTTTTAAAAAGGTGAAGCTGATGGGGTAGGTGGAATATGAGTTATAATAGAGACAGGAGACCTGGATGATGCTGAGGGTTTTGGCTTGAGCTGCTGGAAGGATGGAGTTGGCAGTAACGGAGATGGGGAGGACTGTGGGGGGTGCATTTGGGTGCACTGTGGGGAGACTGGGAATTCCATTCTGAACATGTTAACTTTGAGAAGTCTATGAGAAACCCCAGTGGTGACCTCAAATGTGTGACTCTTGTCAGTGTTTGAATGATAGCTTTTAGTTTCAAATTCTATCACCCTTGGTGGCTGGCTTTCTCTGAGGCATGTTTTAAGAAAAAGAAATGTTTACACCATGGCTGTAGTGATTCTGAGAGTAAGCCTCAAGGCAGAATATGCAATGCCTATATTTTCCATTGATGCAAAACCATCTTTGCATAGATAACAGATTCAAGGACACTTGTGGGAATTTATTTGGAGCCAAGAGACCTTTGGCACTGTTTTACCAGCTCTGACTGTAACCACACCAAACCTTTTTTAGAGCAGAGCTGCGTGTTATGGCATTATGCAATGAGGGTTTCAAGTCAGCCACAAAAGCAGACCTCAGATGGAAATAGCACATTTAGCAAAGCCCCGATTTTGCTTGTGTATTAAAGCTTTGCTGCCCTTTCAGATATATTTTTGCTTTTAAATGTTATTCTGGTACCTCTTGTCTTGTGCTTTTCTCGCTACTTTCTTCTTTATTTCTGAAAGTTCTGTTGTTGGCAATGTCACAGTTGCTGCCAAAGTGAAGCTGGACTGTTAGTAGGGAGAGAACACCAGTGTTTGTTGAACAGCTATTATATGCTGGCTACGGGGCCGCGTACCTTACTGGCTACCCACTGAATCTTCAAAACTATATTTTGAGAGAAGTATGATTGCCCCTGCTTAACAGATGAAACTGAAACTCAGTGAGGTTAGGTGACTTACATAGGGCCATGCAGCTAATTAGTGACAAGTGTTGAGATTTCAATCCAGATTAGTGAATTTCCGAGATCCAGGGCCTGAATTCTGTACAAGTTCTCTCTTCTGGAAGTCCAGTGCTTCCAGCTGTTCATGCATTGCTTTGTCTGGCTTTCTTACTGATGAAGGGGAGGTGAGCAGTACTAATATTTCTATGCCTGATGCTTCTTTCATAAACGTTTCTACGAGTTTGCCAGAATGTATGGTGCACACCTGTTGTGTGCTCACTCTTGGTGTGAGCAGCAAGTCCTCAGGCGGCTTACGCTCTGGCAAACATTAAATAAGGAATTATGTGGGAGAAGAATGTGAGGAAAAGGAAGGAGCAGGTGTTGCATGAGCAAGCATCAGTCTGTTTGGGACCACCTTTCAGCCCACCTCAATCTCTAAACCAAAGAATTGTCCGCCAAGGAGGTAGGGAAGAAGGCTCTTGGCAGCAGGAACAGGACAAATAAAGGTCTGAGGTTGGGCTGCGGTTGGATTAGATGAGATTACTCGTGTGCAGTGGTTGAGGGGAGGAGAAGTGCGTCTAGGGTAGATAGAAGTGGTCCGTCTTTGGTACTAAATGACTCTTGTAATTTTGACTTTTTATTTCATGATACCATAGCCAAGATAGTTTTATGGGATTTTTTTTAAGGGTTAGGAAGAAGCCAAGAACAAGAGTGAGCATGGTTGGATTGAGAATTATAAGTGTGCATTGGCTAAATTTTTCAGCGGCCTTAGGGTCAGGTTCACCAAATGCAGATGATTACTGGGAGGACAGTTTGAATTGGCAGGACTGTCAGCTGGGCTGCATTTGCTATGGGAAGCCAGTTTCTCGAAGAGTGGGGAGGGTGAGCACATTAGAGGGCAATGTCTTAACGTACGAATGTATCCATCCGCTTAAGACGAAATGATAGGAAATCTCTCAAAACCTGTTGTAAGGGAAGAAATCTTTTTGAGTATAAACTTCCACCTTCAGCTAAACAGATGAAAGGTTGATGTTTTCTAGCACAAAAGCTCCTAGGTGGCCCGTTTGGTTTAAGGGGTGGCCAGAATGGTATGCACTGTATGCCCAGCTGGCGTGGGCCGCCACGTGGGCTTGGCGAGAGGTCCTGCACTCTGAGCCATCTTCATTTTTTAACCAGGTTTTATCTGAGATGCCTAGCATTTTCCTGCTTACACAGCCCATCCCAAACTGTCACCTTTACAAGTGAATAAGAAAATCGTCTTAACCCAGCCTCCCTGCTAGTATAAAAATCTTACAGTGTCACCAATATTTTTCTGCCCTCATATCCACTTATGGCCCCCAGGAGGAACAGAGGGAATAAAATGAATGAAATAGGCTCTTTGTTACTTGCCCTACATAAATTGTTCATCACTGGGGTGAGTGGGTGAGTAAATGTCTTTTTGCAAGGCCATTGTGAATATCTAAAGGTCGTCAGAGCCTTTAAAAACGAGAGTAAAATGCATTTTGCATATTCCCTTGAGAAATCAAGTTTCACTGCATCTTATTGCACTCATTGAAGGTACAAATTTTAAGCACATACGACCTACACTCCCATGTTACCATTACTTTTACAGTCATGTGTCGCTTAATGATGGGATATGTTCTGAGAAATAGGTCATTCGGCGATTTCGTCATTGGGCGAACATCATAGAGTGTACTTACATGAACCTAGGTGGTATAGCCCACTACACACCTAGGCTATATGGTACTAATCTTATGGTACCATCATGGTATATGAGGTCTGTCGTTTTCTGAAACATCGTTATGTGGCTCGTGACTGTATTCTCTCATAACTTCTAGAGATATTGGGTAGATGCAACATGAATAATTTGTTGGACTGTGTGCTAGTGATTTAGAAAAAGAAGCTTACCTTCTAGGTAAAAGGTGCTACTGTGAATATCCTACAGTCCTGAACATGTTTCTTACACATCAACAACAAAACAAGTATACAAAAAACACCCATGCCAATGTGGCTTAGTCTACCAGATCAAGATGATGAATGTCCTTTGCCATGGGGCAGTGGGGTATTGCTTTTATGATTTTCAATGTTCTGTTTATCATAACTCATTTCAGATTAGTTGTGAGTTTTTTTTTTTCTTTTGAGGAAGATTAGTCCTGAGCTAACTGCTGCCAATCCTCTTTTTGCTGAGGAAGACTGGCCCTGAGCTAACATCCGTGCCCATCTTCCTCTACTTTATATGTGGGACGCCTACCACAGCGTGGCTTGCCAAGCGGTGCCATGTCCGCACCTAGGATCCAAACCGGCAAACCCCGGGCTGCCAAAGCGGAACGTGTGAACTTAACTGCTGTGCCACCAGGCTGGCCCCCATTGTGTGAGATCTTATAAAAGAAGTTTGTTCATGAATTTGACTTTGGCTTTCAAACAAAGTGATAGGCATCGATTGTGCTTTGTAGAGTTTTACACTTTGTGCTTTTTAGACTCCTAGATACTATTGGTTTTTAAACCATAGCCGACAATCCTGGAGAAAGTTAATATCTCATTTGGTGAGACTTGGCATGAGAAATGAGTGAAAATGGCTAGAAACACACCATCGACCTACGTCTTTTCTAGCTAGAGCTGGCTTTTCCGTTAGGGTGTGCATGAGTTAAGAAAGGAAATATTTTTTTCAGTTGCTCAGAAACAGTTGTCAGGGTACCCCTGGTACGTGCCCGCGTGGGCTTTTCTAAAATCCTTCCCACAGAGCAGGTCAGCAGACACCTGGCCACATCGGAACTGCATTTTAAAATACAGGACACTTGGGAGGAAAACCCATCTGAACCACTTCCATTCTGTGGAGTCAGGCGGTTGTGGTTGAAGGGAGTTGCCAGAACCAGTCCGGAAACAGGAAGTGACTTGGTGAAGCTCACCCAGGAAGGCCCTCAATGGTCAGGCATTTGACCTTCTGCCATGAAGGAAGGGATAGGCCAGCGGAGAGCCTTGTGTGAGTCCTAATTTTTGCCAAAACAGTTCTCTGGGGGAACCAAGTCCTTGTAACTGTTGGCCTGAGTCTGACAGCTGCCAGGCTTGTTAAAGAAATGACAGTGGCCTCCAGAAGAGAAACAGGCTGCTTGGAACACGAAAGAACGTGTTGTTTTTATGTCTGGCGTGTGGTCAGCTGTCACTTAATAGAACTGTGCTGCGAGTTAGAGAACTAGGCCACAAAGGGTCTTTCAGGAAATGTTTATAATTTGGAATGATTCTGACCCTCATTGTGTCGCCTGGAAAATGGAACAATGGCTTGTTCATAACAAATTGTTCAGTAGGAAAAAATGTAGTAAGAGGAATTGCTGGTTAAGTAAATAACACAGTAAATATGATAACCTTGTGGTAAAAATAAATGTGAAAAAAAATCAGAACTGAGTTTAGTTTTGTGATTTGCTGTTACATCCCTCGTGCTGGCTTTAAAGATAATACCTTCTAGTCTAGGCCTTGGGCCAAACCCAGCCCGCCTCCTGTTTCTGTAAATAAAGTTTTATTGGAACACAGGCAGGTCTATTTGTTTGCGTGTTATATATGGCTGCTTTCTGCTACAATGACAGAGTTGAGTAGTTGTAACAAATACTGTATGGCCCACAAAGCCTAAAATGTTTACCATCTGTCCCTGTCCAGAAAACGTGTCTTGACCTCTGTTCTAGAACTTTGCCACTCAAAGCAGCATTGGTGATTCATTGGCACGTTAAAGTTTGAGACGCACTGGCCTGGGGCAGGAGTTCTTTACCTGGGGTTCAGTGATCAAACTCCATGAAGAGATAGGCACAATTCTGTTTGTGTACATATGTGTATTATCTGCACTTTAATCATCTCAGAGGTAGAGAAGTCTATACCCTTCCTCACTTTCTCAGAATCGTTTGTAACTCCAAAAAGTTAAGAATCATTAGACTAGAAAAGGGAGGCCTCAGTTGACTCATGGATTCATCTTTGAAACGAGGGTTACGAAAATCTCAATATTCCACACCAAAAAAAGGTCAGATTCAGCTTGTGCCCATTTATTTATTTATTCTTAAATAAAGAATATAAGATTTGCAGCACAGCTGTGGGATATGACATTTTATAACTATTATTAATGGATAAGGGACTATTTCATGGATATTGGTTCCTTGAGCCTTAATAGCTAGTGTCAGATCACATTGTGGTTCTGGAGATATTTATTACATGCCTCTCCCACCTTGGAAAAATGAAAGCTCTAAGGTCCAAAATTATAGGCCTTTGTAGTGACTTTTTATGGGTACTCACTAGAAATCACTGCTAGTTAGCCTGACAACGTTATTAAACGTCCATCATGTACGGAACCCTGTAGGAATTTCTAAAAAGCAAAAGATGGAATCTAAAATGGGCTGAGGCTGACTTCTGATTGTCTTTCCCATGAATGGCAGTTTTGTGTACTCTGGGTTTTCTCATCTCATACCAGGCTCCTGCATAGGTAGTAGGAGATGATTTATATGTCATCTCTAGGTTACCCAGATGGATACCTGCTTCTGGAGATGGAAGCTGTGTAGACCAGTAAAAGGAGGAATAACAATGGTGCTTTTAGAAAAGTGTGGTTTCAGAGATAGAGAAAGGCAGGAAGCTCAGAAATGCAGGACTAGCTGAGGAGAACTGACCTGGGGACTAAAATATCACCCCCACAAACCTGAAAAGGTACATATTACCTTGCTACAGCACCTAAAACGTTTTTTATCTATTAGAGATTAATGTAGGGTAAGATGGACTATCACTATTAACAATGTAAATATTTTTTGGTCCTGTTTTTCCATGGGAGAGTTCTGCTCTGGGACAAATAGGTCCCCAGGGTCCTGGGTTCTGGGAGCTGGGATGAAGCTGTCTGCAAAGCAGGACTGGCTTTCAGGCTGCCTGGGATCCAGGGACTCTGAAAGTCCATTTAGGAAGCTAAGAAGTGAGAAGCAAACACACAGAGTAATATGGCACGGGGAGAGGCTAAGGATGATGTATCATATGGAACTGGGAGCCCCCAGACCAAAGGGTGAGGCTTTGGAAGAAAAGGAGGAGAAGGTGTGAGAGACAGAACAGGACCCCCACTTTGTAGGCACAGCTCCTCGGGGTTGTGGGTTATGAGGAAAGGATAGACCAGTCCAAGTTGCAGGATCCTAGGAGATTTTACTGATGTTGAGGCTTGTTTACTTTACGGGAGCAAGACTTTGGACATCTCCAGTAGAGCTCAGAGGTTACATATATTTCCTAGCTGTGTCCATTGATAGAGTCTGGGAGCAGTGATGCCCAATGGCCATGAGCACACCTGTTACCCAGATCTTGGTTTCTAAATGCCATTCTGCACTGAAAGGAGCCAGAGCTCCTTGGAGAAATGGCTGATTCTGGGTCTGGGCAGGGTAAGCATAAGATGAGCCTAAAACATCCTTTTGTGCCACAAAGTAAGGAAGTGCTCAATGAATGATAGGGACATACCAAAGGGACACAGGAGTCAGCTAAGGAGCTCCCAATAGCCAAACCCTGGGGTATTTTCAGCATCAAAATAAATATAGCAGTAATGGATCATAACTCATTGAATTATGTAAAGTCAATGAGTCCATACTAATATGAATAAAATAAATAAGGAAAAGAGGACATTCTACCTTCAATAGAATGTCAACTAATAAATGTAAAAGAAAGGGTAGAATTAAAAATCATTTGGCAACCATCATGTTATAAGTAATTCAGGCAAGAAATTTTAAAGCACGCTAAAATTAGTGTGCCCAAGTTTGATAAGGAACAAGATATTTACATAGCCTCACAGTATCTCTCCACAAAATACTTGTTAAATACAAAAGGGGGGAATTAAGAGTAACGTTGTAGTGGAGCAACCTGGGAGGCAAAAGTGATCACGTTAGTATAACATATGACAACCACCTACTGGGATGGAATGAGAAAATTACAGCAGCACTACTGTAATATCTCCCCTCTCCCCACCAAAACAAATGTAAACCTCAGTCTATTCATGAGAAAACATCAGACAAACTCAAATTGAGGGACATTCTACAAAATAACTTCCGGTGATCTTCAAACTGTCAAGGTTATAAGAGTCAAGGGAAGACTGAGGAAATGTTCCAGACTGAAGAAGGATGAAGAAACATGACACGTAAGTACAACATGTGACCCTGGATTCTATCCCTTTGCACCATTAGGGCGTTTAGTGAAATTTGATTGGGGTCTGGGGTAGTAGTGTACCAGTGTTAGTTTCCTGATTTTAATGGTTGTACTGCAGTTATGGAGGAAATTCTTTGAGGATACAGGAGTAATGGGACCTCAGGTCTGCAACTTACTATCAGTAGGTTTGGGGAGACGGAAGCTTATTTGTTTTTTGCAACAAGGTGGGATCCTATGGGTAATCGTTGTGTTTATTGAAGTTGTGGAAAATGACAGCAGTGGTTGGCTCAGATTGCAGACGGGTGAGGAAGGTTGAGAATGAATTGGCAGCTTGTATCGTTTTTAGCAGAGAAGCAGGCTTTAGTAGTGACAAGGACAAAGGAACAGATGGGAAGTTGTCAATTTGGGATAAGGGAACACCAACCTATAAAAGAGCGGAGCTTCTCCAGGAGGGAGTAAATAAATGGGAGGCAAGGAGTTGAGTCAGGAGAAAAGGATGGGTTAACACTTTGATGGATCTGGATGTGGAGGGGAAAGCAGGGACCTTGAGTGGAGCGTTGAACAGCAGACCTGCCTCAATCTGCGTGCTGTCCTTTGCTGGACCCTCCAGTGCCATCCTAGTAAATGGCAGCTCTTCCCAGCCGTGAATGTTAATGTTACCTGGGGATGCTCTGTGGCTATCTATAGATACTTTGGGGCCAAGCTGGGCAGGAGGGGTGGGAGGAGAGGTGGTTTGCCAGGAACTTTGGAAGGATTACAACAGTTTATTCTAGAAAGAGAGGTTGGTTTTAGCTCACACTGAGGTACATTTCATTTAATCTTCGTTCTCTCAGATTCATTTCTGCTAATGCTAATGAAAATCTGGCTGGCTCCAAGTCCAGGGTGCAGTGTGAGGATTTAAGTATTATTCCTCTGCCTTTGGTTATAGGGCTGATCTTTCAAGTCCTTTTTGTGACTGCTGCTGTGGTCCCTTGAGCATACCAAGTAAATGAAAAGCCAGAAGAGTCTGAAATCGAATATACAGGATTGTTTGTGTTTCATATTAATTTAATTCACCGAAGGTATGAACGCCTAGCATGTGCTTCAGTGCTGTGGTTTGCAAAGATAAAGAACATGTGTTTCCTGCTCCGGAGGAGCCAGGGTCTCGGGGGAGAATTGTGAGTGAACAAACAGTTATAATGCAGCATGGGAAGGGGTTTAATAGGGGCTGATGAAGGGCTGAGGAGTTGGGGTGGAGGGAGCCTCGGAGTTCGTAAGAGCTGTGGAGAGAAGCCTTCAAGTCAGGACGAACAGTGTGTGTGTTTCTTCAAAGAAAGGCACACAGGCGAGGAAGTAGGAGTTGGAGGGTATCTTGGAGTCTAGTGGGGGCTGCGAGGCTGGGAGACGGGGTCTGTGTGATTAATAGTGGCTGGATCAGAGGACCGTGTG
Source organism: Equus asinus (assembly GCF_041296235.1). NCBI lineage: Eukaryota > Metazoa > Chordata > Mammalia > Perissodactyla > Equidae > Equus > Equus asinus. Next base: position 15,747,013 of record NC_091796.1, read on the forward strand.
TGACACCCTGCAAAGTCTGGAGGGAAGAGTACACTTGGGCGCTAGGAGCCAGGAACTGTGCTAGATACTTTGTCTGGCAAAAGAGAAAATTAGTCAATGAAAGCCCAAAGTCAGTGTATTAGTTTGCTCGGCTGCCATAACAAAGTAGCACAGATTGGGTGCCTTAAACAACAGACATTTGTTTTTCTCACAGTTCTGGGGGCTAGAAGTCTGAGATCAAGGTGTCAGCAGGGTTAGTTTCTTCTGAGGCCTCTCTCCTTGATTCGTAGATGGCCGTCTTTCCCCTGTGTCTTCACATGCTCTTCCAAATACCCGTCTGTGCCCTGATCTCCCCCCTTATAAGGACATAGTCATATTGGGTTAGGGCCACCTAATGGCCTCATTTTACCCTAATCACCTATTTAAAGGCCCTGTGTCCAAATGTAGTCCCATTCTGAGGTACTGGGGGTTAGGACTTCAACATAGGAATTTGGGGGGGATAAAGTTCAGCCCATAACAGTCAGGAACTTTTGTTTTTGTAGATTCTCACTCAAGTTTTTAAAGGGCAATTAGCAGCCTTTCTAGAAGTGTGAGAGGCTTGCTTTACTGCATTGGGGCTTTCTCTCACCTCTAATCTTAGAAATAGAAGGAATAACTGAATAGGTGGAGTGGAGATGAGGTTTAACATTTTGCCACACTTGCAGGCATCGTGACACGTCACCCGAGGATACTTCCAGCATGTATCTCCTGAGAACAAGGACGTTCTCCTACAAAATCACAACATCATCACACCCAAGAAGTTTACCATTAATTCAGTAATATCATCTAATATATAGTCCATCTTCAAAAATGTCCTTTATCACTGTAGAGTCCCCCCCACCCCCACCCCAATCCTGGATCCCTTCATGTTCATACATCATATTTAGTTACCACGTCTCCTTAGTCTCTTATAGTCTAGGACAGTCTCCTTGTTTTTGTTTTCCTTTCCGTGACATTGACACAGTTTTTTTTTTTGGTAAGGAAGATTGTCCCTGAGCTGATGCCATTCTTCCTCTATTTTGTAGGTGGGACGCTGCCACAGCGTTGCTTGATGAGTGGTGTGTAGGTCTGCACCTGGGATCCGAACCCAAAAACCCTGGGCCACCAAAGCAGAGCATGTGAACTTAACCACTACGTCACTGCGCCGGCCCCACATTCACAGTTTTGAGGAGCCCATGCTAGCTCTACATGTCTCTTTCTTCAAGATTAAATTCGAGATGAACACTTTGGCGCCTTACCTCATAAGCGGTGTTGTGTTCTTCCCAGGGCATCACCACAGGAGGCACATGACGTCAGTGCATTCCATTATTGGGGGCTGACAAATTAGATCTTTGGTTAAGGTGGTGATATCTGCCAGATTCCATTGTAAAGATGATTTTTTACCATTTAATAAGCAATCTGTGAGCTGATACTTTGAGGTAAATAAATGTCTTTCAACAACCTTTCACTCAATGATTTTAGCATCTATTGATGATCTTTGCCTAAATCAGTCTCTACATTGGAGATGGAAAAATGGTGGTTTTAAAAATTTAATCAATCATTTTTTGTATATAAGCTAACATTCATCAATTAAAAAAGACAAATCTACCCCATTCCTCTCTTTTGTTCCCCTTCTCTTTCTGTAGTTTCTCTCCTTTGAGTATCACTGTGGAGTCACAGATTATTTTTTTTTCTTTTGGTGAGGAAGATTCACCCTGAGCTAACATCTGTCCTCCTCTACTTTTTGTATGTGGCATGCTGCTGCAGCATGGCTTGATGAGCAGTGTGGAGGTCTGTGCCCAGGATCTGAACTGGTGAACCCGGGCTGCCAAAGTGAAGTGCCCGGAACTTTAACCACTTAGACAGGAGGCCGGCCTTATCACAGATTCTTTTTTTAATTCAATGTCTTAGAAAACATTATGTGTGTCTCAGTCAGCTCAGGATGCCATAACAAAATACCATAGGCTGAATGGTTAAACAAACGATTATTTCTCACAGTTCTGGAGGCTGGGAAGTCCAAGATCAAGGTGTCAGGAGATTCACTTCCTGGTGAGAGCTGTCTTCCTGGTTTGTAGATGTCTGCATTCTTGCTGTGTTCTCAGATGGCGGAGAGAGAGAGGGCTTTGGTCTCATCTTCTCCTTCTAAGGGACTGATCCCATCATGGGGCTCCACCATCATGACCTCATCTAAACCTAATTACCTCCCAAAGGCCCCACCTCCAAATACCATCACATCAGAGGTAGAGCTTCAGTTTTGGGGAGACACAAACATTCAGTCCACAAGATCATCATTCTCTTCTCTGGGCAAATGTTGCCAAAATTGGCCAGTGCAGTTTGAGCCCCTTCAGGCTGACTCCTTGGCCTTTGCATATGTCCCCATCGTTCTTACTTGATGGCACTGTAGGATGATCAGGGTCGCTTTGTCATTTCCGTACCCTAGGCGTAGAATCAGCCATGTCCTGAGGATGTCAGGTTCTTCTTAGTGAGAAATGGGATTTAGAAACCAAGACCTAGGAACTAACCGTGCTCGTTTGTTATTGGACTGTCACTGTTTTTTCAGTGGACAAAGCTTAGAAATATATATTATTTAAAATCATGATTGTATTCTGATGGTTCCAATTTAAATTCAACATGACTATGTTCCTTTTCTCCTTTCCTCTTTCCAACGTTTTTATCCCCCTTCTCCCATAGTAAGAAAACCTTGTTTCCTAACGACATCAGTATCATTGCTTATTTGTTTTAGCATATCATAGATGCAAAATACTTTCAGAATGCCAGCTCCAGTAGCACCAATACCAACAACAAAACCAACTAAGTAAAGTTCAAGATGGCTTGGCAGTTTTTATTATTATTATTTACTATTAAAGAATGTGTCCCACTAAAGGTGTGTTCATTAGTTATGTAAATGTGGTTATGTTGTCCATCTGAGTTCTCTTCACTTCTTTCTGTTTATATTTAATTTTAGGGCTTGATTTTGTTCATCCTTCTGATTTGATTATTTTTGGGGGATATGTAAATGTTTACAAGACTCAAAAGTCACAACTGTATAAAAGATACACTGAGAGAGGCCTCACTTCCGTGGTCCTTCCTCTCTGTTCCCATCCACCTCCTTATTGATGACCATTTCCATTACTTAGTTTGTTATTTGGTTATTTTTGTAAAAATAAGCAAATATTTATTCTTACTCCCCTTCTTTCTTTCACCTTGTTTTTTTTTTTTTTTGCTTTTTTTCACTTAACAGTATAACCTGGCTGTCATTCCAAAGCAGTTCATAGACCTCGTCCTCATTCTTTTGGACGACCACATCCTACTCCATTGAGTGGATAGCCATTTAAAAATGCATAGTCCCTTTGCCCCTGAAAGCCCTCAGAATGTTTCCCATCCGCTAAATTAGTTTCTGCGAATGGGGATTTAGATTTTTTTTCTCTAGCATATTGCTATTCCAGATAATGGTGAAGTGAATTCCTTGTGAATATGTTACTTTGTGTTTATGGAGGTGAATTTTCAGAGTGAATACTTAGAAGTGGAATTGCTGGTTCCAAAGGTAAAGTCATTGGATAATGACACATTCCCCTCCACTGTTTTATTCTCCTGACAGCAATGGGTGAGAGTGCCTGTTTGGGGCTAGATTGTTAGCACCCTTTTTAGAGTAAGGAATTATCAGTGGCTTTCAATTGATGTGGGAGCTTTTTGCAGATATTTACATTAGGACCGCACCCCCAGGCACTGATTTATTCTGTCTTCAGTGGACATGATGAGACAGGGATTCAAATTGTTTTGTAGAAGTACTAGCTTAACATCTAAGTTCAGTTAGCTGTACAGTAAGTTTCTCCTTTAACTAATTTACCATTCTGGGAGGAGGTAAATAAAAGCATACAGTTAATGCATGAACCTTATCATGGTCATGATTTCTGAATTGCCTACAAATACTGGTGACCATGTTGCCTTAGTTTTCCAAAAATGGCATGATTCCAGTTAGTTTCCATTAATTCTACAAGTACTTGTTAAACTCTTACTGAGTGCCAGTCACTGCCTAGGCACTGAGGAGAGAATATAAGACAGACCAGATCCCTGTCCTCAGGGTCTGTGTTCTAGTTGGGGAGATGCAGGTAAAGAGGAGTCCATTGAATCCCGCAGTTGGCCAAACATGGTGTGTGTGTCAATTTCCCTGCGCTTAAGTAACTCACTTTCCAATGGGGGAGACACAGGTAAACAGTATATGATCATTATAGAAAGGAGTCCTTGGAGAACATAAGAGTGACATCTAACCCTGCTAGAGAGGTAAGAGAAGACTTCTTGGAGCTGGTGATGGATATATGGGCTGAATTTTTCCAAGCTGAAAAAGAGAAACAGCATTCCAAGCTAAGTGAATGATGTGTGTGCACAGGCTTAGAGGTGACAGAGGCATGTTGTTTTTAGAGAAGTGCAAATGGCTCAGAGAGGCTGGAGTGTGAGATTCAAGACACGGCATGACAAAAGGAAGATTGTATAAGAAACTAGGGACAACATCCTTTGTTCCAGTGCCTGGTGCATAGTAGGTGCTGAGTAAATTATTGTATGGTTGATTGCATGAATGATGATTTGCTGATTTGTGGAATAGAGCAGTTTTGCCTTAGCTTTTTGCTGACCACACTCACAATCAAAGGAGTTGGTGTTCCTAGTATATTTGATATTTTATCTTGTGGATAAAACTGATTTTTTTATGCAAATGGAAGATTATGAAAGTAGCCATAACTGGGAGGGGTCACCTGGGTGATGTATTGCCCTGTTCTGGATTGACGGACAGAAAGAAAAATCTCTTCAAATTGTTGTCACGATGTTTCTGTCTCTTTTATCTGCTTATTATAATCCAGCTTCGGGGATAGATGGCATTTTAAAAATGTATTGTCCCTTTAGCCCTGAGGCTAATGGGGTGTTTCCCATCAGCCAGAGAAAAACAGACACGCTCACAGAAGGCCCTCGTGTCAGTGATGTTAGCTCGAGATCACTTCCTCAGGAAACCGTGTTTGTGTGTGAGTCTGGTCCTGTGGTCTCATTGGTATTCCTTTAGGCGGGACCGCGGAGGAGCTGCGACAATGAAAGTGATGCTTTGAAGGACAGGGGTTCCTCGTGGAAGCTGGAATTGGATTTGCAGCTGTAGCCGTGGGCACGTGAATCACCTTAGATTTGAATTTTTGTGAGACCTTGCTGCCTTCTCCCTCCTTTAAATGTAGGTGAAGTTTGACCTTGTTTTAAGTTACTCAATAACTTGAGAGCAGAGAAGTATTTTCTGAAATTGACTGGCTGTCTCAATAAACCGATTTAACCTGATTCCCGTGACCTCCATCAGCTAATGGATTGTCAGAAGTTTATTTTCATTTAAATCTGTATTTGTTGTTTTACTCCTATTATTACTACATCTCTATGAAAAGTGTCAGGATTGCATAGAGCAAGGAAACGGGTATTTTCTCTGTTGGTAAAAATCAGTGAATTTTAGTAGAAACATAGAATCAAGAATGGATGGAAGCTTGCTGCTATCGCTTAACTGGCACAGTGACTTGAGATACGTTTTACCATTTCTTCTGCTTTGATAAATATCTTGAATTAAACACATATAGATTTACCGTGTTATCATAGGTACTCTGAGAACAGACTGACAAAAGCCAGCATTGTCAGCTATAGCAAATTGCTATTTGTGATTGAAAACACATTCTTCATATCAGGCAAGACCTGCCTAATACAGGTGGCTCCATATAGGCGTGGGTTCCAAAATCCTATCAGTTTTATTTGCTGGCCTGAAAGACTGTGTTCTAATTTGTTTTCTATTACAAAATGCATGCTTGCTAAATCAAACTATTTAAATGCAAAGGTAGAATATGGTTAGCTTAAAAAATATTAACTTACTGTTAATACATACATAAGTTATTGAGAATTTTTTGTGCAAAGGTAACAAAAGCTGAAAATTAGTAAGTTCTTGGTAGATTAAACAGGCTGAATTTAATAGGGTAGTACACAGCTATTTGGGAAATATTTTGCCTTACTGAATTGGGATACTGGTTTTCACCCAATAAGACTCATTTTTCTATTGAAGTTATTTATATGTAAAGTTTTTCTAATAAAATTATTACTATCTGACCTAGAAATTGTATCTTCTTAGTCTTTTTTGCCTTGAGGGTGCTTGGTGAGAGTAGGAGGTAAGCATTATGTCCTAAATTGCTTAATTTTTTTTTCTTGCAGCTTAAATACTTTGTGCATGGTTTTGGATGTAAAAATTTGAATAATCCATAGCCTCACCCTTCAGTTTTGGGCTTCTTGGAAAGTTGAATACTCTTGTTTATCGAGACAATAAGAGAGTGAGAGTCAGCCAGGTAGTTGTATCTGAGTGTTATTTAGTAAATGAATGCCCACTATGTACCATCTTTCGTGCTCAGCAAGTTTCATTAATCTGTAAAGCTGTGTCTGTTTCAAGAGGAGGAAGGGGCTCAAAATGAATAAGTGACAAAGGGAGAGATGGTGAATCTCACATTGCCCGACACTGATTCACAGCGCGGTGTTCGGAGAGGAAGGCATTTACAAGGCAAGAAATGGCTGTGGGCCCAGAGACCATTGTTATTTGACAATGTAATGACCTAATAAGTAGTTCTAGCCTGGCCCCACAGACTGTCTTACACGTATTTTACTGTAGCTTTTTAAAGATGCGAATTTGTACACTGTTTAATCTGTATAAACTTGAACATTGATGATTCATAGTCTCTTCTCCTCCCCTGCTTTTTCTAGAGGGCCTATTAATGAAAACACCTATTTCTTTATGGTCTAATAATTGACTTGGGGAAAGATAACTTCATATAAGTAAAATTATGTGGTAAAGCTAGTTGCCCAATAGTTATCTAAATTTCGCATAGAAGTCAGGACTTCAGTAGTTAGAAAATTTCAAGATTCAGAGTGTGTTGGCCTTCTCTGTAACCTTCAGACCCCTCACTGCATTTCCTCAGAGCAGCGCTCCTTACAAATGCTACCTCCATCCAGTGCCTGAGCCAGAAACCTGGGGATCTTCCTCATTCCTCCTTTGCTCTCCCCTCTTTTTCAACTTCCAGCCAAGCTCCATGTCCTCTTCATTTGCTCTTTTCCTGCCCCTCCACCCCCACTGCTTTCATTCCAGCCTGGCCCCCCACCTTCCGTTGAACTCTGCTAATTCGTTCCTTGATCTGCTGCCAGAGGAGCTTTAAAAAATAATGCACAATGGAATATTACTCAGCCATGAAAAAGGGATGAAGTTCTGATTACATGCTTCAACACAGACGGACTTTGAAAACATGCTTAGTGAGATAGGCCAGACACAAAAGAACAGGTGTTGTGTGATTCCACTTATATGAGGTACCTAGACTAGGCAAATTCAGAGAGATGGAAAGCAGAATAGGGGTTACCAGGGGCTAGGGGGAAGGGAATGTGGGGTGTTACTGTTTAATGGGTACAGAGTTTCTGTTTGGGATGATGGAAAAGTCCTGGAAATAGTGGTGATGGTTACACCACATTATGAATGTACTTAACGCCACTGAATTGTACACTTTAAAATGGTTAAGTTGGTAAAAAAAAAAAGTAATAATCATGATACTGCAGTTATGATGGTGATACTCCTCCCCTCTGAGGTCCTCACAGCCCTTATTGCTTACAGGAGAAAACCCAAACTGTGTGGAATAGGAAGGGGAGGGGCGGCTCTTCCATTCATTGGATGACCACCTCTTCCCACAAAATAACAACCACTGCTTCTGCCCTCCGGGGCCTCGGCCTTCCTCAGTACCCTCTCTGAGGATTGGAAGGAGGAGGGAAAGGGCCCTGCTTTGGCTTGATCCCCGACTCCCTTCTCCTCTCCCCTTGCCTCCCCTCTCCTCTCTCCCAGACCTATTTGCCCTTCTTGGGGGCATGTTTTGATCTCTGCTCCTGCTGCCACCTAGTGACCTGGCCTTTCCCAGCCTGCCGGGACAGCTGCCCTGCTCACTGGGACCAGAATGTGAAGGAGGAGGAAGTACCATTTTGGCTTTGGGCCCAGCTGTTCCCTCCAGTCTCGCTTTAGAACGGTGTAGCCCAGGTCAGGTTTTAACCCCCACCACTTTCTTTGTCTGCTTCTCCACTGGGCTCAGAACATGGAGGGAAGGACTGTGCTTAATTAGTCGATTAGTTAATGCTGCTCAAACCCCATTGCCCTCCTGGCAGACCTGGTCCTTCAGGCTGTGCTAACCTTCTCTTTCCTGCCTCATGGAACAGAGATTAGTACCAGGAAGAGCCAACTGGTGCCACTCGTTCTGCCTCATCTAGGGCTCTGTGCCTTTGCACTTGCTGTGTCATCATCCTTGAAGTTAAAATGCCACCTTTTCCTGAAAAATCTCTCCTGACTTCCCCAGACAAACAGGTGTTCCTTCCGATTCTCCTTGATACCCACCCCCTCATTAAGCCCAGATCACATTGTGCTGCAGTTATTATTATGGCTGTCTTTGCAGGGGAGGGCCCCATCTTTTTAGATCCCCCAAACCTGGGATAGTTCCTCATGCTCAGTACATACTTGAGTGAATGCATTTGGGGTAGTATTTGTTACTCTAGAGTTTTCTCTGAGAAAGGTGAATGTGAAGTTGAACACCTTATTTCCAAGGTCACCTGAAAGTACACTCAAAATATTGCCACTTTCCCCTAAACCAGTACCTACAGATAGAGTTTTAAATGCACAAATTCAAAGATAGAAAGCAGAGCAGTGGCTGCCGGCGGTCAGGGCTGGGGGTAGGAAGGATGGACTGGATGAGGTACAAAGGGGCCTTTTGGGATGATGGAAATAGCCTGGTGGGTGTAGTGGTTACACAGCTGCCTACATTTGTCAAAACTTATTGAATTGCATGCTTAAAATATATGCATTTTAATATTGATAAATTTTAGCTCGAAGTTGGCTTCAACATAAGTATAAGGAAGCAAGAGGAGAAACCTTCTGGATTTATCGTTAGGTTAGGAAAGATGGATTAATGATTGATGGCGTTTGGTCGCACCACTGTTCAGTATCTAGTGGGGTTTTTTTTCTTCTTACCTTGCCTAAATGGAAAATCAACTTTCCATTGAGTTCCTGCAGCTGGAAGTAAGAAAAAGCAGAAGTGATGACCAGACTTACAGCTGACTCCCCAGGGCACTTAATTTGAGGACCGGTGCCTTTAGGAATTCTTTGCAACTTTAGTTTGAGGCTTACTTAACTCGTGTGATGAATCATCCATATTGAGGGTATGTAGGGAGATTGCAGCCATAAATAGTCTCTGCTCAAAGAAAATAATCTTATGAATGGTGTTTGAATAGACTTATTTAAAGAGAGATCTGTGAAACCCACCAGGCTTTTTATGTGTCATTCTTTTCAAATGTTCAATGTAGAATGTTCTCTGGGTACTTTGAAGAAATCTGAAGAAATATGTATATGTATTTTTTAATGTGTGAAAGCAGATGAATCTTAACAATTAGGTGTTTTTTTCTCATTGAGCCAAGACTTTCCTGTCCTGCGTCTCTTTGCAGCCTTAGGGTGCTCTTGTCATAAATCATATGTGTTCTGCGGGACTTTGAAGGAATGCTCTGTGTTTGGGGAATTTATCCAATGTCCTGTCTTGGTAAAGGTCAACCACCAGAAGATGCTCCTGCACGGAGCTGAGATTAACCTGAACCAATCTAAATTGGTTCAGCTCCTTCGTGGCCTGCTGTGACTATGCAAATGAACCCTCGTGTTCAGACTGTCAGGAGGTATTACCATCGTGTCTCTGTGAAGTTCCATCAAACGAGGGGTTACCTTTAATCTGGAGCTGTCGTGATGAATGCTAGAATCATCGCTCATTGGTTGAAGTCGTAGATACCAATTTCTAAGCGTGAAGAAAGTTTGGACTCCTCCTTGTACGTTCTCACTAATGGTTTTAGGACTCGCTCCTGGTGGGACAGGCAAGTCATGGTCCTTGTCAGTGTTCTTTGCTCAACTCTCTTTCCTTCTGTTGCCTGGAAATAGTCATTTAAAAAGATGTTGCATCTGTAGAGTTAATAGCCCTTTATTGTCTCCCCTAAATAATTATGGAAGTATTTTGCATTCTTTAGCTTGACAGAAAAACTCAGGTGAGATAATTCATGTTAGAGCAACAAGCCGGTTTGAGGAGAGGCGTCTCCAGAAGGTGTACTGAATTTAGGGGGTTTAAGACAGGGCTGATCAGAAATGATGTAGCTCTGGGATCAGCAAATGATGGCCTGCTGGCCAAATCCAGCTGCAGTCTCTGTAAAGGCAGTTTATTTGGGACATAGCCTCGCCTGATCCTTGACATACTGTGTGTGACTGCTCTCACGCTTTAATGGAAGAGTTGAGTATTTGCAAAAGAGCCTGTATGACCCGAAAAGCCTAAAATACTTACTACCTGCCCCTTCACAGATGGTTGTAGGGGCCTGATGTAGATAAAATATATTGGGAAAACATTAAAACATAAATTGCCTTGGGGCTGGCCCAATGGTGTAGTGGTTAAGTTCGCATGTTCTACTTCGGTGGCGTGGGGTTCGTGGGTTTGGAACCCTGGGTGTGGACCTACACACCGCTCATCAAGCCATGCTGTGGCAGCGTCCCACATACAAAATAGAGGAAGATTGGCAGAGATGTTAGCTCAGCAACAATCTTTCTTACCAAAAAAATAAATAAGTAAATTTCCTTGAGGGTTCAGTTTGTGCTGGAATTTGTGGTTGGGTAAAAAAATAGGAGTGAGGAATGCACATGTGTGTTCATGTGATGAAATGCAGGTGTATACACAGGAAGTCTCTTTGGAGCAGGTCCTCTGTTCTCTGCACGTAAGAGCAGACCAACGGGGGCCCGCAGCTGAGAGGCCTTTGCTCTCCAGGGAGCTTGCCTCCTGGGACATCCTTGCAGTCCTAAACGCACAACCCCTAGCCCCCAAACCCTTCCCCGCAGCAATGACTTAATGTCCTTCCCTGGCATTGGGCTGTCTTTAGACTCCGCCTTGAGATACCAGCTTGATCTCCTGCATCTCTTGAGGCTCCTGGGCTCAGAGGCCGCCTTGCTGTCTGGGACAATGCTGACATGGATCGGATGTGACACTTAATCAAATAAAGGAAATTTTGGTGTCCTTCCCCCTGACTCTCTTGATTTCCAATGTCCCTGCAGTGGAAAGAACAGTGGACCAGCTGGTGGGCTCCCTGGGTTCCAGTATCCTCTCCTGCTCTACCAGGGAATGATGGTTCTTTGCTTAGTGGTTCTAAGCCCTATGTGTGATCACTTGAATATGTGTGCTCACTTGAAGAAGAGTCTCCTTTTGGAGCTGTGTCTGCCTTCCCTCTCTTCTGTGGTTCTCTATACATGGTTCAGGTTGCTCATCCAGGCTCCTTGAGGACAGAGACTCTTCTCTGCCATGGTGTCCCCAGTGCTTTCAATCCTTAGTGGGTTCCCAGTAAATATTTATTTACCTCCCAAAACATATTTTGCCCTAGTAGATGGCCAGCTGTTGGGAAGACTTAGGATTTTTGTTTGTTTTCCATCTCTTTGGCTTTACTTGTGTGCCTGACTTGTCAGTTCCTTCAGCTCTACTCAGAATTCTAGGAGTTGGGGTAATTGATCATTTCGCCTTTGCTCTGCCTGTCTGTCTGATGGCATCTTTTATCATCCCCTCTCTCCAGGGAGCCTGGTGGTCCCCTGACAGTCTTTTATATCTCTCCCCTGCTTTTATGACTGTCCGCCACTTTTTATTCACTGTCACTGGGTGATCAGAGCAAGTAAAGGTGAAGCAGTGTGTCTAATTAATGTCAGTGTTAACCTTGGCCTCTTGGCCTCATAACCTTGGTATGAACTGGACAGCCATGCAGGCTTATTTTCAAGGGAAAGTTGGGACCACCTTTACCTAGTAGCAAGTTTGGGTAATAAGGATATCTTACTTGATCTAAGGTTATTGATTAGACGTAGAATAGTTACCCTTTTCTTGCTAAAAATTGAGGTTGCGGCTGTTTCTGTAGGGTGTGAACTCTAGTTAGACTCATTCATTAAACTAAAGGTGTCAAGGAAGAAATTTTTGTTGTTGTTTTTGTTGAGGAAGATTGGCCCTGTGCTAACATCCATTGCCAATCTTCCTCTTTTTGCTTGAGGAAGATTGTTGTTGAGCTAACATCTGTACCAATCTTCCTCTATTTTGTATGTGGGACGCCACCACAGCATGGCTTGATGAGCAGTGTATAGGTCTGTGCCCAGCATCCAAATCTGCGAACCCCAGGTCCCCGAAGCAGAGCACGCAGACTTAACCACTATACCACTGGGCTGGCCCCAAGGAAGAAATTTTTAATATGAATTGCATCCCATTTATTTTAGATGCCTGCTGTCTCACATAAATGTGCATTCTTGTGAGATCACTAACAGATAATGTTTATAAATTATCTGTCAGGTATAATAAGCATAGAACAAACATCCTGACAGCTCTGTCATGCTGTCAGAAACCCAGGAGTGTGTCTAGCAATTACTTAGATCATAGAATTATTTTTCTAGAAGGCACTCTAGGGGATCATGTAGTCCAGTGTCTTTGCAGGTGAGGACACCACGGGTCACAGAGAGGTCATTTGCTTAAAGTGACCCCTCTACTTATGGGCAGAATTAGAGCTAAATCCTCCTCTCCTGATCCCTAATAGTAATGATTGTCTGATAGATGTTGAAACAAACCAACAAAAACCGGTGGTTATCGTCACTCACGGCAATACTGAAATTTGGCTTTAACTCCTAAAAATGTCTTGATTCCAGTATACTTTTATTTTAAATATGCATTGCCGGACTGTGAAGGGGTCAAATTCGTTCATCTTTTCACTTACTTGACTTAAATGAAATGCTGCTGAGTAAACACATCACTGGAGACTGTAGTTCGGTTTTAGCTGTTTGGTTAGTTGTGTTTTCACGACTTGATGTGTGTGAACAGAGATGGCACGTACGCTGTGGCCAGGTCGGTCGGGCCCATGGTTGTCTCAGTGAGCAGTGCTGGTAGGGCCAGCCCTTTGGTTGGCTGGCAAGTCCCTGGGCTGACCTTGGCATTCTGGCCAATCTGCTGCTCCCTGCCTGTTCAACCACTGAACTCTCTGTCCTGCCCTGCTTGCCTCTGCTACCAAGGCCTGTCTGCCTCCAGCACTGTCACCACCCCCTGCCCCATCCCCCTTGGTCATCCAAGACTTTTAAGTGGCACTTCTCACTTTCTGGATTCTTTGCATCATCAAATAGGGTAAACCAGGATGCTCACAGGAGGAAACAGTGCAAATGTTAGAGCTTGGACCAATGGAATTCTCCTTTGAGATTTGTCAGAGTCCTGGAATCCACTGCCTTCTACCTTAAAACAAAGACAATAGGTACACCAATTGGACTCTACATGTATTAGGCAATTGTGTCCTGAAAAAGATTGCTCTCTGCTACCAGAAGAACAAAAGTCAGTGACATCTGTCACCACCAGGCCGTTCCCATTCTTGCCACTAATCAGAGTGTTGCTAAGATCTAATAAAACTGAGTGGTCTTGCTAGCTGAAATGCCAAATTAAATGGAATAGTAATTATTTTGTTTAATCTCGTTTCAAATATTTACATTTTCTTGAAGAATTGAGTAAATGGCCTGCATCAGACAGACAAGCAATTTCAATGGAATAAGAAAAGAAGTAGTGTCTAGTTTAATGTCTGCCTTTGAGATTTTTCTCAACACAACCATTGAATTTAAGGTCCTTATGTAGACCATCAAATAGAACAATTCAAGGTCAGCCAGATGTAATCCATATCAGTTCATGCCACAGTTCTGGGGGAGAGGCTTCGTAATTAATGCCACTGTCACAAACCTAAATCGGAACGTATGAGGAGTATAAGGAGAGTAAAATTATCTGGATTATTTATTTCGTCAGCCTTTGTAGCCTCATATGCCTGGACTTCTAAAAGCAACTGGGACTATGAAGATCCAGTGTTGGAGACCTTAGCTATTTTATTACCCACTAAATTCCTGGGAGCATTTTATCACCCCCACACCTTTTATAAAGGTGCTTAAAATTATATAGGCTAAGAAAAAGAAGAAATTTTATTTTGTGAAAATATATCGGTGTTGTAAAGTGCCAAAATCCACTGTGCCCCAACGACAACAGAAACAGATATACCCCTTTGGTTTTTTGGCATTTCCTCCCCAAATCACGCCTCCCTCCATCTACACAAGTCTCAATCCACTTTTTAAAGTATTTAAAACCAAGGTGTGCATTGGTATCAAGTTCAGTGGTTACTCAAGGCCTTTCACCTGCGTGTTTGTACAATTGATATTATTTATGAAACTAAGTGCCATTTTATGAAGATGTATTAGAAAAAAAGTTCTATCTCGTGAGCCGTAATTATTTTGAGAATGCCCTCCCTTAGCTACTTTTCCTCTTTTTGCAGTCTGTTTTTTGATCTTTACCTTAGTTCTTTCAAAATAAATTGTAGTGACATTTAAAAATTGTTCCAATATATTTCAGTGTAGTCATGTGCCACATAACGATGTTTCAGTCAACAATGGACTGCATATACGACGGTGGTCCCAGAAGATTAGTACCATGTAGCCTAGGTGTGTAGTAGGCTATACCATCCAGGTTTGTATAAGTACACTCTATGATGTTTGCACAATGACAAAATCCCCTAACGAGTCCCCATTGTTAAGCGATGCATGATTGTCTATACTTGTTCTGATGCATTCTACCAAAGCGTTCTTTCCTTTTAAATTTAAAGAGTATTTTATTTGAGCATTACATCTTGCCAAACACAAGTTCCTAAAGCAATTGCCAGTGTGTGCTTGCATATAACGCATTTGACCGGAAACTCTAAGTTTCTCTTCTAGCCTGTGTGGACCTTGTTTCCATTCCTTTTCTTGGTAGTTGACTCACATCTTTTGAGTTTATGATGAAAGGGAGAAAGAATGATTCATCATTAGCTTCGGTCCATACCCTCATAAATTTCCTTCTCTTTACCTAACTAATCATCATCATTACTAATTATGCTCCAGAAAATAAACTGGAATGCGGTACAGGCTGGCTTAATATAGAACAAATCAGTGTATAAATCAGAGAGGCTACTGTCAAAATGGCTTGAGTGGCGGGCTGGCCCCGTGGCCAAGTGGTTAAGTTCGCACGCTCTGCTGCAGGCAGCCCAGTGTTTCGTTGGTTCGAATCCTGGGCGCGGACATGGCACTGCTCATCAAACCACGCTGAGGCAGCGTCCCACATGTCACAACTAGAAGGACCCACAACGAAGAATATACAACTATGTACTGGGCGTCTTTGGGGAGAAAAAGGAAAAAAAATAAAATCTTTAAAAAAAAAATGGCTTGAGTGGCTGAGCACGGAAAATAGGAAGTGTTTTCCCATTCTGCTTTTGTGTTCAGCCTGTGTTGTCAGGCCTAGAGCTGACTCGGATAGAGTTGGAAATTGAGTAGTATAATCTAATTTTAAGGGAGCTCAACAGCAATTAAGTGAACATTACTTGGAACATAAATTCATGAATAAAATTGCATGTTGGTTTTGTTGAAAAATGATGGTGTGGCAGGTCTTGGGGCAGAGCCAAAGAGAACACTTGCATCTCTCCTTCCAAGCTGTTCAAAATGGCAGTTCTTTGAGAGCCAGGAAGTGCCTCTGGGCAGATCACACACAGCGCTGAAGGGAGAGCTGGGAGGGAGGAGAGAGCTAGAGCCAAGCCCTTCGCTCCATAGCTGTCCTGAAGCCCTGAATTCTTTGAACTCACTTGACCTTCAGCCACAATTCCTTCATCCCTGCCTGGCTGGTGAGGCAGTAGGCTCCTGAGAAGTTAAATGACACGTGCCAGTATCGCAGTGATAGTACAAGGATTTGACCCAAGATTCTTTGAGGCCAAAGCCCCTATTCTTCCCACCCTGCTAAGCTGCTTCCCATATCTTTATATGGAAAGAAGGTTAAGAAATAAATTGATGGTCATGAAACATTTTTTGTTCCTGACTCCATTTACAGTGAAGTTGGTTGTCCTCTCCAAATTCATAGCATTACAAGAATCTGTGCTTTTTTCATACCCCCTCCACACTTTTGTTGTTTCTACCACTGGTGTTCAAAGTGATCTATCCCCCCACCCCCTTCACATCTCCCTGTAATTTGTAACCTTATGGGCTGATCTCTGACGGTCGCCTTTAACAGTAAGGCTAGGTAAGGGCATTTGCCGAGATTCATCAGCAAACCCTGTGTTTTGTTTTTGTTTTTGTTTTTTTAAGAAAAAATAAATTCAGTACCTTGGGTATAAAAGTAGAAGAATTCTACCCTACTTGCTAATACACTGGGGATTTCTGGATCCGTTCCACGTTCTCCACTGCAGTGGTCCACACATTTACCCCTTTCTAAGCTCCACACACTACCTTCCGCTTATACCTGTGCCTGGTGGTCACCATATTGGACCAGACCATCTGGCTTTGAGCGCCCTAACTTGCCTCCTCTGCCCCTCTGTGCTCAAATGTCTCTTCTGAACATAAAAAAAAGCATTCCTTGATTCTTCTCTCTCCAAGCCACCATCCTACCCCTTCACTTCACACTACCTCACAGGGGAATCTAATATTCACATACTAGCCCCCTCCAGTCTCCATCATAGCCCTGATACTTTGCTGAGACCACTATCAAAAATGCTAGTGACCTCCTGGTCACCGAACCCCAAGTCTTGTCTTTTTCTTTTTTATTCTTTTTTTGATGAGGTAGATTCACCCTGAGCAAACATCTGTGCCAACCCTCCTCCAATTTTTTTATGTGGGATACCTCCACAACATGGCTGATGAGTGCAGTAGGTCCACACCTGGGATCCGAATCTGCACACCCCGACTGCTGAAGCAGAGCATGCAGAACTCTAACCACTTGGCTATGGGGCCGGCCCCCAGTCTTTTCTTAATGTTCGCTCCCCATAACCTTATGCTGCTTGGAACTCTTTTGCCTGGGAAATGTGCTGGGAGACATTGATGGGTTTCCCCCTACTTCTGGCCCTCTTCTTCCTTTTGACCTCTCTGTTCTGTTTTATCTGGCTGGTATCTCTTCTCTGTGGATGCCACCTGGATCTCTTAGGGCCAGTCCCTACTTTTTGCTGCAATATCAGCTCCACATTTTCAGCTTCTTTTTGGATCTTTAATATCTTCCTGAATAACTTATTTTTTCCATCTTCCTGCACCTCAAATGGAATATGGCCAAAACGGAACTCTCTGTCTTTCTCTTCGCCATCCCTGTTTCTCTTAATGATACCACCCTTCTCTCAAGACTTCACCCCGCTTACAACCTCATTGTAATACACTGCCAGATCCCACTCGACTTCTGTAAGGCCTCTCAGCAGTTTTCATCTCTCCATCGTAATTGCCACTATTTACCTCAGCTACTCATTATCTCGTCTAATATTATAATAGCTTCCCAGCAGGTCTTTCCAGTCTATCCTGAATATGGCTGCCTGATGAATCATTCTCATAGTCTTAACCTTTCTGGTGTTTTCCCATTGCCCACTAGAAAGTCCCACATCTTTGGCCTGGCTCTTGAGGCTGTCCACGGTCTGTGGTCTGTGGCCTGTGGCCTGTGCCTGGCTATGCTCATCTCTCCCCTTCCTATGGGACCTGCTCTCCCTGGCTGGGCCTGTGGGAGGGTGCTTGCAGGTTTCGTGAGAATTCTGTTTCTTTAAAAGTCTTCTGTAGCAAAAACCTAAACGTAAGAGCTAAATCTATAAAACTCTTAGAGATGGCATCTGTAAGTTACTCTTGTATTAGAAAAAACTTTCTACCCAGTGTGTCACAGCCAGAGTATAGAAATCATTCTGTGATTGCTCACCTCCTTTCCTTTGCTCATGCTGATTTCTGAACCTGAAAATAACCTGTCCCTGGATTTTACATGTCTAAATCCTCTCCATAACCCAGATTTTTCGCTGAGCCATCCCTGACTCCTCTAGCTCCTGTATGGCGTGTATCACTTTGTATTTACATTACAACTGTTTATGTGCATAACTGTTTGAGAACTTCTGGGCTCAGAGTTTCTTATGGGCAGTGACAAGGTCTTAGTTGCAAGGGACAAAAATAAATACCATAATGCTTGACACGTGGTAGATATTTAATGTGATTCAATTGTAATGTGGTAGATATTCAATGAGAATTTGAATGAATAAGCAAATGGAAGAGAAAATATATCCATTTGTTCGTTCTTACCTAACTTTAAATTGCTTAAGAGTAGGATTTGGATCTGATTCATCTTTATATCCTACAGTAGCCAGCATTGTGCTTTATGCGTGATAGATACTCAATAGGTATTTCTTTATTTTTTTTTCAGCTTTTTTGAGGTATAATTGACAAATGAAATTGTAAGATATTTAAAATGTACATCGTGGTGATCTGACATACATCTTGTGAAAGTCTTCCCTCCACTGAGTTAATTAACACATTTATCACCTCACATATTTATTTTTTAAATTTATTTTTTATTGCAGTAACATTGGTTTATAACATTATATAAATTTAAGGTTTACATCATTATATATTTTGATTTCTGTGTAGATTATAACATGATCACCACCCAAAGACTAATTACCATCCATCACCACACACATGTGAGCCTAATCACCCCTCTCCCCCTCCTCCCTCCACCTTCCCCTCTGGTAACCACCAATCCAATCTCTGTTTCTATGTGTTTGCTTTTTGTTTTTATCTTCTACTTATGAGTGAGATCATGTGGTATTTGACTTTCTTCCTCTCACTTATTTCACTTAGCGTAATACCCTCAAAGTCCATCCATGTTGTCACAAATGGCCAGATGTCATCGTTTCTTATGGCTGAGTAGTATTCCATTATGTGTATATACCACATCTTCTTTATCCATTCGTCCCTTGATGGGTACCTAGGATACTTCTAAGTCTTGGCTATTGTGAATAATGCTATGATGAATGCAGGGGTGCATGTATCTTTAGGCATTTGCGATTTCATGTTCTTTGGATAAATGCCCAGCAGAGGAATAGCTGGATCATACAGTAGATCTATTCTTAATTTTTCAAGGAATCTCCATACTGTTTTCCATAGTGGCTGCACCAGTTTGCACTCCCATCAGCAGTATATGAGGGTTCCCTTCTCTTCACATATTCTCCAATATTGATTGTTTCCTGTCTTGTTAATTATAGCCATTCTGATGGGAGTAAGATGATATCTCATTGTAGTTTTGATTTGCATTTCCCTGATCGTTAATGATGTTGAACATCCTTTCATGTGCCCGTTGCCCATTTGTATATCTTCTTTGGAGAAATATCTGTTCACCTCTTTTGCCCATTTTTAATTGGGCTGTTGGTTTTTTTGTTGTTGAGGTGTTTGAGTTCTTTGTATATTTTGGATATTAACCCCTTATCTGATATATGGTTAGTAAATGTCTTCTCCCAATTGTTAGGTTGTCCTTTCATTTTGTTGATGGTTTCCTTTGCTGTGTAGAAGCTTTTTAGTTTGATATAGTCCCATTTGTTTATTTTTTCTGTTGTTTCCCTTGCCCCATCTTGCCCCATCTATAAAAATATGCAGTTAAGACTGATGTTGAAGAGTGTACTGCCTGTGTTTTCTTCTAGAAGTTTAATGGTTCCAGGTCTTCCATTCAAGTCTAATCCCTTTTGAGTTACGTTTTGTGTATGGTGTAAGATAATGGTCTACTTTCATTCTTTTGCATATGGCTGTCCAGTTTTCCCAACACCATTTATTGAAGAGAATTTCCTGTCTCCATTGTAGGTGCTTGGTTCCCTTGTTGAAAATTAGCTGACCAGAGATGTGTGGGTTTATCTTTTTGGTGAGAACATTTAAGTTCTACTCTTAGCAAAACTTCAATTATCCAGTAAATATTTCTTGAATTAGTGGATAGATAAGTAGTTGATTGTGATGTGAGCTTTCTGAATGCTTTATTACTATATTTTACTTTCAGTAATTCCATTTAGGTGCTCTTACTACAGCTAAAATATTTTGAAATATATTGCTATTTTGATCATCACTGTTAATTTTTATCAGTGATTATTTTTGACTTTAAACTTAACTTTTTCTGCATTCTCAATTTTGATTTTAACAAATTGTGTCTCACTGGGGAAGGGGATACACAAAGGGGTAACTTAATTTCACGAAGGAAGTTAGAAAGAAAAAGAAGGTTAATTTTTTAAGAAAAATGTCAAGAAGCTTTTCTGTGTTATTAGCTCCTGCCTCTGGGTGTAGGTGGGGTTCTAGGACTAGCAATTATTTCTGCGATAGTGGTTGAATAGTTCTTTCCAGAGTCATCCTGGCTCCATCCAGAGACATAATTTGGATGCTTTCAATAGGAAACGGGGATGGGCAGCTTTCACTGAAACACTGCTGGAGCACTCGGTGGGGGAACGGGGCCTCAAACCCCAGTGAAGTTGAAGAAGGACTAAGTTACTCTGCCTCCTGTCCATACCAGAAGGGTAACTCTTTTTCTTCTTATGGAGAGGGCTGCCTGCGAGTCCTCTCTGTCAACCTTTTTTATATAATACTTGATTATGATAAGTGAATTAATAGTATTCGCTTGTAGTTGTGTTACTTGGTGCAACCTAAATAGTAATGAAATTGGAAGAACTGACTGAGAAATCCTGGTGATCTGAAATCCTAGTGGTCCTGTGTGCCTTGGTAACCCCAACTGCCTGAAGGTTTATTGTAGCTGCTGGTTTTGTTGTTGTTTTGGTCTTTTTTGTTGTTTTATTTTTGTCTCTTTTAAAACCAATTGACAAGAATTACCTTGGTTCAATTGATTTGGTGGAAGAGATAATAGATGTCTGCCTGTGCTTCTTTGGTGGCATCCTTTTAATTACCTGTGAGAGAGGAATAGTTCTAACCTATTGAAAGTGGGCAAGCTAGTGACAGGAAGTACCTGGATTTGTGAAGTTGCCCACATCTGGCAATGAATGCTTATAGGAGGGTCAGTAGAGTCAGTAAAAGAAGGTCAGAGGATGCAAGGAAAGAAATTTACTTTTAGGAAATGCTACAAACTTTTTGGAAGCAAGAGACTTTCTCCAGGGTATTTGGAAGAACAATCCAGGGTCCACTGAAATGTACAAAACAGAAACGACAGACTCTGTGTTTGTGAAGTGTGGGGGCATCATATACCCCCACAGAGGTATTTGTTTCTTTAGAAGGGAGCAAAGTATTCACAGTGACAAGGCATCTGAGACAACTCATCCATCTTCCACTGGACGTTATGGGAATCCTACAGTCTCATGACAGGGAAATTGTATGCTTTTGACCCAGTGTCAAGACTTTTGAGCAGTGGTATAAATCCATTAGATATGCTGACTTCTCAGCTTGTTTGAAATAACTAACTTTGCATTTTTTGTCTCCTTCAGATATGAACACACTTAAGAGTGCTAGATGCTTCTGAGCTCCCCTATCACCTCACAACTTTGGAAAGACTCGAAGAAGGAAGGTGCCGGAGTGGAGGACTCTGAGAACAATCTCCTTCCCCTTGGCCTTGACTTTTCTGTTCACAATCCACAATGGAGACACTCTCCCAAGATTCGTTGCTGGAATGTCAGATCTGTTTCAATTATTACAGCCCCCGGCGAAGGCCCAAGTTGCTGGATTGCAAACACACCTGCTGCTCGGTGTGCCTCCAGCAGATGAGGACGAGCCAGAAGGATGTGAGGTGCCCCTGGTGCCGGGGCATCACCAAGCTGCCCCCGGGCTTCTCCGTGTCGCAGCTCCCCGATGACCCCGAGGTCCTTGCAGTCATTGCCATCCCGCATGCCTCCGAGCACACCCCAGTCTTCATCAAACTTCCCAGCAATGGGTGCTACATGCTGCCCCTGCCCATCTCCAAGGAGCGAGCGCTGTTGCCTGGAGACATGGGCTGCCGCCTGCTGCCTGGGAGCCAGCAGAAGTCTGTCACCGTGGTGACCATCCCTGCCGAACAGCAGCCTCTGCAAGGCGGGGCTCCCCAGGAGGCAGCGGAGGAGGAGCAAGACAGGCGGGGTGTGGTGAAAAGCTCCACCTGGTCTGGGGTGTGCACTGTGATCTTGGTGGCCTGTGTCCTGGTCTTCCTTCTCGGCATCGTGCTCCACAACATGTCCTGCATTTCTAAGCGCTTCACTGTGATATCCTGTGGCTGAAGAGGGCTGCAGGGAGTCTCTTGTGGGTGCCAACTAGGGGTTGAGCAGATGTTGGTGATGGGATCATGATGAGAAGATGGGGAGCGATGCTGATCATTTGGTGCCGAGCACTGGCCTCTGGGCTGCCATTTGATTATCCGAAGACTGACATGAAGGGCAGAGTGTGAGGTCTCAACAAGACGCCACCCAGATCGCTCTGAGTGTTGATGGCGACAGCTTTGAAGACGATTGCATGCATCCTCATAATCATTTATTAAATGGATTGTAATTTATGATTTTTCAAAATCATGTTACAAGATAGACATACTCTACTTAGATGTTAAACTGTGCCAGTGCATACAATGTGATCTTCTCTAAATGTGGTAGATTCAAACAAAGATGCTATGTGTACAAGTAGAATTAAACCTGAGAATCCAAGTAAAAATTCAGCGGCGACATGCAGTGCTGGTTTCTTTCCTTTTTTTAAAACAAAGCCTAGTCTTCATTTAGTTGCTAAGGCTTTTTATACTTTTTGAATGGCACCCAAATTAAAGTAAGTTAAGCAGGCAGTCGTTTTTTGAAGAAAATATTTGAACAAGTGTTTCCAGTGTGTTGTGTTTTGTCAGGTATCTTCATTTTTCTTCCCCTTGTAATTAGAGCTTGCTACGTGTTTATTAAACTGAACGCCCAACAGGGGAGCAATAAACTGAGTAATAATGAGAAATGCCTAACCCCACAGGAAACCTGTAGGCCAATTTTTCTCAAGCCGTCTCACAAAATAAGAATTTTAGATGTAAATATTGTGTATTTGTGTGTATATGTGTGTGTGTGTGTAATTGATTTACCTCAGGTTTTGAATCTTTTCAGAAGAATCCCAGGGGTAAGACTTTGTGGGTGCAAATGAGTCCAGGGTCCAAAATGGTGGCTGCCTCATGGGCACCAAGACACTCCCAGTGAGGTGTCACATATATGTCACTTCCGACACTTGCTCCTCTTCTGTGCATTCAAGTCCTGTATTCTGTGAGGCACAATTAGAGACTAACAGAAGAATCTATCTTGTCTCCCAGGTTTGGGGTATTATAATAGCCTTGAGTGTTGTTAATGGATGACAAACCTGGACTGGCATTTTAATAGACAGTCCATGATTATTTTTTGAAAGATATTTTTCCATGAAAGTTAAACCGTTTAGAATTCCAGTTTCCTTTTGTTGGTATGAGTGAGAAAATCTCTTGTATTTCAAAATATGTTTTTATTGAGAAAAGTGGCGAGATAAACTAACAACTTACATTCCCAATTTAAGTGGACCAGTTCATCATCAATTCTCAGATATCCTTAAATGTGTAATGGTGTATAGATGCTCGTGAAGCAAGATCTGCTGGTCTCAGATGATAAATTCCTCTGCTGGGATGTGTGTGCATTCTGAGATAGCTGTGAGCTTTACAGTTCTCTTCTAATTTCTTTTATGGAGTTCGTGAAGCAAGCGATATGTGACAAGGACTCCTCTCATAAATATATCTGTTTATGTTCCATTGAATCCTTGAAAATAGGGGGAGGGAAAGATGAGCACTGACGCTTCCAAAAAGCAAGGCTAGACATAGCCTGTAACACTGAGACAATTTAATTTACTTATATGCTGTTACCTTCAAGCAGCACACAATATGCACGTTAAAGTGATGGAATAAATGTGAGATAAAATGACAATAGAATACCTAGAATCCAAGGCTAACACTGTTCTTTGGTGTGAGGATTTGATATAAAAATATGAACTCAGATTTTTCAGATCTTTCAAATTTGTCGTAAGACCTTTAGGAAATGTCTTTGAAAGCTCAGAGTAGAAATTAGGTTAAAATGCCATTTTATTGTGTAAGCTATTGGGCATTATACAACGAATAATCTAGGATTTATTTGGTATTAATAATTTAGGTATCATATTAGCTGAATACTATCCTCTATTACGTAACATAATATATTGTTGGGTTAGTGTCAATTTCTCAGACTCTCCAGGCTGCCGTAATGCATGTCTGACCTAATTTCTATTCCTCTTGGGGAAAAAAACCCCACAGAAATGTTGCATTAAGAATGCTGCATTTCAAATGGACTTTACCCTTGTAATTTTAAGCCATGCCACATTCCAATTAGTTTTGTGGATGATATCTACATACATTTATGTACAGTATGAAATGACTGGCTCTGTAGTGTAGTGTGTGATAGAGTTCTACATGTTAAGTAGGTTACATATAGACACTAATGTGTGTGAGGATACAGCACCTGTATTTTTTAGTGGGAAACCATGGGGTAAAAATGCCCATGTAACTTTTACTTCAGAATAACCCCATGCTAGAGCCATGATTAAGCAGTGCAAAATTAATCATCTCTCTGATAGATTCTTGACTTTACAATTTAAAAAACAATAACGACCCAAGTCAGAATTTTTTGTGTGAATCTTACTGACATAAGAAACATTGTTTGAATGGATTCTGCCTGCAGTTATTAGTCTATTTGCTTGTTAGGGTGTGCATTCACGCACGTGTGTGTGTGTATGTGTGTGATGTCTCAGCCTGCCAGATAGAATTTTTATA
Source organism: Equus asinus (assembly GCF_041296235.1). Taxonomy (NCBI): domain Eukaryota; kingdom Metazoa; phylum Chordata; class Mammalia; order Perissodactyla; family Equidae; genus Equus; species Equus asinus. The sequence goes on from NC_091796.1 coordinate 15,771,678, forward strand.
GATTTAATGATGTTTTAATGTTATTTGTCATCCCCTTGCTCTGGCCTTTTCTGGCATTTACCCATGACACTAACAACTCCTCTACTCCATGTGACTAAAGTCCAGTAACACAATCAGCCAGAATTCACAGTCCGTGAAAAAAAATCACAACTGAAAGCACAGAAAGTTAGAGCTGGAAGCAACCTCTGGTGGCTTCATTTTATGGATGAGTCCACTGAGGGCCACAGAGGTGTGTGGGAGCTAGTGATTTTGGAGCCAAAGGGAGACAGCAACGTTTACACTGCAGGCTCCTCTCGCTCCTTCGTAGGCCTGTCAACATCTCTGTTGGCCTCTGATCCTTTTCAGGGTGGGTGATACCCTTTACTAACTCAACTATTGCTTTAAGTTTTTTTGTTGTTGTTGTAAATTTATGTATTCGTTTCAGTTAGCATCTACCTCTATGGGAAATGAAAGGAGGGTTGATTTAAGGAAGAGCATAGACATTCAAAGAAAACCATGTGATTTGAATTTTTTAAATTGCAAACTGTTGGTTTCCCCCTCCTCCTCTTATATGTAAAGGACAGTGAGTGTTGTGTAAATAGTAAACTATAAGAAGCATGAATTTTCGTCTTTATTAATGATCTGGACATAAGAGAATGCTTAATATGTTAAGTAGAGCCAAGTATGCTATAAAAAGCATTGTCTTTGGAAAATTTTTGTATAATGACCTGGGGCATAAGTTGTGATGAAAGGCAGATAGCTTCTCAGTTCCAGTCATGCTTTATGATCAGAAAGCTATAAGGCATTTTCCTTAAGAGTATAATTAAGTTTAATCTTGCACATGACTTAAGAGCAGGTCCCCTGGAGGTTGAAGCGTGTGCTAGTGCAGCCCTTGGGATTGGTGCTGTTCAACAGAACCTTCTCTGATGATGAAATGTTCTGTGACCTATGCTGTCCAGTACAATAGCCGCTAGCCACATTGGCTATTGGGCAATTGAAGTGGGGTTAGTATGACTGAGAAACTGGATTTTGTATTTTATTTAAGTTAAGTTTAGTCACTCACATCTGGCTAGTGGCTATCATATTGAACACTGCGGTTCTGGATGATTGTGCATTGGGATCTAGCATCCAAGTGTTAATGGAGTAACAGAGTAAGGCTAAGAAGACAGTTTGTGGTTTAGTAACATGGAACTGGCTAAAAAGAAAATTCCTTTCTAGGCTTAAAAAGTATATGATCTCAAGTATGACAGTAAAAATTCATTGATTGCCCTTTGAGTTTATTACTTAGATAATTTGGGCCAAGGAAGGATCAGTGAAGCTTCAAGAGTGCTTTATGAAGCCCCTTTTCTGGGATCATTAGCTGCATGTGAATCTCTTGTCCAAAAATAGTAGTTGACAGTAGCTGTAAAACATTTGACTTGCAAGCTATGCATGACCTGTACTGTGAAATTGTGTTTAGGGTCTTGTGGCCCGAAAGTAAATGTTACAGAAAAAAAAAAAAGCCTAATGAAATCTGTCTTCACTTTCAACATCTTACCCAGATGTCATTGCTGCATTAGTGAGGTGTGCAATATAAGAGCAAGCACATTTTGCAGTGTTCATAGAAAGTGTTTTGGTTTGCCCTGAAGTCTGCCAGCTTGTTGTATTTGGTGTGGGTATATGTGGGCATCATTTTTCAGATGCCAGGCTAAAACATTGGTACTATTTTTAGAGTGAGATTTGACATTGTTTTATTCTTGTTTGGGTTTTTATTTTAGTTATCACTGAAAAAATTGGAGATTTGAAGCCTTGCACAAAGGCACTTTTTTTTTTTTTTAACATTAAAAAACATTGCCCATGGAATTTATAGACTTGGGGGTTATCAAAGTTACTAAAATTGCTTTCTAAGTGAGGAAAAGGAAGCAGAAAACTCAGTTTGAGATATATTTTCATAGAAAGAGGAGACTCCTCCTGATAGCCCAGTATTTATTCTAGTCTAGATTTTGATTTGAAGAGTTCCTGTTGTTTTATTTGAAAACCTATACTGTGTCAAAATTGGTTAGTCTGCTTTTTATTGTTTCTGAATGTAATGCAAACCAAATACATGTGCTTCACTTTAGCAGAGTTAGGTTGATTTTTTTTCTAGAACTCATCAATGGGCATAACTGTTCTTTTTAGCTTGTCTTTAAAAGTTATTTAAATTTTTTTGCTGAAATGGTCATTTTTCTTTAAACTTAAGAGGAAGTTAGAGATCCAGAGGTTACTGCTATGAGAGAAGTGATAGGCAAAAGGCTTGAATTTCTAGCTTCTCTTAGAAAAATGCTGCCAACCAGTCAGCATTTTGTTTCCATATAAGAAGTGTCGTCAGTCAGTTGCTCTGTCATCCTTGACCTAGAAGGAGAGGCTGTTCCTTGTCATTTCCATCATTCTCAGTAAAATGTCACCCACAAGGTAATCCTTACCAAAACAGAGACTCCAAAGAAGAAAGAGATAGTCAAGATAATTCAGTAACTTTTGAAAGTAATAATCTATTTCAAAAGCAATGATGATCAGTTGCTAAATTTTGTTTGACATGAAATACTTCTAAAAAATAAGTGGAAATTCAAGCCATTGATTTTTCTGACACAATTGATTCACTATATATAGGTATATATCTATACCTATCTATATAGATATATATCTGTATAGGTATAGATATATATATGTAGATACACACACACATGATTTAGCTATAATAGGAGTTAAAAAAATCAAGTAAAAAATGTTGTTAGTCATGTTTTCCAGTTTGTGGATTATACAATGTTGAATTTAGATGTTAATATCTTAACAAATGCTATTGGCTATATACATTATGTCAAACCAACTACCTTTGGGAGTGTCTATATAACTAAACTCTTGAAACTTTTCAAATATATGAAGAGGTGGCGTCTACTGTGTATGTTTCATTGGAAAGCCATTGATCATTAAGCAGGTGGGGCATTTAATTTCTCTCTCTCTCAAATAACATTTTTTGGCTCTGCTCAAGTGGTCATGGGTGGAGCACCGTTATTCCTGAACTCTTGCAATATGGCTCTGATTTTTCTGCACAAGTTTCCTTGCACAGTTGGGCCAATGATTTTTTTTTTTTTTTTTCAGGATTCACTGCCTGGGGTATCCCACTATGTATATCTCACTTATGATGTAGTGGTGCTTGAAAACACTCATCTCGTTAGCTGGACTTTATTGTTCTAGTCTAAGGTTTTTGATACTATTCATATTATGATCTTTCTAGGGACAATCAGTAATATTTGGGGCAAAGTACTGATGGGTCTCTTGAGGTCTGCAATAGCATGTATTTTCTTTGTTTTTCTGGGGGTGTTCTCGTATAGCTGTCCCTGTTCTTCTAGAACATTAATTTAAATTCATCACTACGGGATGCAGGGCTAGTAGCCCATGTAAAAGTCTTCCGTAGTCTCCCTGGGGTGTGAGTTATTGGGTTATTCTAGCAAGAGTTTTCCAAAGGGATGCTCAATTTTTAATTTGACATTGCTTTTTGAGAATCCAGAAGCAGACAGTTGGATATGATGATGGTGAAGGCACATGGGCTGTAAGAAGAAGGAAATGGATGAGGCAAATGCCCCTTTCAGGGGAACAGTTAATATCTATGTCATCTCTGTTTAAATAGCAGGAGAAGAGAGTAGCAGGTATCTTACCCTGTGCTTCAGGAAATTCCTGGTTGGATTTTCCTGGCTGCGAGACAACTGAACTATTAAATAGATCCTGTTTGGGAGGGGTGGAGAGGTGGCCTTGGGTCTGTAGCAACAGAGAGGCAGATATACCCAGAGAGTGAGAAAATACTTGCATAAAGGGAGAGGAAGTCCGTAATGGGCTTAGAGCTCCAAACAAAATATATAGGAGCTAAAGGTCAGTTGTGGCAGAAACCAGCTAAAGAAAGAAACACAAAACAACTAGGGATAACTTAGCCAAACACAGTCTGTCATTCCAGCATGGCTACCAAATTCAATTCAGGATGTTTCAGTTGAAGACATATAGGGAATGTGCTCAGCTGATGAGAGGATCCACGGAGGCCCCATTGGGTTGTTAGCACAGTAGACAATTTCAGAGCCTCTAGAGCTCATTGCTGAGTCATTAGAGATAAATGCTAATAACATCCTCTTCACTGTGAAATGCAGTGTCTGTGCCTGTGGATGTATCCTGACTTGAATAGGTTAATACCATTGGGAAGACTTATTCAAGAATATTTTGGTTTCTATCCTGGTGGTTGTCATTTATTATATTTTTTTATTCCACCACTTGTTCCTGTCTGCCTCACTTGACTGTTGCAGGTGAGGAAGCTGGTTTCAGCTTGGGGTGGTTACAAACTCCCAACATAAGCCATGCAGCTGCTGCTCAGGGTTCCTGCCAGTCTTTCGGCTCCACTGGTGGGTTCCCTGGCCCTCTTGATAACTAATACTCCAGTCAAATGGCTAGATGAATGCTGCTCAGAGGCTGTTAACTCAAGTCCTTGACATGTTTCATTTACAATTATGTGGATTATTTATTTTAGGAGCTTTTCTTTTAAAGGGCCAAATAGCCCCACAGATAAATGAGCTGCTGGGCTGTGTAGAAAATATTGTCCAAATGTTGCCAAATATTGACGTTGTAAAGAGGATATCAAGCTGCTGTTTATAAATCAGAATGTCTTAAAAGCATTCTTGCTTGCTCTCTGTTGTAGATGGTGTCTTAGTAAGTCTTGAGTTTTTCCAATGAACCCAATTTTAATATATGGTATTTTTGTATGCCAAACTGATGTCTTGTCCTTTGTATATGTGGTAATGTTGATTTTATGACTACTGTTAAAACACATTTGCTATGATTAAAATTCATAAAATGATTTCAAATAGACTCACATGTTGGTTTTTTTTCCTCCCACCCCACGAAGCAAAAAAAAATTGGGTGGAATTTTCATCATCAGCTACTCTAAAAATTTTAGTAGACTTGGATAATGAAGCAACAAGGAGCTGCTGATCCAAGGATTTTAAGTGGAGATGACCTTCAAGTGGTTCCTCTGAGAAGCCAAAGAACTCGTTTGTAATGAGTGAACCCAAGCATGTTTTTGCAACATGCTTGGGTTTTCATGGCTTCTGGTGGCTCTGTCTTTACCCTCCACTGTTTGGAAATGATGCTACATGTGTCAGGCCACAGGAGGACCATCTTGTTGTACCCAGTGCAGAACAACTTCACACAGCCCCCTGTGTAGGGAGAGACAGCATGACTGTCTCTTGGCTCTGAGTCTGGAAAGGTATCCTTCAATAAGTGTCTTAATCAATGGGACAGAGGGTGTTTTGGAAAGCCTTTTTTTATAAAAGCATCCTGTCTTTCAATGACTCTGGATCACATCAATGAATTTCAATTCAGTTTAACAGGTGGCCTAATCCTCATTAAGGGGTTATCAATGATCTGTTGTGCCTCGTTGGTAGTATAAGCATGCTCTGGCTCTCTCTGGGAAATCCAAAAACAATCCCCATAGTTTTAAAAGTGAGAGGTTACTGTGATTCAATACATTTCTTGTACCAAAAAGCAAGCTTTGTAGTAGGGAGTCCAAATTTTTGAAAGTGTGAAATTTAGCCTATTTTAGAATTTCTGGTATAGATTTCCCTGGTCTCAAGCAGATTGTGTGTGTGTGTATATGTGTGTTGGAGGTGGATAGGGGTTCCCTTATTGTTAGAACGGCTTGCTCTTGCTTGAGCTTTTCTGTGAGCTCGAGAAGGAGTTGACTAGAAGAGGCATTTAGGCATTTAAATGCCTTAGCTTCTCCATGTCCTAGCTCTTCTATGCCAGGACTGGATTGTATCTAGAGTCTCATCTGCAGACTTCTCTGTAGACTTAATGGGAGCAGAGCCAAGGAGAAGGGATCCCAGGAGAGCCATACCTGCAGATCTTGCCTGGGGATAACCCAACCAGCAACCTCTTCAGAAGACGCTCTGTTTGGATGGCACAGATTTTCTGCCTTTGGGTGGAGGGTTGGAAGGAGAGGATGAGCCTGTGTCAGCTCTAAGATCTCTGCCATTCTGGCCTCTCCCTGAAAAGGGGGACTGAGTATGAGTGGTTGAAGGCCCACAGGGGGATGGTGGAGGGCACACAGAGAGTGAGTGGAGCCAGGCTTGGCATCCACTGCGTGCCACCCTCACAGTCCTTACTTACACACCCTCCTCCAGATACTCTGCTGAATTTCCTGAAATGAAAGCCTATCTATCTGCCAAAGCATTATTTTTCTTAATGCTTTTGTTTCCAGTGAAGTTTCTTGGAAGAGAAACCCATTTTCAGTGTACACAATGTATGTAGCACGAGGCTGGGTAAATGGCAGCTAGGGCGAAAGGAACTGATCCTAGAATTAGACTGAGCCTCTGCTTTTCTTTTTATAGCTTTGAAAACTTTTGCACAATTTTACTTGACCCAGAAAATGATACAGCTGTAGTTGGATTCAGTCTCTCATTCCCTAAACATACTGCTACTCCCTGTATTCCCCATCTCTCTTCACTCTTGTGCCTGATAAATGATTGTTTTATTAGTATTTGTGTATGTGTGCATGCATATGTATTTGTGTGTGTGTGTGTATACTGTCCTGGGCCACATAACGACATTTCAGTCAACAACAGACCACATATATGACGGTGGTCCCATAAGATTAGTACCATACAGCTTAGGTGTTTAGTAGGCTGTACCAACCAGGTTTGTGTAAGTACACTGTATGGTATTCACTCAACAACGAAATTGCTTAAGGATACATCTCCCAGCACATGTTCCTGTCATTAAGTGATGCATGACTATATGTATATGTACACACACATATATATGAATATTTCATGGACTCTCAGCACAGATTTTTTTTCAGGTTGAAAGAATTAAGATCTTTAGAGAGATATCAGAGTAGAGAAAAGTACTCGGATTTGGCTACAAAGAAATGGTAATTTGCGTAGAATCATGAGGAAAATTAGAGAGAGGAAGCTCTCCTTCAACCGCTCGTTCCTTCACTCAGAGTTCCCACTGATCACCAGGCACTAAGACAAACAAGATGGAAATGGTCCCTGTTCTCGTGGACCTCACAATCTCGTAGGGAAGACAGGCATTAATAAATAAACAATGTTAGGTCCAGTGCAGAGGTACATGGTGTTTGAATGAGCATAACACGGAAGGGAAGAGCTGACCTGGTGGGTTGAGGGTAGGGGATGTATCGGAAAAGGCTTTCTAGAGGAATTTCCTTCTAGGATCAAATCGGGAGGATAAATTGGGGTCATTGAGGACCATTTGTGGAAACACATTCAAGAAGTGACAATAAGAGACAAAGGAGACACGAGGCCTTCTAGGGAGACAGAGTTGGCTTTTCTTGTTAGGCTCCCTGCCATTCATACATTGCCTTGTGCCATGTTACACTGCAGTTTATGCTATTCCAGTATGACTCTCCGGTCCCCCAGAACCTCCACAAAGGAGCATTTTACAAAAGCACAGGTACGAGGTCCACTTCACTGGTAGATATTTACATCAGACATCACTATATGTGAAACTGGCTCCACAACAGTCATTTCACCTCATTGTGCTCATATAACATGTGGTTATTTTCTTCTGCCTACCTCATGTGCAGAAGAAAAGGACATGTGGAATCTTTTTTCCGGTACTTATGCTATTAGTTTCTGAATCAAACGGATTTAGAGTCAATATTGCTGATGTAGGCTACAGATCAAATTTTGGCTAAGGTAAAGTCTTGAGAAAAGCATTTCCTGGGCTATATTTTCATCTATTAGTAGGTGTTATATGAAAAATTGTTTGTGGTTAAATAAACTGGGAAAATATTGGGTAGACAGGTTTTATTTTGTTTTTTAATTGTAGAACTCTTCAGAGCCTTTAACATGTGTATAGTTCTCTGGAGAAACAGAACCAGTAGGTGGTATGTGTATGCATTTTCTCCCTCTTTATGTATATACATGACATCTATGTGTATATGTGTGTATATATATGCATAGAGAGTGTATATATGCATCTATCATATATACACATATATGCCATACATAGCATATAAATACTTATCTATATCAATCTTTGTACCTATATATCTCTGTATGTATCTATGTATCTATAGAGAGAGAGGTTATTTTAGGCAATTGGCTCACGTAGCTGTAGAGCCTGGCAAGTCCAAAATCTTCAGAGTAGGCTAATAGGCTGCAGACCCAAAGAAGAGTCGATGTTGCAGCTTGAGTCCAAAGGCAGTCTGCTGGCAAAATTCCCTCTTCCTCAGAGGAGGTCAGTCTTTTCTCTCTTAAGATTTTCAACTGATTGGATGAGGCCCACCCACATTATGGAGAACAATCTGCTTTACTCAAAGTCTACTGATTCAAATGTTAATCTCCTCTAAAAAATACCTTCACAGCAATATCCAGACCAGTGTTTGACCAAATATCTGGGTATTGTGGCCTATCCCAGTTGACACGTAAAACCGCAATATGCTAAAGGGCCTTGCAAATCTCTAGAAAGGGAAGATAATACATAGCACTTTCTTCCAACTTATCTGAGTAAAGAATCCATTATTTGCAGAACACCTATTAACGTCTGGTAGAACACAGTTTGGGGAATATTGACCTTGAGTAATGATTCACAATTTTGACTTATCCCAGATAATAAAAATCTGGCAAAGAAAAATATATATATAATATATACAAGGTGTTTATTACTTATGTAATAAGATTAAACCATCAGCTCATATGTTTGCTTTTTTATTTTAAAACAATATCATGCAAATATAAAACAACTTGATACTTGTTTTAGATTTACCTTGATAGCATATTGTAAGTAATTTGCATGCTAAAATTCCATGTACTGCACACATTACCAATTAAATGCTCTCACATTAGCAAATTATAGGGGGAATATGTATACATCTGCTTTAGTAATAAGGGTATGGATGATTCATACTTGAATGCAGTGTGCGTATACCAGAATAGTTTTGGAAAATTATAGCCTAAAAATTCATTACTACAAACTGTGGGGTTAAAAACAACCCACAACAAACTAAATTGATAATGATGAGCAAAACTAACAATAATTTGCTGTTAAGAAGCAAGAAGAGCAGCAATTAAAAAACATGATCATTCTAAGCAGTACTGCTAATGAATACGCATCCTTCCCCCCAATTGTAGGAATTCGACTATTTGCATATGCACATGTGCAGTAGGAGCCTTACAATCTTAGTAAAATACTGAATTAGTAAAATGCATAAACTCTCTAAACTCTAAAAAGCACTAATTTTAGTTTAAAAATACCAAATTTAGCAAAGCATATGTAGGCAGTTATTAATGAGCTGATCTCATTCAGGCATTTAAGAAAAAAGTTTTGGGATTGGTGGGGGCAACCCATTATGGCAACCTTTTGGCCCCCTGGTGGACAGAGGACCATATTTTGAGAACCACTGCGTAGAGGATCAGGCAAACAAAGCCATTTGCAAACATATGAAAAACGCATAAATTAAAAATAAATAATTTTTCCATTTCATAGACCATCATTTTAATAGAAATATAAATTTCATGGAATGAAATCAATAGTTGTCGTATTTACTTTCAAGTATACTCAATATGTAAGCAATATAAGGACTATCTGTGCTCCTATAAATTTCTGTCAGTTTTTATGAACTTTAAACACACGAGTCCCCACTGCACAGCTAAATTCTCTAAGTTACATTCTCCTAACCCCACCAGTTAGGACAAACCCCATTTCCTTCCTAGCTTTATGTCAGGCAACCAAGAAATGGTCCCGATTATCCCATGCTCTCTGCCTGGTCCTCCAACCATCGGAAAGGTAACATTCATTCCAAAGATGCTTGTACTGAAGTTTTAGCTCAGCCCTCCAGCCTTTTCCAAAGAAGATATTTGGTGGTTTTTATTTTTAGGGAGACCACTATTAATTTCAGAATGACTTCAGTTTATGTAATTCTACCAAATGGTGTTTTGCTTTAAAAAAAAATACAAAAAACGATAGCCTGAATACATAAATTTTGAAGAGAAGCAGAATTAGGGAATGTGGAGAAAGACGTCCCATGGCAGAGGAATGAAGATTTTGAACTAGGGACCACTGACAGAGCCCTAGTGATGCCGACTGGGCTCCATCCCTGATAGGCTGGGATTTCTCTGCGCTTTGCACTACCTTTGGGTCCCCCAGCACCTAGCGGAGTGATGGAGGCTCTGTGAGGACATGCTGAATGAATGAGTGTATGAGTCATGCTGTCTGCTGGGAGAATTCAGTAACCGGAGGCTTCGGATACACTGACAGCTTTGGAGTGCCCAGGCTGGGTGGGGCTTTCTTCTTTTCAGATCTCATCATTTTTTGCACTTAGATTCTTGCTCTTGCTGTGGGGAATAGTTTGCTTTCTCTTTCCTGTCCATCAAGCCCATTTTAATGAGCTGTTCCTGTTCAGCTGTCTTCCTGTAATAAAGTCATTTCCTCTTCCTCAAAATGTTCAGGCTCAAGGCTGACTGGCCTGGCCACTTCCCTTGTTAACTAGAGTTCACTGTTGTCGAGTCTGCACCCACACTCTCACTTTGACCACCTATAGATGTTGTATATTCCCCATAGTCCATTCATTTGAATACATGGCCACGCTCTATTTTGTTGTATTTAATTGTGGTTGTGGTATGTGGTGTGCAATTTGGAGGGGGGGGACAGGGCCCAGATTAAGGTGAGGCAAGTGAGGTGTCTGGGGCAGAGCATATAAGGAGGTGCTTACTCTCTGAGAGGCCTCACTCCCCTCACCCTAGTCCCAACTCTGGGAAGAGGAAGGGAGGATATGTGTGGGTGTTAGTGAGTGTGAGTGAGTATGAGTGTTAGTGAGTGTGTGAGTTAGAGTGAATGAGTATTAGTGGGTAAGCATGAGTGTGTTAGTGTGAGAGGGATTGTGTGTTAGTGCAAGTGTGAGTGTTAGTCTTGACCGTGACTGGGTTGAGGGTAAGATTCAGATACACACTCGGTTTCCCCCACAGTGATCAAGGTGGCCCTCCATATACATAGGTGCTCAGTCAATGCTGCATATAGCCAAGTAGAAAATAATCCAAATTACAATGTCATACCTTATCTTCCCCTGTGGAAGATCTAAAAAAGAAAAATTTAAGCCAACTTGAAAATATAAACTTTTTTAGGCATAGATGTCAAACGTTCACTTTAAATATGATTTACCTTAATTGTACAATACTTTTAAAATTGTAGGTGTTTTTTCTCTTTGCCTCATAAAAAAATAGTTCTATCAGATGACCTCTGTAAGAATCTAAGACTAGCATTTCCTCATATGACAGTAGGGATGGTAATAATAGTACATGATTTATGGGGTTGTTGTGAGGATTAAAGCAGTTAATGCGAACAAACGACTCAGAATAGTGCCTGGTATATTGTGGGGTCTCAACCAAGGATGACTACGTGTGTGTGTGCACGCGTGCTTCTAGCTCGTGTGTCTAACTCACGTAGAACCTTGTTACTCAAAGCATATGAACTTCCTATTAAGAAAGACAACAAGGATGTGAAAATTTGCACTATTTCTTCCTATCTGAGGGATAATTTTTCGAGGTGAAACAAGCTTACCTTCTCTTTGGGCATATACAGTAACTGTCAAGTAGCTGTCACTGACTCTTCCTTTAAAAAAGACCTGCATTCAATTCTCAATGGAGGGTTCTAGAAACATAAGGTGAATTGAGGCTATGGAAAAAGACAGTTGGCAGACAAAGCCTCAGAAATAACAATGACTAACCCTCTGTGCAAATATGACTCTCTTTATTTCTTGAATTTTTCATGCCTTTTGAGTGAGGTTTTTTTCTCCTCTGCTGGCTTTTTCTGAAACAAAAAGCCTGTTTCTTATTTCATTACAGTCTTCACTTTGCTTTTCAAAACTGAGTGACTTTAGGTACCTCTGATTCACTGGATTTATTTGAGAAGCTCAAGTACTAATTTATTTATTCCATTTGTTCTTACAGCAGGCCCATTACCCAGGGATTCTGGGCACACAAAATTGATCTGCTTGAAACTGGCAAACAAGAGCTGGTTATAGATGGATAGTAAGCAAACAGTCTCAAAACATTCGTCAAAAGGACTCTTCCCTTCCAGAAATGCTTGGTTAAGCAGGTTGGTCTTGCAGTTTTCTTGGATCCTGACATTTTAGGCTCACAGGAGTTGCCTATTTATTTGACAGACACAAGAGGAGAAGTGTCTCTCGTGAGGGTGGAGCAGCAGCAAGGAGCCCCGTGTGGGGCAGTGGGGGGACCCAGAGGTGAGAGGTGCCCCCAAAGCATTATGCAAAAGCCTCCCCTGGAGGTCTGTTTACTTTGCGATTCACAAAGGGGAAGGCTCTGGGGTGGGTGATTCTGTGCATCTTCCAAAGGTCTCTAGTAGTTTCAACCTGGGTTCAAGGAGAAAAAGATGAGAAGATGCTGATTCCCACTAAGGGGAGGTCAGGAAGGAGTGAACTGGAAGAACGAAAATTGAAGATCTTCCGAAGGTTCCCATTAGGGAGAAAAGCATGAACTTGGAAAGGATCAAAGAGGAACCAGAATGCCGTCCCTGTTCCTTGTAAGTCCCTCCTCAGCTGAGGAGACCTGTTGCGACACCACACTGTCCCTGTCACTTGCTGTCAGCCTTTGAGGAGGTCACCTTATCATTCTGGGCCTCTGTTTTGTTATCTGAAAAACGAGGCAGTTGGTCTGCAGGAAGAGTCGGTATGCGTCCAGTCTGGTGAAAGGAGTTCTGCTGGAAGAAATAAACTTGAAAACCTCTCTTCTGGGTGATTTCTAAGATGCTTTCCAGTTCTACTTTACTTTTTCTCTAGCCTGTCTTTTCCCGAGAATTCGGTTGACTCTTATTTGGGCCTAAACTGGAGGTTTCGGCGGCCTCTGCATGGGGGTTCAGGAAACAAATTGCCAGCGTCACCTTTAAGGCTGCTCCCCGTGACCAAATGATTGTGGGGGTTGTGCCCGGAGGCCATTTGTCATTTTCACAGTTTGATGGGGTACAGTGGCTGATTTTAGGAAAGCAGCATCAAAACAATGTAGCTTTGAATGGACCCCTCAACCTGAAGCGCTGTCATTACAGCAGGACTACTCTCTTTTCACAGCAACAAAACGCACACCCAGTCATATAAATACATCGGTGGAATCAGCCACAGTTAACTCCAAATGGAGCGTGGAGAAATGTTGTAGGTCTGGGAGCCACAAGTAAGTGATGACCTGAGCGAGTGGTGGAAGATGTGAGTTGCCTCTTTGAAAGCACGCATGTTTTGGGACACAGGCGAATGGAGACACCAAATAAAATTAGTATTAGTGTATGAAGGGGCAGGGCGCAGCTCACCTCCCAGCTCCCGCAGATGGCAGAGGAGCCTGCAAGCACATTCAGCCTAAATGGGTCACCAAATGCTTTTTGGTTTTCCTTAGCTTTCAAGACAGCTCATCATGGGCGGATTAGTCTTTCCATCTAACACGGATATTTCACAGACTTTACCCAGGCAGCAGGAACGAGGCAAAGGTATCCCGTCAGCACCCTGTAAGTCCTCATTATTAACCGTGCCAGAGCTGTGTGTATGGATAAGTGGATTCACTGCTCATTTTAAAACAAACCAGAAACAGTCCTGCCTTCCTTCCCCTTTGCTGGGCCATTTCTGTCTAGATCAATGACTCCGAGAATTCTACAGTCTGCTGAAAGATTCGACTTTCTTTGAAATTTTCCATTGCCCTGACCGATAGCCCACTGCTAAGCAGATTTCATTTCCTGAAGATACATAAATAAGGAAATTGTTTTGAGCTGTGATGTCATGGCACCGGGTTGAGAGTACACCTGGACCAGAGGAAGAAGATCTCAGTCTAAGCTCAGGCTTTGTAGCTTGTTATCAGTGTAACCTTGGGAAAAATGAGTTCACTTCTCTGAACCTCAGTTTCTTCATCTGTAAAATGGGGATGATAAAACTTACTCTTACTACCTCACATGGTTTACTTACTCTGGGGATCCAACAAGATAATGAAGTTTGTGAAAATAATTCTAAAGCTTAAAAATATATCGTGTGTTAATGAAATGCTTCAGTTAATAGTGAATGCTCATTAGATACCTATTAAATGAATGACTATAAAGACCATATAGAATCACCACATTTGTTTATTTTTCTTCTCCATTCTTGTGACCAACGCCCGGTTCAGATGCTCATCAGGAGATTCTAGTCAACATTAGCGAAGGCTAAAATCCCTGCCTTCTGCTCTCTTTCTATCACCTGCTTTTTATCCTTTTCACTAATGCTGGTGTGTTCTTTCAAAAACTGCACATCTCTGAACTTGCCTCTCTCTTGGTTAAACCCTTTACTGGCTCTGTCTCATCAATAAGACCAGGGTCCAGGTACCTTAGCATCACACACAGGGTTTCTTGTTCCTCCTAGCCAGTCTATTTTAAAGCTCCAGCAGTGTTCAAGGATTTTAAATTTTCCCTGAATGCAATTGTCCACGCACTGTCTCTCCCTCCCTGTCAGTCTGGCCTGACAGGGAAACTCCTACTCGACTTTCCAGTGTAGATGTCGCTTGTACCAAGAAGGTTTTCTGACCCTATGAGAGAGTTCATCAGTCCCTGCTCTGTGGGACTCGGTATCTTATGAGCTTCTCTTCTTGTGCTTAGCACTCTTGTAGGATTCATTGGCTTATAAACCTCTCTCCTGCAGGATTGTGATCTGCCTGTAGAGAGGGAGCCTTCTTCCATCCGTCTGTCTAAGGGATCTGTAGAGAGGGTCCTCACTTCTATCTTTTCTCCCACCTGCACTTCTTGTGCACTGCTTGGCTATTGAAAAAGTTGATACTCTCAGGGGCTAATAAAAGATGTGTCAGAATGTCTGCCCCTGCATTGAATGGTCCCATTCAATGGATTGGATTCTTCCTTTTTTTTTTTGCTTGAGGAAGATTAGTCCTGAGCTAACATCTGTGCCAATCTTCCTCTACTTTGTACGTGGGTTGCCACCACAGCGTGGCTGATGAGTGGTGCAGGTCCACACCTGGGATCTGAAGATGCGAACCTGGGCTGCTGAAGTGAAGTGTGCCAAACTTAACCATTATGCCACGGGGCTGGCCCCTCCTCCTTTATTTTTTCCTTCCTCCCTCTCTTCCTTCTTCCCTCCTTTCCTTCATTTTTTCCAGTTATTTCTGTCAACCTCCCTACTGAGAGTTGTCACTGTGATCCTGTTGTGTAGTGTGTCCTGTGCTTCAGTGTGAAGGCTGAGGATGGACCACCATGTTTCTCATAGGGAGATGTGCCTGGACTCTGTGGCAGCTCTTTCTCCTACCACTAGTAGTCCTGGATCAATATTCAGTCCTTGGTTAGCAAATAGTCCACATTTACTAACAAGGACTTATTTAAATAAATTATTTAGATTATTAATATATCTATGTATGTATACCCACATACATGTATGTATATACACATATATGTATGTATATATAGGTACATACATTCATTTCCTTGAAACATACATAACCAATATGTATGTATGTGTGTAACCAATATGTGTGTATGTATGTTTCAAGGAAATGTAATTACTGACAGTTTTCTGAATAAATGGCTGCTACTGTGTTCATGCATATGCATGTTATATATAACATTGGATATTAGCATACATATGAATTATAATTCTGGTTTTGCACATGAGGATTCTAAGCACAGAAACGTTACATAATATTTCTAGAGCCATATAAGTAGTTAGTGGTCTCAGTGTTCAAATCCATGGTCTGAAAACCATAGATTTCAATAAATCAAGATTCTTTCTCTTTAAGAGAATTAGCTTTGAATGTTGTATCCTTAGGAGGTTTTTATGCTACAGCATTATCCTTTTTGCATATATTTACCCCTAAAATAGGGAAAGAGGTAAAAGAAACATGGAGGAAAAGAACAAAATAAAAAGTAAATAGGATATTTGCTACAACATGGATGGACCTTTAAAACATACGTTCTTAGTGATCTAGGCCAGACACAGATGGACAAATGTTGTGTGATTCCACTTGTATGAGGAATCTAGAGTAGGCAAATTCATAGAGACAGGAAGCTGAGTAGAAATTACCAGGGAGTAGGAGGAGGGAGGAATGAGGAAGTATTGTTTGATGGGTACCTGGTTTCTGCTTGGAAGGATGGAAATGGATAGTGGTGATGGTTGCACAAAATTGCAAACGTACTTAATGCCATTCAACTGTACACCTGAAAATGGTTAAAATGGTAAATATTATATATATTTTACAACAATAAAAAAGTAAAATAAGAAGTAAATGGGAAGGAATGCCCTAACAGTTTTATAATCCCGGATGAGAGCTTCCTCCTGGGGCAGCCGTAGAAGGAGCGTGAAGTGTGATTGAGGCCTCTGCCATTTGCTCTGGGCAAATAGAGTTTAATTAATCACGGCCAACCCCTCTTCAACAGCTCTCACCAGCGTGGCAGCGGCGTGGGGCAATTACTGTTGACAGAGTGAAATTATGTGGAGGGGGAGTATCTTAAATTTCCTCTTCAAAATTAAGGAATTATGCAAAGTAAATGCACTATATCTAAAACCACTTTAATCAGGGTGAAATATATTCTGCATACAATCAAACTAGACTCATCTGAAATGCATAGGCTCGGGTAAGAGGAGAAGGAAGAACTTTTCCCAGGCTGCCCACCTCGCTGACCTAGGCCAGTGTGGCTAAGCAGTAGTCCAGTTCAGCCTGAAACGCTTATTTGATCTGCAACAGTGTTTATCTTAGTTGTCAATATTTAAAAATCTGGTTATTTCTCACAAACATCTGGATTTCTAACTTTTCTTGAAAAATCTGAAGGTCCAGTGACAGAGGCCCCTCACTCTCTGCAGCAGATGGGTAGTGGCTGCCCCATCGGGACTGGGCCTGTGGAATTGATATTTCTGTCCCACACTAGTGTCACTCACTCATGTTCTCTGCTTGGCCCCTGTGGACACCTGAGTTCCTATCTCAGGTGTAAGTCTTCCCTTTCTCTCATCTCCTCAAGAAAACTTTGTCCAGTCTCCCAATCCCCTCCCCAGGCTGCTCTTCATTCCTATAGCACTTATTGTGTCTACACTACTCTTGACCATTATCACATATTATCTTTTATAATGTAATATTGACCTGACAGAAAGTTCCAAACTTCCTGAAACAGAAAATGTAATTATTTTGTACCACTCTCTCTCTTATTTCTGCTTCAGAAGACACAGCCACTCAGACCCCAACTAGACTGTTAGACCCTCAAGTGCATAGACTACACATTAAAACATTGGATTTTCCTAACACCAAGCATGGAATGGGTTGGTGTCAATTATGAATCAATAGGTTTGGGAACGTCTTTACGAATGAAGATGACTCACTGAGTTCAGCTGGTTAGAGCACCATGTTAATGCGGTCAAGGACACAGACTTCATCTCTTGCAAAGTTAATCAACTTGACGTATCCTGTGGTCATGGACCATGTCTCATCCTCTGGCCAATACCTATTCTTGCTCAAAGGGCAGAAAGTGTGACGGACTCATGCAAAACCATCCCTTTGTCCTGGGGAAGAATTCATGGCTCCTAGGTTGGCATTATTTTTGTACAAGGAGACTGTCCCTAAGACAGTAAAGGCATTTTTACCAAAGGAAGATAGCCACTATTTGTTTTTAAGTTCATACTATAATATTTTGAATGAATTGATGATGAATTAATGAATTCTCAATTAATGAATAACTCAATAACTGATATTACTTATGTTATAGGAAGACTGGTTGTTTTAATATGAAGAAAGAAGACCATGACATCAGCAATGTAAAGATAGAGTGAATGAAGTTCACTGCCATTAAGAAGTCACAGGGGCTGGCCCCATGGTGCAGTGGTTAAGTTCACATGTTCTGTTTCAGCGGCCCAGTGTTCACTGGTTTGGATCCCAGGTGCAGACCTACACACTGCTTGTCAAGCCATCCTGTGGTAGACATCCCACATATGAAGTAGAGGAAGATGGGCACGGATGTTAGCTCAGGGCCAGTCTTCCTTGGTGAAAAGAGGAGGATTGGCAGCAGATGTTAGCTCAGAGCTAATCTTCCTCAAAAAAAAAAAAAGAAGAAGAAGAAGTCACAGTAATTTATAGGAAGAACATTCTTGATCTTTAAAGAAAAAAATAAAACCAAAGAACACTTTTAGGAAATTGAGTATCAGTGTCTTGCCCCTTTATAGTTTAGTACTTTCTAGTAAAGTCAAATTCGGGCAGTCCTGCTTTTCACAGTGCCATGTTAACTGAAACACTTGCATGTTAGAGTCACGACCTCACTTTGCACAGTTCCCATATGCATGGGCTTTGGTAGACATGGTCCTGTGCAAAGTGAAGACTCCAGTTAAGTCTAGTTAAGGCTGTTGTTCTGATTTTATACAAAGAATGAGAGACAATCAAGGAAGAAGTGAGGATGTTTCCATGATGGTTGAAATAAACTAAAGAGTATATGTGGTGAATTACTTAACAATTCAGATGAAAGGCTATTTTGCATAGATAGGTTTGTTTGTAAATGTCAAGACTTCCTTCTCTTTCTTCGAGCTTTTCGTACAGTCCACTCTAACACAATTTGTACTAGTCAGGATGGCTAGGTTATGCTGTGATAACAAACAACCCCTAAATCACATGGCTGAGCACCACCAAGCTTGTTTTTCACTTTTGCAAAGTTGTTTGTGGGTCTAGGTGACTCGATCTAAGACAGCTGCCCTCCATGCAACATCTCAGGATCTAGGCTGAACGGAGGGCCCACCACTCTGCAGCTGTACCACCAGGAACACGTGACTCCATTGGTAGATGGAACTGTGAAAGAGGGTCTCACACTGACCATGAAAGGCTTTGTCCTGGAAGTGACAATCTCCAGTCTGCACCAGTACATGGTCCTGTCTAACTGGAAAGGAGATGAAGAGGTGTCACCCTCTCACATGCCCCCAAGGAGAGGCGGACCAGAAATGGGTAAGCACTAGAAGTCACCACTGCACGTTTCCAATCACATTTTGAGTTTCTTCAACTGAAAATTATATACCAAAGTTGTCTGGTAAATATTCCAGTTGTTCTCCATAAATCCAGCTTTGAGGAACAGGCGATGAGTATCACCACTTTATTTGGAGATGCAACTCAGAACAAAAAAGAAAAAGGAGGTCCTCATTCATTCATTCCTTCATCAAATATTTGTTGAGTGCCCACTATGCACGCTGGTCCAGGTGCTGGGATTCAGCAGTAATCAAAACATGCAGAAGAGTCCTTGTCTTTTTGAAAGTGTATTTTTGAGGGGAAGATAGACTATAAAATAAATGAATTACAAAAACAATAGGTATCTACTTCAGATGATAATTAGTGTCACGGGGAAAATAAGCCCCAGTGAAGAAACACAGTGTGACTGCGATGGGGTGGCCATTTTAGATAGGTGCCCGGGGAAGTCCATGATAAATGTGATTTTGAAGAAAAACCTTGTTTGTGTGTGTTAATAGATGGCAGGCACTGTGGGGCGTGGGACCGGATGGGTTTACAATATCGACTCTGTCCCCCAAGGATTTTACAGTGGAGGGAGGAGATGGAGGGTATTCGGACTGTAAGAAAGGTTAAAAGTGATTTTTTAAAAAAGAGGAGTTAATATTTACTGACCATGAACTGCAGGCCAGGCTCTGTGCTAAGTGCTTTCCATGATTTAACTTATTCAACCTTCACAACCACTGGCTACCTCATTTTTCAAAAAGACAAACATAAGCTGTGACTCAGAGAAGGTAGGAAATTTGTCCAAGGTAACACAGCGAGGAAGAAGCAGAGCCGAGCCTCAAACTCAGTCCTCTGCCTCTAAAGTTGTCCTCTTGATCACTGTGCCCTGTTGACTTCTCTAAATGTGATAAATTTCACAATAGAGGTGTAACTGAAAGGCAAGAGTCTACCTCTCCATAGGAGGAGGGAAATCAAGGAAGGCTTCCTGGAGAAAGTGGCATTTGACCTGGGCCTAGATGAATGACTAGGATTTAAGGTTTTCGAGGAGGTTCTAGTATAAACATTGTGGAGTCACAAAGGCTTAGGGCATGCTGGGGGAGGACAAGAAATGTGTATTTGGCTAGAATTGCTGGAGAGAAAGGATGGAAATAAGCTTGGAAAGAAATTTGAGGTCAGGTCACAGAAGATCTTAAATGCCAGGCAAAAGAATTTGAACTTTGTTGAAAAAAGCAATAGTAGCTATGGAAACTTTTGAGCAGAAAAGTAGAACGAGGAAAGGCTGTGTCTTAAAATGAATAAACTGGCCAATGGTGTGAAGGGTAGGTTAGACTGGGGACATTCTGGTGTGGGATCTCAATTAGGAGCTTGTGTTAGTGGAATGGAAAAGCTTGAAATGAGCAGTCATTTTAGGAGTATAATGGATAGCGTTTGTAATGAATATGGGAGGGGAAGTTCAGGGCACAGGGAGGGAGGAACAAAAGATAACTCAACCTGGTGAAAAGTCTAGATAATTCTTTATTTTCTTACAATTTACTTTGTTTCTGCTTCTAACACTTCTCTTTGATCCCCAGACAGGAGTCAAAAGAAGAATTTTACTGCAGACTCTTTTTTTAATGAAATTCAGTGAATGCCAATGGAACAAAGCTACTTAAAGCATGAGTTGTAAAGCTCCCAATCTCTTCTCCCAATGAAAATCTCGTTAGCTTGCCATTTAAAAAGTAGCACATTCAAATCTGACTTTGTTTGGCTTGTACGGTTTGATCCCTTTAAAGTGATCGCTTTTCAGGAGGGTGGCGGGAAGCCTGAAATTTCCATTAGATAAGCCAGAGGTTTACCTGTTGGAGGAGAGAAGGTATCATCTTCCTGTTGCTAGGTGATGGGTCTCTAAGGCGGTAGTTCAGTCTTAAAGGATCAGAGCTGTTTTTAAATTCCTTCTCTTTTGAAAACGAACATCGATTTAAAACTAACCCCGAATGCCTTGCTCTGGTTCAATAAGGAATAAAACAACCTGCCTGCCATAAATCCAGCAAACTTGCTCACCCCTTCCCCAGAATAGATAGCCCTCGTTCACACAGCTGACCGGCCTTTACTGTATCTACAGGGTCTGGATAAGAATAACGAGGCCCAAGCTGAAGGCTAGGAGCCATCCTCACTCCTTTGTTGCTTCACAATTCTATGACGCATGTACCATTTTCTTCCCTTTAATAGATGACGTGATAGTTAATTTTATGTGTCAACTTGGCTAGAGTACGATGCCCAGCTGTTTGGTCAAACACTAGTCTAGATGTTGCTGTGAAGGTAATTTTAGATGTGATTAACATTTAAATCAGTATACTTTGAGTAAAGCAGATTGCTCTCCATAATTTGCATGGGCCTCATCCAATCAGTTGAAGGGCTTAAGAGCAAAAACTGAGGCCCCCCCCAAAAAAGAGGCAATCATCCTCAAGCGTGCGACATAGAAACCTTGCCTGAGTTTTCAGCTTGCTGCCCTGTGGTGCTCTGACTCACGACTGCAACCTCAACTCATCAGAATTTTTCCGCTTGTCAACCTGTCCTACAGATTTCAGACTTGCCAGTTCTCACGACTGTATGAACCAATTCCTTAAAGTCTCTCTCTAAATCTATATATATATATTACCCATATCTATATCTATATCCATATCTATACCTATTGGTTCTGTTTCTCTGGAGAACCCTAACTAATACAGATGGAGAAACTGAGGCATACATAGGCTAACCTGTTCACAGTTACCCAGGTAATAAGTAACAAGCGGTGGAAGCAGGACGTGAGGGGAGTCTGTTCCGTTGACCACCAGACTACGCTACCTCCTGCAAGAGGATAGGGAGTTACTCGTGGCAGTTGTATTCAAACTCAATATACAAAGCCCAGACAAAACAAAACTTTTAATGAATTTTATCCAATTCCCAAAAAAGGAGATGCAGATGCTAGAAGAGACTCTTGGCTTTCTCCTCCTCTTTACACTTTCTCTCGTCTCTGAGGTGAGAGCTCCAATCAGAGTCTGCCCATGACGTATATTCTTCTCTTTTTCCCAAGCCTCTTTCTCGACCCATTCCCTATAAATTCTGAGTTCCACTCCCCTACAGGTGGTTCCAACAATGATTCATTCATACTTTTGGCTTAAGGAAGAGGAAGATAGTTTGAGTCTGAGTCCTAGGAGAGAGAGATTCACCACAGTAGCACAAACGTCTTTCTCTTCTCTTAAAGATGCAGGGGTTTGGTCCCCATGGAGGTTAGAGGTATTTATGAAATTTATGACTCTGTTTTGAGATAGGGAAGCATAGCCCCAGAGGTGGAACTTAGTGTGGTCCAAGGGATGAAGGAAACATGCACCTCCAGATCCCAGAACTGCATGAAGAGTAGTGATGTGGTCTGGTGCCATCTTCCCTGGGCTGTATTCATTGGGAATAATTAGAGCTGAGTGTATTTGGAGCCCAGCCTCAAAGGGGGAGCTTGTCTTATAAAATGGCAATTTCTGGAAGATTCTCACCTAAAAACTTGTACTCTAGCATTGGAATATTGGGGTAGACTGTTTGCACAAATGCCACGATAATTTCTTTCCCTGCCCTTGAGTAGTCCCTTCCCACACTGACTCTGGGCTTTGACAAGTGAGTTGCTTTGGTCAATGGGACACTAGCAAATGTGACACAATCATAGACCTGAAAAGTAGTTGAGCAGTGGGACTTGCTCTCTCTTTCTGTTCTTTTTGGAACCCTGAAGTTCCCACGTGAAGAAGTCCAGTCTAGCCTACTGGAGGATGAGAGGCCACGTGGAGAAGAGATGAGCCATCCCAGCTGGAGTGTCCTAGACCAACCAGTGTGCCAACCCCCAGTCATGTGAGTGAAGCTATCTCACCAGGTGACCATAGCATGTGAGAGTGCCCGACAGAGATCAGCTGAGCCAATTCAGAAGAAATTCCTAGATGACTCACAAAATTGTGACCTAAATAGAATGATCATTGTTTTAAGCTACTTCAGGGAAGTTTGTTATGCAGCGTAAGCTAACTGATAGATGCCAGTGCCCTTCACTACATAAGGATACCATTTCCTCCTAACAAGATTCTGAAACATGTCTCTCAACTTAAATAGACTCACCATACCCATAAGCTGTTAACCTTATGAAAGGAACTTCAATTCATTTCTTTTCTATACTTTACATGATTTATTATTTATACTTCAACAATCCAATTGTTACAACACACCAATATTGAAGCATGCTAACTTTCTTTACAGTCAAAAATTCAACAACTAAGGGTATTTCAGAGTGAATTTTAGAGTTTCTTTTGTATCGTGGTGTTGGTGTAATGAAAAGCCATAGTGATGTCAACATTAATATGTTTAGAATTTACATAATATTTCACATTTCCAAAAATATCCAACAGTTGTTAATTAGACAATTCCAACAGTATTTTGGTAAGTGGAAGAGTCTATTTCCTAATATGCCACCAGAACAGAAGCTCTGTATGAGCAGCCCTATTGCCTGTTTGGTTCGTTATTTATCCACATCATTTAGAACCTGGAATGTAGTGGGTGTTCAGTAAATATTTGTTTAATGAATAAATGAATGATTATGGACCCAAAAGTCTTGGTTAAGTGTGTAGCTCCCTTTTGAGTACTATAAAACATTTTTTCATATTATTTATTCTCTACCAAAGGGATTGCTGCTTTCGCTCTACTTAATTAGCTTTCCAGCAAGACTACTAACATTAGAAGATATTCAAATAACTCTTTTTTAGAAGTAATATGTTAATTTTCTTTAGGTTCTGCAAATCATTGACCATTCCCAAAGAGTTCTAGATTGCCACTGTGTTATCTCTATTATGTTATCTCTATTTATATTCCTTGTCATCTAACAAGGAAGAGAACCCTCCAAGACCTGTAATAACTGATAAGGCCATTCATTTTGCAATCTGAAGGCACAATCTGCCATGTGAGTGGAGTCATCTTTGTTTGAATGAATGCCAGTCACATTCTCAAGCTTGGGCTGTGACACTAAGGAAAAGTATTGAGAAAACCGGGAAGAGTTTGGGCTGTGGCTTAATCAGAAATTATTTTTTAAAAGTCTGTTGAATTCCAGCTGTGTAGGAAATGGTTGCATGAAAACTGAATTCTTAGCCCTTGTCTGCACGTTTGCATCATTCAGGGAATTTAAAAAATACATGTTCTATATGGTGTATGAGTATGGGTAAATGGGAACTGTGTGGACTTTGCTCAATTTTTCTGTAAACCTAAAACTGCCCTAAAAAAAATAAAGTCTGGGGACTGGCCCAGTGGCGCAGCGGTTAAGTCTGCACGTTCCTCTTTGGCTGCCCGAGGTTCGCCAGGTCGGATCCCAGGTGTGCACTTGGCACCACTTGGCAAGCCGTGCTGTGGTGGGCATTCCACATATAAGGTAGAGGAAGATGGGCACGGTTGTGAGTGCAGGGCCAGTCTTCCTCAGCAAAAAGAGGAGGATTGGCAGCAGATGTTAGCTCAGGGCTAATCTTCCTCCACAAAATAAATAAATAAATAAATAAATAAAATAAAGTCTGTTAATTAAAAGAAAGATGAAAAGAAAGGAAGATGTCAACACACACGCACGCACACACATACACATGCACACAATACTGATATAATGATGTCTGGTCCCCAGACCAAATGAATCAGAATTTCTGAGGCTGGGATCCAGGCATTTGGATTTTTTAAAGCTTTCTAAAGGCTTCTAATGTGCAACCAGGTTTGTGAGGAATTGGCTTAAAGGCACTGCAGCTTTTCTGGCTAATGGAAGCTCCTTGAATGCAAATAGGTAAAGAAGCTTGGAATGTCTATCAGATGTTGAGTGGAAATGATGCATAGAGGTGTTGAGCTCGCGTCTGGAACTAGGGAAGCAGTATTAAGCAATGCATTAATCACTATTGTGTTCACACGCCAATCATCTAAGAAAAAGCACTGTTTAAATCAACGATCTCCTTCTTTTATTAAAGCCTCAGCTGCCTGTCTGTGAAGATAATAGGCTTGAATTTAGCAACTCTGAGCACAGTGGGTTCAAGGAGACAGCCCCCCTTCCCCCATGTGTTTACGGTGAGATAGTCTGGACGTTGGCTCAGGGTCCTAATTATGGCAATAACTGAGCATCCTTCACAATAAACTGCATGCAGGATGCTAATTATGAGTTCAATTCATCTGAAGCAGAATCCACCTACTGCGCAAGAGGGACACATATCCATCAAGCCCAAGTAAGACAAGGGGGCTGCAGAATGTGTTGTATTAATGCCATTTAACGTCTTTTAAGAGAGGCTTTCAGAGCTCTTTATAAACATTAGCTCTCTCTGCACTCTTGGGAAAGTTACTGATAACACGCTGGCTGTCGAATGAGCAAGCGAGCAAATGGAGCAAACGTTAGCCTTGGATCACCCCTGGAGATCTGGCTTATCAGCAGCTGGCTGAGGGCTGGGGATCCTTCAGAAGGTGCTGTTTCTGGTCCAAGTTCTAGTTCACACTGGGACCTGAGGCGGATCTCAGATTTCAGTGTCTCCATTGAGAAATGAGGATGATACCTCTTCTTCCCCATTTCGAAAGACTCTCAGACAAGTGCCTACCTCCTTTAGGGGCTCTGCTTGCTCTCTCAAGCCCTGTGGTTTCCCCCCAGGCAATACAGTATCCCAGTAAAGAGTGAGTTAGCCAGGCCTGAGTTCAAATTCTAGCTGTGTGACCTCAGGCTAATTACTCAGCTTCCCTGGGCTGCAGTCTCCCCATGCCCCAAAATGGGGTTTATAGTTCTAGTCATCACAGAGGACTGTTGTGAAGATTCAGTTACAGGAGGATTAGGATCCTCATTAGGACTCTGCCTGCACTTTCACACACTATGCCAACTGCTTCAGACAGTGTCAGGAACACAGTTCTCAATAAATGTGACTGTTGCTACCGTTAGGGTTTCCCCTATCCCTTGGTGTAAGACTGGGGTAGGGAGGCCAGCTAGGAGACCAATCTGGAGTCCAGGCAAGATGGCGTGGAGGCCTAGTTCAGAGAAGTGGGTGGATCTGAGAGCCATTTCAGATACAATGTACGCCATTTAAATCTGTGGTGGTCGAATGCATAAAGATACATGCACCCCTATGTTCATCGCAGCATTATTCACAATAGCCAAGACCTAGAAGCAACCTAGGTGCCCATCAAGGAACGAACAGATAAAGATGTGGTATATAATATATACACAGTGGAATACTACTCAGCCATAAGAAACAATGAAATCCGGCCATTTGCAACAACATGGATGGACCTTGAGGGTATTATGCTAAGTAAAATAAGTCAGAGGGAGAAAGTCAAATACCATATGATCTCACTCATAAGTAGAAGATAAAAACAGTGACAAACAGACACATAGAAACAGAAATTGGATTGGTGGTTACCAGAGGGGAAGAACGGAGGGAGGAGGGCAAAAGAAGCGATTAGGCACATGTCTGGTGATGGATTGTAATTAGTCTTTGGGTGGTGAATATGATGTAATCTACACAGAAATCCAAATATAATGATGTACACCTGAAATTTATATGTTATAAACCAATGTTACCCAATTAAAAAAAAGAAAAAAAACTAAATGAAAAAACAGAAAACAAACTTGCTCGTTGAGCATTACTAAAACCGTTTAACAAGTAATGAGCTAATGTGTTGATATTCAGTGGCAAGTAAGCTATTAAGATCTTCAGATTTGTAAATGATTTTACTTATATTTCACTTAAGTTGGTAGAATAGAGTCAACGTGCTAGGAAATGCTTATAGGAATATTTGGAGTATGTTTAAGTAAATATCTATTAAGTATGGCAGGAAAAATATAGTTTGAGAATCACTGTTACTAACACATCTACATACCCATAGATGCCCATACACAAAAGAGACCAGATGGAAACCCACCATATAGTTTATTCCACGATGGTGGTTTTTGTTCATGTGGTTGAACTCAATAAAGAATTGACAAATTTTTGTAATGTGGTTATGTTACTTTTAAAATGAGATTAAAACCACATTTAAAATAAACTTTTGAAAAAGTGAAAATAAATAAATAAATCTGTGGTGGAGGTTTTGGAAGCCTCCCTTTTGGCTCCTGTTTCTGTCTCATCCAGGAGTCCCCATTATTTTTGTTTCCTGGGGCTGCTGTAACAAAGAACCACACACTGGCTGGCTTGAAACAACAGAAATTTATTCTCGCACAGATCTGGAGGTGGAAGTCTGAAATCAAGACTCCGTCTGAGGTTTTAGGGAAGAATCTGTTCCACGTTTCCCTTCTAGCTTCTGGGAGCTTACGGCAATCCTTGGCATTCCTTGACTTGTCGATATATCACTCCAGTCTCTGCCTCTCTCTTCACATGGCATTCTTCCCTGCATCTCTCTGTGTCCAAATTTCTCTCTTCTTTTAAGGACATTACTTGTTGGATTAAGACCTAATCCAATGGCCTCATCTTAACTTGCTTACATCTGCAAAGACCCATTTCCAAATAAGGTCACTTTCACTGGTACTGGGAGTTAGGACTTGAATATATCTTTTTGGGGGAACAGTTCAATCTATAACACCCTTTAAGAGATTTCATTCACAACAAAGACAAGTTAGTAGCCAACAGTGTTGTTTTGCTTTCGTGAATTTTATTGCCATCGTCCCCTAGATGACTTCTTCCTTCCAAGTAATATGGGAAGGAGGGCCTTGACAGGTAGGATGATGCAACTTCCCACGTGAAGTGAGTGAGCCAAGTGTTTGAACTTTCAAGGGGCTCTGAGAATCTGGTTCAGCCTCCACCAGGCTTTGGAGGAGGAGACAGGGATCACCTCAACCAGCCCTTCCAGGCAAACTCCAGATGAATGCTTCACCTAACAGCAGATATTGTTCCTGGGGCTTCTAGAAGTATCTTATCACATTTGTCAATATTAAATACACACTTTTACAACAACTACAATTCAAATGCTTCAAAAGCAGACTTTAAAGAGCATACCCAGCATCAGGGTTACTACAACATCCTGAAGCGTTTATTACCAATGAATGTCAATTCAGTTGACTATTCAGATCCTTTTCCCTAATACACAGATCAGACCACCATGAAAACATTTCCTTTTGACACACGATTGAGCTTATCATTGGGCTCCTAGATGGGTAGAACGGTATAACGTTTCTTCTCAGGGACAGTGGCCTTTGTGGGGATTTTCCAATGCCCCTGGATAGGTATAATCAACATGATTATAACTAGTGGGAAATGCGCATGAGAGAGAGGGAGAAGTAAAAGATGATGTGAACTTTCTGGTTTGGGTATTTAATAGTAATTCTGCTATTTCAACAAACGGCATATTGGAGGAGGAGTTGGTATGTGTGTGGTGGGGAGGGGCCAAAATGAGTTCAACATGTTTGAGCATTTTGAATTTGAAATGTATATGGGACATCCAAGTGGAGAAGTCCAGAAGGTCAGTGACTATGGACATAAAGTTCTGGAGTGAGATCTAAACGGTAGATGCTGACTTAGGCATCTTCAGCATATGACGGAAACTGAGGCCAAAGAGTGGATGCACTTCACTCAGAAAGTGTGTGGAGTGAGAATAAAAGAGAAGCCAGGATGGAAATGGGGGGCTCTGGTATTTATGCTCAGAGGAAGAACGGCCATGGAGAAGCCTGAAGAGGAAGCGGGAAGTGAGGCCAAGAGGTGGGAGACACACCAGGAGTCTCGTGTGACGGAAGAGGGACGGAAACAATTTAAAGGAGGAGGAGGCGTTCAACAGGATTAACTGCTGCTCGGCAGGCCAGCCAGGCACGGACAGAAAACCGAGCACGGAACTTTAGGAAAAGGGCATTTGATTGAGTGGAGACGATGCAAGTCTGAAAGCAGTGGTTGAGGAGTGAAAAAATAGATTCTACAAAGTATAGAAAATTATTTGAAGAATATCAGCTGGAAAGAGTGAAGAGAGAGAGAAAAGGAGGGCTTGAAGGTCCAGGAGAGAGAGAGATGGGATGATGAATGGAGTGAAGCCGCTGAGAAGACTGGAGATGGTGGGATCCAGAGGAAGGTCACTTATTTTTTTTTTTCTTTTAAAAAAATTATGGAAAAATATACTTAACATAAAATTTACCATCTTAACCATTTTTAAGTGTACAGCTAAATGGCAGTAAGTATGTTCACATTGTTGTGCAAAACATTGCCACCATCCATCTCCAAAACTCTTTTCATCTTGCAAAACTGAAACTCTATATGCACTAAACGATCGTTCCCCCCTGCTACTCCCCCTAAGCCCTGATAACCACCATTCTACGTTCTGTCTCTATGAATTAGACTACTCTAGGTACCTCACATAAATGGAATCATACAATACTTATTTTTTTGTGACTGGCTTATTTCACTTAGCATAATGTCCTCCAGGTACATACATGTTGTAGCTTGTGTCAGAATTTCCTTCCTTTTTTAAGACTGAATAGTATTCCACTCTATGTATAGGCCATATTTTGTTTATCCATTCATTTCTCAATGGACACTTGAGTTGCTTGCAACTCTTGGCTATTGTGAATAGTACTGCTGTGACATAGGTGTACAAATATCTCTTCGAGTCCCTGCTTTCAATTATTTTGGGTATACCTCTTTTTTTCATGAGGTGTGTCCCATATCAAGATGTCAGCCTGACAACTCTCCTGCACTCTAGCCTCACTTCCTGAACCACCTCGGTATCTGCAAAGAGGCCTTCTTCTCCCTCCTTTCCTCTCCCCACTCCTCCTCTCTTCTGCCTCTGATCCTGTTTTATCTCAGTTTTCCTCTCTCCATCTATAAGTAACTCCAGTTTACAAGGGGATACCCGTCTAATCTTCCCCAAACAGAACTTCACCATGCCCTTCTCTGCTATAGACTGTTTATGTCCCCCTGAAATTCATATGTTGAGACCTAACCCCCAATATGATGGTATTAGGCGTTGGGGTCTTTAGGAGGTGATTAGGTCATGAGGGTGGAGCTCTCATGAACTGGATTAGTGCCCTTATAAAAGAGACCCCACAGAGCTCCCTCATCCTTTCTCACCATGTGAGGACACAGCGAGAAGACTGCCACCTGTGAGCCAGGCAGCAGGCTCTCACTAGACACTGAATCTGCCGGCATCTTGATCTTAGACTTCCCAGCCTCCCAAACTCCAGAGAAAGACATTTCTGTTGTTTAAGCCACACAGTCTATGGTAATTTGTTATAGCAGCCCAAATGGACCAAGATATCCACCTCCTCAAGAACTCCCAGAACTTGCTTGATTCCCACATCATGTATGAACCCTTTGAGTTCCTTTTCAATGTCCTCACGATCAAGTTCATTATTACCTTTCCAGTCAGTCTTACACCCCAGTGCTCGCCTTTCTTTCTATTCGAGCAAATCACGGTTCCCTCCAGATGCCATGCTTATTCTTACCTCCATTCATGTTGCTTCCTACTTTGAAATAACCTCCCTTGTGCCCTTGGCTTGAACAAACTCTGCTCATCCAGGAGGGTCCAGTCCAAGTGTCACCCAAGCCCTGTTTCTTCTGTGCTTTGACAAAGTCATTCACAACCATTGCACCATGTTCTCTTCTCCAGTCATCTATTATAGTTTGCATTGTACAAGTTAATTCTTACTTCCCCGTGGGGAAGAACCATCTGATCTACGGGTTAGATTATAAAGTCCTTGAGGACAGGTCCCACATCTCTTAGTATCTTCTCTGCATTCTCTGCTGTACCTAGAGCAGCTGAGAGAAATGCTGAACCTTGATCTGGACACATGTCCCCTGGAGAAACGGGAAATAGGTTGGTTTACTCTAAATGGGCAAGTATTAGACAAAAAGTTGAGGCTGGAAAGGATTGTTGAGTCCTATGTAAGCCCAGAAAGGTGAAGAAACTTGCATAAGAGTATGAATTATTTAGTGGAAGAGCTGGAACTTGAACTCAGAACTCCTGACTTTTGGACCAATGCTTTTCTCCTTATACCACATGGGTGAATATTTTGCTGGTGAAATAAGCAATTTCAGGCTGAATTTGCTTCAGCTTGAAGTGGCAATTCACAACTCTGATTGCTCTTTTTGTCCTATACTCTTTAGCCATCTGAGTATCTCCAGCTCTAGCTTGTTGTCATGTACACCTGTCTTTAGAGAATGGAAGCACAGTCTTGAAAGTGACCCTAGAGCTCCTCCAGCTCCTTCTTGAATGCCTCAATCACTGGGCAGCTCACGATCTCAAAGAAGCGGATAAACCTACATGGCTGCCTTACTGATAATCTTAGCTATCAACTAGGTTTAAATGAGAAAGTCTCATAGGACTTGTTTTAGGAATGTGGTGGGCAGTGATAATCAGATTAAGTGAAAATTAGGTGGGTTTTAATCATTCGTGTTGTGATGACGACCAGTTTCCAATTAATCTTATCACTATTTGAGGCCAAGTTTCTTCTTAAGGAACTCCTGGAGATGTTGCATGTTCAGGACTTTACAGCTGACTAAGAAAACGGGGATTACCTTAACAGGTCACTTTGTGTGTTCAATGATTTGTTAGCATTAAATGGTGACCCTTTGCTAGGACTGTGGATACAACAAAAGATGTAAAACCAAATACAAACCTCTGGAGTATTTAATGCTAGTCAACATTTGACTTAATTCCTTTGAATAAATGATTCTCCATATTGTCATATTGCCTTCTTTTCCATGATAACTCATGTTTTAGATTTTTCAACATCCTAAATCTCTAATGTACCATCTCTACTTTAAAACAGATCCACATCTGACTTACTATTATTCCTTTTCTAAAGTTGTCTTGTAAATCATATTATTAAACAAAATTTTCCAGTCGTCCCATGAGAAAAAATATTACCAATATTGCTATTCCCTAGGAGACAGACAGCCTGCTATGAAATAACAAATTCAGCATTATTTATTAGTCGAATGAGAACATTTTATATTGCATCAATTAATAATGTATAATCTTTCTTTAAATGCTTTATTTCCAATCCATTCTTCTCCACCAAGCTATCATTAAATCTTGGTTTTCCCATGGGAAATTATCAAAATTCTGCTGCTATTGACACTGCCCCTCACCTTATAGCACACAGGCCACATGTTCTAATCTCATTGCCTATAAATTTAATACTACAAATTATATGTAGACCATAATTCATTTCTGGAAATTGTCGTCATAAAGTTACCGTCATAAAGCAAGCTATATTCTCCCATGGGAACCATGTTATAATTGAGGATTACATTTCTGATCCAGAATGCAATATCAAATAAATAATAGATATGCAAAATATGTGCCATAAAATCAAATATACAAAACTATTAACCTCTTCAATTAACTAAAACAGTAATGCCTATAAATTGGGCATAAATGGACTGTGCCCATTATATAATAGGCTCCCAATGGGCTATAAAGTGCACAAATAGCACATAAAAATTATTAGTGGCCAAATCAAAGACGTGACCTAAAATAGAAGCTGAAATTCACGTGAAATCATAAATTAGCAATACTTGTGTTGTGGTCTTAGACTATGGAAAGAAGTTTCTCTGGGTGGATGTTTGTACTATAAAACCTCTAAGATTGTTCCAGAGAACAAGTCTCGGGTAGTGTCATAGTGCTGTTAGCAGTGAGGCTTGGTGGGAAGAGAACGGAACCGGGATTCAGCCACTTGAATGGAACTCAGTTGACTTCTCTGAGCTAGGCAATGTACAAGGTGCAGTTTTAGCCCCAGCTGAGGTCTTGGGACCTCAACTTCCTTGGCTATTGAATGAGGTGTTGGAGGAATGACCTCCAGCTCTAAACCTCCCTGATCCATAGCCTAAAGGGACTTTATGAGGATGACTTGGATAGCCAGGTTTCTTAGAAAGCTGTCTTAAGATGTTTAGACTAATATTTTTTATACTTTCCTAGGTAGATTCATCTTCGCCAATGCAGAGGGATTCAAAGTCATTCCATCCATGTTAGGGATGTCTGAAAATATTTTAATAGTCCCTCTGTGTTGGGATGGACGCGGGATGAGGTTGAGGAGTAGGAGTGGTACCTTACTGAAAGTTTATTTAAGATGACAAGAAAGCACAATTGACCTCCCTTTCACCTTTAGCATCTTCTTGATTTAGAGCAACATATGCAGCTGCTTGAGATCAAACCATATAAAAGTCACTGGAAAACATAAGCCTGTTATGGACTGAATGTTTATGTTCCCCCCAAATTCGTATGTTGAAGCCCTAATCCCCACTGTGACAGTATTAGAAAGTGGGGCCTTTGGGAAGTAATTACGTTACCAGGGTAGCACCCTCATGAGTGGGATTCATGCTCTTATGAGAAGAGAGGAGAGAGTTGATTGTTCTCTGTTCTCTGCCATGTGAGGACACAGCAAGAAGATTACCATCTGCAAACCAGGAAGCGGGTCCTCACCAGACACAGGATCTGCTAGTGCCTTGATCTTGGACTTCCCAGTCTCCCGAACTGTGAGAAAGAAATTTCTGTTGTTTGAGACACCAGGTCTGTGGTATTCTGTTATAGCAGCCTGAAGTGACTAAGGCAAAGCCCTGTGAGTTATTTCATTAGATACACGTTGGAACATTGTCAGATTAATTCACACTTCGTTAGAAACCTGCAAAAATTAAAGGAACTTTTCCATTTCTGGCAGTGTGCTGGACTTGATACCATACTGCTTCTGCCTCTGCAACTATTTAAAAATTATTTTCAAAGGCGTCAATGAGTTGGCGCAAAGGTAGGGGTACTCAGATGCTAAAAGCTAAGTAGAAGCTTTAACCTATAGATGCAGGTGGAGCATTGAATCAACCTTTTCACTTGAGTGTCTTTACTGAAAAACACAGTGAACTTGAACTTGGTTTTCAAAGCCTTGTGGGGACAGTGACACAAAAGCCAGGACCCACCCATGGAGTGTCTAATTAGAGGTCCCATGCATAAAGCTGAGACTCAAAGGGCTATGTCCTGAGGGTAATGATGAATTGGAAATAAATCCACACCTGGGTTGAAGGGGTGCAGGAGGGGCTATAAGGAAACTGTCTCTTGAATCTTGGAGTGAATAGGAGAAAGCAAATCTTTCTTGAGCATTCAAAATTATAAGCCTACTTCATACATATTTGTTGCCAAAATATAAAATACTTGGTGGTTCCTAAAACTTTAAGGTAAGAGTACATTAAAGTATTCGAGGATCCATTAGTGCTGCAGGCTTCTGGCAAAAGAAATAGAGATCCTCTCTGGAGGAAACCATCTTCATTGCAGGCCTCAAAAAATTCCCAAAGACGAAGTTCTAAGAAATATGAGTCACAGTCAAAAATTACAAAATAGCAAGGAAACAAAGCATGATAAATGCAAGGTAGCAGAAATAATAGTAGAAGCAGATAGAAAACTACGTCAAATGTTAGAATGATCAGATACAGAAAACCAATTTGCTGAATGTTTAAAGAAATAAAAGAATGGATTGAAAACATGCACAAAGAGCAATAAAGTAAAAATAAAAAAGAACCAATAGAATTTTAGAGATGAAAGTCCTTATAATTAAAAGGACTATGAGTTTCACAGCAGAGTAAATGTAGCTGAAGAGGGAATTATGAACTAGAAGAAAGATTCAAAGAAATGATCTAGAAAACAGCACAGGAAAACAAAGAGATTGAAAATATTTAAAAGGAGTAAGACACATGGAAGCTAGAGTAAGAAGTTCTAACATAAATCTCATTTGAGTTCCAGAAAGGCAGGTGAAAAAAAAAAGGGACAGAAGGAATACATGAAAGATAATGCCTGAGAATTTTCCATGGCAGCTTGCTTTCAAGAGAGAGGGAGAGGGGGAAGCCCAAGATGGAAGCCACAGCCTCTTTGTAACCTAGTTCCAGAAGTGATATCCTATCAGTTTTGCAGGATTCTATTCATTAGAAGCAAGTCGCTAAGTCCAATCCATTGGACGAGGGTGTGAACACCAGGAGGTGAGGAACATTGAGGGCCATTTTAGAGGCTGCCTATATTAGTCATCAATGAAATGCAAATTAAAACCAAAAATGAGATACCACTACACGTCTATTAGAATGGCTAAAATAAAAAGAAAAAAGGATAATACCAATACTAACAAAAATGTGGGGCAACTGGAATTGCTAGTGGGAATGTAAAGTGGTACAAACATTTTGGTAAACAGTTTGGCAGTTCTTAAGTAGTTAAATATACATCTACCATATGTCATTCCACTCCTGAGTATTTACCCAAGAGAAATGAAAACCTATGTTTACGCAGAGACTTGTACATGAATGTCCATAGCACGTTTATAACAGCCCAAAAAACCAGATACAACTCAATGTCCATCAACAAGTGGAGGAATAAACTAATTGTGGCATATTCATGCAATTGAATATCACTCAGTAATAAAATGGAACAAACTGTTGATAAATGCAATAACATGAATCAATCTCAAAATACTTATGCCGAGTGAGAGAAGCCAGATCCAAAAGACTATTTACTGAATTATTTCACTTATATAAAATTCTAGAAAAAGGAAACAAATCTATAGTTAAGTAAACACATCAGGGGTTGCCTGGGGACAGGATGGAAAGAGGCATGGAGTGCCAAGGGGCATGAGGAAGCCTCCAGGGTGAAGGAAATGCTCTGCATCCTGATGGTGGTGGTGGTTTCACAGATTTTTACATCTGCTAAACTCATCGAATTGTACATTTTAAGTATGTGCCATTTATTGTACTTAAATTATATCCAACAAAGTTGTAAATAGAAAAGAAAGAACAAAGGCAAAACAAAACATCTTAAGACAAAAAAAAAAAAAAAAAAGCTGTTTGCCACAACAATCCTTGGTTAAAGAAAGTTCTAAAAGATTTACTTTGGCCAGAAGGAAAGTAATCTTATATGGAAGGTCTGAGGTACAATAAGGAATAATACGCAAATGGTTAATATTTGGATAGATTAAACAATCATTAATTGAATAAAGAAAATATCATAATGTCTAATTTGGGGAGTTGAAAATATAGAGCTAAAATACTGCTCGATAGTAGTACATAATTCAGGAGGGAGGTGAGGGGTATATGGTTATTTAAAATTCCTCATATTATTCATTGAGTGTAAAAATAATGAATAATCTGGTCTTTAGATAAATTTAGACTTTATTTAGTAATAGTAAGTATGGAACTTCCAAACTAACAGAAAAATGGAATGATTAGAACATAATCATAAGGAAGTCCAGAAAGTAGAGAAAAAGAAACATAAAAAAGATGGACAAAATAGAAAGCAACACATAAGATGGTATATTGGTTTCCCGCGGCTGCTGTAACACATTACCACAAACTTAGTGGCTTAACACAAATTTATTATCTTACAGCTCTGTAGCTCCTAAGTCCAAAATGGGCTAAAATCAAGACATTGGCGGGGCTGTGTTCCTTCTGTGTTCTAAGGGAACAGGCTCTGGGGGAGGATCTGTTCCCTTGCCTTTTGCAGCTACTACAGGCTGCCCACATTGCTCAGCTCATAGCCCCATTCTTCCACCTTCAGTACATTTGTGGTATATGGCAGGGTGCACGAAGGCAATTGCCACAACGCGGGGATGCTGTACGCCTGCCATTCTTCTGTCTTGTAATTGTAGGGTGAGAAAGCGTTAGGAGAGCAGTGAACAGAGGGCTTAGGGACAGGCAGTCTGCATGGGGGGAGGAACCCCAGAAGAAGAGCTGTTAGCTTAGGTGACCTTGTGAGAAGCTGGATTTGGGCTGCTGGGGAAGGGAGCTCTGGGTCCTCCGGCATGCTGAGGTTGGGACAGCCATGTCCACCCTTTCTCTGGAACATCCATTGCCAGGCAACCTGAGCACTGGGTCCTTCACTAGCTGGTCCAAATGTCTCTCACCATATGACAGAGGATAAAAGGGAGAAAAGGCACAAGTACCATACCAGAGATACACAGGGGACATAACTATAGGTGCTTCAAAGATTAGAAATCTAAGAATATAGAGTGAAAAACTTTACTATATTTGAAAACTTAGATAGAATGGACATGTTTCTAGGAAAATATGTCTTACACAGACATAGGAAATAAGCCTGAAAGAAGCTTATCTAATACTTGCACTTTCTCTGTCAGGCACATTCCAGCCTTGTTGCCCTTCGCGACACTAGAAAGCATTTCTTCACTATGCTTGGGGGTCGTTTTGACAAGCAGAATCACTAACGAAAAGCACAGTAGTGCGAAAAACGTGGCACTAAATAGACTTCGAAAAGGACACGTGCTTCAGTATAAGAATGAAACAAGAAAGCAGACTGGCGCCTAGTTCGCCCTCGGCTGGGAGCCAGCGGGTAGGGGGACTCTGCACATGCGCACGTCTGCAGATGACCTTAAAAGCGCTATATTGATTTTGGCATTGCAGATAAATTTTAGTAAGTAGGTGAATTTGCAAATATGGAATCCATGAATAATGAGGTTTGATTGTATTCCGTTAAAGAGAAGGAAGACAATGGTGGAAGTCCTAGTCAGACCAGTAAGATCTGGAAAAGAAGACAATTTTCTTTTTACACTGATATGATTATGTACCTAGAAAATCCCAAAAGAACCTGATAAATTATTATCATTAATCAGAGTTTAGAAAGATTGCATAATACAAAATAATATACAAAAATTAATCTATATACATCAGCCATGAACATTTAAGAAAAAGTAATTTAATAAAAGATACCATT
The DNA here is from genome assembly GCF_041296235.1 of Equus asinus. Lineage (NCBI taxonomy): Eukaryota > Metazoa > Chordata > Mammalia > Perissodactyla > Equidae > Equus > Equus asinus. The sequence continues at coordinate 15,809,264 of NC_091796.1, forward strand.
GAAAATATATTAAGTACCCAGGAAGAAAACTCTTGAAGGAAGAGCAGATCTTTATGGACAAAATTATTGAACTTTATTGAAACACATTTAAGATGTCAGTAAATGAAGAATATGCTGTGTTAACAGATGGGGCAAAAAACAGTTTAGCAAAGAAGCCAATTCTCCCCACATTTATCTCCAAGATAATGCAGTTCTACATAAAATACCAACAGGTTTTGAGGGTTTTTTTGTTTGAACGTGATGAACTGATTTGAAAATTGATATCAAAGAGTGAAGGACCAAGAAGAGCCAAGACACTCTTGAAGATCCATTGGGGTGCCCTGCTTTATCGAAAACATATCAAGAATTATTACAACAATCTTGAGGGCATTATGCTGAGTGAAATAAATCAGAGGGAGAAAGTCAAATACCGTATGATCTCACTCATAAGTAGAAGATGAAAACAACGACAAACAAACACATGGCAACGGAGATTGGATTGGTGTTTACCATAGGGGAAGGGGGGAGGGGAGAGGACAAAAGGAGTGAATAGGCTCACATGTGAGGTGATGGGACTATAATTAGTTTTTGGGTGGGGAACATGGTGTAATCTACACAGAATTTGGACTATATTACAGTATACATCTAAAAGCTATATAATGTTATAATCCAATGTTACTGCAATAAAATTTAAAAAAAAAAAGAATTATTACAACAATCAGCATACTTTGGAAAGACAAATTGACCAATGGAACTGAATCAAGTGCCCAGAGACAGACCCAGATATATACAAAAACTTTAGTCACTGCTGGTTGGTGGGTAAAGGATAGACTACTTAACATGGTGCTAGGGCATTTGGTGATTCACTTCAAAAATATGGAAACTGAACGCCTGTCTCACATCACATAACAATCCATTGCAGGTGGATTAAACATTTACATGTGAAACGCAAGACCGTGAACTGATAATGGCTTCCGTTTTCCTTAAGGCTGCTGTCTCTCTCCCTTGGGAATTTGCCTTTGCAGTTGCTGTAGCGACAGTGTCTATGCCTGGCCTCCCTGCTGATTACAAAGAGGCCCTGGTTCTAGACTGCCCACAGGAGAGCTGTCCTTTGTTTCAGTCCATGAAAACTTTTAGAAGACAAGGTAGGAGAATATTTTTATGACCTTGTTATAAGGAAGGATTTCTTCAACAAGATAAACACCATTTTGAGGAGGATATAGAACAACTTGAACATTTATATACTGCTTATGGATCTGTAAATTCTTATACCTACTCTGGAAAGTAACAGGCATTATTTAGTAAATTTTAAAATGTATATATTCAATAACCCAGTCGTTCCACTCCTAGCGATATCTGCTAGAGAAACTTGCATTTATGTTACAGCAATTCATGCAACGTTGTTTAAAGCAGCCCATAATAGCAAAACACTAGAAGCAACAGGCATTTCTGTTGACAGTAGAATGGCTAAATAAATTGTAGTGTATTCATAGAATAGAATACCATAAAGCAGTGAGATGGAATGAATTATAGTTACACACAACAATATGGACGACATTTATTATTGAATGAAGAAAGCAAATCTATGGAGAGTACCTGAAGTATGATTGCATTTATATAAAATTTTAAAATGCTAATTTAGGTGTATTGCATAGAGATGCAGATATGAAGTTAGAATTACAAATGAAAAAACAAGAGAGTGATCTCCAAATTAAAAATAACACTTTTGGGGCCAGTCTGGTGGTGTAGTGGTTAAGTTCACACACTCAGCTTTGGCAGCCCGGGGTTCACAGGTTCTGATCCCCAGTGCAGACTTGGCACTGCTGGTCAAGCCACGCTGTGGCAGCATCCCACATAAAATAGAGGCAGATTGGCATGGATGTTAGCTCAGGGCCAATCTTCCTTACCAAAAATCCTAACCAAACAAACAAAAAAACCCCCCCTTTTTCTGGGGGAGGAGAGGAGATGATAGGGGGACTCAGGGAGCTTCACAGGTAACAGTAGTACTCTTTTTCTTAAACTGGTTCGTGCGTTATTGTGTTGTTATTCTTTATACTTTACATATGTACATAGTTTTTGATGTCTATCTAAGGCATTTAATTAAACAGCTCAAAACAACACCAAACAACAAACAGAAATAAAATCTTTCAAATAATTGCCAAGGCAGGTAGTATATTGACAAGCCTTGACTGATAAGGAGCTTGACCTACCATTTATGTATTAAGCTGTCGTTGGCATTTGACATACATCATTTTGTTAAATTCTTTCAGGGATCCTTTGAGATACGTCTCATTACCCTATTTTATAGAAAAGGAACATTGAAGCTTAGAGAGGTTAAGTAGCTTGATTGAGATAAGTAGTAAATGATGGAATGGGAATGCAGATCCAAGTCTCTTTTGTTCCAAAATCTTGTTAAAGGCTAAATCAGGTGGACAGGATTGAGATGCAGCTCTCCTGTGGGCAGTCTAGAATGAGGACCTCTTTTTAATCAACAAAGAGGCCAGACATAGACACTGTTGCTGCAGCCACTGCAAAGGCAAATTCCCAAGGGAGAGAGACAGCAGCCTTAAGGAAAACGGAAGCCATTATCAGTCCAGAAAGATACGTGCAGCCTCAGAAAGGGGAGAACCTGTGGCCAAAACGAATAGAAGAGAGCACGGTCTGTGAGTGAGGAAGTGGCAATGCAAAAGAGGGTCGTGTGAAACTTCTCAGGTGAGTCATGCTGAAGACACAGGGTGAGGTGGCAGACCTGGTCCCCTGGCAAAACCCAGCCAATGCCGCAAAGCAACAAACGACAAATCCTGGGCCATCCTGAGAGGCTGCTCTGCACAGATAAGGCTGTTCGTCAGCGCAGGCATCCCTTTGCTTTCAGATGAGGCCAATTAACATCGCTCATTTAGGAGAAAACCTCTCCTCGGAATTTAATCCTTCAATAGTGAGCTGGGATAAAAACAATTCAGCAGAGGTGATTTAGAAGACACGAAATGAGCAAAAAGCCGAGATTTCTGATGTGGCGCGTTGACTAGAAACATTGCAAACGCGTTTTCTTTGGGCAGGCCTTCTTCTGTATGCAATGTTGTCAGAAGCCTGCATTTCCACTTTCTTTTCCCTCTGTGGCCCATTTTCCTTCTGATAACCGCCTCTTCTAAATTTGCTTCGTGCTGAGGAGTAGAGGTGTGACATTTCACAAAAGTATGGCCTTAACACACTTGTGTTTTGAAATGAGACTTGTGAAATATTCAGTGTCAATTGTCTTCCAACCAGCCTGTCGCCTATACTATCAAGGCGGTCAAACTTCTGGTTCTATGGTTCGCAGAGTTCCTGGGATCTCATTTCTACCGTCTCCTGAAATTTTCTCCAAAATGAAACAACCGCTTTCTCCCCGAGATGCGAGGTGGCAGTTCAGTGGCATTCTCAGGTCTTCAGTCCGTAGGTCTCAGTCCCCAAGTTCTGCTGACTTCCAAAAATCCATTTAAAACTTGGTTCCCTCGCCATCATCCCCCCAACAGAATACAGTGCTTCACTTTCCTTCACACCATATAATTGAACTTTCTGGATGAGAAGCTGCACCTCAGACATTTGGCTGCGGTTTTCACAGTCAATAAATGAATAAATTAACGAGCTCTCGCTGACAGCTGTGGTTTCTGAGGCTAAGAATCATTTTACCTCAGTCATCTGACTCCATTTCCCACCCTCCCCTTTTGAGCTGAGGGGAACGTGGTGGGTGCATCCAGTTTCCCTTTTTTCCTATTAGAATTTGAAAATTAAGCCTTATAGTTAAGCAACCGAAAATAATTTCATCATAGAAGCAATTTCCATACTTAGAGAATTTAGAGTTAGAATCCGACAGAACCGTAGGGGGTTTCTCATGCCCACACTCTCATTTTTTTTTATTGTGGTAAAATATACATAACATAAAATTTATCATTTTAATAATTTTTAAGTGTACAATTCTGCAGTATTAAGTACATTTACAATGTTTTGCAACCATCACTAGTATCTATTTCCAGAACTTTTTCATCATTCCAAACAGAAACTTTGTACCTGTTAAGCAACGACTCCCCATTCCTCCCTCCCCTCAGTCAGTGGTAACTACCATTGTACTCTCTGTTTCCATGAACTTGACTATTCCAGGCACCTCATGCAAGTGAATCACATAATATTCGTCCTTTTGTGTCTGGCTTATTTCACTTAGCATATTGTTTTCAAGCTTCATCCATGTTGTAGCATGTATCAGAATTTCATTCCTTTTTATGGATGGATAATATTCCATTGTATGTATAAACCATATTTTGTTTATCCATTCATCTGTTGGTGGACACTTGTGTTATTTCCGCTTTTTGGCTCTTGTGAATAATGCTGCTGTGAACATGGGTATACAGGTGTCTGTTTGAGTTGTCCCTGCTTTCAGTTCTTTCGGGTACTTAGGAATGGAACTGCAGGGTCATATGGTGAGTCTATGTTTAATCTTTTGAGGAACCAGACCCTCATTTTTAAAGTTAAGAAGCTAAGGATCAGAAGGGATCAATTGTCTTTTCAAGATCATACTTACTAAGAATGTTTGATTACTATAATTTTTTTAAAAAACGTATACTTCTTCCTACTTAAAGTGTATTTTAAGACCTTCTAGAAGGCAGGAAGCTTAATTCATCTTTGGATTCCCAGTAACTAGCAGTGCCTGGTACATGGTCAATATTCAAAAAGTATCATAGATGTTCACACATTAACCTTTTAAAATGGAACTCTTTCAAAGACTCAGAGCAAAATAATAGATGACAAGCACCCTCATGTTCCAAAGTGGGGTGCTAGACCACCTATACAGCACTTGCAAATGAGGTTTCTGTAAGGCTATCTTGTGACCTTAAGTGTACAAAAGATTTGAGGTTGAAGATGTCGGGAGAATTTCTTTGGATAAGGTTGTTGAAGTGCTGTGGCATTCTCCCTTCACTGAGGTGGCACTACTGGGAGACGGCTGGGCTTCTGCTGGTGGCAAGGCAGAGGTACACTGTAGACTACATACAGGCCACACAGAGGAGAGCTCACCCAAGACGGCATCCTGCCAGGGAGAAGCTGGAGGCACACTCAGATGCGGAAGCTGACAGGAATGTCATAAGAAGACAGCTGGAGGAGAGACCTCACCTTGTCAGTCAACAGAGCTGCAGGTGGATATTTCTAATAGGCACCCCATGAGAGAGATTCAGGAAGGGAATCACCCATATTCCTAGACCCCTTGAGCAGATCTTGACAGTAGAAGCCAAGGAAGCTTTTTCCAGTTTCTCCTTCTCCCCAGTCCCACCTTCAAGCTTCAGCCCAGAGCAATTCAGAAATGTAGCCTGCCCAGCTAGGGGAGAGGTGGGGAAAGGCAGAGAAACTGGAAAGAGGTCAACCCTGTCACCTCCTCCACCGTGCAGGCTCCTAGCCAGAAGCAAAGCTCATCTGTGGAGGCAGGAACTTTCAATAAAGTTCATAGTTTTATTTATTACACTGGAGAGGACATTTTAATTACTGAATGAAGGCTATCCTTGGTTCTAAAAGTGACTGGAGAACTTTTTCTTATCAAAGGGTGCCTGACACAGAAATGGGAGCTAGCCAAGAGTTCATCCAAGAGGGTGTGGGGCAGAAACAGCTCAAACATGGACTTGTTTTCTGCTTACATCCTGTCGAGTTTCTCCGTTCCAAGGCTAAATTTAAAGAGCATTAAAATAAGTTTTTGTACAACGACAAACACACACATGGCAATGGAGATTGGATTGGTGGTTACCCGAGGGGAAGGGAGGTGAAGAAGGGCAAAAGGGGTGATTAGGCACATGTGTGGCGATGGATTATAATTAGTCTTTGGCTGTGAACGTGATGTAATCTACACAGAATTCAAAATATATTATGATGTACATCTGAAAGTTATATAATGTTATCATCCAATGTTACTGCAATAAAAAAATTAATTAAAAAAATAGGTTTTTGTTTCGAGAAAGTTATCCATCATAAATTTACTCAGGCTAACAGAAATGTTAAATTTGCTTCTGATTATGATTTAATTGACTGGATGTGGTAACACTGCATATTTTATTAAAGTAAGGATACTTTCAGCTATCTAGCATCCAGTATCTATTTTAGTAATAGTACTTCAGTTTCCTTGTGCCAAATTATTTCTCCCCCATTTAATACAGTTTGGTGAGACTGTTATGCAAGATTTCTTGCCTTCCCCTAGTGAAAGGCTGGGAATGTGGCCCAAACTCTTCTGGAATTTAAATTTTGAGCAGAATGAAAAAAAGACTGAAAATACTTGGAGCCCGTAGTTTCCAGAGGTAGCTCCCCATGAGACAGTAAATGGTGAGCTAAGTTCTGACCTGCCCGTGCTCCAGATCCAGGTTTCTAGGCTTCGGTCTCCAGTATCTGAGCCGCCAGACGTCCTGCTAATCCATTGCCCTAGTTATAGCTTCTACTGCTTATGACCGAAGGAAACTTGTTCGTGCTGATTGGAGGTTGGTATACATTTGTTTATGTCATTGATTAATACAAAAAACAAAATAAGTGTTTATTTAATGCATGCAGTTTGGTAGGGAGATGCTCTCAAAATGCGAGATGAAAGGGGGAAAGTGCTGAACAAGATGTATCTTACGAATATTGAGACTCCCTGTGATTTATTTTGGGGGATGCCATGTAGAACTAATAAAATGGAACATCTGAATATGTTGAGACAAACTGACCAGTTTCCACAAATACTAGCTGAGCACTGTTGCCAGCACTGTGATTGACACTCTGGGGGATGTAAAGATGAGTAGACATGTTCCTGGCCCTCCAGAGCTTATCTCATAGAAGGGCAGTTGAGACCATTGCCAGGCCTCTTTAATTCTCTTGGGCAAATTACTGTATAATGATAAGCATTGTCCCTAACTAAGAATCCATCTTGTCAACCTACAGCATAATAAGTGGAATAAGCCAATCACTGATGATATGGCATAAACCTGATGTACCATTATAAGAGGAATTCAAGAGCAGGAAAAACAAATGTTTACGGGTCAGGGCCTTGATGGACTCATTTCATTTAATTCTCCCTGGAACCTTGCAGAGTATACATTAATGGTTCCATTTTACAGAGATAGAAACTGAAAAACTGAGGTGAGGTTAAGGATTTTGCCTATAACCACACAATCTGTAAAAGCAGAACTGAATTAGGAATGTGTATCTCTGGTCTTCAAGGCCCGTGCATTTCCCACTGTACCACCCTGTTGCTTTTCTTGCTTCTGACAGAATTCTCCCATGCCATGCTTCCCCAGTGCTTCTAAACAGACCACTGAGATCATTTAAATAAGTGATGAGCATATAGATTAGAGAGTCTTCTTTTCATATTCTTTTATTTGGCTATCCTAGATGAAACTGGCCAAATTCTTTTTTTTTGGTCAGGAAGTTGTCCCTGAGCTAACATCTGTGCCAATCTTCCTCCATTTTATATGTAGGACACCTCCACAGCATGGCTTGATGAGTGGTGTATATGTCCGTGCCTGGGATGCAAACCCACGAACCATGGGCCGCCAAAGCAGAGCGCGTGAACTTAATCACTATTCCACCAAGCTGGCCCCAAAACTGGCCAAATTTTGGTCTGAATTGTCGTAGGAGAGATGGGGCTATTGTGTGCACATGAGTCTTTCGCTCCATTGAATCACCACTCGGTGACCCTAAAAAGTCATAGTTGACAATAATCGTTTATTGTAATTGAGGAAGGAAAAAAATGAATACTTGCTGAGTGATAACTCTGGTGCTGTATGGGTATGTAGATGATATGTACTCTACTGAAATGATCCCTATTTTTTAGCACTTCTGGGCCACACTTCTTCCCACTCATCTTAAGTGTCTTACAGAATCTGACAGCTGTCAGCCCCATAGCCGTAGGAGGTTGCTAGAATATAGCACATATCCAACAGTTGTTTTTTTTTTTTAATTTAGTGCCTGAGTGCCACAAACTATGATAGTGACTTCCTTGGACACTTAATCTTCACAGTATCCCCAGGTAGTTATTATTATCCTTGTTTTCAGGTAAGGAAATGAAGTTCAAGGAGATGAAGAAACTTTCCACTTTCCCACAGTTAACCAATGACAGATCTGGGATTCCCTGGCACTCTGTGGGGATTCTACTCATTGCTGTTCCTAAGAGAGGGCAAAAGAAAGCATCGAGGTCTAGAAATTGGGAAAGGGGACTGTTTATCAATGGGTGAGTCCTGAAAAGATGATTTTATGCACTGAGGGACTGAGTGTTTGTGTTCTCCCCCAAATTCATCTGTTGAAATCCTAACCCCCAGTGTGACACTATTAGGAGGTGGAGATTTTGGGAGGTGATTAGGTCATGAGGGTGGAGCCCTCATGAATGGGATTAGCGCCCTTATAACAGACTTCAGAGAGCTCTCTTGCTCTTTCTGCCATGTGAGGACACACAGAGAAGACAGCTGTCTGTGAACCAGGAAGTGACCTCTCACCAGACACCTAGTGTGCCGGTAACTGGATCTTGGATTTCCCAGAAATAAATGTTTGTTGTTGAAGCTACTTAGTCTGTTGTATACTTGTTATAGCAACCTGAATGGGCTAGGACAATAATGGAGTAGTGATAATTGTTAGTTGAACATAAATATATCTTTCTGTCATTTATTGCCCTATTCTGAGCAGAACTTTGAGCTCCTTTTCCAAAGGGGCTGGTTACCTTTGATAATGTACCCACACTATTGCTTTCCCCTGCCCCTCCCAAAGTCCCTTCCTCCATTCGTCAGATGGCTCTTTGTATCCTGAGTAGAGGCACCCCTATGGAGATTTCTAGGGTCTTCCCCACTATGACTCTTGCAGCAATTCTTTAAATTTTCCTTTCCTTCCATTCACTCTTCCTGTACCTACTACATGTTGGGCCCCCAAGGAGCTTATGGTCAAGTGGAAGTGACAGGTATCTAGACAATTCATTGTAACGTGCCTTACAAAGGTACATTGAGGTACAGGTTTAGCATATAATTAGGAACGATTGAATGTTGGTGCAATCTCTCATGATTATAGGACTCAACTGCAAAACTAGTATTTTTAGCATCCTTGATTACATCCTGCCAGGTCAGAAAAAATTAATCTTTTTCTGCAATTCTTTCATTACAGGTTACTTACTACTTTCTATTTCTGATAATGAATCACCTCGATATGACATTTCATGTTCTTGAGAAGCCTCTGGTGGCAACGGGACTGGACTGTCCTTTCCTGGCGCTGTGAGGGGCTTGGTGGTGCTGTCATCTTTGGTGTTTTAGTAAGAAGATTCAAAGGGAATAATGCCACATTTAAACAGGTTTGAGGGTTTTTTTTATAGCTTTGCCTGACATTTAAGTGTAATGCCCAATGCTTTAAGCAATATACAAAGCCTTCTTGGGTTCCTGGACTTTTCACTGCTAGTGCTTGGGAAATTCATCTGAGTGGTAGTGGTCTGTCAGTGGTGGTGAAACAGAGCTGGGGGATGTGGTGGGGGAAGCCGGCAGCAAGCACATCTGGTCACCTTCCCCTGCAGTGTCGTAAGCTGTGGGGCTTGTTTTCATTAGAACCATGGAGCTGAGGACATGGATGTTAATAAGAGAATTAAGTGGTTATTGGTCAAATGATCTCCATGTTCTATTTTACCTAAATATTGAGGCTGCTTTACACAAAAGCCAGAATGTGCCACTGTACTTACTAAGCAAATTCTACCACCAGGCTATACATACCAAGAGTCAGTGGAGAACGTCAATTTCTTTTCTCCTTTCCAAAAGCGGAAAGAAGGAACAAGAATATGGCCTGCCATCAGAAATGCAGTTAGGTCACTCATAGCCAAAAGATGGCTTTTGGCCATTCTTTATCCCTGATTTCTAGCAACAGCCAATCTCTGAGCACAAGAAGGTCTAGGGCCCAAAGTAGCCGACCAGGGTAAGCAGCCTGTGCCTCAGTTTCTTTGGCTGTGGTACAGCTGCTGTAGCTGGTGTGATTTTTCTTGCACTCTTTCTTATCGGAAAGATTCATGACTAAAGATATAATCCCTGGAAAGTTCTTAAACTTCTCAGGAGAAGGATTATATTGAAATGAATTACAACACAATCTTAAACTTTATTTACCTTATTTATTTATTTAGATTGTTTAATTCTTTTTCTCTTGTGGTTACAGTGGTTTATAACATTACATAAATTTCAGGTGTACATCATTATATATTTCAATGTCCGTGTAGATTACATCATGTTCACCCAAAGACTAATCACCATCCATCACCACACACATGAGCCTAATCACCCCTCTCACCCTCCTCGCTCCCCACTTCCCCTCTGATAACCACCAATCCAATCTCTGTTTCTATGTGTTTGTTTGTCTTTGTTTTCATCTTCTACTTATGAGTGAGATCGTATGGTATTTGACTTTCTCTCTCTGACTTATTTCACTTAGCATAATACCCTCAAGGACCATCCATGTTGTCACAAATGGCCGGATTTCATGGTTTCTAATGGCCGAGTGTTATTCCGTTGTGTATATATACCGGATCTGCTTTATCCATTCGTCCCTTGGTGGGCACCTAGGTCACTTCCAAGTCTTGGCTATTATGAATAATGCTGCAATGAACATAGGGGTGCGTATATCTTTATGTATTAGTGTTTTCATGTTCTTTGGGTAAATACCCAGCAGTGGAATGACTGGATCATATGGTAGATCTATTTTGAATTTTTTTGAGGAGTCTCTATACTGTTTTCCGTAGTGGCTGCACCAGTTTGCACTCCCACAAGCAGTATACGAGGGTTCCCTTCTCGCCACGTCCTCTCCAACCCTTATTGTTTCCTGTCTTGTTAATTATAGCCATGCTGACAGGAGTGAGGTGATATCTCATTGTAGTTTTGATTTGCATTTTCCAGATTGTTAATGATGTTGAACATCCTTTCATGTGCCTGTTGCCCATCTGTATATCTTCTTTGGAGAAATCTCTGTTCAGATCTTTTGCCCATTTTTAATTGGGTTGTTAGTTTTTTTGTTGTTGAGGTGTACGAGTTCTTTATATCTTTTGGATATTAACCCCTTAGGTATATGATTTGCAAATATCTTCTTCAAGTTTTTTAGGTTGTCTTTTTGTTTTGTTGATGGTTTCCTTTGCTGTGCAGAAACTTTTTAGTTTGATGTAGCCCCAATTGTTTATTTTTTCTATTGCCCAGTAAGACATGGTACTTGAAAATATGCTGCTAAGACCAATGTTGAAGAGCATACTGCCTATGTTTTCTTCTAGAAGTTTAATAGTTGCAGGTCTTCTATTCAAGTCTTTAATCCAATTTGAGTTAATTTTTGTGTGTGGTATAAGATAGTGATCTAGTTTCATTCTTTTGCATGTGGCTGTCCAGTTTTCCCAACACCATTTATTGAAGAGGCTTTCCTTTCTCCATTGTATGTTCTTGGCTCCCTTGTTGAAAATTAGCTGTCTGTAAATGTGCGGGTTTATTTCTGGGCTCTCGATTCTATTCCATTGATCTGTGTGTTGGTTTTTGTACCAGTACCATGCTGTTTTGTTTACTATAGATTTATAGTGTATTTTGAAATCAGGGAGTATGATACCTCCAGCTTTGTTCTTTTTTCTCAGGATTCCTTTGGCTATTCAGAGTCTTTTGTTGTTCCAATCTCAGACCTTAAATGGTCTAGATCCAGAGCCAGCCTGGTGGCACAGTGGTTAAGTGCATACATTTGGCTTTGGTGGCCCGGGTTTCCCTGGTTCGGATCCCGGGTGCAGACATGGCACTGCTTGGCAGGCCATACTGTGGTAGGCGTCTCACACATAAAGTGGTGGAAGATGGGCACCAATGTTAGCTCAGGGCCAACCTTCCTCAGCAAAAAGAGAAGGATTGGCGGCAGTTAGCTCAGGGCTAATCTTCCTCAAAAATAATAAATAAATAAATAAATGGTCCAGATCCTTCCTATGTCTGGGTTGCTTTTCTCCTAACACGGGCTCCTTTAAGAACTGAATAAACTCTTTCATAGCACAAAGGTGCTGTCAGGACATTTCAATAAATCATGGACTGATTCATTCACTCATTCATTCAACAAACATTTCTTCAACACCAATTACATTCCAGATACTATGTTAGCCATGGGGGTTATCGAGAGCCCTAAAGTGTTTTTGGGATCAGAAGTCTCCTTGTGGTAGAATGTTTTGGCATAAAATGTTTCGTTTATCCTCACACCAATTATGGAGAGGTAGATATCATCACTGGCTCTATGTTACTGTTGAGGAAACTGAGTCTCAGGCTGGTCAAATGCTGTGCCCAAGGACTTCCATCGAAAACCTATCCTCCAAATTTCATTCTATTTTCAATACATCATGCTGTGGCCTCGCTTTTAATGGACTTTAGTTGCTAGATTTTAATCCAAATGGACCAACCAAAATCAATATACAGACCAGATCCTTGGCATTTTCAGATTGAACTTTCCTGACTTTGACTGTTTGCTAGACTGTTCTTGGGCATCGTTAGCCAATGAGCTGGAAGAGCCATGATTTAGGGATTTAAATTGCTGAGACATGATCTGAATCTCTTGTCCTAGGAGGCTGGGGTATGGGGGCCAGTACCTCATACTCTGAGCGGCTAACCAAGCATCTGCATCTCCATGTGGCTCTGTTTCTTTATGTTTCCTTTCTGTATTTTATAGAGAAGATGCTACAGTGGCCTGCCAATTATCAGTAATATTTATGAAAGTTGGAACTTCAAGAGAAAGCCTCAGGAATTGCCTGTGATGAATGTCAATATATTAAAAATTGCTAACATGGGAATTAACAATTTCAGTTTGGGGGTTTACAGAGGGAATTTGATACTCCTAGTGGTTCATATCTCCTCAGCTGTTTGACCCAGCAGAGCCTCTTTCACTGCCCATTCTCTCCTCTGTTTAGGAATAGGGCGTAGGGCTCTGGTATGGGTCACCTTTGATGGGAACGTGAGCAGTCATGCCCTGTTGTGCAAGTCCTTCCAAGAGATTCCTCAGGGCCCTATAGGCTTCCACAGCTCCCAGTGGTTACCTCGTCCTAACTCAGAATGGTTGGTTGGGGTAGTGTGTTAGTCTGTTCTGGCTGCTTTGTTAGATACCACAAACTGGGAAGCTTAGAAACAACAGAAATTTCCCTCTCACTGTTCTGGAGACTGGAAGTCTAAGATCAAGGTGCCAGCATGGTCACGTTCTGGTGATCCTGTTCTGGTGAAGGCCCTCTTCCTGGTTCACAGCCAATCCCTTCTCCCTGTGTCCTCACATGGTGGAAGGGGTTAGGAATCTCTCTGGAGCCTCATTTACATGGATGCTAATCCCATCCATGAGGGCTCCACCCTCACTGCATGACCTACGCACCTCCCAAAGCCCTACCTCCTGACACCATTATCTTTAGGGGTAAAGATTTCAACACGTGAATTTTTGGGGGGACACAAATATTCAGACTGGAGCAGGTGGGTATTTCCGGGAATAGACAGTTTCGTGCAGTGTTGGAGATTTGCAATAATTTTCTGTAACTATCTACCATGAGATTATTCGAAGGAGCAGATCTTTCTCAGATAGAATTGCTGCGTTCGCATCTACTCTGTGCTCCTTATCACTGATGGGAGTCTAACCCAGAGCACAGTCCCTGACCCTCGAGGCTTCATTGAGCATTCCATTTCCATAAAATGCCCCATTTGGAAGAATTTTGATGGGAACGAAACACTCCAAATAATAGATTTCAAAAAATTTTTTTTATTTGAAATAGGTGTTATTAAAATAAAACTCTCCGTATTAGTTAAAGGCTATGTTAAAAGAGTGGAAAAAAGGAGAAATGGGATTTGCAGCATCCCAGTGGCAGAATCACACAGCAGAGTATAGAATACTAGAGTTGTAGCAGAGTAGCATTAGCTGAATAACCGGCACAATCACTCTTTCAAAAAACTATTCCAATGAGCGGATCTCATGTCCCTTATGATACAATAACACCATATGTTCTGCCATGAGGAGTAATTTTGAAAAAAAGAACCTTATTTTCACCATTAGTCACCAATGACTTTAAACATCAAGTCAAGATTCTATGAAAATATCCTTACTACCACATGCTTTCTTGTAACTGTGGAGTTTTATTTAACCAAACATATAGATGTGACCCTTTTTGGTTGCAAAAAAAGATGGCACTTTGATTTATTTATCTTAGAACTGCCTGCTTTGTCATTCATTCCTATTACAGAGAAGAATTTGGAAATGTTTTTCAGAGGTCAAGAGCAAACCTATGTCATATCCTGGAACAAGTCGCAGGCTGAATAACTTCTGTTCACCTCCATCTTTGTCCAAAAGAAGGAAAACCAGAGTTGACCTGGCCAAGAGGAAATTAAGGAGAAACAAAACACAACACTTCTTAATTCTGCGTGGCACTGGCCTTGTCCTCAGCACCTAATAGAGGTTTAATGCAGGGTCTGAGAGTTATCAAACATTCTTTAAGAGCAAAGAAAAATGCCGCTTCTGCAAATGTGAACAGCTAAATACTAATCAAAGCTTTGCTGCAATCCTGCGGAAATGCATAATGAGATTTCCCAGCTGTCAATCATTGTAATTCTGACAGCTATAATGAGATTCTGGCTTAATGTGTACTTCTCAATAACGTGGGGCCTGGAGCAGGTGTTGTCCTCCTTAAAAGACAACTTGCAGCCCGTCAACCAATTTCTTCCCATCTGGAAGGGAGAAGGCAGCCCTCCTTGATCCAGCGTGAGTGGGGCTGCAGAGGAACTGGGGCACATAAGGTACCGAATTCCTTTCTCTACCTCCACCCATTGTTCAAAGGAATGCTGATTTCCAACTGCAACTGGTCTTAAAGAGTGACAATTTAGTACAAGATTGTCTAATCAGGAAAGGCCAAGTGTTTGAACCTGGGAGTTTTACTCTAATTCTGACAGAAAGATCTCCACTAATAGAAATTAGTTGCGTCTCCTCTCAGTAATAGAACATATTTACTGCCACCTCTTTTGAGATAATGAAATGCTGCTTGAATTACCCTCTCTCCCAGATAAATCTGAGCAGAAAGCAAACTCTCTAAGTTTCCTATCATTCTACAGAGCCTGACGCCATATCTAGTAATGGCTAGGGAAGAGATACAGGAAGGAAGCTATTTAGGATTTATAGCACCACTTACTTCTATGGCCAAAACCTTAGTCATCAAAAGCAAGAAGACAGAGTTCTTGAGCCCTCCAGGGTAAGTAAGGGAATACGCTTTAAAATCCTGATTTTTATTACTTGAGACCCAGTAAGACACCTCAGCCCATTGCTGGAAGACGGAACCTCAGCCTTTCTCTGAGGCTGTTATTCAACTGAGTCTCTGCCTATTTGTCTCCACTGAGCTCAGACTGCTCTAGTGCTCTCTCTGCCTGACTCAGTTTCCTCCTCTGAAGAGGAGCTAGCAAGACCCACCAGGTTCTAGCATTCTGTGGAGGAGACTTAGTGATAAGAGATGTCATCTTGGGGCTCTAAAGCTCTCCAATGATGACCAAGACTCACTCGATAGCAGAGAAATCAAAACTAACAACGTACCACTTTTCCAAGTTTTTCATATGAAAATTAGTTCAGGTTATGCCCTCTCTCTGTTTTCATGTTGTTGATTTCCCTCTTTTCTTCCTGACACTTCGTCTGGGGTAGCAAAGGTGGGTGGTAGGAGGGGGAAAGATGTGACTATTGAATCAGTAATATCTTAGCTTTTCTGGGCAGACTTGGCTGTGACTCAGCAAGGAAGCCACAGAGAAACCTCCCTGTGTACACCTGTCAGAGAAGAGGCCAGTCGGAGGCAGTGGGAAGGTCCAAGGATGAGGTTATTTGCAAACCGTCCTGAATGGAGAAAGCTCTCTGTTCCTTTGCCCACTCCCCCATCCTCCCCACCTCAACTCTGGGAAAGAAGAGTTCTCCTCCTGGTCCTGGAGTCCTTCCTGTCCTCTTGCTGTGGACCCCTTTTCTCCATGACAGACATGCATAGCTCTCTCCTAACAAAAATGAAATTGTCTGATGGAAGTTGTCACCCCTTCAAGACAACCATACTGCTGTCCTTCCCCTCACACTGCACAGAGATCAAGGCCCATCAGGATAAGCTTGGGCTGGAGCCAGGTTCAAATCTTCACTTTCTCTTCAGCTGTGTGTATCTGGGGAGTGATTTACCCTCTCTCCCCTCAGCTAAAACAGCAACAAAAAACAGTGATAATAATGCCTGCAAGTGTGATGAGGCTGAAATGAGGTCATGCATTTCAGTGCCCAGCAAGAGGCCCGGGATACGGAGGTAACCAAGGTTCCTCCTTTCATGGCCAAATTTGTTGGAAATGTGGTTGGAACCTGCCTCCTCTCCTCCATTACTCTCACCTTGCTGTTCAAGCTCTGGAGGGACTTCCAGTTCATTGACCTTCTGCCCATGTAACAAGGATAAACACCGCCTCAGCCTAGAAATCTTGCCTGCACTGGTTTCCATGACGCAGCATTATCTCGTGCAGTTTACACAGCAGCTCACAGAATTCCTCCTCTGATTTAGAGGCAAAGTAGACAGCCAGTGCTCTGCATTCAGTGCAGAAGTCTGTGCTTCCTCAGAGCCCCTGCAGCCTTGGGGTTTGATCCCTAGAACTCTGAAAAGCCTTATTTTGGGGTGTGGGAGTGTACTGAGTAGCTTATATCTCAATGCTTGGGTAATGTGCTGTAGAAATCAGAAGCAAGCCCTGGCCTCATCCTCGTGGTCCCAGGAGCCACAGATGTGGTGAAGTTGTGCCTGTTATTTGGGACTGAATGGGTAAACACGAGGTTGGCAGAGCTTATAGCTAACATCCCCTGCTTGCTTGGTTGGAGACTGTTACTGTCATGGAGTCCCATTCTTTCATTATCTACAGGAGAATCTGAGGCACTGGGGCAGGGGCCATCACACCAGGCCAGTAGCAGCACAGCTTGGTAAAAATGTGGGCCTCTTGTCTCTGCCTGGAGCCCGCTCCACTGGCCTGTAGACAAGATCCTGAACTGTGTGTGTTCTCTACAAACAAAGGTGTTTGTGGGGAGAAAGGCAGACAATAGAGTGCTTGGGCTGACTGGCAGCTAAACAATGGGTAGGAAGGGAGACTGGAAACCTGGTGTGAAGGTGAGACAAGAGAACAGGGAAGAAGTGAAACAGAGGAGCTGGGAGACAGGCTGGGCAGGGTAGGAGCCTGCTGGAAGGCGGGCGATGAATTAGTGGGTAAGTGGCTGCCAGGCCAGGAGGGAATTAAGGGCGTTTGTGCACACACAGAGACTGCTTATTCTATTGTTATACCAGAAATTGCGGGTAGGACCTGGAATATCGGACAAAAATCCTTGCCAGCTGTAAGCCTCACAAGTACACTGAGGGAAGGAGTGAGG
This sequence comes from Equus asinus, assembly GCF_041296235.1. Classification (NCBI taxonomy): domain Eukaryota; kingdom Metazoa; phylum Chordata; class Mammalia; order Perissodactyla; family Equidae; genus Equus; species Equus asinus. The sequence goes on from NC_091796.1 coordinate 15,826,607, forward strand.
GCAGGTATGTGGGCACCAGCCCCCTGTCTTGAATAGGAGGAGGAAGCAGAGAAACAGCAGAGGAGAAAACAGATTCAAAGACCTTTAGGCCTGGAAGAGACGGTCTAATTTAACTCCTTCCTTTACAGGTGAGAAAACTGCAGCCCAGGAAGGTGTTGTGGGTTGACTAGTGTCCCCCAAACAGATAGGTTCAAGTCTTAACCTTTGGTACCTTCAAATGTGACCTTGTTTGGAAATAGGATCTTTGGAGATGTAATCAAGTTAAGATGAGGTCACACTGGAGTGAGGTGGGCTCTTAATACAATATGCCTGGTGTCCTTGTAAGAAAAGGACCAGAGACACAGGCACAGACACACAGGGAAGATCATGTGAGGATGGAGGCAGTGATGGAAGTGATGAAGCAGTGCACGCATTGCCAGCAGCCACCAGAAGCTAGAAGAGGCTGGAACAGACTCTCCCTCAGGGACCTCCAGGAGGAACCAACTCTGCCACCACCTTGATTTCAGACCTCTGGCCTCCAGAACTGTGAGGCAGTCAATTTCTGTGGTTTAAAGCCACCCAGTTTGTGGCACTTTGTTGTGGCAGCCCTGAGAAACTGCTCTACCCACTAAGGAAACCATACAAGTGGGAGGTATAGAACTTCCTTGGAAATATAGCAGAGCACATGGCAACACTGATGGCTTTCCGGAGAGTCTGGATCCACCTTCTACAAGTTCTGGGTTAAATGTAAGGCCTGAGCAAATGTGGAGAGGTGACAGGGGACACAGGGAACAGGGCAGAGAGAGCCAGGACGGGCTAGGTGCTGTAATTGCCTCCCTTTATAGGTTCCATACCTGTGTTAACTGGCTTCTTGACCAACTCTGCTCCTGATCTGAGTCTTGGTTCTTGGGGGATGTGTGATGGGGTGCAATACACTTAAACTTGTAGGAGCTTCTGCCCTGTGACCCTATCCAATCTCCCACCCTGGTAGACTGCGGGGGGTCATGTCCACGTCACAAGGAGCTCTGTGTCTTCCCTCCATCTCTGAAGCAGCCCTGTCACCCTCGGATCCCACTCAGTCTCTGCCTAGTTCCTCACTGCCACCCACACCCCCTCAGTCTAGCCCATGGACTCATCTGAAAGGTGTTCAGCAGAGTCTCTTGTAAATGTATGATCCTGTCACTCTACCAATGGAACCTAAGGTGCACATTCCCTTGAGGCCTGCAATCTGTCCTTGACACCAACAAGGCCCCTTTGTTGAGAAGGTTAGAATGGAAGAGTAGGAAGTGACACTCCTTGATGCCGTAGTAGGAAAATATGTAACCAAATAACTGGTGCTAGGAGGAACAGGCCGGGGCTTCAGGAAGCAGTCCCTAAGCCCCTGAGGGATCAGCAGCTCCCCATGGGGAGGGAGTAGGATCACCCATGCTCCAGACCGAGGTGATTCCGTCCCTCTGTCAGGCCTCTCCAGTCTCTGGTCCCACCCCTCAGTTCTCACCGTGGTTAAGGGGTTACTCCCAGTTGAATGGCAGTGGCTCTTGACGTCTAGTGGGCCTTTTTACTCAGATTTCTGAGAATTACTCCCAGGAGTTCTGCTTCAGGAGGTCTGGGGTGTGGCCCTGGGCTGTGCACGTTTTAACCAGCATTCCAGGTGTTTTTGTTTGGGTGGTTTAGACGTCAGACACCATTGTCCTATAGACGATTTAGAGCCTTCCAGTGTGGGGGATATTGGGCACAATTGGCAACCAGTGGAAGGGACTGTTTTGACAGCTCAGTGGTCTGTCGTTCCTTTCAGTGGGACCCTAATCTGATGAAGTTGGGCATTGCTCCAGAGCCTGTAGGCCCCTCTGAGGCTTCCCAGAGGTATCTGGGCAGAGATGCTGCTGCCTGTGGTTGTAAAACCCTGCAACTCGGGCAGAGGTGCTGTAACAACGACAGGGTGTGGCCTGGCATAAAGTTCTCTGCAGGACAAAGCTGGAAAGAGAGAGGAAGAGAGGCTGGCAGAGAAGGGCAGAAGCGTCAAGGGGCTCTGTGGGGCTGCACCCTTGCTGGCCAGCCAGTCAACGATGCGGTCCACAGCTCACTGGTCATTGCTCTCAGCAGCTGCCTTCCCATCTGTGGGAAGGAAGCATCCATTTTCTATGCAGAAAGCTTTGCACTCACCTCAGAGGGGGAGAAAAAAGACAAGTGTCTTAGTCCGTTTAGGCTACTATCACAAAAATACCATAGATGGTGGGTAAACAACAGACGTTTATTTCTCACAGTTTTGGAGGCTGAGAAGTCCAAGATCAAAGCGCTGGCAGATTGGTGTCTGATGAGGGCCCACTTTCTGGTTCATAGATGGCTGTCGTCTGGCTGTGTCCTCACATGGTGGAAGGAGCAAGGGAGCTCTCTGGGGCTTCTTTTATAAGGACACTAATCCGTTCACGAGGGCTTCACCCTCATGACCTAAATCGCCTCTCACAGGCCCCACCTCTTCATACGATCACATTAGGGGTCAGGTTTCAACATGTGAATTTTGCAGGGGTGACACAAACATTCAGTCTATAACAACAAGGCAGGAATGAAAAACTCGAACTACCCCACCTGCCTTCTCTGAGCACATCCTGCCTATGATCTGTCACTGGTCACCAAACCTGCTTCCCTGCACAAGGCAAGAGGGGGAGATCATTCCATATTACAAGGGTCGGGCAGTGGGGATGCATTACAATTGTTCTGGGCACACTTTGCCGGTCCCTCTGAGTGTCTGGCTGCCTATCACCTCTTCACACACATGCCCAGACTCCCATTTAGTGTGGTGACTGGAGAGCAAGATTCCATTTCTGGAACAAGTCTTGATGGTATGCCATCGAATATTGCTGGGTGCTTGGCAGTGACAAGAGATTTTCACACATTGAGGTATATGGGGTAACTATTCGTGTTCAAAACTGATTTGGCTTGAACTAAAAAGCCTGACTTATGACCTATCAAACATACATTGTACATCTGCTTAATCATTAAAGAATGCACACTCTTAAGATAAGAATGCATTCTTCCCCTCGTACACCATATTGGTAACGCCTTCTTGGTAATGCCAGGGTCATGTTGACCTACTAATTTGCAACTGAATACCTCTTTGAAATTTTGGTGAAAATGTATCCTGGGTGTGTTTATTGTATGTCCTTTGTTCTAAAAAGATATAAGACTGTACTGAAACTCATGCTTCTCTGGAACGCCTTCTAAGACCTTCCCGGGTTATAATCCTCACTCTGCCTCCTAATAAACTCACCCTAGTTCTGATTTATAGGTTGGTTATGGGTTATTTGCGTCGACAGCATCCTGCCAACGGGGCACGCTCCACACTTCACCCGGCCATCTTCCCATTGACAAGGGAGGGTGAGCAAACATCATCAACGTTTATTCAAATATTTGACCTTAGGAGTGCCTCCTGCATTCTTTTAAAAAAAGAAATCCAATGACATGTAAAGCGGAACACTGGCCCCGTTCAAATGACTTGTAACTGTTGCTCTGCCTCTGGCTGTTTCCAACTAAAATCTGAAGCTTTGTCCTGCTATTTTTAGAACTGTTAAAAGATAAACTGAGGCATGTTAAAAATTTTAGAGTTTATATGAGCAAAATTTGTTCAAATTGGTCAGTGCTGAACACAAAGTGGTTAGGAGGGGTCCACCTACAGGAGCGCGGGAAAGACGTATATGGAGAAGGCCCCGAAGAGAAGCAAGGAAATGACTGATTGGCTGTCATTTAAAGCCTAGTTGGCTGTTTGTGATGGGTTGTCCTTAGGTTTCGATTTCTTGACCGTGAGGCATTTCCAGGCTTAGGTTTTGGTTTGCTTATGCGCAGGCCTCCAAAGCATTAGGGCCACTTCAGTCTAATGGCCTCCTTGTTTAGTTAAATTAACAGAACCCTGCGAAGAGAATTTTGTGTTGAGTTTAAATGATATATTTTGTTTTAATTAAGCATATGTCTCCCATGTCTCCTGGTGCTGACAGCATTCACTCCAGGTTTTCTTGGCCGTGACATGGGAGGGTGAATAAGGCAGAAGCTGCCTTTTCTTGTTCAGTTTGGCCCATTGAGTGAGTTTGTATTTCTTTATGGTGTAATTACTTAGTCAGTCATATAAAGGGGCAAAAGAGCACAGTTATTAACAGCATGGACCCTGCAGCCAGACCAGATTTGGAGCCTGGCTATGCTTCTCACTGGCCTTGTGACCTTTGGCAGCTGGCTAACTCTCTCTGTGCCTAAGTTTCCTCATCTATAAAACAGGGCTATTGGGGCTAGCCCCATGGCCTAGTGGTCATTTGGCGTGCTCTGCTTTGGTGGCCTGGGTTCAGTTCCTGGATGTGGACCTACACCACTTGTCAGTGGCCATGTTGTGGCAGCAACCCATAAACAAAATGGAGGAGGATTGACAGTAGATGTTGGCTTGGGGCCAATCTTCCTCAAGCAAAAAGAGGAAGAGTTGTGACAGATTTTAGCTCAGGGTGAATCTTCCTCAGAAAAAACTCCACAAAACACAAAACAAACAGTGCTACCAATAGTACTTATAGGGTTTTTGTGAAGGTTAAATGAGTTAATAATATAAACTGCTTAGAGTTGTGCAGAGCACATTGTAGGCGCTTAAGGTGGATTAGGTTTATTTCAATTCATACTTTTCAAGTATTTGCCATCTTTTGCTTCTTTTAAAGCCTCTATCGGCAAGTTGCAGAAGTCATCATTGTCAGAGTAACAAACTGTGGTTTGATCTGTAGCCCCAACCTTCTACACCTCACTGCTTAAGGAAATTCTTTTTGTGAATGTCTGCAAAATGTTTGTTCTTCTTCCTAAGTACCTGCTCCATTATGACTTTCTGAGAATGGAGGGACCGATAACTGCTTTTACGGTAAATTTGGTAAAGGTGCATGTTTTTATTTGTCCAAAAAGGGGACTGGGATTCTATATCCTCAATCCTTATTCCTGGGTGTCCTTGAACTTGTGCCTGGGTTTGGGGGTGTGTGCTGAGGACTCAATGACATCATGCTCATCAAGTGCCAGCCTGGCACATTCTGGATGCTCTGTAGAGATATGCTCCGATTCTTAGCTCTTCTGACCTGTTTATCAGCCTGAACTATTACCACAGCTGTGGCAAGTCTCCCCGACTCTGCCCCCATGGTGATGATAGCTGCATAAGAACAATTGTTTTACACGTATAGTCAATGAGCAAGGAGGAAGGAAGTGCACGTGATATGATTTCACAAGTAAAATTAACCCCTAGATCATCAAAACAAAGAAGCGTTAGATTGGTGGTCTGTGTTCCAGAACCGTGTCCTTGAGCAATGAATTATCTCTTTGATTGAGGAAGTTGTTGCACTGGGTGACACCTCATAACAGGGTCTGATCCCCTGGCTGATGTTTGCATCAGGAGGGTCCTTTTGTACCCCAGGGTTGCTACAGATGGCGTCGGCTTGCTCTTACTTTTGCCTGTAGCTGTGCGTCCACTCCAGAAGCAACCCTGGCTGTGTCTGGAAGCACACAGACAAACTTCATCAAAGAAGACGAAAAACAAGTCCACGCTGGTTTCTGAGACCTCCAAGGGCTGCTGGAAGGAGATGCTTCATCTCTACCCGGCTAGGATCCTGGCTGTCAAGAAATATGGTGGGTTTGCAGGTTTCAAGGGAAAAAGAACAGTCACCTAAAAACTATACCTCTCCTGTGTGCCATGTTATGCCATCCTCCGTAGCAGTCTTTTCTGTAGTGGCTAATTACCAAAGTACTAAACCAATTATTTGTAGACACTTGGTTGTGAGGATCTATCTTCTCCAAAGCGTTTATTCCAAAGCTATCCTCTCTGCCCCTCGTTTTCTCACAGAAATTTATTCTCTTCTTCCTCTACTGGGAAGACATTTGCCCCTTTAAATATAGCTCATAAAACTTCCACACGGGCCAAGAACCATCCATTAAGAGAGCACACCATCAGAGAAATCTCAATATAAATACTGCAGTTCCCCACCACAAGACAATGACCAGATTTTCTACACCCCAACTGTCCACATATCCTGGCATTGGGGTTGTACAGCTGTGGTCAGTTATACAAAGGGAGGGTTTTGAACACCCACATGTTTCCTCCCATTACAAGCTCCCTAATTACCTGCCTCCTATTGTTCTCATTCACTAGGCAACACCTTTGTGTTATGCATCCCAAGGGAGAGCAAGAATGGCCTCAGGAGTTCAAGCCAAGGAGCACAAAGGGGCCAGATGGCTCTCCCTTTCTCTGATGCCAAAACTGTGGTGATGCTCTGAATGTAAGACCTTCACACAGAAGCTAGAAAATTATTACTCGGGCAAAGAAATTTGTCTCTATTCAGAAAAAAATGACTGGTTATTATTGGGGTTTTGCAAAAAGTCTGTGCCTTTATACTGGTTGTTAAGTGGCCCTAGATAAAGGCCATGAGATAATCTGCCTAGAAGGTCAAAGAAGCTTTCTGCCTCCTAGGTGAACCCAGCATATTCTTGAGTGAGGGGACATATTGGTAGACACGCTTTCTTGAGGAGGAAGCAGGAAAGCATGAGCTCTGAACATTTCCTGAAGCTCTTCTTAGCTTCCTAGAAAGGTTTGCTGTTCTGTTTGGAAATTCTGTTAAGCTCTGCTGTAGATGAAGAAGCATGAACTGTCTGAAACACTCTAAATGTCTACTAGGATACGTCGATTATTTGTGTGTGTGTTCGTGTTTATGAGTTGAAATTTTTTATACAGGAAGAGACACAGGAGCTTTGAGTAAATTGTTTCTGATTGCCAAAGGAATGGTCATATTCAAATTCGGTTTTACAAGAACTTCCTAAAGAAGTGGAAAGGTCTGCTTCCCAAAGTTGTATACAGGCAGGGCAACTTCTGACTGAGGAAAAGGTAGGTAAGCGTACACTAACGCTTACTAGAGACATTTCAGGGTCAGTGACGATGTCCCAGTGTGTCTAAAGGACAACCAACAGCTGCTCTAAGTGGTGGAAGTTAAGTAGAAAAATACAGAGTCATACGGCTGTATGAAAACCCAGAGAATTAGATTTATCTTACTAGGGAAATCAGCATAGAGTGTCCTGTGAGAGCAAGAGCCTCCAAAAAAATGTCACTGGTGGGAACACTTGATATTTGACAGGGTGACCAAAAGACTTGGAAAGTGAAATGACTCATGTTGAGGAAGGCTGACGTAATATCACAAAGGTGTCAGTAAACAAAGGGCCAAATCTGGTCCAAGGCCCTGCTTAGAATGGTTTATATATTTTTAAAGGATTAAAAAACCAAAACTCAAAAAAACCAAAGGATGTGTGACAAAGATTGCATGACACCAATAAAGCCCAAAATATTGACTTTCTGACCGTTTATGGAAAGTCTGCTGCTCCCTGGCTGAGGCCATGGTGGCTGTCTGACCCCTGGGTCAGGAAGAAGGGCAGAGGCCCTGGGGGAGGACATCACAATCACCCTAGCAGCTCCAAGTCCAAGGATGTACCCTGCGCTCCAAACCCGGCAATGTGACTAGTCCAAGCAAAGGGCTCGGGTCAGGGCATCCTCACGGTGGCCCCACTGAACAGGGCCCAGGGAGGATAAAGGAGCCCCTGGCTCAGGGCTGAAGCTGGGAGATGCTGGTGCCCTGGAGGAAGCCTCTGGCAGGGACCATTGGCTCAGCCTGTGGGAGGGGCAGGAGTGGGGCACTTGGGGACAAGGTCATGATCTGTTTGGGAGGCAGGAGGTGGGACACAGTGCTGGGGATAGGAGAGGACTCCGAGGAGAGCTGATGTGGCCGCTGATCCTACAAGGTGGGCTGAGGAGACAGGCCACTTCCTACAGACACCTGAGCTTCAGGTCAATACGATCCTGCAACATACCATGAAAAGCCCCTGACAAGCGGCCTCTGCCTCTCCCAGTCCATCTGAGCTCTTGGTTCACGATTCTCTCCCTACTTTGTCCTGCCTCTCTCCCCACTTTGTCCTGCCTCGCTGCTGGGAGGAAGGAGAGAACACCAGCCTCCAGGCTCCATCCCTCCCCCTGCCCGAATTGTTTACCCACAACCAGGGGGATGTTTCCAGTCTCCACATTCAGCACGTTTGGGGTTCAGAATAAGAAGACAATGAGATCTGACAGCTAGACTTCACGTCAAAATGTTTTGTTTTGAATCCTTTCTTTTTCTGTTCCCTTTTTGGTGCTGCAGGCATTCCTGGGGTGTGCAGTTTGAACTGACATGCATTCTTCTGAGGGGAAAAATCCCACTGCCTTGCCCAAGGCTGAGCTCTCAGGCCAAAGCATACAGCGCTCTGGGTGGCAGTGCTGAATCTCTCCACGTGCTGTCTGGCCAGGGCCACCTTACAAAGTCAGAGGATGTCCCCTGGACAAGCTCTTGGTGGCCAGAGAAGTGACTGCCCTGGCCTTTTGGGGGCAGGGATCCAGCAGTGATGACGGGGGCTGGGGGACTGGTAGTGGTCAGGTGGGTCCGAGCGTGGGGTCAAGAAGCTGGAACCATGCAAGGGTAGGACCTACCTCTGGGGAAGCCCATGTCAGACGCGCCGCGGCTGGTGGTTGGTATTTCCCTGGCATATGTCAGGAACCAGAGAGGTCAAATTAGGAGAAGGTTGTTTTAAGCTCCCTAACAGAAGGGACCTTGTCTATTTTATTTCCTGCTGAATCCCCATTGCCCATAACAGTGCACGCCTCATGGAAGACACTCAAATATTTGTTGATGTTGGGCACGTTGGAAGCCCTGTTTTTAAAGGGAAACCAGCTCATTTTGTAAAGACGGGGAGAATCCCTACCAGGCAGTGTTTGGTGCAGCCATCTATTCTAGAAATCGCTTCCCTCCAAACTCAGTCGCTCACTTCTACGGAGCCCTTACTGTGTGTTTAACTCTGTAGTAGAAACAGAGAAAAGTAATTGACTCAGGGAGTTACACTCAAGACGAGAAAATGAATCACTAACCCATGTTCTGGCCGGCTTACCTCTCCAACTTGATTGCACCATTCTGTCTGGAACTTCAGTTTCAAGGCCACTCAATTGCTCGTCTATAGTTCCTGAGTGGAGAATAGTGTAATGGCTTTAGGAGTAAGAAGGCCCTGGGTTCAAATCCCGGCTCTGCCACTTCCTAGTGTGTGAGCTTAGGCAAGTCATTTAAATGTGCTTAGCCTCAGTTTTTCATCTGTACGATGGAGATAATAAAATAATAATATCTACCTCTGAGTGTTGTTTTGAGGAGTAAATGAAATGAGGTAGGTGATGTACTTAGGGTCCTTGGAACACAGCAGGAGTTTAGCACAGTTTAGCTATTATTATTGGATTTCTTTTGGTCTTCTCTGCCTGGAATGCACAGCCTAACTCTTCACTCATTCTCTAAGGCTCAGTCCAGCTATTACAATACTGCTTTGGAAGGCAGCTCCCTCAGACATTTTCCCTCTGGTAAATGCCTTTTTGTGCTCCTATCATAACCTGTGCACGTCTCTGTCCTTAGGTTTGCTGCCTTGCATTATTATTGTCAGTTCCAAGGTCCAACTCTTCACCAGACTGAGAGCCCCCTGAAGAGTGGGCACTGTTTTACTTAGCCCCTCCCCTCCTGACTTGCATGATTTTTGATTGTGTTATGGGTTCAAGTGTTTGCTGAATCAATGAATGGAAAGGTAATATTGCATCATTTAAGGGAGAAAAGATTGTCACAGATAATTGGGCCTTACTTGAGGTCAGAGGAAGAGGAGAAATACACTAATCCTTGTGGAGTATGTTCAGAGGGGAAGGAAGGACAATTTGACCAGGAACAGTGAGAGTCTGTACGTGGCGTTGTTATATTATCTGTAATTTTTAAAGGGAACTCTGTAGGCAGCGTGGTGATGATGTGTATTTAAGTTTGCTTAATTACTACCCTAGGCGTAGTTACGTAACATTTGAAGTTTCCTAATACTCTGGGAGTATTCAAGAGTAGTTCTGTTTATATTCCAGAGGCTGACATGAACGCTTCAGTTATATTTATTTCCAGTGAATATCAGATGGTATATTAATTAGCATACTACGTGTTAGATTTTAATTTTTCATTGGTGGAATGAGTGATGTTGTTGGATTGCTTAGACAAGCTGTACGGGCATCCTTGCCTTTGCATGAGCAGGATATAAGCAGCTTGTATCCTGTGAAATGGCCCCAGGTCTTAGAATTCCACTAGATCCTGTGTCCATCTGCTTAAGGAGAATTCTGTCATCTGACCAATTAACTGAATCTCGCTGCTAGCCTCTTGTCACATCTGCTTCGAGTGAAAGGATGGAGAGCTGGGTCTTTGCCAAGCTTACAAACCAGGTGGTCTGATGTTTGTTCCTGCTGGCCGATTAGCATCTCTGTGTGTCAGAATTCCGTCTTAGACTTGCTTTCATTGTAACAGGGCACCTGGTCAAGAGAAGGTAGGAAAAGAGACTTATGGCCCTCATTCCCTCTAACCATGGAAGGCTGCCGGAAGGCTAAGAACCTATTACTGTAACAGTGAACAACCATTGGTTCAGGTTTACCTGAACAAGTAGGTTAGGAGGGCAGTGGTAGCAATGAAAATGGAAAAGCAAAAATGTATGGAGGGACCCAAAGGAGATCAGAATCAACAAGATTTGATCACTGGTGGAATATGGAGGCAAATGAGAAAGGACGCAAAGGTTTTGAGGCTGGGTGACTGGGAGGAATAGGAGGTTGGGAGAGAAAGCAAACAGATTAAAATAAAGGGAAAGAGGAGCAGGAGGAGGAAGCTGACTGTGAAAGATGGGGGAGTAGCTGCCTACAGATGGAGGATGGAGTGGCCCCTCACAAGTGGGGCCTTTCACGCATGTGATGGGTGCTACCATGGTCTGAATGCTTGTGTCCCCCAAAATTCATATGTTGAAATCATAACCCCAAAAGGTGATGGCATTAGGAGAAGGGACATTTGAGAGGTGATTAGATCACTAGGGTGGAACCGTCGTGAATAGGATTAGTGCCCTTACAAAAGAGACTCTGGAGAACCACCTTGCCCCTTCCATCAGGTGAGGATATGAGAAGTCTGAGACCTCACCTCCCATGCCAGCATCCTGATCTCAGACTTCCAGCCTCCAGAACTGTGAGAAATAGATTTCTGTTGTTTATAAGCCACCCAGTCTATGATATTCTGTCATAGCAGCCTGAATGGACTAAGACAGGTGCTGACATCAACTGCACGTGACTCTGTCCATCCAGGGTCAGTCAGCCTCTTCCAAATCCGAGGGCGATTTTCTGTAGGATTCCAAGGTGTGCCTGTAGCTCACTCTCCAGGTTGCAGACTTCCTTGAACCCTCCCTTCTGTTTGGGGCCTCCTGATTCACCTCCAAAAGTCCCCCTTCAAAAACAAAAAGGGCCTCCTGCCCCATAACATAGCTTGATGCATGAAGGGAAAAGAAAGGAAAACCAAAGCCTAGAACGTGTTTTCGTTGGACGTGTCACTGTTGACACTTGGTGACGCTCTGAGTGTGAAACAACAGGGCCTTTGTGCTCATTTAGAGCTGCTTTGTTGAGCACAGTCTCCTATCTCAGCATCTTCCTGCTATTTTAAAAAACAAGTAAATAAATAAGATAAATATCACATTCTCTTTTTCTTAAATTGGCCCTGATCTCAGATCTGTTATCAATCTTCCTCTTTTTTTCCTTTTTCTTTTCTTCTCCCCAAAGCCCCCCAGTCCGTAGTTGTATATTCTAGTTGTAGGTCCTTCTGGTTCTGCTATGTGGGATGCCGCCTCAGCGTGGCTTGATGAACGATGCTAGGTCTGCGCCCAGGAGACGAACCGGTGGAACCCTGGGCCGCTGGAGCAGAGTACATGAACTTAACCACTTGGCCACAGTGCCAATATTACATTCTTTATCGTTGATGTTCATACAAGAGAACAAAAGCTAACACAAAGCACCATAACCTGGCTTTTTAGTTTTTTTGGTCATTACTTTAATTTAGACCATCAACTCTCCTGGGGACCCTTGAAATTCCTGGACCCAGTCCCCGCTGGTTCTGATTTTGTAGATATAAAAGAGAGGCTGTCTTCCCCTCTGGAGAGTCAGCTGAGTTTATGTTCAAGGAACCTTTGCTCCTTTGCTCTAGGACAGGCTACAGGCTTGAATGAAGACAGAACTTTCCTTGTGCTCTTTGCCAATGTCCATGTGGTCTCATTTGGTTGGAGCCATTCATCAGATTAGTAACAAATTGCCTTCAGGCCCAGGCTAGCTCTGTTCTCCACCAGTTCTCCCCAACTTTTCCTTTTGGCCTCAGTCTTCTGTTTCTAAATTGACCTTGACAGACTTAGAAGGTGCCTTGGAGATATTTCTGTGCCCAATGAACAACTTATCTTTGCGTGAGGCTCTGCCCAAGACAGCTGATGGGTGAGAGTATGGTCTGGGGTTCTGAAAGTCATGCATTAAGAAGAAACTGACCAGGGAAAGACTTTGGAAAAGGAATTGCTAGGGTTATCTGAGGGAGGTGCAGCAGAATCTGATTTTGAGGCATAAAAACACAGCTTAGAGGAGAGCGTTGGAGAGGTTGCCGACTTTATTCCCATTTTTATACTTTCTTTCTTCTTGCTCAAAGCTTAGCTTCCAGGTGAAATGTAAATATTCCTGGGTGGGCTGTATAGATCTTCTTAGACCCTTATACCTCAGTGTGAATGAGTCTATCAGATCCTTTCCTGAAACCAGGAAAGAAAAAGAGAATGATGATTGGATAAGAAAAGCAGAAGGGGCTGGAGGTGGTTGGGGGCCTAGAAGACAAACTCTGGCTCTTCAGCAACTCTGCCTGGATGTGGGGAGGGCTCAGGCCACACAGGAGGTGACACAGAGCAGGCTGAGGACACAGGGACCTGGGATGACATGTCCTTTGGGGACTGTTTTACATGAAGGCCTTCAGCTTAAACGGCTATAGGCGCATCTCCAATACCTTGAAAGTCTTTACCTTTTTGGTGTCCCTCAGCACTGTTTTTTTAAAACATGGAGAAACTTTAGTAGTGAGCTGAATGTTTATATATAAATTATGCAAGAAATTAAATTGTCGTCACTGACTCTAGACTTTTTTATTATGGTAAAATATGCATAAAATTTACCATTTTAATTATTTTTAAGTGGTTATTTTTAATTTAATTATTTTTAAGTATTATTTCAAATGGCATTGGGTACATTCACATTATTGTGCAACCATCACCGCTGCCCATCTCCAGAACTTTTTTATCATCCCATACTAAAGCTTTGTACCCACTAAACACTAACTCTCCGTTCGCCCTCCCTCCAGTCCCTGGTAACCGCTGTTCTACTTTCTGTCTCTATGAATGACTCTAGAATTTTATGATATGGATCCTCCAAAATGCAGACCGCTTGCTCATGCCCTGTAAGTAATCCCTCTCTCCTTGGATAGAATCAATTGCCTTCTCTGCTATGTTTTCCACTGTTTTAGCCATTTGTGTCTCCAAGAGCCCTTGGTTAAAGGGTCATCTTCTCTTTTACTTTTCCCAGCCAGAAAGCAAAACCTGCTTACCTATCTAGAGAAATCCGTGGGTTTTACAATAAAGGAGTAGAAGAAACTGGTTTCTCCCAGCAGGCCCAGGAATCCAGGTAATCCCGAACGAGTGCCTAAGACATGGTCCTTGGTCCCTGGGCCAATTGTGAGCTGTTACCCCTGGATTTTCCTCCCATTCCACCTCTTCTCCAGAAGATCCCAAGACCAACAAACAACAGTAACATGAAACAGCCTTGGTAATGTCTACACCCTAAACCCTCCGCCATCACAGGGCTTTCCCCTCCACCTGCTTTGAATACAAGCCCTTTCTGCTTCTGCCTTTGTCCTTCGCCTGACGTCTCCCATCTTCATCTGGTGGGTGCTGAAGAGAAAGGCCCTGGGGCCCACTGTGTATTTGTAGGAGAGTTAGATCAGGTTTCTCCAATTAGGAGCTGAGTGTCTTGGCAGGTAGTTGGTGGGCCTACTAATCTGATTAGTCTTGAGACTTCTCTGGGCAGCTCTGGTTGTTTAGCCACACACAGGATGCTTGTGACCCATCTGATTTAAAAACCACAACAGATAGCAAGGTAGATCCCTCCAGCTTGACGGTAAATTGGCTCTCTCACCAGCCCTCTAGCTTTTAGGGAGGCAGGTTCAAGGTAGCTAATAAGTAACTTGGTTGTAATTTTTATTTAGCTACGTGAACTTAACAGGCAGCTTAATTGCAGTTGCATAAGTGAACCATGTAATCACAAATTGGGCCCTTTACATCTGTCACCTGCCACCATGAGAAGTGCTCTGAGCAGGGATCCTTATTTTCGTTTGGGTTAATACTGAATCAAAGGAGTTTTTGAAACCAGAGATGGCAAGTGGGCAAGGTGCAATTTTTTTTGAACTCAGAAACCTTAAGATCCAGTCTTCCCTGACCCAAACTGCAATTCCCCTGTTGCCTTCTGGATTCCTCTGTTAATTTGTCAATGGGTCTCTAAATCCCAGCTACGGAGTATTGATCGACCTCCTTGTGTAATTACCCACTGGAGTGTGTTCTCAACCAATCAATTTCACTCCTCAAATGCCAGCGTCCTGCTTCTGGGGGAGGAGGGGATCAATTAATCCTTGTTTGCTTTTTAATTCCTGTTTCGAACACAGTGCATTCACACACAGGTTAATTTTTAAATCCACTCTCCTCTTACTTCACTGCTTTCTTTAATTCACCCTGGAAACCTCAGTGACACTAAAACCCTATCAACCTCTGCTTATTGCTTATGCAGCCTCATTAAATAGCTTAGCAAATACCTGACTTGGTCATTTCCCAGACTTCTGCTGGTAGCAATCGTCCAAAGTCCCTTAATTTTCCTATGCCTGTCTGAAGTCTCTTCGGGCAGAGGTTTTCAGGAACTGCTGACACCTCCCTGTCTTAACCTGGCATAGGAGGGAGGGGGAGTTCTTCTTTCTGTGTGCCATCTGAGGGCCTGATCTTTCTCAGCAGATCCAGCAAATCTGTAAGCCCAGATCCGATTGAATTTTAAGGGACTTACGAAGCAAGAATATGTATAACGTATCAGGAGCCTATAGAGACAGAGAAGAGCTATATAGGTACACTTTCTTTGGTAATGACCTTTCTAAGAAGGCACATAAAGAAAACCTTACCCTTTTCATTTGATGCTAATTTTTACTTAAATTTTGGCTTGAATTGTTTAGATAACATCAGGAATGGCAGTATGACAGTTGCCAGAGGAGAAAGGCGACCCTTCTATTCCTCACCTCCCATCCCTGAGCCTCCGACCTAGCTGAGAGTCCAGGAGTCCACCGGTTGGGGCTTTAGATGCATTGAGTCCAAGCACGGTGAGCTGATCTTCCAGCCTATGGAAGAGATCTCTTGAAGGTCTGGACTGGTTTGATTCTGGTGAGCTGTCAGCCATGTTTGAACACATTGGCTTCCAGTGCAGTCTGCTTAGGCATAACCTTGAAGTCCAAGATCAGTCAGAAAAGCTTTAAGGAGCTCTATTGGGAATCTTTTACAGCAGCTGAGCAGTCTGCCTGTATTTGGCTAATGTGTGTTTCCTTTCGCCTGATAGAGTGCAAAATGCCTTCAAACCCAGGAAAGGATCCCCTGGGGACGGGCGTCCTCCGTGCTTTCCCAGGATATTAATGCCGTGGGATTTGGCAGCTTTAAGCTTCTAAGCAGTTCTGAAACTCCAGCTAGGAAGCAGCCATTCGACCTTTGGGGTCTTTGATCTTGTATTTTTCTGCTGGAATGTTTAATATGATAGTTAAAAATAAACAGACTAATGGATGCTTTTCATAAAGCCATGCATAAATATCAGAAAACACCTAGGCAAAAACAATTTCCACTCCCTTCTAGCAACACAGAGAAAGGCCAAGCAGAGACTCAAAACAAGGCTTCCAATCTCCCTTTCTGATCAGGTACAGCTGCTCCCCACGTCCCACAAGCCATGACTAATGCAAATCTGACCCATGCAAATTGTTCCAGAAGGTGCTGATAGCATGTTAGAGATGTGGAAAAGGTTTCATTACGCATGAAGACACACATTCAGCTGGAGCATAGACTAATGCCATGAAGCAAGGGCTCAGGGGAGGCGGCAGCTCCCAAGAGGAAAGTCTTTTTGCTTCCAGGGTTATGGGGCTCCTGTGGGGTTTCTCACAGCACCAATTCGTGTTATTTCTGGGATGTCTGTATCTTTACCCTCATATCCCTCCTATCTTGTCCAAAAAGCCACCAGGAGAGAACAAGAGTGGAGGGCCATTTGCGAAACTAAGATAATTGATTTAGAGTAAAAAATAAAATGCTAAACCCTTAGGAAGGGGCCAGAGTCCTTCTTCTATTGCATATGAAAACATTTTGGTGACTTCGACAGTAAAAACTATTTTAAATGATATTATACATATAAGTGTTTGTGTTATAGGTTCTGCACCTTTAAAATCCAGGATGATAACTTAGCAATTTTGACATGCAAAATCTGAGTTGTACAAAACCGTCTGGAAGGGCACAGATGCATGAACAGGATGGAACAGTGTGCAGTTACTGGGTGGTTGACTGAGACTGAAGGCATCAGTGTATCAGTGACTCAGCTTGAAACTAGAAGGGTAGAAAAAAATCCTGTATACCTACAAACATACATATCTATACACACATGAACACACATTTATTTGCTTGTTTGCTTATTTATTTAACGTCCTCTGTCTTAGCTTGGATTCCCTAAGAGAAGAGCCTAAGAAAGGCTTCCCAGCCAGTAACCTACTTGGGAGTGGACCCAATCCCAGGGAGCAGGAGTGAGAGACAGAACAAGGGGACAGAGCAGGGAAAGCCAAAACAAAGATGCATTACCCAGCTGGTCACAGCCTCAAGCGTCTGCTGCTTGGTCCTGCTGAAACCTTTGGAGAAGCCTCATGAGACACTCAGAACTGGCTGCCCAAGGGACAAAAGGGGGACATATTTATCCAAGAGTCCTCCACCATTGGTCAAAATGGCCGCCTGATCACCCCCAGCCCTCTCTGGATGGCTCATGTGAGAGTAGAGCAGCCCCTTGTCAGAGAAGATGAGGGCCAGAAGCAGGAGCTACAGGGAGAAGGCCTGGGATGAGGTGTTCTCTGGCTGTATCTGTGGGAAGCTGGGCAGAGCCTGAGTGACCTGGTTGCCATAGCAAAGGCTGGAGCACCGGACGAGGCCAAGAGGAATCAGAAGTGATGGCTCACAGACGTGCCTGATACACTGCTTTTAATAGGAAGTATGGGAGAAGGACACTAGAATGCTCTAGGCTTTAGAGTAGAGTGGAGTGGGGTTATCATGAGCAGGAGGCCATATCCAAACCCCAAACCCAGCACATGGCTTGACAAGTAGAAATACGTTTAAAGAGACACAAGATTTGTTTGGTTACTGGCATCTGAACTCTAGGGAAAATATATTGAAAATTGGGAGCCTCTTGGAAATTTGAGAATTGTCCTCAGAACAAAAAGTGCTACTCCTTCAGCTGTTAATTTAATCAATTGAGTAAGAACTGGGGCTGAGTAAGGGGCAAGTCCTAGAGTAGCCGTCAGAGATATGGGACATCAGCAGAACTCAGTTGAGCCTGAACTGTGGGTTGAGTTTGCTGTTACCTGAGACATCTGATCCGGAAAAACTTTGTTTATGAAATGACATGAATATGAAACGATGCCTTAGTATTGTGCAATCTCCCTGCTGGAATGGTTCTGAGGTATTTTAAGGCTTACCTCTCTTTTTTTTAACTAAAAATAATTTTTTTGCGGTGAAGACACTTAACATGAGATCTATCTTCTTAACAAATTTTAAGTGTACAACACACTATTGTCAATTATAGGTGCAATGTTGTGCAGCGGATCTCTAGAGCTTGTTCATCTTACTTAAGTGAAACTTCATGCCTTTGGTTAATAACTCCCCATTTCTCCTTCCCCTCAGCTTCTGGTAGCCACCATTCCACTCTCTGATTTTATGAATTTGACTATTTTGGATACCTCATATCAGTGGTATCATGCAGTACTTGTCTTTCTACGTCTGGCTTATTTCACTTAGTACAATATCCTCAAGGCCCATCCATGTTGTCACATATTGCAGAATATTTGAGTGGGCCTCAGCTCCCTTTCTTAGGGACAAGAAAACCCAGGAACATGAGAGAGGAAGTGATCTGTGCAAGCTCCTGCTGCTCCTCGGTAAAAGAGGCGGGAACTAGAACCAAGTAGTTAGTCAGGAATTATGTCCCACGACAAGAAAGAGAACAACATCTTGAACAAATTGGGGTTTGTTTTGCCTCCTGTGATAGAGGCCTAGAGGCAGACAGTTGCTGGTGTAGGTTCAGTGGTTAGGGATCTCTGACTCTCTGGCTTTTGCCTCAGGGCAATTACAAGATGCCCCAGGAATGCAGCCTTGTGTAGGGGAAGGCAAGGCCTCAAAAGGCCCCTCAGCAACTTCTGCATAAATTGTATTTGTCATAATTGTCTCATATGGCCACCCTTCAATGTGAGGGAGGTTGGGAAATATAATTTTTTTAGCTGGATGTGTTACCATCCTAAGTTAAATCAGGCCTCTCTAGCAAGGGAGAAGGGGAGAAGGGATGTTGAGTACCTGACAGGGTTTAGAACACACTACCCCAAAATATGGCACCTTGGCATATTGAATATTTTCAGCTGAAGGAATGAAGTGCAAGAAGGACTCTCTGACCTCTCCCATCTGCCCTGAAGAAGGTCTTATGACCCTCGCGTGAGAGGTGCCCTCCCCATACCTGGAGGAAAGGAGCATACTCATCTCTGAAGACAGAGAGGCCAAGAGGAATAGGAAAGAGCAAGCCTTGCTAACAACTCCCAAACCCCATCCCTGTTTACTACCCTTAGCTCATACCCTTTTTCCTCTCATGTTTTTCCACAGCTTTCCACTCTTCATCAGACATGATATAAAAACACTCAGGTTTAACCATTTCTTCAGGTCTCTATTTCCTTATGAAAGTTCCTGTGTTACATAAAACATATCAAATAACTTGGTATGCTTTTCTCTTGTTAATCTGTCTTTTGTCAATCCAATTTACAGCCCCAGTCAGAGAAGCAAGGAGGGTAGTAGGAAAAAGAAGCTTTCCTCCCCTACACAGGCATCCGGTATTCTCCTCTTGAGTGGGCCAACAGAAAACCATTTGTGTTTTCTTCCTCCTGGATATTTGAGAAGAGGTAGATGTGATGAAAAACTGTAATAAATGTGCCAACTTGCAGTCTCTCTGTGATGCTTGGCTCCATTTACCACTGAAAATCCTACTAAACACTGGACCTTGCCTTGTGTTTCCAGCAGAAATTCTTTCCTGTGGGATCAGTGTTTTAATAAAACAATAGATATCACAGGGCTCCCTTTTAGATAGGAACTTCCTCCTTCTTATCTCCCCAAGAGACTGGAAAAAGTCGGATTAGCTGGTCCCTAGAAGAAGTTAGAGATAATGGCATAATATCCAGAGATTGAATTGGGAACAATTAGGAACAATTTTCATGTGAGCAGCTTTGTTGCTTTGAGACTATATTTTGGGCTCACTATGAAATGCAGAGGCTAAGATGTTCATTTGCATCAGGAAAGATACAGATGGGCATTCCATATACATGTTTCTGCCTAAAATTGCAATAGCTACAGAAAGCAAGTAACACAGGAAAGAAAATAACTGGAATAAATAAAATGCAAGAAAGTCAAGAAATGAGGGTGAAAGCAGAGAGCAGCTTCTTTTGAGGCCAAATTCTGGAACTTCATGTTGTTTATTTCCCTCCTCCAGAGGCTGGCGTCTGCAGACGCCAATAGACATGGTGAACTGGTTTGTGTTTCCAGGGATTTTGAATTAGAAAATTCTTATTTGTCAAAATGTAATGGCTTTCTCATGCCACAGACTGGGAGAAAGTATTTGCAAAACACATATCTCACAAAGGACTTGTATTTAGAGTATATATGTCACTTTTAAATAATAAGAAAATAAACAACTTAGTTTAAAAATGGGCAGAAAATCTAAATAGGAAACTTCACCCTAGAAGATGTACAAACGGCAAATAAATACACGAAATGACACGCAACACCTTTAATCATCAAGGAAATCCAAACTAAAACTGCAATGAAATAACACCATACATTCCCTAGAAAGGCTAAAATGAAAAACATGGACAGTGCCAGGTGTTGGTGAGGGTGTGGAGCCACTGGAACTCTCATGTACTCTTGGTGGGAATGTAAAATGGCGCAGCCACTTTGGAAAAGTTTAGAAGTTTCTTTTGAAGTTAAACAAACACTTACTATATGACCCACTAATCCCACTTGTTATTGTTCATAACAAACTGGAAACAAGACAAATGTCCATCAACTGGCGAATGGATAAATGCATTGTGGTCAATCCATACAATAGAACATCACTCAGCAATGAAAAGGAAGGAACTGCTAATACAACCAACAACATGGATGAATCTTGAAAGTATTATTCTAGTGATAGAAGCCAGACACAAAAGACTAAATGTTGTATGATCCTATTTATATGAAGTTCTAGAAAAGGCAAACCTAATGGTGAAAGAAAGCAGCTCACTGGCTGCCAGGGGCTGCAGGTAGGGAGAGCGGATTGACTGCAAAAGGGCATAAGGGAACTTTTTGGGGAGACAGAAATGTTCTATATCTTGACTGTGGTAATAGTAGGCAACTACACACATTTGTCAAAACTCATCAAACAGCACGCTTAAAATGATGAATTTTAGTGTATAAGTTATACTTTAATAAAGTTGATTAAAATGTTACACGCTCCTGAGTATTGTTGACACCTCAGCTATTGGAAAGGACATCAAAGGGGAGCCATTTGTCAACCTGGGGGTGTGGCTTGGGGATCCTCAAGCTTGCAGAGGGCGCACAGGATCAGCTTCCAGTACAAGAGCCATAAACTTGAGCCTTGACACTTGGGAACTTTCACACATCGGAGCTCAGTTCAGAGCTGGGTCAAGGAGGAAGGGACAGAACCAGAGGCACGGCCTCCCTGATGAATTCTCAGTCATAGAGATAAACGCAAATAAAAAGGATATAAACATGAACCCATGTTAAAGATTTTATTCTACTCATAATGGCAAAATCAGGCAGATATTATAACCAGTAAAGAATAAGATGAAGAATAAAATAAAAAAGAGTAAAGGAATGTTTAAATGAATGTGCCAGTGGGGGCAAAATTAGGTTTTGCACAAGGGCGAAGGTCGTCCTTCCATCAGACAGAATTCATTTGTATGTCTATAGACAAGAATTGCTATTACCTACCTTCACGCAGTTGGAAAATAGTTCCCATAGAATCAGAATAAGGGCATGGGGAAGGGCATGCTATAGACAATGTCTAGGTTTCCATTGAAACACAGATTTTTCCCTACCTGGGGACTCTGGAAAGATTTCCTGGAACCACGCTGAAAAGCAGCTGCCTTTTTGTTGTAGATTTTGCCACTGCTTTTTATCTTTCTCTCCGGCTGCATCTCTACTCTCACAGTGAACACTGCAGCAAAACTCCTTTTCCTCCTGCAGAACTCATTTGTTAAAGAACACTTCAGTGGGATACAGATTTATTTTTCTGAACACCTTGAATAACTTTGCTGCCCCAAGTACCAAGTAGTCTCCTGTATACCCATCATATTCATGCTGCTGCTTCCGAATGTCATCACCCTGGTGAGCATGAAGAGGCAGAGCTAAGCCAAAGCACAGCATTTGCTCAAGGTAGGGTTCTTACCTCTCGAAACCATTCCATCCCCCCATTCGCCAGGCTCCAAAGACCAGAAGAGGGTGATAAATCTCACTAATAGCCACATTTTCACAGCTTTGGAACATAAATGCTCCCTTGCAAAACTTATGTATTTTCTTGGATCAATTTTTATCACAAATCCTCCTCCCCATACTAATAGCTCTGTCTATAAAAGGAGAATTGAAATAAACTTCCTACATAACTTTTAGAATTATACGGAGGCCCCAACAGCCAAATATCTGAATAGAATACACGTGATTTTCAAGCTAAATTTGTGTTGTTGTTAGAGTATAATGATTAAGAGCAGGAAAAGTAATTGGACATACTTTGGATTAAATCCTTGCCCTACCACATACTGTATGACCTTTAGCAAACTACCTAACCTCCACAAGTCTTGGTTTTCTCTGCACAATGGAAATACCACCAACCTTACAGGGTTGTTGTTAGGATTAAATGCAAATGCTTATAAAGCACTAAGGATAATGCCTGGAAGATAGTGAGGGGGGTTGAAATAATCAACTGTAAATTGCATGATCTGGGCAGGGGTGGGGAGCACAGAATTATCTGTTTTGTTCACTGTGCTACCACAGTGCCTGTCTGATTTTTATATTAAGGTTTAAATATGTATAGAATGAAAGCCAATGCATGCTGTTATCATTGCAATCTTATATGTGGTCTATTTATGTAATGAACTACATCACCATATCTAATAGCTTGAACTTTAAACTCCTCTCTAAGCACCACCTTCTATTTGTTTTTCTTATATCTCTAGGACTGCAGTCCTTTATATTCTCAGCTATCGATACTTCTCCATAATTACTTTGTTTATTCTGCTCATGTATCCGGTAAGGATTTCTTCAGCACCCCACTGTGCCAAGCACTGGGCTACGCAGTAGTGAACAGATAGTTGAAGAAAATATGATTCCTGCCCTCAAGTTGCTCATAATCTAGTGGGGCAAGAAAGTCAAGACAAACAGTGATGACAATGCAGATATTCCATAATATGGGTGAGGACAGGGTGTCTGGTAGCTCATAAGAAAGGCTGCTACTGGTGAAATGTCAGACACAGAAAGACAACTACTACATGATCTCACTTTATGTGGAATCTAAAAAAGCTGAACTCATGGAAACAGAGACTAGAATGGTGGTTACCAGGGGCTGCAGGGTGGGAGAAATGGGAGATGTTGGTTATAAGGTACAACCTTCCAGTTTTAAGATGAATAAGTTCTGGGGATCTAATACACAGGATGGTGATTGTAGTTAATCATACTGTGTTATATACTTGAAAGTTGCAAAGAGAGTAAATCCTAAATGTTCTCACCACAAAACAGAAATGGTAAATATGTGATGGGAGGGAGGTGTTAGCTTATGCTATGGTGGTGATCGTTTTGCATAGTATAAGTATATCAAATCAACATGTTGTACATCTTAAACTTACACAGTGTTATATGTCAATTATATCTCAATAAACCTGGAAAAGAAAAAACAAAGTTTCTACCTTATCCTGGAGGTGGATCAAAGGAAAGTCTTCTTAGAGGAGGTGATGCTTGAGCTGAGTCTTGAAAGATGATAGTCATTGGCCAGGAGGAACTGGACAAGGGCATTCCAGGTAGGGGGCATGTTGAAAGATACAAAGACATGGACAGTAGATCTTGTTGGATTGAACGCAGGTGTACCTGGTGATGTTGAGATGTGAGATCAGAGAAGAAGTAAGGGTCAAATCCTAAAGGTCTTGATAGTCATGTTAAGAACTTTGAGCTGTATAATGAAGATCGAAGTGAGCTCTGAGTTATTTAAAGCTGGAGGGGACACAAACCAATGTGCATTTAGAAATAAAATTCTAGTGGCAGTATAACCTAGAAGAGGCAAGATTGTATGTAGAGAAATCGTTAGGAGGAAATTGTAATTGTTAGTGAGAAATTAGGAAGGCCAGAACTGAGGCAATTACGGAGGGATGAGTTCGCCGCTTTAGGAAGTAGAATTTGGTGATCAGTTTGGGGTAGGAGTGAGTTAAGTAATGTGGGAGGAAAAGTCTAAAAGGACCTCCAGGGTGGTTGGCTTGACTATTATTATCATAAACAAGGAAAACAGATATTAGAAGAAGAGTATTGGGAGAAAGAAAGCATTTAGCTTTGAACACCTTGCTTTTGTTGAATATGTGCAATATCTAAGTGAAAACTTCCTGTAGGCAGATGACTAAATGAGTGTAGAGCCTGAAAAAGAAGATCATAGACAGAGATTTCTCTGTCGTTGGCAAAGCTTTATGTGGTAGAAAAAACCTTGAGTATGGATAATATTACCCAGGATAAATATGGAGGACATGGAGAGGAAGACCAAGGATGGAACCTAACGGAACATTAAAAAGTGGGAGAAAAATGAAAAACAAAGAACCAGCAGATGAAACAGAAAGAGTGGCTAGAAGTAGAAGGAGAAACAGTAATGTGAAAAATGGAAAGAGATTTTTGAAGCAAGGAGTCATTAATAATCTGAATTATTCTATAAAGATGAAAAAACAGTAAGGCTTGGGTAGAATTCACTGTACTTGGTCATTACTAAGTTGTGGTCATGTTATTACGGGTAATTTAAGTACAGTGATGGGGAATGATGATCCTCTGGTCTAGGAGTGAATTGGAGGTGAGGAGATGGAGAGCAGGTAGTGACCACCACTTCCAGATGCTTGACTGAGAAGACAGGAAAGGGAGAGTGTGAGAGCTAGATGAGGATGTGGGGTCTAAGGAGGGTTGTTACCGTTGTGGAAAAAGATCCCAGGAAAGAGCCATACTAAGAGCCTTCGTAGAAAGGAAGCTGAGGGAGATGATGAACGCTCTAACCAAAGCAATGTTTCAGGCCTGGACTTGTATGTATTGTCTGACATAGAACAATATAGGATTCTTATTGCAGGAATCAAGGGAGATGGTGAACCATGAGGGCAAAACTGATGGGTCTGGAGGAAAGGAGAGTCTTGAGGGCATGTTTTCATTCTGTCACTCAGGCTGGCGTTAAATGATGGAGCACAGGGCTGGGTGATGTAGCACCCTGGTCTGAAAGGCACAGACTTCCAGCTTGCTGCTCATGCTCTTTAAGAACCTGTTTGTACACAATGCAAGGTTTGTCTGGGAAGGTAAGGCTCCCCTGGCTCTGATACATGATGTGGTCCTTCCTCTCTGTTCCCAGCATCATGGGCAGCACAAGGAACACGTTTTCCTCTCCTAAATGGGAGGCCTGAGAACAGATTGAGGCACCATTGGCAACCCAGAGGGATTATTCAAATTTGACTTCACTTTCGGTGTAACAAGATCCTTGGGTTTTATGAGCACATTTTAGAATCATTTTTGGGTAGTTATGGAAATCACAGCTGGATTTGAGTTTCAGGGTGAGAAATTATAGATAATTTCTGGTATTTCGGTTCTGTTTCCATAAAAGTCTAAAACATTTTAAATTGTCGATTTTTGCCAAGAATCTGGACAATAACTCCAGATTGTTGACACTTCTTGTCTAAAATTGCAATTTACTTGTGTTTCTGGTGACATTTAAGGTGTCTTGACCAGTGCTGTGGATATAATGTGACCATCACCCCACATTCTTGAGCAGGTCTGCTCAGTTTGTCAAGTTGTCCTTTTCTCCTATCACTACCTGGAGCTGTATGAAGTCATTTAGAAGCTGTACTCTTGGTTCAAAAGGGGTGGAAAATCACATTTTCCTTGGTTTTCCAAGGAATTTTGCTCATTTGGTAACTTGGAGCTCTCATTGTGGCCGCCAGACCAAGACTGGTGTGAAAGGCCAATGATCTAACTTAAGGAGGTTCTGCTCCATCAGGTCAAGGCCCCACAGGCCAGAGAAACTCCCTGAGCAGGCTGAATTCACACATTGGGAATCTGGGAAACTTTCAGGCATGGCATGGCAAACTGTGGGCCCAGGACTTCACTTGTGAGTGCAAAAAGCAGCACTTCACTGGAGTGCAGGACTGGGTTCTGGGCCTGGACCTGCCCTCTTCTCGCTGTGAGTCTTTGGGCTGATGCTTACTCAAGCGTAAAATAGGGGCTCTTAGGAGGATCAAATTCCTCTTATATTCAACCACACTTTATTGAGTGCCTTTTAGGTACCAGTCACTCTTGAGATGGTGAGGACACAATCATGATCAGGATGGATGTGGCCCCTGCACTCATGGAGCTGATGGTTAGTTGGCGTGAAATTGTGTTGGCAATGGACTGTGACTCAATCAGTGAATTGGTTTGCTGATGCTGCTGGAACAAAGTACCCAAAATTGGGTGGCATATCAGGAATTAATTTTTTTTTTTAAAGATTTTTTAATTTTTTTCCTTTTTCTCCCCAAAGCACCCCGGTACATAGTTGTATATTCTTCGTTGTGGGTCCTTCTGGTTGTGGCATGTGGGACGCTGCCTCAGCGTGGTTTGATGAGCAGTGCCATGTCTGCGCCCAGGATTCAAACCAACGAAACACTGGTCCGCCTGCAGCGGAGTATGCAAACTTAACCACTCTGCCACGGGGCCAGCCCCAGGAATTAATTTTTTCACAGTTCTGGAGTCTAGAAGTCCAAAAGCAAGTTGTTAGCAGGGCTGGGCTCCTTCTGAAGGCATTAGGGAAGAATCCTGCCTTACCGGTACTTGCTGGCAATCCTTGGTGTTCCTTGACTTCTAAACGTATCACTGCAATCTTTGCCTCCGTCTTCACATGGCCCTATCCTCTGTGTGTATGTATCGCTGTGTCTAAATTTGCCTCTTCTTATAAGAACACCAGTCATATCAGACTTAGGTCCACCCTAATCCAGTATGACCTCATCTTAACTTGATTGTATTTATAGGCTCTATTTCCAAATAAAGTCACATTCACAGGTTCTAGAAGAAATGAATTTTAGGGGAGGAGGGACAATGTTCAACTCAGGATAGTCAGTTTGTAGCTTTTGAGTATATCACAACACTAACAGGAGGATTTGATGTCCCCCAAGGGTTGGGAAAATGATTTGTATGTTGCCCTTACTATTGAGGAATAAATGGCAGTGAGCTAGTTGCATGACCACCTCGTACACTTGAGGAAGAAGGAAGTCAGCGTTAGGTAATGGGTTGCTATTCTGGGAATACTTTCCCCTGAATTCCTCTGGAACAGCTAGACACGACAATTCACCCTCTTCATGTGCTAATGTTGAGAAAGTCACTTGCACATAACACACACAAATAACATCTCTTCACCTGCCCCGGAGCGGTGGACCCTCTGCTATGGTATCTATGAAAGATGATTACAAGCCCTGGTTCTGTTGGATTTGTCTTGAAATAAATAGCTAACTTTTGGTGTATTCATATAAGGTTAAAAAGTTCTCTAAGGACAGACAGATTTCATTCTAGGGAGGGGACTGTCTGGTAAAAAAAGTCTTGATAGGTGAATGGGAAGAAAGAGTTGGAAGCTAGTGCACTGTTGGCATGCGCTAAACAGCTGTACAAGTTGCTAAAATATTTAAATGCTTCCATGCAGTTGTTAAATAGCCACTGGCAGCTTTTTATAATTTTAAAAAGTAATTGTTTGTAATCTAATGGAATAAATTTTACACAGAGAGTAGACACAGTAAAGGTCTTTGGAGAAGGTGGGTAGGGAAGAAAAGAAGACATTTGCAGAGAACATGACGCACGTGGGAGATACACAGGTAGCGTGGACTTTGGTGCAATAAAACTAAGTAAACTACGTCACTGCTCTGTGATAAACAGACTCAGATAACAGTCCGTTAATAAATCAATACCTGCAAGAACCATTTACAGGACAAAGACAGCTCCACATCTTGCACCATGCAGCTCTACCAGCGTTTTCTTTCCTTATCAAATCTTCACTCTCTATGCTCAGTCATTGTATCTTAAATAATTATATTAGTATAAACTTTTAAAAGCCTATCTACCCACTAATGTAAAAGGGGAATTAATTTATTCCATTAAATTTAACTTAATGCACTGATTAGTAATCAGATTTCTTGGTAGAAGAAGCTTTTTTGCGTGTCTATCTTAAAATGAACAAAATGGGTAGTGCAAATTAGGGTGTTGAAATCTGGTACGTTACCCATTTGAGTGCGTATGTTGTCTGTGTTAAAGAATTTTTTAACCAGTAAGCATGTAATAATATTCCCGATGACCATTGTAGTGATGATAACAGTGGCAACCCTAGACAGTATTACAGAGCTTCCTCTGTGCCAGGGGCTGCCCTAGGCCCATAGCATATATTAATTCTTTCAACCCTTATAACAACTGATGCAATTTCTATCAATTTTATCCCCATTTTAAGTAAGGAAATTGAAGCCCTGAGAGGTTGAGTAGCCTGCCCTGGGGCACACAGCTAGTCCGCAACAGAGAAACAATTTAAACTCAGGCAACTTGGCTCAGTCTTACAAGAGCGAAATTTGAATCAAACTCTCCCATCCCCAGAACCATCAGAAACTACAGACCATGGGAAAGCACTGGTCTGCCTTTGCTATGCTGTGTTCTGTGCTGGTGCTGCCTCTGCTGGTATCCTTGCCCTGACTCAATTACCCACTTAGCTGCCCAGACCGGCAGCCTCAGGGTGCCCGGTCCCTGTCTGTTTCTTACAAACTCTGTTCACTTTGTGAGCAATGCATTTACTTTCTTTCTTATTGAAAATAATGATGTTTAGTGATATCAAATTTCCATTCAAATAACACTGTAGAAGAAATTTGAACATCTAGAATCAAATTAGCATCCTTTTCACTGAACTCAACTTGCATTAACTCATATTTTTAAAAACAAAAACTTGTCTATCTTTCTTAAAAATATCTTTTTCCAAACACAGATGAATGGGTAAACAAAATGTGGTATATATGCAAAGAAGTATTGTTCAGTCTTAAAAAGGAAGGATATTCTGACACACGCTACAAACACGGATGAACCTTGAGGACATTATGCTAAGTGAAATAAGCCAGTCACAAAAAGACAAACATTGTGTGATTCCTCATATATGAGATACCTACGGTAGTCAAAGTCATAGAGACAAAAAATAGAATGGTAGTTGCCAGGGGCTTTAGGAAGGGAGAATGGGGAGTTCCTGGTTAAGGGGTACAGAGTTTCAGAGGGGAAGATGGAAAAGCTCTGGAGATGGATGGTGCTGACGGCTGCTCAACAGTGGCTAACAGTACTGAACTGTACACTTAAAAATGGTTACAATGGTAAATTTTGGGGGCTGGCCTAGTGTCATGGAGGTTAAATTTGTGAGCTCAGCTTCGGTGGCCTGGGGTTTGCAGGCTCAGATCCCAGGTGTAGACCTACACGCTGCCCATCAAGCCATGCTGTGGCACATTCCACATACAAAATAGAGGAAAATTGGCACCATTGTTAGCTCAGGGCCAGTCTTCCTCACCAAAAAAGGGAAAACAAAACAAGACGGTAAATTTTTATGTTATATGCATTTTACCACAATTAAAAAAAGAATTTAAATGATGAAAAGTAGCGTGTGTTTATGCAAACAAAAATTTCAAACTGTATAAAGTAAAAGGTAGAGCTCCCCATGTCCTTCTCACCCCACCATACCAGAGGTAAAATTGTTAAATTTCTGGTCCCATGCTCTGGACTTTTCCATGTGTATACAAGGGTGTGTGTTTATGTGCATATATGTGTATTCCTTCTGAATTCTGTTCTGTGCTTTGATTTTTGCACTTTATTTCACTGTATACAGCTGTCCAGTTTGTCACTATACCATAACTTATTTAATCTGTGCCCCATGGATGAGTGTTTAGGCTCTTTCTATTTTTATTGTTGTTCTTTTGCCGTCACAAAAACCTCTATGATGCACGTCTTTTGAATATCCAAATAAGTCACTTTTAATCTTTGCCTTAGTACCTTGCAGACCTTGAATAAGTAAAAATTGGCAAGCTTTGCCAATTTGTACAGTAAAAGGGGAGTGTGAGGGAGAGAAAAAGTAGACAGACAATGGATGAGGTCCTGGTTCTGACAGAAGAGAGCTTTTTAGTCAGGTCTCAGTTGAGGAGCAGAGTGAACCCCTCCTCTCAGCACAGATTCCTGAGGTGATACGACTGCATTTTTAAAAACCTGTTCATGGGAAGCCTCCAAATTCTCTTCTGTTCCATGGAAGAATGAGCAGGGAAGATATTTTCTGTATTCTGTGAGGAAACCCCTCCTTGGGGACATAACTTTTTCTTTGGAAGGCTTTCCTGAGGCTTAGGCCTGAATTAAGTACCAGCTGTGTGTTTAACCTTCTCCTCAGCAGGGCCTCATGGTACTTGGAGAAAGGCACTAGAAGATTCCGTGGGTTGGGTTTTGAGTTATCATGACTTCATTCCCAAAGGAACTAATCTGTTAAATCCTGTAGTTGCTCCCACAATCCTTCACTTTCAGAATTGGATCACTTCCAGAATAACTTTCATGGAGTTGAAGGCCATACATTAGTATCTACTCCTCTGAGTGTCCCCGGCACCAAATCCTTAACGCCATCCTCACTGTTCTACAACCGTGAGGCATGATGAAAAGTTGGAAGCATAGAGCATGAAGGCAGGTTGAAAATGAAAGCAAGCACGTCTCTGAGGAGGAATTTATGACTTGAGACATGTATTTCTGAGAAGTTATGGCCTGTTGTCTTCCAGGATGTGTTTAGAGGCTTCTGATGACATAAAAAGCACATGGAAAGATTTATCTTGAGGAAAGAGTAAAGATCCCTATCTTGTTTAGGGTGGGGAGTTGGGGAGAGGAAACAGGCCTCCAGCCATCAGTCCCAGAGGAAGAGTGTCTCAGGTTACCAAGGCGACTTCCCACACATCCAAGATGATGTTCTCCCAGCGTGGCTCATCCTACCCTCTCATTGCCATCAGCCAGTTCGTTTCCACTTGGTGCCTCTACCTTCAAACCATTACACAACTCTCCCGTTTTTTTAAAAAAAAATAGCCAAAAAACTTTCATTTGGTCCTGTTTTCTCCTTTCTTTAGTATTGATTTTTCCAACCTCACTCTTATTGACAGTCTTCACTTTTACCTCTTTTCTCTCTATTACCTCCTTGACCTGTGGCAATTGATTTCTCTCTACCACTCTAAATCAACTGCCCCCTGGAAGCTTGGCAGATGCCCTCTTCATTGTCGCCACGTGGCTTTTCCTTTAGGTTTTTCTTTCCTTTATTTTTTTTTTACTTTCCCTGCTTCGTTTTTAGTTTGAAAAGTTTCCAACCCATAGAAAAGTTGAAAGAATAATACAATGAATACCCATCTATCCCTCACTTTACTTCATCAAACTGCTAACATTTTGCTATATTTGCTCTTCACACATCCTTCTCCTCCCCGCTCGTGTATGTGTGTGTGTGTTTTGACAGAGCAATTTGAAAGAAGGTTGTATTTACCATGACATTTCACCTAAATGCTTCATTCTGAGTACTTAAGCATGTATATCCTAAAAAAAAAGGTCATTCACTACATTATTGTCCCTGTGGAAGAGTGTCTTAGGATACCAAACTGTCCCCAAAAGTGTTTTTTGAAGTTTTATTCTTGTTGTTGTTGTTGTTTTTAAATCCAGGACCCAAATAATTGATTGTTCTGTTTTTCCAAGCTCCTTTAATCTAGATTCTAGAATGTTCCATCCTCATGATAGTTGACATTTTTGAAGAGTTCAGACCAATTATCTTATAGAATATCCCTCATTCTGGATTTATCTGATTGTTTTTTCATGTTTAGATTCGGGTAAAGCATTGTTGTGTTTTCTGTTTTGGCAAGAATACGACACAAATAGAGTTTTTACTTTTAGTAGTATCATATCAGGAGGTCCATGTCAATTTTGTCCCATTCATTTGGTACCTATGCTGTTGTCTGGCAACTTTCTCCATTGTCAAAGTATCTTTTTCCCATTTGTAATTAAGAAGTGATATTTTAAAACCGTACGAATATCCTCTTCCTAGCAACTTTCACTCAGTGATTTTTACATGCTTGATTATCCTTGCCCCACCAATTATTGCATTGATAGCTGCAAAATAGCAATCTTCCAGTTTCTTCTGCATTATATTGGCTAGTGTTCTTAAATAAAAAAGGGCTTCCTCTGCTCCCTTTTTGTTCAATACCAGTACAAACTCAAAATTTTTTTATTTTCTTGTGTTTTATGACCATAGCCATCCTTACTCTGTTTGATACTCAAATCAACACAAATGTGGCCAGTGAGAGCCCCTGTAAGCCAGCTCCTGTGTCCTTGTGATATAGGCCCAATTAGTCTTTCAAAATTTTCTTACTTTCTGGCCCAAGATGTTCCACACTTGTCTTGTACTTCCCTGGACCCAGGCCTGGGATTAGCCATGTATCCAAGAAGCCCACATTCATTTTACTTCTTCTGGTCTTCCTGCTTTCCCTGGAACACTAGATTCTGTTACTGCATCCTTCTTCTTGAAGCTGTGGTTTCATAAATACTGCCGTCCCTTCAATCTCTTGCTACCTTCATAACTGCTCTTTCTGATTCTTATGTTAGAGTCGACTATTTTTTCAACAGCCGGTGAAATGTTTGTTATATGTCAGGCACTGTGTGCTTGAGGCACAAATGCAAAGAGACCACAGGTTCTACCCTCAAGAAGTTCACACTCCCCAACTTCTAGCTAGGTGACCTGGGAATTTGTCATCCAAATGGGACACTTGGAACGTGAAAAAGGGTGCTATAAATAATCACACTGGGACAAGATGCCTTGTCTTCTTAAGGCAAGCCTACCCCTGACCGATGCGCTGCCTCTAGGTTTCCACTGTAAAGTCACTTCCTTAAACAAAGCTTCCAGTGTCTAATCCCATGCCCCAAAAACCTGCAGCTCTGTGTTTTAGGAAGTCAAGTTAAGCCTCTTATCAGACTTCTAAGGTGCTTCTAAATCTGACTCTGCGTTATCAAGCCACACTTCCTACTTTGGCCGAGGTGCTCTCTCCAGTCCAGCTGCAAGGCTTCTGAGAACAGGAGTGCATATGTCTTGTGCATCACTACCTTCAGCATCCTGCACAGCCCTCAGTGCATAACCGGTGCTCAAATGTTAGAATGTACAAGCAGGGCTCTTAGCTTTCCTTTGCATATAACATGTCATTCCCATCTGAGCTCCAACTTCGCTCACCCGAGATGACTTCCCATCTTTCTTAGTCCTATTTGATTCTCACAAACTTTTGGTCAGATGTCAGAGTGAGTGTATACACACTCTTCCATCTTCCCCTCCAGCTGCATAAGACGACATTTAAAAACTTTACAAAATACACAACGCCATTCTAAAACAAGAGGAAAACCTATGTGAACCTGAATGCAGGGGAAACTCATGGTGGGGAGAGGGAGCATTGAAGTCATAGGGCCCACAGGACTCGTAACCAGATAAGGCCTGTGGGTGTGGGACTTAAGGGGCTGCTTGGAAAAGTCTGCAGGGCCTATCCTGCTCTGCCCCTGGTGAGACCCTGGAATTCCTGCATGAATCCAGAGAATTGGGCGTGAAAATATCTCCACTGGAGAGCCAAGAGATGGGGGCAGCTGGAAGTGAGCAGCTCTGGAAAGAAGCAGAGGCAGTCATGCAAAACAGGAGCAAGGCTGGGAGGCACAAATGGAGTGCTTCCCACCGAGTGGGAGTCTGTAATGGTCAATGTTATGTGTCAACAGGGCTAGACCCTGCTACCCAGATATTAGTCAAATTAACTTTTTCTATGTGTTTTTGTGAGGGCATGTTTTAGATGAGATTAACATTTCAGTCATAGACTTTGAATAAAGCAGATTACCCTCCATAATGTGGGTGGGCCTCATCCAATCAGTTGAAGGTCTTGATAGAAAAAGACTGAGGTCCCTGTAAGACCAGGGAATTCTGCATGCAGTCTGCCTTTGGACTTGAATGGCAACTCTTCCTTAGGTCTCCAACCTCTGCTGGCCTACCCTACAGAGTTTGGACTTACAAAACCTCCACAACTGTATGAGCCAATTCCTTAAAATCATCCTCTCCCTCTCTCTCTCTCTCTATATATATCACATATATATGTGTGTGTGTATATATATTATACCTACTTGTGTATATATATATATATACATATTTGTGTGTATGTATGTATGTATGTATATATATATATATATATATATTTATCCTATCGGTTCTGTTTCTCTGGAGAACCCTGACTAAACCACTTAACAGATGAAATAGCCAATGTTTCCAGACTGAGGATGTTAGGGTTGAAAGAGCTCAACACCAAATGCTAAGCAGGGTAAATTCAACAACAACTACAAAACCCCACTTCTAGGTATAATTATTCATTTCTCAGCAGTTATTTACTGAACTATTTATTCCTTGGCACTGTTCTAGGGGATTCAGTGGGGGAACACATATATAATGTGCATGTATAATGTATATGCATAATATAATGCATACACGTGTTATAAATAATACAGATTTGTGTGTAGATAAATGCTATGAAGGGAAAATAAATCAGAGTAAGGGACTCTCAGAGGAGCTGTTTTAGATAAGAGTCGAGGAAGGTCTTTCTGAAGAGGTGGCATTTAAGCAGAAACCTGAGTGAAGTGAGGAACAAGCCAAGTGAAATGTGGAGAACAAACAGAAAAATCTTAGCAGCAGGCATCGAGAAAAGACCCACTGCCTGCCAAAGAAGGGCCATCAGGTCGACAGCAGCCTTTCCAACACTGAGCAAATGCTAGAAGGAGTCTTTCCCCAGGTAAAGGAGTGTTCAGGAGTCAGGGTGAGGCAGACACTGACAGACACACAAGGGCTAGGAGTGTTGACTCTCAGAGACATTTGCCGAAAGAACCACTGAACGGTATGAGCTTGAGAAAGAAGGAAATGAACCCCGAAGGTATGTAATGAAGAAGCAATAGCATGTTGAATTGACTGTTGAAAATAATAAACTAATTTCTGTTTTTATATTTTAAAAGTGATTGTACAAAAAAGTTAGACAAACATTTGGCAGAGGGGAAGTGAGGGGAGATATTAAAGTGCTGAAGGTCCTTGTCTTGATGGGGAGGAAGTTAGAGATTCTGACTAAATTTAGGTTTGCCTAGAAAAATATATAGCCCCTCCCCATTCTACATGGCCTAGATTGGGTTGAACCTTCTCCATGAGTCTTCTCTAATTACCCCAGCGCTCTTTCATTTTTCTTCGGAATTCTGCTAGCACTTCAGCCTCTCCATGCAATTTAGCACTTAACTACACAGTGTCGCTTGTCTGCAAAGTGCTGAATGCTCGGGCTCTCACATCCCCGTTGATTAATAGGCAGGGATGGAATCGAGGACAGAGCGCCAGGCTGAGGCTCTGCTTTTGGTGCTGCCGCTAACTAGCTTTGTGAGCTTGGACATGATAGTGACCTCTCTAGGTTTCAGTTTTCTCTTAGTCTGTCAGATGAGATGATATGAGGAGACGACTCCTAAGATCCATTGCAGCACTATGAATCTATGATGGGTTTTTCCAGTCTTTTCCTATGGTTTCTGAGAACTGTCCAGAAAGATCATCAAGTAAATCAATGATATGGCGGAGCCAATGGGCAAAAAATCAGTTGCACCCCTTCTTTCTGTCCCCTCACCTCTTCTCCAGTTAGGGGATCTCATTCCTCTCCCCCATCAGACTCTCATCCAGACTTACTTGAGGACTGCCCCCTGATGTGGCCCGAAGTGGATACCATTGGCTGGGCTGTGGCCGAGGGGTGCTTTGAGTTGTCATCAAGGCCTTTCCTTCTGCTGGTCTGATGGGCTTATCATTCAGTGTTTCTGATCAGTTTGTTCCTTTGTTGCATGCTCTCTTTGTCTTCCTGTCCCCTGCTCAATGAATTTCTCCCTGGATTCTGAACTAATGACTTAATCCACCCTTTGCTACCTGCTTGGCCCATTGAAGCTGCCCGGATCCCGCACTGCTGTCCTCCTTTCAGATGCTTGCTTCTGCCCCAGCTGACAGCTCCCTGGGCTGGGTGACTTACTCCCGTGCCTCTCCCTCATCTTGAGTTGTCGGCCTTTTCCTAACTCTTAGATCCCAAATGCTCACTCATCGTACATAACACAACATGACAGCAAAAATCATATAATTCTTAAAAGTAAGGACCTTAGAAACTATTTGAGGCAAATGTTTCAAAAGTATATGAGGCACATCTGTTTACTGGTCTCCTTTCTTCCAGCAGTTTTCCCTCCAGACTCTAGGTCAGGTATTCACAAGGTCAGAGGGGATGTGCTCTGACTGAGATCAGTCAACCCTCTTCTTCTCACAAATATCACAGCATTGATTTGATTCCACACCTCCACCTAGACTCCCTTTGCTGGACTTTTTTTTTCAGGCTTTTAACCAGAAACAATGGTAATCTTTTTTTCTCATTTAGTGACAACTTCTGATGGGCCGGATTTATATTCCAAAGTAAGAGTCACATACAGTAAGAGGCAGTACCTAAGTTACCTAATGCTGAGTAACAAATTACCACATATTTATCAACTTACAACACACACTTATTATCTCACGGTTTCTGCAGGTCAAAAGTCTAGGCCTGGATTAGCTGGGTCATCTGCTTCAGAGACTCTCATAATGTGTGTGGGTGAGGGTTGCAGTATCATCTGAAAACTTGATCAGGAAGGATCCACTTCCAAGCTTATGAGGTACTGGCAGAATTCAGTTCCTGGAGGAACTCAGTTCCTTATGTGTTGCAATCATGGAAGCAATATCCTACCACCTTTGCCATGTTCTATTGGTTAAAAGAAAGTCACAGGTCTTGTCCACATTCAAGAGGAGAGGAACACAAAAGGGCATGAATATCAGGGGTGAGGACCATAGGGGCCCATCTTAGAATCTGTTCTCTACAGGCAGTTCAAATATAGTGGTGAAGACACAGACTTCAGAGTTGTCTGTCTGCTTTCAAAGTTCAGCTCCACCATTTAGTATCTGCGCCTTCCTGTGCCTCAGCTTCTTCATTTGTGTAACAAGGATAATAATAGTACCTACCTTACAGAGTTGTTGTGAGGATTAAATGAGTTATTACATTTAAAGTGCTCAGAACAGCCTGGCATATGGTAGTACCATGTAACTGTTAGCTACTATGACATTTTCTTTTTGCTGTTATTTCTAGAGAGGCGGGGGCAGCACTTGGGTGTTGTCTGCTTTCTCTCTGAGACGGCTGTACAGTCTCAAGCAGTGGTGTTTCTCAGTCATTTCCACATACATAGCACGAGCACACAGTGGTTTCAAGATAATTACAAATGTATACGTTTGACAAATTGCTTCCTATTGATTTATGTTGGGTTTCTCAAGGGGGAGGTGGGATGCCATAAACGATAACTAAAGTGGCCAGAGCCAAC
This sequence comes from Equus asinus, assembly GCF_041296235.1. NCBI lineage: Eukaryota > Metazoa > Chordata > Mammalia > Perissodactyla > Equidae > Equus > Equus asinus. The sequence continues at coordinate 15,863,564 of NC_091796.1, forward strand.
TATTTAGACAGAAGAGTCTTTGGGGACAATTTGATACTGTACAAAGTGGTTTCATCTTTAGGAACAGTTAAGATCAGACCATCAAATATTTATGGGCCTGTAGCAGAAGCTGTTGTCTTTCATCTAGCTTGTGGAGTCCATTATAAGAGTTCTGAATGAAAAATCATTTCCTCTGAGAAGCTTCTGTGTAGAAGATGATCTTGAAAGATATTTTGGCTTTGTGATTGAAAGAGTAGAGGGAATCGGCCCCTATTGGCAGTCTCCAGGTGGAAATTGTAAGAACTTGTTCACAAAAGTGATGTGGAGTATTAGGAAGAAAAGCAGGTTTAGAATAAACCCAGAAAAAATCACAAACTGCATCTCACCAAGTTAAGAAATGGGAAAAATGAAGATTTCAGAATTTAAAGAGCAAACTAAGTTGGAATAATCATTGCAATTCACTATTTTCAGGAAGTTTGGCATGACAGATTTTGCTGATACTACAGTGGTGGTGTAGGCCCAGGAGGTGTCAACCAAGACAGATGCAAACACTATCACTAGGATAAATGGCAGAATGACAGAGTTGAGCTAGCATACCCTGAATGCTTGGAATAGCTGGATCCATTAGGATGGCATTTAACTGCGAGTAACAGAACACCTATCTGACAGGACTTAAACAAGTAATGGGTTTATTTGCCACCGTTGTTGCATGCAACAAAATGTTTAGGGGTAGAAGATCCTGGACAAGTAAAGCGACTCCAAGTGTCACCAAGGACCCAGTTCTGTTTACCTTCCTCCTCTCTATCCTTAACAAGTGGCTTTCATTTTCATGTTCTCCAGAGGACTGCTGCACTCCCAGGTGTCATGTTGTTTTAGGAAAGGAAAGGAGAGAGGGAGAAGGGCTGAAGGACAATGGGATAAGATGCTGTGCTAGCTAAGTCTGTCCCTTTAAAAAACTTTCTTGAAAGCTCTGCCCAGTAACTTTTTCTTTTATCTTTTATCGCATTGGCGAGAACTGTGTTAGCCACTTCTGGCCACAAGCGAGCCTAGGAAATAAAATATCTTATCTTTCCAGCCTCTACAGTAGAGGGAGGCAAGGGGAAAAGAATTGTGAAAGGTTTTCAAATTTCCAATCCACAGAACCTGTGATAGTAGTATCTGGAACTCCATGCACCCTGTGTCGCTCTTGTTTGCCTATCTCTGGCTGGGTTTTCGAACTATTTCCTTTGTCTGTGAACAGGGAGCCATTTGGAAATGTTTTTATGGGGTGTCGGAGAATTGAGTAATCTGATGGTAATAATCAGCTAAAACATGTATAATAAAGAAAGACTTCACATGTGGTCACACCCATCTCAACGGTCACAAAAGAATTCCTACCTCTAATCCTGGGTGCAGTCATTTGAACAATACAACTTTTAGTAATTTGTGCCTTACTGCCTACTGGCCAAGAGAAGTGACCATAAATATTGTCTTGCCCACAGGACCCTGTCCTCATAGAGTGGAGGCCGTGACTTAGTTATATTCTTCTAGAAAACCCAGCAGCATCTAGCTGGCACACAGCAGTGCTCAATCAATATGTGATTGAGAAAGTGCACAGTCCTCTCCTCTCTGACTTGCTTCTCTCCCAGGGTCACAAGGCCAAGGCTAAAAAGCAATCTGCTTGCTTATAACGTTAAGATTCTGCAAGCTGCAATGCTACTGTTTGGTTTCCATTGGAAGGTGACATGTGCTCATCAAACAACCCAGCGGAAATACTTTGCTCCGTATCCTGGTTAGGTGCCTGCTTAGTTGTCTGTGTCACCATATTATCTTCTTACATGGGGAGCATTTGCTCACTCACTTTGTCATGACTGTTCTCATTTTACACAAATAATCCAGGTAAATTGCAGGATCTCTCCTTGATGCTAAGATGGGAGAAAAGAGGCTGGGATCTGATGTTCCTTAGGAGTAGCATGTGACAAAGGGCATGGGGCACCCAAGCATGTCAGAGTCACTTGGTGGTTGGATAGGAGGGAGAGCTAAGTCTGTAAAGATTAAATAAATACCCTGGCCCGATTCCATTTAGGAAAATACCAAGTCTTTGAGGAAGATACTTAACTGATCATTAGACAGAGTTTCAGCGTGTGTGTAATAAGCCTGAAACCAAGTGTTCACTCAACATTTGGTCAAACCACTTTGACACCTCATTGACAAGAAAAATAAAAGGCTTAACTGAACCCATCCTGTACATGGAAGGAGAAATTTTTGAAAATTTTCTTTTCGAAAACACTATTTTGACAAAATAGTATTGCTTTTCTTGTCCCACCCAGCCCCTGGGAACTCCAATCCTTTGAAGGCTATTGAATTCCTATTGTTTGATGTTGCAAGGCATGCCACATCACGACTCAACTAGAACACATTTTTCCAGTGGGCAACGATCTTGGTCACATTAACATTCATGAGATGAGCTTGTGTCCTACTTGTTTTTTAATAAAAAAATGGAATCTGGAGATATTATTCAGTCGTAGTAGCCCATCACCCTGGGACAACATTGCTATTGCAATTCCATTAAAAGCGCTAGCAATTGGAAAGGAAGTAGCAATAATTAAAAAAACTGTTGCTTTTAGGCAACAACTAGAAAATGCTTGTTGTGACTATCCTTTCTTGACTGTTTAATCAAAAGTAGAAGCAGCCATGCTCCAGGCCTGGACATACTGCAGAAGTCCACGAGGAATAGCCATGATGACTAGGCCAAAATCTCACTCACGGAGGGGAGGTACCATGTCACTATTCCTACTGTCTTCTGGAGCTTCCGTTCCACCTCCAGGAAGACCCAACTCCCAGTAATACACCAACCCTCCCTCCCCTCTTCCTTTTTGGATCAAATTACCGTTTTGCCAAGCATTGTGTTCAGATGCCTTCTACACGTTATTTCCTTAAACTCTCACTACAAGCCTGAGAGGAAGGTACTACAACCCATTTTATAAATTGGTGTCATTGGGCATCTCACCCAGGTTATATTGCTAGTAAGTGGTGGAAGCTGGGGTCCAAAATCAGATCCTTGTAAGTCACAGAGGGATAGAGAAACACTCTCTCTTGGACAGTGTTATAGTAACAGGAGTTAAAAAAGATCCAAGGTGGTTAGAATCCCCCCACTAAGGCAGCTGAGAATAAAGAGGGACTTGTGTGAGGGATGGCACCGTGACTGCTGACTGGCAGGGTGTTCCTGCAGAAACGAGAAGAATGGTGATCAACATCATGAAGTAAACTTAGGCTTGTACTCCTCTTCCTGAAGGCTTATCGTCATCTCTTTGATTTTTATCCTTATGGAAGTTTTCACTGAGTCTTGCTCCCTGGAGTGGAATTTAAACATGTGAAGAATAAGCCCTATCCAAAAGTTTGCTCTTTAGCCAGAACATGTGTACCAGAGAAAATGTAATGAATCATTGGCCCTGCTTTCCCAGATTACTTCCTTGGCTATGCCTACAACCACCCCCTATATCATGATCCCATCTTAGTAAGGAGTCATTGGCTCAGTCAGCTCGGGCTGCCATAACAAAATAACATAGACTGGGTGGCTTAAACAACAGGAATCTATTTTCTCACAGTTCTGGAGGCTAGAAAGTCCAAGATCAAGGTTCTGGCAGGGTTCAGGTTCTGCTGAGAGCTCTCTTCCTGGCTTGCAGAAGGCCGCCTTCTCATTGTGTCCTCACATGGCAGAGAGAGGGAGCAAGCTCTGTAATGTCTCTTCTTATAAGGTCACTAATCCCATCATGCGAACCCCACCCTCATGACCTCATCCAACCCCAATGACCTCCCAAAGGCCCCATCGCCAAATACAACACATTGGGGGTTAGGACTTCAACATGTGAATTTTGGAGGAACACAAACATTCAGTCCATAACAGTAATCAACCACGTCTTCCTCAGGCTTGATGTTTAGGGCAGAAGAAAATCACTTATCCAGTGTAAGGAGTCCCAGTGAGTGCAGTGTGGCTATCAGGAGGCCAGCCCAGGTCTGCAAGATTGCGACAGAGTCAGCTTCAGAGAGAAGGAAACTTACATTGATGTTCTCAAAGGCTGCGTATTTCATTCAGATCCTCAAGTCCAGCTGTCTTAGTCTGGTCAGGCTGCTCTAATAAAAAATCCATAGACTGGGTGGTTTAAACAACAAACATTCATTTCTCACAGTTTGGGAGGCTGGAAGGTCTAAGATCAAGGTGCCAGCAGATTCAGTGTCTAGTAAAGGCTCGTTTCCTGTTTCATAGATGGCCATCTTCTCATTGTGTCCTCACATGGTGGAAAAAGCGAGAGAGCTCTCCGGGATCTCATTTATAGGCTACTAATCCCATGAGGATTTCACCCTCATGACCTAATCACCTCTCAAAGGCTCCACCTCCTAATACTGTCACATTGGGTGTTAGGTTTCAACATATGAATTTTAGGGGGACCGAAACATTCTGTTTATAACAATAGCCTCTTCTTATCTTAGGTCCTTCTCTGGGCTTCTGATTTCTCCTGGTTCTCTGCTAAGCCCCGAGGAGGGTCACACACTGTCTTTCTCACTGAGGAAGCAGCATTCCTTTCTTTGTATCCTGCTTGCATCCTGAGCCAGACTGATCCCATCCCTGGCAGGCGGCAGAAGTGCTGCATGATAACCGCCCTGTTTCCAATCCAAGGAAGCCAGTTCATCCTCATAAGCCCCTCCCTTGCTCAGTTTGCAGCATTCCTCCCTTTGGGTGCTTTTCTCTCATTACTATTTCCTCTCCTTGTGTCCCCGGGTTCAGTTTATTATTCTTTGTCTTTCTCCCTGTCATCTCACTGATGTTTCAACCATCATCAATTTTATATATATAAAATTCTCAAGAAGACACCTTATGTTGTGTAGACACTCAGGAAGGACATAGAAAATGCAGGATTTTCATCCTTCCTGTGAATGAGATTTTATTTAGAATAAGGCATTATTTTTTCTTAACCAAAGAACACTTAGTGACTGCATAATGAATAATTAAAAAGCCTCTTCTCGTGATCAGAGTCAGGAGTTTTCTATGTTCGAGTTAATCCAGCTCTTCTGGCAAAGGAAAATTCTTAAAAAGGATAATACAAATATAGCATTTCTAGTTAATATGGAATCTCAATTTCTTTTATTGAGTAGTTGAGAAATGATTATCCTTTCTCCTAACTGGTTAGCTGAAAAAAGTAGAAACAGCTATAGTAATGACCTTGGGGTTTTCTTGAGGCTAAGAGACTTCAAAGTGGCCACTCATATTGTGGCCATTGTGGGGTAATCTAATACAATCCCTCAGTAATGAGGGACAAGGACATGAATAAGGACAAAGGGAAACTTAGCCAGGAACCTGGTGCATTTGCTTAATGAAAATTACTACTTCCTTGCTTCTTTCAGAGTTCAAAGACCTAGGGTGATTTCCCTAAATGGATTCAGCTAACCTGATGCAGAGGGAAGATGAGAATTAATGGCACCCTCACTGGAAAGTTTAAAGTCCAATTAGCTCTCAGGCTAGGTGAGTTTTGTTAATTCATCGATGGGCTTCTGGGAAGGCAGAGAGGCCAAGCAGGCAGTGAGAGCTAAGTTAGAGTGAAGAGCACAGGGAAAAGCAACCAACCAAGGTGATTTGTTCCACATTTTGACCCACCTAGCACATAAGCCATTACTAATTCGTTACCTTGTTAACAGGCTCCGTGTGAAACTTGGAATAGTGGCCCACTTACACTTCTGATTAATTTTCTGTAACTTAGGATGCTGTAAGTAAATGGATTAAAGAGCCATTTGATCTTCAAAAAGAGGTTTATGGTTGCTTTGATGATTAAGTACCCAGGGGACACAATGGATTATCATGGATAATGGATTAGGAGAAGTGGGATATTAAAAATGAACTCTCCTCCCTGACCATACATAGATGGTGCTGAGAGGTTAAATGGGGACTAGGTTAACCCTGTCATGCACTTGAATGAACAGTAGAGATAAGCAGAGTGAACTCAGCCAACCCAAGGGAGCCCACTTTTCTCATTCCTGGGAGAAAAATTGAGAGTTCTGTTGGTGGAGCTTTGAAGTGTACCCTCCATTATCGCAAGATAAATTCTTGAGAAAGTACCTTCACAAGTACAAGTTCAGAGCTGAAAAAGCACTCTGAGAAAAATGATCTTTGCTTACCAGAGGTTTACCTCCGTCCAATGAGTCTCCATGACAAAATATCAACCCATGGAGAAGAGTTCCTATATAGAAGACCCCCTGGGCTAGTTCCTCCATCTCCGCTCCAGTCTCTTATGTTTCCTGAGACCACACTTGCTCTGCTTTCTCCAGCTGGGAGAAACTGTTGGTGATGATAATGAAGTGTCATAGAACAAGGACATTTTGCAGTGGGGGGTGTGTATATATACATACACACACACATATATACATACATAGTAGTATAGTAAATACATACAAGTACGGATGATTTACATGCATTATCTGCCCTATGGTTGATATATGAAAGCCTAATTAATAAGCCAAAAATATTGTTGATGGAAATATGTATCATCACTCAATTTAAGGCAGGAGTGGAAACTCACTAGCCTACCAGGGCCAGTACAGTAACAAATGAGGAAGTTAGGCTGGGCATAAGTGCATATGCTTTCTTGTGTGTGTAGGGGGTTGTGGTTAACTAGAGAGTATGCATCTTCTAAGGGGTGGACACTACTTGGCTCCAGCAAATTGTTGCTGAGTAGAAATGTCAGTTACCAGATTTCTCAATTTTTCCAGAGAAGGTAGAAATGTGTATTTTTTAATGGGAAATCTCTCTCCATTAAAATTTTCTATAGCCTGACTTTGCCCTGAGAGAGTCTAATTTATGATTTTTGCTTAAGGGTCAACTGAATAAACTACAACTAAATTAATGATGGTGAAGTTATACTAATAATAATTTATCATGAGAAATCAAGACTAAATGAAATATTTAGGTGTAAATCTAACAAAATATGTAGAGAACTTGTATGCTGAAAACTACAAAACACCAATGAAGAATATATACTACGTTCATGGATTAGAAGATTCAACATGGTAAAGATGTCAATTCCTCCCAGACTGACATATAGTTTGAACACTATTCTTATCAAAATTCCAGCAAGATTTTTTTGTAGAAATATAGACAAGATTATTCTAAAATTTATATGAAAAGGCGAAGGAACTAGAACATCTAAAACAATTTTGAAAAAGAAGAATAAAGTAAGAGGAGTCAATTACCCAATTTTAAGACATTATATAGCTACAGTAATCAAGACTGTATGGTATTGGTGAGAGGATAAACGCATAGATCAATGGAACAGAATAGATAACCCAGAAACAGACACACACAAAATGACCAACTGATTTTTGATGAAGGTGCAAAAATAAGTCAATGGGGAAAGGATAGCTTTTAACAAATGGGGCTAAAAAATTGGATATCCATGACCGCCCCCCATCAAAAAAGAAAAGAACCTCTATCTAAACCTCACACTTTATAAAAAAATTAACTCAAAATGGGTTACATGTTCACGTGTAAAGCATAAAATTATAAAACTTTCAAAAGAAAACATAGGAGAAAATCTTTAGTACCTAGAACTTTGTAACAAGTTTTTAGACATAACACCAAACATGTGATCCATAAAAGAAAAATATCAATAAGTTGCACTTCATCAAAATTAAAAAGTTTTCTCTTGGAGAGATCCTGCTAAGAGGGTGAGAAGAGAAGCTATAGATTGGGAGAAAATATTTGCAAGCCACCGATCTGATAAAAGACTCATGTCTAAAATAGTTCGAGGTGCTTTCACCACGAGCATGTTTGCTGTAGACGTCATCGCCACAAGCATTTTCGCAGCACAACTCATTGGCCTTAAGGCAGTTTTGCTGTAAAAGACAAAAATCATGAAAAATAAAAGAAGGACATTAATTAATAGGGACATAATGAAACATGAAAAAATGAATAATAAAATTTAAAAGGCTTTATTGTAAAATACAAAATATTTGAATACATTTAAAATGTGCTTATGTAGGTTCACGGCAATACTGCACAAAGAACTCATCCTTTTTTTTTTTTCGGACTGTACCTAACTCAGCACTTGTCTTCGTTCTATGAGATACATGGGTTCCACTCTGCATCCTCAAAGAAGAGGCCCTCAGCTCTCCTTTTCTACTCCAACGTAGTGTGGTTCAAGATAAGAAAACAAATCTTGGGGCAAATCAGCGTCACCTGTCAGCTCGACAAAGCCATAAATAATACGTCACTAACTGGAAGAAATGCTACTATTTTAAGACTACCACCGCCACCACATCTACTGTTCACTATGTCGACCGTTATGAAGGCTAACTAAGATTTATGTATATAAAAATGGGAGTGACTGTGAGAACTTTGCCAATAAAGAAATAAAACCAGACTGACCAAAAAAAGAGTGTCAACCAGTTATTTTTTAATTAATCTTTTACAGTGGTTGATTCAACATTGGAGGAACAAAACAAAAACAAAAACAAACCATCAACCAGTTATTTTTTTATCTTTTACAGCAAAATGGCCTTACGGCCTATTAGTTGTATGGCGAAAATGCTTGCAGCAAAGATGTCTACAGCAAAGATGTTTAGGACGAGTCTAAAATATATAGAGAACTCTCAAAACTCAATAGTAAAGCAAACAAACAAACAAATAATCCAACTAGAAAATATCCAAAAGACGTGAAGAGGCATTTCACCTAAGATGAGATATGGATGGCAAATAAAGCACATGAAAAGATGTTCAACATCGCTAGCCTTTAGGGAAATGCAAATTAAGAAAATCATGCGATATTACTGCATATCTGTTAGAGGAGTTAAAATAAAAAATAGTGACAATACCAAATGCTGGCAAGGATGCAGAGAAACTGAATCTTTTATCCATTATTTGTGGGAATGTAAAGCTGTACGGCCACTCTAGAAAGTAGTTTGGCAGTTTAAGAAAATCTGAACCCACACTTGCCGTAATTGGGCATCTATCTTAGAGTAACGAAAGCTTGTATCCCCACAAAAACCTGTGCATAAATGTTCATAGCAGCTTTATTTGTAATAGCCCAAACTGGAAACCTACCGTAGGTGAATGATTACACAAACTGTGGCACTATACCATGGAATATTACTCAGAAATAAAAGGAAACAAACTGCGACTGACAGACTGAATGTGGTAGGCAGAATAATGCCTCCTCCAAAGATGTCCCTATCCTGATTCCCAAAACTCAGAATGTGGTACCATATATGGCAAAAGGGACTTTGCAGATGTGATTAAACTAAGGATCTTGAGATGGAGAGATTCTCCTGTGAGCCCAATGTAATCACAAGAACCTTTAAAAGAGGAGTATCAGAATCAGAGAAGGAGATGTGACCACAGAAGCAGAGGTCAGAGTGATGCGGGTCCAAGAACCAAGAAATGCAGGCAGCCTCCAGAAGCTGGAAAAAGGCAAGGGCACAGAGTTTTCCTTACAGCCCTAGAAGACAGGAAACCCTGCTGACACTTTGATTTTAGCCTGGTGAAATTGATTTTGGATTTCTGACCTTCAGAAATGTAAGAAATGTTATAAATTCTCATTCTGTAATAAATTTGCGTTGTTTTACATCACAAGTTTAGTTTGGTATAGTGCAATAGAAAACTGATAAGCACCAACTAGAATGCACCTCAAGCACATTATGCTGAGTGAAGAAAGTCAATCTCAAAAGGCCACAGACTGTGTGATTCCATATATGGAACATTCTTGAAATGACAAAATTATAGATATTGAGAATTTATTTTCTTACTGTCCTGGAGGCCGAAAGGCGTAGATCAGGGTGCCAGCATGGTTGGGTTCTGGTGAGGACTCCCTTCCTGGCTTGCAGATGGCCACTTTCTCACTATGTCCTCACCTGGCAAAGAGAGAGAGCAAGCAAACTCTCTGGCATCTCTTCTTATGAGGGCGCTCATCCCACCATGAGGGCCCCACCCTCAAGACCTTATCTGAATTATCTCCCCAAGGCCCAATCTCCAATACCATAACGTTGGCAGTTAGGGTTTCAACATACGAATATCAGAGTGTGGGGGATGCAGTTCAGGCCATAGTAGACCCTGAAGTGGATCTTCCAGTTTGAAGGAACAAGAAGGGAATTAAGACTTAAATTCCTAAGGAGGTAAGTAGTTTGGTGTTTGTCACTCTAGGCAGTTTCTTGGGAGCCTATTGAAAAAATAATCTATAAAGGAAAAATACCTTGTTGAGAGTGCAAACTATTTCCAGGACAGCTATATATTTTCATGAGTATTTTAAATTTAGAAATATTCATATGTTAAGTGTGGTGTACATTAAAAAAAAATCTTTTCTAATGAAAAGTCTTTGAAACTGGACCGGGGCTTAAATCCCTGCTCTGTATATCTTTGAGTATGTTCCTTAACCTAGCTGATTTGTAAGAGAGAATAATACTGCATATTTGATTCTGAAAACTGTGAAATGAGATCGTATGTGAAGTGCCTGGGTACTGTTGAACACACTCTAAGGGTGATGAATGTTATTTCCTTTCCTCTTTTCTCTGTACTATTATCTAAAAAGTAAGCCCCCTTTACTGGAAAATATGATGTATTTCACAAGTGGAGAAATGGATAAAAGATTCAAAGGATGGGAGAATTGTAGTAGGAAGAAAACTACCAGCAATAAATACTGACAATCTGCAAGGTCAACATCTCGAGGCAAGAAAGATTCCTGAAAATTGGAGGTGACATAGCAGATACAACACTTCCAACCTGAAGTGACCTCCAAACTGACAAGGTCAAAGATTTTTTAAATTACCTCTCCATGGATGATAAACCAGGATACCACCCCTAGTAAATTAATCCACCCAAGTTAAATAAGCCACCAGGGCTTGAAATGGAAACACTATTTCAAGTCTCAACACTTTTTTTTTTTTTTTTTTCCAGTTTGAAGCAGAGAAGAAAAGTCATTTCCTTCCATATCCCTTAAAGGTACTTTTATTTCTTTCCTTTGTTTCTCCCAATAGAACATCATTGCTATTTTCACACACTTTAGTGTAAGCTTCACCAAGCAAACTAAAACCGAATGCAGAACAAAAGAGAGCAGAGATATCAATGGGCAACTTGAGATGGGCATTTGCCAGGCTGGTATCACATTTTACATTTAAAAAGTTAACCCAGAGTCACAACTAAATAAAAGGTAGACATAATTCAGGGCAGATCATGTTCACGTCTTCCTCCAACCTTACCACCTTTGTTAAGCTTGGTGGTCTTGGGCACAAACGTAAATAAGATGTGCCTCCAGAGAGTTATCCACCAAAATTCTACCCTAGAATGGAAACGGGAAAATCTGCTTTTTAATCAAAATTTATAACTACCACCTGATATTTTAATCAATTCATTACCTTTGAGTGAGCTCTTGAAAATTCATGCCAGATACCAGTTAAGCTTTTGTAGAGCATTGTATGCTCATCTTAATAGTAGTCATTTAATCCTTCTACCCAACAGTGGTGGCACATTCCTTTACACACAGTAGGTGTTCAATAAATGTTTGATTGTGGTAATTACACACCAAAAACATCATTTCCAAATGGCATTACTCACATAGAGAAGTTTAAAACATTGCTATGAAATATCTCCAGCGTACACGTTAAGGGAGAACCTTCATTTCCCTGGCCACGTGGTTCCGTGGAGAGGGCCTGCAGCCTTTCTCCTTGTCACGTGGAAGAGTTGTCTGATGGGTGACTTTAGGGAAAACTGAGTGTTCTTGGTCCAACCCTTCCTGAGGTTTTCTCTTTCAGATTTCCTTCACTTCTGAGAGGTTCATCAATTTCTTGATCTGTTCAGGGTATTAAGACGTAAGAGCTGACTATTCCAGAATTTCTTTAGAAGTTGACGAGTTCCTGAGCTAATTGTCATTTCTGTCTTAAAATCTCCAACTATAACTATGGATTTGTCTATTTCTCCATGCAGTTTTAAGAGTTTTGCATTATATATTTTGAAAGTCTGTTATTAAGCACATACATACTTAGGATTGCTATATCCTCTTGATAAATTTAGCCGTTGATTGTTGTGAAAAGACCCTCCTTATCCCTGGCAATTTGATTTGCTCTGAAACCTACTTTGATACAAATATAGCCAAATGTAGGTTTTTTTGATTAGTGTTAGGATGTTATGTCTTTTTCTGTCCTTTTACTTTATATCTGAAGTATATTTCTTATAGGCAGAATATAGTAAAGTCTTGCTTTTTAAAAATTCAGTTAGACAATTTCTACCTTTTATTTGAGATATTTAGACCTTTTAGATTTAACGTGAGTTTTGATATGGTTAGGTTTAACTCTGTCTTCTTACTATTTGTTTTCTATTTGTGCCTTCTGGTTTTTATTCCTTTTTTTCTTTTTCTGCCTTTTTTGGATTAATTGAACTTTTTTCTTACAACTTGATTTTATTTTCTTTGTAGGCTTATTAGCTGTAACTCTTTGTTTTGTTATTTTAGTGGTTGCTTTAGGTTTTATAGTATACATCTTGAAGTTATCAGTCCATCTTTAAGTGATGTTATACCACTTAGGATAAGAAACTTACAAAACTACACTTTAATTTCTCTCTTCCTAATCATTGTGCTATTGTTGTCATACACTTTACATATGTTATACATCCCATGTTACATTGTCATTAGTTTTACAACAAATATTCTTTAAAGAGATTTAAATAATAAGAAAGATATCTTATACATTTATCCATAGAGTTACCATTTCTAGTGCTCGTCATTCCTTTGTGTGGATCCACAATTTCACGTGGTATCGTTTTCCTTCTGCTTGAAGGAATTCCTTTAACATTTCTTTTAGTGTAGGTCTACTAGTCGTGAATTCTTTCAACTTTTACGTGTTTGACTGTGCTTTGTGGTTCCCACAGCGTTGGTGCCCTTTTATAAAATGGAATGAGGGGCCTCAGAGTGTGCTGGGCTTTAGGCTGTAAGGGAATGAATGTTTTCCCTTTGCCAGAGGAAGTATATATTAAGATTGCACTTCCTGACCTCTGTGTGGTCCATGCAACCAGTTCTAACTGTTGTGCTGTAAGCAAAAGTGACATGTATCACTCCAGGCTGGAGTATTTAATTGCTGATGTAAGACACTGCAAAGCTATCTGTCCATCTATCTGCTGAATTTCAAGATGGTGGCTCCTCCACCAGCCCGGGTCCTGAGTAAGGAGACAGGAGCCCTTAGCTGGCTTGTGGTGGACATGTAGTGTAAGCCAGGAATAAACCTCCAGCAGTTCAAGCATATCTTTTCTCCACTGATATGGAGACGCAAATGTAATCCAGAGAACATAGAGGACAGAAGTCACAAGATTGCTTATTTTGTCCTTTGTAAAAACTCTTAATTCATGTGTTTCTTACTAACTTCTTAGCAGCAACAGAGTTTTTTTTTTAAACACTCCAGTCTTTGGAAATAGGGTATTTGTTTCTTCTAATAAATACTAAACAAAATTGATTAGGTAGTATTTTGGTTTTTCTTCTAAGGAAAAAGTCTCTACCTCCTTCAAAACTTATTAGGGGCCGGCCCCATAGCTGAGTGGTTAAGTGCTTGCGCTCTGCTTTGGCAGCCCAGGGTTTCGCTGGTTTGGATCCTGGGCACGGACATGTCACGGCTCACTGGGGTGGGGGCCTCTGGAGAGAAAAAGGAAAAATAAAATCTTAAAAAAAAAAACACCTTGTTATTAGTTTGTGCTTCTCCTTTCAAGGAAAACAAACTGAATCTACTACTTGCTCATAACAGAGGGAACCCTTTATGATAACAAGGGCAAGGAAAGTCTAAATTCCTAATTGAACTTTACTTTCACAAAACCCTGGTGTGTGCCTTTCCAGGGAGGGGCAAAGTTACCAAGGCTCTCTCAACAGCTTCCCCTTCTTGCAAACAACCCTTCCTCCAATGATCACACTGTGCTTTTAATTTAATTTAAGGAAACAAAAGTTAGGTGCTGACACTGATCAGTTGTGAAGGCCATAACGATTTAAGTAAATGTGCCATCACTGATGACAGGGTCCTAGACTAAAGGAGAGTGAGAAGAGGAGGTGGGGAAGACAAACTAGCTGAGGCCTTTAATTTAATTCTTTTTTTTATGGTGATGATGGTTCCAAAATGTTTGAAGTAATATGCTCATGTAGTTTTAAAAAAAAGATGCTAAAAGACTTATAAGGAAATACATCAGGGAGTTGCTTTACTCTTGCCACCCTATTGTCCCCTCAACACTCATCCTTTCTTCTGAGGGACCAGTTCCAATTCATGAGTAGATAATATGCTTATTTATAAATAACATGCTTATACTTCATTCTCACATATATTAATTTACATATTCTCTACATTTCATTAATTAAGGATTTTGTTTCTCACAAATTTATATTCATTTCCCTTCCTTTTTCTTTTCAATATAATTTTATATCAAAAACAGATAAAATCAATAGGAAGAATTTACATTATTATCAAACTACATAGGCATTTTTACTGCTGGAAGTTATACACTTATGAGTATATTTTCTTTCTCATATAACTTTTTGTTTTTCTGGGAGTTAGCTTTTATTTTTTGTTTTTATTTGCTGAGTTTTTTCTGTGCATATTGCCCTGTTTTTTCCAAATGCTCCAACAGATATTGCACGTCTATTGAAAATTTTTCCAAAGGTTCAAATACGATTTCAAATACACATATAAATCCATGTCTACCCACTCTTCCCATCTCCCCTAAACCTCTGCTTTGAACTTCTGCATCTCTCTATTCCAACCTGGATTGATTGCTCTTTAGGCTGTGCAAGTTTCTCTTTCTGGTGCTGCTTTTTGCTATTCTCTCCTGTTTCTTGGATCCTGTCCTCTTCTTTCTTGATTTATTCCCTTGTCCTGCTAGAGAACATCTTCCAAGTAAGGGTGTATGGAGAGTAAGTGTCTTTATTTTATCTTTACACATGTTTGGCAGTTAACTAGCAGGGCCGGCTTCATAGATGTACCGTTGGTGCAGTCAGACAGGGCCTCCCACTTAGAAAAGCCCCACACTTGGTTTAATGCTCTGTTGTTGCCATCTTGAAATTCTTAATTTTGAACAAGGGTCCCCACATTTTTATTTTTCACTGCGCCCCACCAATTATGTAGCTGGTCCTGTTAGCTAGATAAATAATAAACCCAGGTTGAAATAATTTTGCCCCAGAATTTTACTTTCATTGCTCCACTCTTTCTAGTATCCAGTTTAATATTGAGAAGTCTGATGACACTCTGGTTCTCTCTCTATTGTATTTGGCTCAATTTTTTTCCCTCTGGAAGGTCTTACTAGCCTCTCTTTATCTCCAGTGAACTGAAATTTTATGATTGGATTGGATCCTTTTTTTTTTTAACTTATTGCCTTGTATGCTTAGCAGGCTCTTTCAATCTTGAGACTCCCGTACTTGAATATAGAGAAAATTCCCTATATTATTGTTTTGATCATTTTCTTCTTTCTATTTTCTTTCCATGGTTTCTTTTTATGGAACTCATTGTTTGGATACTGGACTTTCTGGATTGATCTTCTAATTTTTTAAGCTTTTTTTCTTATTGTCTACTGGCTCATTTTTGTTCTACTTTCTGGGATTTTTCTTTGGCTTTATTTTCCAACACTTCTATGAAATTTATTATTTCAGCTACCATATATTAAATGACCAGTAGTCCCTCTTAGTCGCTGATTATTCCTTTTTTGTATCTTCCTGTTCTTTCATTATGACTGTACTATTTTATGTTTTAGACTATACTAATGATCCATTTTTTGAAGCATTCTCTGTTTCCTCTATTTTATCTTTCCTCTCTGTTCTTTGTCTGTTCATTTTAGTATTTGCCTTTCCTTTTTATGGACTTTCTTCAAATATCTGCCGATCCTTGGCTCTCAGTTCATATTGAAGAGTAATCGTATAAAGCTGATTGGAGGGAGTGTGGGTGTATTGTCATTTTTGTTGTTGACAAGTAGACTATACACATAATGATTTGACAAAGACTTGGTCTTTTCTTTGGGGAAACTCCAAAGGTCAGAATCCATAAGTCTCTTCTCTTTGGTACCTTGATTTCTCCAGAGAGCAAATCCTAAACATCCCTAGCTACAGGAATTGTGAAAGCAGGCAGAGAACGAGAGGAATGGTATTTCACTATTCAGAGCACAGACTTTCATTGAATATCCCTGTTTTCAAAATCATGCCTCATACCTTCTCTCCATTGTGCTTAGTGCTCCCCACTTCGGAAGTGACTTTCCAATTTGTTTTTTTCAGAGAATAAATCTGTAATCTCCTGCAGCTGAGGGGAGGGAATGGGCTGCAGGAACCCAAACGTAATGTTTTCACTAACCCTTGGTCTTTAGCACCAAGCCACTCCTCAGGCTTCCACAAAGCCCTGTACATCCAGGCCCTGAGTCTTTCCTGAGTTTTTCAGAGCAAACTGACTTGTTTCTCATCATTGCCTCCTTTGAGGGCAGGTGGATTTATGCTTTCTTTGTTTAGCTAAATGAGTTTTGCACGTCTATTTTTAATCTTCCCCAACTTGGTGACATCTATTGTCTGCTTTCATCCCTGTCCCTGCTCTTTTTGTCCTTCTGACTTTACATCTTTTTTTGTTCTTTTCTTATATATCGATAGTGTTTCAGGAGGAGATAGAGACACATTTTTTCAGTCTACCATATTTAAGTAGAAATCTGAACTAACCTTCTAAAGTCTTTTTAATACTCTAATTGTATGTCAGAATTGATGCTGGCAATGAAGTGGTATGGAAAGTATCCAAAAGTGGGGAAAAAATATAATAAAAAGAGAAACAGAATGCCATTGTTTGACAAGGAATGTTCCTAGATGTATAAATAGATCTTTAATACCAAGGACAGATGGGGGACTTTTTTCTTCTTTTGAAGGTTATTCAGCTTTCCAGTTTTTGGAAAATATAAGTAATCAAATGTCAATATGGAGGAAAACCTAGCTCGTTTGGATAAGAGAAAAAGAGGAGAAAATATGTGATGAGAAATACCTACTCGGAATTGGGGACCTGGATTGGTTGGAACAGAACTTTTTACTGCTGGAATTCTGTGTAAATTCATTTTTGAAATTATTCATAGAGAAAAAAACTCAAGTGAAAACTGACAAAAACTTGAGAGGGAAGAGAAAAAGTAGAGTTAAAAATGAGGATTATGGACGGATGTCTGCAGTTTACTGTGAAATATATTTAAAAGTGGTAAGAATGCATAGAGGAATGGATAGATATGTGATGAAGCAAGTGGAATAAAATAGTAATAGTATAACCTGGGTGGTGAGTGAATGAGTTTTTACTAAAATTCTTTCAACTTTACTGTGTGTTTGAAAATTTTCATAGTACAATGTTGGAAAAAATGAGGATTGTGGTGGTAGAGACAGAGATGAAGGAAATAATGCTTCTAGACGTAAACTGACCAGCAAAACAAGCCCAGAGAAGACACTGTCACTCCAATTTTCTTGGAGAAACATTTTTGTGTCAACTTTTGCAATTTTACTTCTGAAGACTGAAGCTGATGCTTCATTCTTCTAGCTGTAGGTACACATAGTGTTACTCCCTTCTGGCACTTGCCCTTCAAGGTTAAAATTATGACAAGGGCTAAATTCAGCTCAAAACTAGAGGTTCCCAAACCATGGCCTGAGCATTCAACCAGGAGGAAGTGATATTGATTCTTATTGCCATAGTAGAAGGTCAAATTCCCAATGTGCTGATCAAGGAAAATGTGTTTTAAATCGTCCACTTTATCATCTCATAATATCTAACTTTGTAGTTTCACTTGGCAAATTTTGATGACTAGAGCATGGTGCTAATGAAATCTAAGGAGTGTTGGCCAAATGGCCTTTAGCCCAAAGTAGTATAATTCTGACTTGATATCAGAATTATGGGTCCAATCATCACATAGGTCAGTTCTTTCTTATGAAACCACTATCCAATGGCCGAAAACAACACTGATCCTAGAGTTATTGTTTGCAGCTGTGCCCTTTGTGACAAAGGGGAACTGTGAGCAAGTCTATCTCAAACATACTTATCAACACTTTTGGAAAAAACAATTCACTTCTGACCATAGGAGATGTTTGATAGGATTAACCTGCTAATTGTGCATGAGCTCATCTGGATGGTAAACAATTTTCCTTTTAGAAGGAGAATATTTTAATAAAATATTTAAAAATTGACAGTATTATTGAAGAAATTCAGAAATATTACTGCAAGAACGATTGTATACAAATAGAAATATTGAATGTACATGTTTATGCATTGTATATATTCATCTATTCTCAGGTTGAAGGATGCTGCTGCTATTAATTGGGGTATTGTGTGTAAAGTGATTGGCAATCAGCATGATTGTGTGCTATAATCACAGGGCTGCAAGAGATCTGTAACTGCTGGGCTGCTGTTTTTCCTGATATGAAGCCTATTCTTTAGAGGATGTCCTCCAAGGATTGTCTGAACATGTCGATATCTGCCATCCTGCACGGACGACTCTTCCAACTTGAATTTGATTTTTTTCAGACTCCAGGAGCCCCAATGAATTAAAAAAAAAAAAAGTTGTTTGAGCATTCAAAAATGGCATATTTTGAAGAATCTTTGTGGCTATTTTAACCTTTTGTTAGAAGGAAACCTACATGTTGGAACTTGAAGGAGGGCCAAGGATGTGTGTGACTTGTTTGGGATTGTGGAGGTGAAGAGGACCCAGACAGGCACTCTATACCAGCTCCCTGATCACTGGTTGGCACTTTTTCTCTTCACTATATCACCAGTGCTGTTTAAGACAGAATTTCTGTCCTGGATTGGAAAAATATCTCTGCTTCTTCCCACCCAAGTTGGGTCCTCTGCCCACTGCAAGACATGCCAATAGTCAGGAGGCGAGGTGGTAGGGGAGAAAGGCTTTCTTTTTTATAGCTTGCTAGTAAGAGGGAAGATGGCCAACTCATGTCCGAAAGAGCTATCTTACAGAACAAAGACTGTAGGCCAGTTATATATGGGGCTGGTTTCCGGGTGGGGGCAGACATCTGGTTTTAGTTCCTGATAGTCCTTTTGTTTTACCGGATAACCACATCAGAGACAGGAACAATGCCCTACACCCTGATCTTTCAGTTGTCATTGATGGCTATCAGCATAGGCTCTCTTTCCCAGAGGGTCATCACATTCCTAGAGAACTCAAAAGAACAAAGTTATCATCTTATCACAGTTGGGAGGGGCCACAAAATCTACAGAGCATGTCTGGGCTAGTTAATCAGAGGTCATTTAAAAAGTTACTATATGGTTTCTTTTCTACAGTATGGCTTCCCTCATGTCAACCTTGTGTTGAGCTGGTATCATGCTGAGGTGTTAATCATTTGGAGGAGCTTTCTAAGCCCCAAACTTAAAATAATTTTGTTCATACTTGTTAGGGAAAAAAAAAAACTTTCAAAAAGTAACGGTTACAATCATAAGAAGACAAACAACCTGATTAAAAATTATCCAAAGATTTAAACGGACACTTCACAAAAGAAAATATATGAATAGTCAATAGGCTCATGAAAAGATATTCATCATCATTAGTCATCAGGGAAATGCAAATAAGAACCACAACTTGATACCACAACACCCACTGAAATGGCTTAAATTAAAAAAGACTGACATGAAAAACACCAAGTTTTGGTGAGGATGTGGAATAAGTAGAATTCTCATACCTTGCTTATGGGAAGGCACAGCCACTTTGGGGAACTTCTTGGCTGTTTTGTATAAACTTAGATATATACTTGGGTAAAGCACATTTACCCAAAAGGAATGAAAGCATATGTACACATGAAGGCTTGTACACAAATGATCCTAGCAGTTTTATTTGTAATAGTTAAAAACTGAAAAGAATCCAAATGTACATCTGCAGGTGAGCAGATAATTAGGTTGTGGTATATCCATGCAAAGCTGTGTCCAAGTCCTAACCCCTGGTACCTGTGAATGTGACTATGACATAATAGAGAAAATACATGTTGGTCTCTGCCCCTGGCTCCTGGCACAGTGCTCCTAAAACCTTTCTAATTTCCTAAGTAATAAAAGCACTAGGAACATCTTTTGTTCTAATATTTGGTCTTTGACCTTAGTTCCTGACACTCAGCTCCTAAGTCCCTTGTCATTTTCTGGGTGATATGAGTGTTTTGTTCTATCGAGGTGACTCTGGGTGGGCTCCTGGATGGCTCCTGGATGGGGGCTGGTCACCAGAAAGACCAAGCCATCATTAGAAGCTCGGAATTTTCAGTCTCAGCCCCCATTCTCCAGAGAGGAAGAGGGGCTGGAAATGGAGTTAATGATCCATCATTCCTACATGATGAAACCTCCACAAACTCCCTAAGTATGGGGCTCGGAGAGCTTCTGGGTTGGGGAACAAGTGGAGGCGCAGAGTGAGTGGTGAGCCTGGAGAGAGCCTAGAAGCTTGCGCCCCTTCCCATGTCCCTTGACCTGAGCATCTCTTCCATCTGCATTTTCATCTGTATCATTTATCATATCCTTTTATAATAAACTGGTAAACAGTAAGTAAACTGTGCTCCTGAGTTCTATGAGCTACTCTAGCCAATTAATCAAACCCAAGGAGGGGTTCATGGGAAGCTCCAACTTATGGCTGATCAGTCAGAAGCATAGGTGACAACCTGGATGAGCAATTGGCGTGAGGGGGACAGTCTGGTAGGACCGAGCCCTTAACCTGTGGGATCTGACGCTATCTCCAGGAGGATAGTGTCAGAAGTGAGTTAAATTACAGGACTCCCAGCTGGTGTTGCAGAGATTGCTTCTTGTTGGGAAAACCTCCCACACATCTGGTGTCAGAAGTGTTGTGAGTGTGGTCGTATGAAAGTAAAGGAGAAATACAGGAGGAGAACCAGGTTCTTCCCTACTCAGTGACCTTATTTGGAAATAGGGTCTTTGCAGATGACATTAATTTAAGGATCTCAAGATGATATCGTCTTGGATTTAGGGTGGGCCCTAAATCAAATGACCTGTCTCTTTGACACAGAGACACAGACACACAGTGAAGAAGACCATGTGGAGACAGAGGTAGAGATTGGAATGATGCTGCCATGAGCCAAGGACCTCTAGGAGCCACCAAAAGCTGGAAGAGGCAAGGAAGAACTCTCCCCTAGAACCTTTGGAGGGAGCGAGGTCCTGCTGACACCTTGATTTCAGACTTCTGGCCTCCAGAACTGTGAGAAAATAAATTCATTCTGTTGAACAAATTTCAAGCTGTCCAGTTTGTGGTAGTTTGTTACTGCAGCCCAATACACTATATGATTCCATTTACATAAAGAAAATGCAAACTAACCTATAGTGACAGAAAGCAGATCTGTGATCTGTGATTGCCTAGACCTACCGATGGAGGGAGGGATGGACTACAAAAGGGCCAAGGAATTTTTTTCTCATTGATGGAAGTGTTCTGTATTTACATTGTGATAGTGTTTTCACAGGGGAATATGCTCATCAAATTGTGCATTTTAAATGTGCATTTTGTTGGACATAAATTATATCTCATTAAAGTTTCTTTTTAAAAAGCAGTGGTTATTTTCTAAACCCAGATAATCTTTGGAAGTAGAGAAGATGGCTATGAGAATACAAGTGGATGCAAGTTTTCCTCCATCAAACCTTTCCCTGGAGAAATGGAATCGGGTCATTGCCAGCCTGAGAGTTGGGCTGTGGTTGCACGGTAGTTGTCTGGGCTTTGTATTCTGTAAGAATGTTAAGTAAATGGTAGTAAGGAATGTGGTTTTGTTAGACAATTCAGCTTTACGTGTTTCTTTTACTTTACAAAGTTCAAAGTCAAGGTTGGAACAATTTTTAAACAAAGGAAAAAGAGCTATGAAGTTGTTCATATCAGTTCCAGCTGGTTTCCCGAAATAGATGACCCTACTTAGTGCAATTGTCTTGCTTTGTGTGTATGTGGGTACACGCATGTGAGAATTTGCAATGCTCCACCGAGGAAGAGCATTTAGAGTTGCTGGATCAGGTGGCCCTTCCTATCATTTGGTATTTATAAATTTCCCAAAATGACCCTTCCTGCTACTTCAATACCCTCCGTGCTGGGCTCCTCGTGGTGAACTGCTTGCGTTTCCCTAAATTGACCAAAGGATGTGATTCGGAAGGTCTGGAATCTGAACTTTTAACAAGTTTCCTGGTTTTGAGGTAGCAAGTTCATGGACAATGTCTTGAGAAACAATGTCCTGGGGAAAATTAAATGAGCACTCCCTACCTTTATTCTTGGGATTTAGGAATTTCACCAGGAGCTGCGTCACGTTTCCATTAATCCATCCGGAACTCGGTGAGCCCTTTCAATCTGCTGACTCAAGTCTTTCTTCAGACAAGAAGTTTTTTTCTCTACCATTTATTTAATTATTAACTCCCCTCTCTCTGTCCCTTCTTTTCCTTCTAGACCTCCTCTTCTTCACGTGAATGGTCTCCTGGATCTGCCTTCAAGTTTCCTCATTTTGTCCTATGATTTCTATCTCTTTGTATTTTATCTGTGTGGTAATTTATTTCTTCTGGGCCTCTGAAGTGGTCCTCAATTGTGACCACTTACTTTTGCAAATTGTCTCTTAAATGACTAAATTAAATTAAACTAAAATATTTAGTTCTGAAATGAAAATTAATATTATATTTTAGGGGTTTCACAAAGTCTTGTTTATGCCTGAATTAGATCTCTTTGAGGACTCTCGCTCTTGTTATGCTGAAGCTCTCGTCCAGCTCTTCCATCAGATCTCTATGGATTGGAACTGCTGGTTACATGTAATCACTTTTGTCTTCCTCCTCTGGTTCCTAAATCTTCCTTTGCCTGCTTGGGGCTCCTCTATCCTCAGAAATCAGGCCAAGCTGTTAGGGTCTCTCAAGCACAATGAACCCCACCACCCCTCCACCGCCCTGAAATTCTCTCTTTAGAAGCTCTGATGGAGATTAAGGATACAGTTAGACCATGGTGTTTAGGTGTGAAGCACCAAAGAAAGGAGCAGAAGTTTGACTCTTGCTTCATTGTGGAATGTCATCTTTTGGGTATAAGACTCTTTGAAATGTGTATATATATAGCCTTTATTTTTCTTAACTTTATATCATTTGTCTCTGTATATGATTCAATACAATATATTGTATCTATATCTGTCCTCTTCTTCTTCTTAATTCTGTGCTGGGCCTGGGACTCCCTCTCTTTGGGAAGAGCCCTCTGCCCTCAAAATCCTTGCAGAAGTGTCCAGGAAAAGGAGGCATGCAGGAGAATGATGCTTAAGCCTTCATCTGATCTAAGCAGGAGGGGCCTTCTTGCTCACTCATGGTCCTGACCAGCTCATCAGGTCGTGAGCCAGCTGAGGATTTGTGGCCAAAACCGTGGCCAATAATAGTGTGTGATTGTTTGCATGTCACCTCGCACATGCCCTTCAGGAACTCTGTGGCTGCAACATGGCAGGATGCCAAGATCCCGTCTTCCCTTTGTGTTCCACTAAGAAGCTGCTTCCAAGCCAGGCATGGATTCCTCGTCCTTTTCAAAGAACTCACCCTTTCCAAATTTCCTTTAGTCTCTTACTAACCAAGCGATTCCAAGTAGATCTTTGGGAAGGGGAGCTCTCCAGTACCCAGCTCCTGATTCTCACTACAGAGGAGTAGTAGAGTAGCAGAGTACAGAGGAGTAGAGTAGGAGTAGCGGTAGAGTGATTAAAGAGGAAGAAAAGGAGGGCTGTGAATTAGCTCCCTGTAAGAGGGGAGAGCGAGTCTAAGTCCAGGTAAGAATCAGGTTTGACTCCATCTCATTTCACAGCTGAACACAGGCTTGGTGAAGCTCTTAATGAATGGCTGCAGTTGCTAATTGTTGACCTGATTTCTGCATGAAGCACAGTTCTGTTTCCAGAATCTGACCCATCTGATCTATGTGTACATCTGGAGGCTGAATCAGCAAGTACGCAAGGAAAGCAGCACGCACCTCTTTTGAGATATACTAAGGTTTTCAGGTCATAGTAAGACTGTTACCTTTCTAATGAAAGGAAATGCATTCCTGCTCCCCAATTTATCACCAGCTTAAAGAAAGGACTTCCGCCCCAGGGCTTTCTGAGTGTCAACATCCTAAGGACATGTCCCTTCTGCAGCCACTCTTCCTGGGCTCAGCCGCTGAATGGTTTACCTGGATCCCTGAATGTTGGGAGCTGGCAGGTCCTGGAGAGATGAGTAATAACTATGCTGACTGTGGGAGCCAGCTGGAACCACAGACTCACCGATGAGAGGAAGGGAAAGATAATGTACTGTTAATTAAAGTAAGTTTTTCTCTTAGTTATAGGGAATTTTTTGAGATCTTTATACACTGTACAAAGGTTTCTTGTGAGCCCCAAACTAGCGCCGTGAGGTAAATAGGGAAAGTAATAGTCCCATTTCATAGCTGAGAAAACTGAGGCTTAGGGACTTGTTTGTTTAACCTTATGTAGCTTTGTAGACGTAAAAGTAGGAGGCTAAAAGTCTCTTGGCTCCCAGTTTCTACCTAATCTGATGAGTTGCCTAGGTCTGTTGGTGGATCGTTTCCTAATTTTTTCCGCTTTCTTCTGGCTATGGAAGATTAACCAGTAGCACAAATATGGGATGCTATAAAATTTCCTTTCCTAAAGGAGCTGAGAATAAAATCCCTTTTGTCTATGATCATAAAGGCACAATGGCTTAAAACCAGCATGGACCCAGCCCGTGGGCCTGTGCTGCTCTGGGCCTAGTCACCTTATGTTCCTAGGAGCGTTCCGAGGGTAAGCAAGTGTCTGACATGCTTGGATTCTCAAAGTGCAGGCTGGGCTTATGTGGAAGGCATACAACCCTCCGAAAACCCTCTGCAGACCATTCCTGCTGGTTGCTCTGGAGACTGCCCCTTTTCTAGATATTATTATCTCAGGCATCAATTTCTGCAGTTCACCTTCCCCAGGTAGATGTTGGCAAATTTTTAGAATTTTCTCCCTGGCTCAACTCTAGCAATAGGTTTTGTATAGATAGAAAAGCAAACTCAGACTCAGATTTTGCTTCTGACCTTTTCTAAGTCAAATAGTAAATTCCACACAATATTGTCTGTGCTTCTGAATCTCTTTGGTCCCTTCAGTGGAACCACAACTATTAAGGAGAAAAAAGCATTTGTTTCTCTAGCTGCCAACATCCACCAGGTTGTAACTCCTGGCCTGCCAGGTAGGCTGATTTGTATCTCTCACTGAAAGGCAGAAGAGCTGAGTGTGACCTTCTAGAAGGCCAAGATCATGTTTTAATCAAATTTGAATCTGCCTGGCTAGAGGTTGCCCACCTTGCCTAAGCTGCCCACAGGTGCTCAGTGTGTTGAGCGGGCTTCATCCGACAGAGGAGGGGAAAGGCTCCCCCAGAGGACAAAGAACTCATGGAGCCACATTGAACCCAGTGCTGGCACTTAATTGAGCCCATTCTCAAAGCAGAAAGAAATTCCATAGATAAATTTAGAGGTCTGGGTAAAGGGGTTGGTCAGGGCAGACTTTAGCCTGCAGCTATGGACCATTTCCGATAGTGGCTAGAGCTTTATAGTCACATGTGCAGATAACACTTCAGTCCTATACACAGTAAAGACTTTATGAACCACATGTGTCAGACTTTGGGATTTAATCAGTGTAGCATGCTTAGTTACTCAGAGGTAACTTTGCAATGGTGTTCTTCCATCTTCTCTATACCCAGCCCAAATCTCATAAGGCTGAGGAATGAGAATTTATGGCTTTAAGGCATGTGGTCTGGGCATGGATGGGAGTCTAAGTTCTAGACTCATCTCCATCACTATCTTGGGCAAGTCATTTGAATTTCTTGGTTCTCCATATCCTATCCTGTAAAATGGAAATGTCCCTTGCAGTTCTAGTAGTTTCCATCTCTGCTATTCCCCAAAGGATGAAACGTGCTGCCATCTTACTCTGGGATATGACCTAGAGATTTGTATTTCAACAGGCAGTTTCTAGAGTGGATTGTAGGGCTGAAAACAGGTCTGCAAAAAAAAAAAAAGAAAAGAAAAATCCTCCTATGAATTTCTTCCTTGACTTATATTTGAAAAAATGCCAGGGCTGAGATAGCACTAAAAAAAAAAATGCTCAAGCAAAATTCCCTGAACTTTTCCCCTTTGCCCTGTGCTTATTTTCGTGTCTTACTGTGTTTCAATGTACAACCAAATTGTTAATGTTTTCTGTTTAATAAACAAAACATCTGTAACCTGTGTTCCTGATGTTCTCAATCAGCTTGGCTATTAGCTAACAAGGAACTAGTTTGAACCGCAGAACTCAAGGTCACTTTCACTGTTCCTTCATTTGCATTTGCCACATAATTGACTGTGTTAATGCACTCTCTAAAAACACCCTGCTTTAAATATATCATTGCCTTCCCCCTTGGGCTCAGGACAAATAATACAGCCCACACCATACAGAGCCCCATGCTAGATTAGCACGATGATTCATATTTGGTGAGCTGTGTTCCTGGAGCTCAAAAAGTGACATTCATTTATACCTTCAGAAATAATCCACCAAGCGCTGACAAATAAGTCGCCAGGCTCTGCTGGCTGCTGAATGGCCTGCTTTGGCATCCAGACTTGAGAACTGCAGGTGCCTTAGTGTAACCTGGACTTTCTTCCCAGCTTCAGGAGGGTCCGGGGCAGCACAGAGAGTATGTGGTTCTGAGTGTTACCTGAGAGGGACATCTCGAGAGGCAAGAGAGAACTGGTTGGGGGCTCCGCCACTGAGTGGGGCTTGCTGCTCCCAGAGAGGATATTCTGCACAGTTATCCCTGTCTAGTTAATAACTTGAAGAACAAATCACAGGAGAGCATGCTTCTGTAGCAGTTGCTATCCCCCTTTCTATGGTTGGCAACTTTCTGTCCCCAAACTTCCCACTTTCTAGTTGTCCACACTACTATCGTTACTCACTATATGTTTTTCTTCTGAACCGCTTTTGTTAGATAATTTATTTTTATACTTTTCTTTTCTTTTAACCTGTTTTAAGTTAGTTTTAACCTGTTGGTAAAAGCTCTAAGGAGTTAGTAATAACAGTTGAATCTCTTTTCTAAAAGTCTTCCGTCCTGTGATTTTCCAGAGTCTTCAGGTTGCCACGATGGTCCGCCTGGAGCAGTTTACCAACATCAACACTTTCACTTCCCTTCCGTCCATTTGAACAGGCACATTATAAGTTTTTTTTTCATTAAGCAGAAAAATATAGTAGAAAAAATTTTAAAGATCTACAAGGAAGTAATATGCTGGTGACTTCAATGGACATTGTAGGTAGAGTGTGTAAATGACATGAAATAGTTAAACTGTAAAAGAATAGCAACAAAACAAAATTCACAGCCCACCGTTTGCTGTGGATGGAGGGATTTGGGAGAAAGGGGAGTAAGATGTGGCAATGCAAGAAGTAAGCATGGGCTGAAGGCCTTGGACTGAGTAGGACAGAACCTTCAATGTGGCCTAGACCTAAATTAACTCTTCGGAACCGTGGTCTCTTCCTTACTGCCAATGAGTTATGAAAATTGCGAACAGCCAGTGAGAGTTTCAGGAGACTTTGATCCTTGATATGCAATCTAAAGATTGAGAGATTATATTTTCTCTCTAATTAAATCTCCTCTAACCTTGTATTGAGTGCCTACAAGGTGAGTAGGCAAGTTCCAACCTGCCCTGTGGAGCAGGTTCCCAGGAAGGCTGGTGAGGCCATGGCCTGCCGAGGGGAGACCCTGTGATTGTCATTTGCAGCTGGAGTTACTGACACAAGGGCTGCATGTTCGTGTGGGTAAGTAGAGACAGACAGTGAAACACAGCAAGTGCATTTTTCCCTAAGATGATGATGTCTGTGTGAGTCGCCCTAAGAACAATTACAGTCTACCAAGTTCATGGGAGCGGGGCCGGCCCGGTGGCTCAGTGGTTAACTTCGCTCGTTCTGCTTCGGCAGCCCGGGGTTTGACGGTTGGGATCACGGGTCGGGATCCCGCTTGGCAAGCCGTGATGTGGCAGGTGTCCCACATATAAAGTAGAGGAAGATGGGCACAGATGTTAGCTCAAGGCCAGTCTTCCTCAGCAAAAAGAGGAGGATTGGCAGCAGATGTTAGCTCAGGGCTCATCTTCCTAAAAAAAAAAAAAATTCATGGGAGCTTTTAAAAGGACAGTCTGTGGTCAGGACCCATGGACTGCATCAGTACTGCAAAGTGGGCCATTGTAGGTACAAAATCATACTATGACTAAACCCTAGGGAACATGCAGGTTCTAAGCATTTATATGAGCTGTTTTCCCGTGGGAGGATGTACTCGGGGTTCCAAGGGTTCTTCACGTTCTCCTCTTTTCTTTCCCGTTGGTCTGAAGGCCGTTATTTGCTAAATAATTCTATAATGTTAGGGACCTTAAAGATGTTTTGTTCAACCAGTTCACTTTGAGGAAATGGAAGCCTCAAAAGGTTAAGTCACTTCCCCAAGGACTTAACACACAGCTAATTAGTAGCAGGGAAAAACTTCTTTTCTTTTTTTTAAAGATTTTATCTTTCCTTTTTCTCCCCAACGCCCCCCGGTGTATAGTTGTGGGTCCTTCTAGTTGTGGCATGTGGGACGCTGCCTCAGCGTGGCTTGATGAGCGGTGCCATGTCCACGCCCAGGATCCGAACTGGTGAAACTCTGGGCGGCTGAAGCAGAGCGTGTGAACTTAACCACTTGGGCCCCAGGGAAGAACTTCTGCTGCTCTTCCGCCCAGGAGAGTACTTTACACACTGGATAATAATCTTCATTGACTTGGCAATGCTTTCCTTGTAGTCTCGCTGCAGTCCATGTGCTGCAAAGTGAAGATGAGGAAGAACAATTCTCTTACGTGAAATTTGTCTGTCCTGTGGGGGAAGGGTAGGTAAGCCTAGAGAAGTAGATGAGGTGGCCCCTCCCACAAGTGGGGAGATTTGAAGGGCACCAAAAATCACCATTTGTATTAGTTTCCTAGGGCTGCTGTAACAAATTACCACAAACTGGGTGGCTGAAAACAATGGAAAGTTGTTCTCTCGCAGTTTGGAAGGCTAGAAACACAAAAAGTGTCTGCAGGCTGTAGAGAAGACTGCTTCCTCACGTCTTCCTAGCTTCTGGTGGTTGCCAGCAATCCTTGGCGTTCCTTGGTTTGTAGCTGCATCATTCCAGTCTCTGCCCCCGTTGTCACATGGCCTTCTCCCTGTGTGTCCCTGTGTGCACTTTTCTGTCCCTTAAAAGGACACTCTCATTGGATTTAGGGCTCATCCAAATCCAGCATGATCTCATCCCAATCTTTACCTTGATTGCATCTGCAAAGACCCTATTTCCAAATGAGGTCATATTCTGAGGTTTTGGGCAGCCATGAATTTTGGAGAGATGCTCTTCAACGCACTATATCATTTATTCAGAAATAATAGCTAATAACTGGACACTAAATTTAAAGTATTATATAAAAATGAGGAAATAATTTTCTTTCTATTTATGAAAGCTCTTGATGGTCTATTGCAAACCTGAAATTTTGAAGTTAAAACTCCCTAGCAAAAGTCTAGAAGGTAATATTAAACACTCGATCAAATTTTAGGAGAATAGTATCTTTTTAGTGTGTTTTCCTGTGCCAGACATTGCATTCAGTGATTTACTTGGACTATTTCAAGAGTCCCATGAGGTTCGCCCATCACTGTCCCCCTTTTACAAGTGAGGGAGCTGAGGTTCAGCAAGCCTGAGCAACCTGCCCAGCCTTACACTGCCAAGCTCGTATTCTCCATATTGGCTGGAGGATTTCACAGCTCAGCGTGTCTCCCTGTAACCTCTAGAGATGAGGAGCTGCAACGCTGACCATTGAAAACATCAGTAATAGGGATTCCACATCTGATGGACTGATGATTTGGGATGGGGATGTTTCAGGAAGTGCTTGTTTGGAGGCAGACTGCTTGAGTTCAAATCCCTGGTCAACCACTTAATAGCTGTGTGTATTCATTTTTTCTTGCTACTATAACAAATTACCGCAAATTTAGTGGCTTAAAACCATGCAAATTTATTATCTTACCATTCTGGAGTTCTAAAATGGAAGCATCACGAGGGCAGCATTCCTTCTGGAGGCTCCAGGGGAGAATCTGTTTCTTGCCTTTTCCAGTTTCTGGAGTCCACCCACATTCCCTGGCTTGTGGCCCCTTCTTTGCATTACTCCAACCTCTGCTTCCTTTGTCACACTGCCTCCCTCTTATAAGAACCCTTCTGTTTACAGTGGACTCACCTGAACAACCAAGGATAATCTTCCCATCTCAAGATCCCTAACTTAATCATCCAGGCAAAGTCTCTTTGCCATAAAGGCGACAGGTGTGCAGGCTCTGGGGATTAGAACATGGACGTCTCTGAGTGACCATTGTTCTGTCCACCACACTATGTTATCAGGGGTAAATTACTTAACCTCCTTAAGGCTCACTTTCCTGCTCCACAACAATGGGCAAATAATAGTCCCTAATTCGTTGAGACATTGTGAGGATCAAATGACATTATGATGAACACATTGCCTGGAAAAGCAAGTAAAGGTAGCTGTTATTATTACCACTCTTGGTTAAGACATGAACCAGGAGCTATTGTCATGGACTGTTTCCAGAGTGTCCCCGGAATCTGTAGGGTGACGAGTGTGGGGTTGATGATCTCCACCCAGGACTGAAATATGTGATAGGTGCCCCCATTTTTCAAGCAGGCAAAGCAATTTCAAGTGAGGTCCAACCACCTGGACCTGGTAAATTGGGACTTGGGAAGACAATGGGCTTTACAACTGTATTGAGACCATATCCTCTTGTGCCTCAAAGCATTCTGAAGATTTTATGAAAAGTTGAGTGAAACATCTAAGGCAAGAGACTTTTTTGTGGAGGTCCCCCCAAACATTGAGAACAATTGAATGCAGGCCTAATCAGAGGACACTGTGAGGCTTGCCAGCCTCTAAGTAATGCCTGAGACCACAGTTTTGCTTCTGAGGACATTGGAAACCTGATGGCACTGAGTCTGACTTGTCTTCAAAGTCTCTGGCTTCTGTGGCTGAAGCAGAAACAGGCTTCTGGCCATGTGGGCTCCATTGAGCCAAATAGCCCTACGGTAGAGCAGCACCCACTGGCTAATTTATTTAGATACAATGCAGACTCAGAACTAAGATCTGTCCACCATCCCATCATCCCTGTGCAGCTCCCCTTACCTGTAAGTGACATGGGGAGTATGATTTATGCAGGGGAAACCCCAGTCCTGAATTCTTGCCTGTCTTTCCATCTTCCCGCCATGGCCTTCCTTAGGTTAAAGCTTCTAGTCTCTGGGAAAGCCTTGCAAAATACAAATACCCTTGACAAGGTAAGACTATTGGGCTCCATGGGAAACTTTAGAGATCATTTCTTTCAATATCATTGTTTTATAGATGAGGAAACTGAGGAACTACAAGGAGCTGGGGCCAACCACAAGGTTAAAGAAGACAGTCTCCATACATGACCACCCTTCACTCTGACACCAACTGCAGGATAGGGGGGGTTCCCAAACCACCCTCAGATTCAATAATTTGCTAACAAGACACAGAGCTCACCGAAAGCTGTTATAATCATGGTTATGGTTTATTACCAGGAAAGAATACAGATAAGATGTAATAGTCAGAGGTAGAGACACATAAGGCAGAGCCCAGGAGGGTTCCACATGCAAAGCTTCTGTTGTTCTCTTCCCATGGAGTCAAGACATATCAATCTCCTGACCTCCATATGTGACAATACACATGGCCTATTGCTGCCCAGGGAAGCTCACCCAAACCTTGGGGTTCAGAGTTTTTATTGGGACTCCATTATATGAGCATGATTGATTGATAGCCTTGTAGTGGATTTCAGTCTCCAGTCTCCAGGCCCTCTGGGTGTGACCTAAAGCCCCCATCCTAAATCACATCGTTGGTCTTTCTGGCGTGGTCCACTCTCACCTTAAACAAGAATGCTCCTATAGAGATTGCGTCCTAGAAGCAAGAGGCAGAGGCCAGACCTCTTTTTGGGCAAGGTTAAATTCTATACTGCATTGTCCTGAAGAGTTGAATGACTCAACCAAGGTCACATGGCTCAGCCAAACTATTTAAGTTATTAAAACTCAGTAATTATTCACAGTGTGTAATGTTTGATACTGATTGTGAAGTGATATAGCATAGTGGTTAAGAGTTCAGGTTCTGGAATCAGACTACAGGGTCAGGCTACAGCTCTGCCATTCACTCCTCTGTGATCTTGGGCAAGTTTCCTCCCTCTTTGTGCCTCACTTTCCTCATTTATAAAATGGTGATAATAATGAAACCTAACTCATAAAGTCAATACATACAAAACATTTAAAACAGTGTCTAGCATATAATAAGTCATAGAAAATTCTAGTTTTTGGTATTTTTAAGCAGGAAACAATGTGTAAATAAATCAGAAAATAAAATTTATCTATAATTCTTTCCTTTTTCCCTCCCCTCCTAATTGACAGCTGGGTGTACATGTTTCCAAACCTTTTCTATTCATAAACAAGTATAAATGAATCATATTACACATAGTCTATAATTTTCTTTTTACCTAAGATTTTCATCAATTTATTATTTTTAAATGAATACAAATTTTTGAAATGATGTAAATATTGAATGAATGTGGGAAAGCTAAGCATCAAAATGACTACATTTTTTGGTTGCACAAGCATTAAATATGTGAGCAGTTGAAAGCTACCTGGGTTGGAGAGGCCAAAAAAGTCCTTTTGATTTATATGAAGTCACAATAACAAATGTTTGTCCCACACACAGTCCTACTCCAGCCGTATGATTCTTTCATCACATAAGAGTATAGTATTTGTCAGGAAACACTGCTTTACTGATGTCGAGGAGAAAAATAATCTTGTGGAAAGTTCTGCTCACCTCAGTGGCAAATTTCCAGTTTCCCAATTGTGAAGTAGCAAAATATTGTTTTTAGCTGTTCTGCCTAGAACCCAAAAGAGTTGTGTAAAAAAGAAAAAAAAGACAATTGTATTCAATCGAGTGAAAATTTGATCAAGTTCCTACTGTGTGCCAGGCACTGGGTAGGTCAATCTGAGGGAAACAAGGTCAAAGAAGACATCATCTTGGGTCACTTGGGGCTCCTAGCCTAGAGGGAAACACAAATGCACAGGGCATGACAAATGACATGCTAAGTAGATGTTCAACCCAGGGATGCGAGCCTGCATCAGAAGAAGCATTTAATTCTGACTGGGCCACATTAAGAGTGAGGACACCAGCTCTGCCTTTAACAATTTCTGGAGGCACCTTGGTGAGGAGGGCATCTACTCTATTAAGATGAAAGCATGACACCACATGGATATCAAAGATTGGTTATAGCAAGAAGGAACTGCTGAACCAAGGCTGGCAGAACATGTCATCACCATCCATGGAGAGTGACCCAGTTGTAGGAGTTTTCTTTCTCACTCAAGTAAGAGAAATTAGTGTACGCTTTTTGGGGGTAGGCAGGTGAAGTTGTCCCGAAACATTATACTCTGGCAAAAATGACTCTTTCCTCTCCCTCCATTTTGGGTGGAGATCTAGTTGATTAAACTAACAATAGCAGGCATTTACAGAAGTGCTTCTTACCTTTCAAGAGTCTTTTAGGTTCATCAGCATGATTTGTACTCAGAGCAACCTTATGGGAGAAGTAGGGTGAGTGACATTAGACCCAATGAGGATAGAGAGGCCCCCGGCTGTGGTGTGAGCTCATAATGCTGTGCTGGGAGCAGAATCATGGTCTTCACTAATTTCTATCTTAGTACTCTTGGTATTCTTGGTACTTCATCTCATAAGCACTCAGCTTTCTGGATTTCTTTTCTTTCTTTCTTTTTTTTTAATGGGCGGGAGCCTTCAAATTGTGAGGCACACTGGCACCTTTTACATTTTAAGAGGCTTAAATTTTTAATTTTCTTTTCCATCCTATTGGAACATTTTAGAAAGTTGCACTGCTTTTTATTACACCACATTCTGAACATATCCTACCACTTTGATCCTAACCCCTGCAGAGCCAGGGCAGGGCTGGACTTTCAGGGAATCAGTAAAGATAATGTGAGGTCCAGCAGGTTGAGAATGTTCCATCAAGCAAAAGTGGGCCAAAGCCCGCTCTACCTTGTGAGACCCCATTATGTGAAGGAGACAGCAGACGATGGATTCACCTTGTTGGATTCCAACAGCCCAAGTACTCACAGCTTACCTAACATGCCCCTGCAGCTGAAGATGTTTTCTACCTTTTGTCCCCCAAAGCATTATCAAAGGGCAGCGTCCTCCCCTCACCTCAACCTGCTGAATTGCATTAGGCTGTACATCATTGCATTCTGTGACTGACATTGATGGTATCTCTTTGCTGAATTTCCATCTGAGTATCACCCTCATTAGATTTCAGGAGGAACAGTTAGTGACTCCATTAAAATTTCCTAACTTATTTTGGTTTCATCCTTAAGCAACTGCTTAATTGGCTTGTTTCCCTTGAGACCAAACATTTTCCTGTGGTGGGAGCAGAGAAAATTAACAGCTTCTGGAATATACAACAATTGCAGAGGGATTTTAGGAAAGAAGTCCCCCTTTTTCTAAGGTTCTTCTTGGAAGGGAATCTTTGTTATCACTTTAGTGGGCCTGAGTCCTGCATCCTAAACATTGCCTGAACTTACCTCTGCTGATTTCCAAGTCTATCAGTTAAAGGGGTACAAAGCAATTCAGCAACAGAGCCGGCCATCAAGAGAAGTGAGATCTAGGGTGTAAGGTTAGAACTCACAAGTTCAGGCAAAAATAGCCTTTTGTTCCTGAGAAAGCTCAGAAAACACACAACTCAACAGCATGTAGCTGTTTCTCAGTAGCAATTTCTTTGTCCTGAAAATCCAACCATCTTCTCTTTTGGGTTTATAAGCATAAGGAATGTGCATATAAGGGATTTTCATCTGTGAATTGTGATGACATTCCTCCATTTAAGTGTTCTTTTGAGCTCTTTATTATGGGTAGTACAGTCAAGTGCTAAAGAAAGTCTGTAGAATTTCTGTTTTAAATAAAAATACTTGGTTTTGAATTTTCCTGCATCTGTTGACAAGTCGTTAAATATTGTTTCCTCTCACAGGAAAATCATTATCTTGGTGCTTAATGCTGGGAGCCATTCACCCTGCCTCTTCCTTTCTCTTTTTCAAGTCATGCACATTAATTTATTCAATTGTTCAACACGTATTTATTGACCAGTTGCTGGGTGTAAACACAGGATGTGGTTCCTGCTTCCACAGAGTTTACAGTCTTGAAGCAGAGACGGGAACTTGAAAATACTTATATGGACATATACACACACATACATATATATGCATATGTACATATACACACATAAACTATAAATTGTGATCAATGATCTGAAGAGAAAGGAATGAGAGCCTCATTTAAACTTGGTGGTTGGGAATGGCCTTCCTAAAGAAGCGGCTTTGGGGCTAAGACCTGAGGATGGTTTGGGCCTAGATAGTAGGAGAAACGAATTCCAGGGAGCAGGAACAGGCCCCTGCACAAAGGCCCTCAGAGGGAGTGGTCTGTTCGAGAAACTGAAAGAACGACTGAGCGAGGGAGCAGGAGCGACATGGCCATGCAAGAATTCAGGAGTTTTGCTCCCTGAAGGGCTAAAGCAATGCAGTGCAGGGAGATGAGGTTTGGTTTAAAAGGATCATTCTAACAGTTGAGTGGCGAATCGATTTGAGAAAACCAAGAGAGGAGAGGTGTTTGCCATAAAAACGGAGCAATGGAGGGAGGAGGCTGAGGGATTCAAGTTCTGTCTTGATGAAAGAATTGACAGGACCTGTTGATAGATTGGCTATGGGGATCACAGAGAGAGAGGTAGAAAAAAGGACTCTTTTCCCTCTGATTTATGCCCTGACTGCTTAGCGATTTTCACTTCAGGTGACCTTTCTCCTATGACTGTGCAACTTGTTTGACTCCCCATCAGAAATAAGCTGAGCTAGTTTTTCCACTCTGCTCTAGGACCTTGACTGGGAGAGGCAGGTGGACTCCACAGGAGGCGTCTCAGGCTGAATAAATACCCGGAGGGGTTTCTTAACTCTAGATCTTATTAAAACAATTAAATAATTTGAAAGTGACTGAAGTCATGTTCCGTAATAGTGATTATTCACAGGTTTTATATTATATGTGATGAACTGTTAGAGATATAAAATGAGTTCTATTATAAATAGCAATTTCTCTTCACTCAGGAATTGGCTTAAACTCTTAATTCGTGTCAACAAGGAAATAGTTCTGGCCTAGAATTTGTTTCTCCTCCAGGGCTGGAGTTATTTTTGTTTGTTTGGCTGGTGGCACCATATTGGCTTGACCCAGGACATCTCAGAAGGAATATCCATTTCTTGGTTTTAGGCCTCCTAGGATTGACTCCTTTCTCTTTGCCTCTGCAAGTAAGTCAACCGTACTTTGAAGAATGAGGTTTTGTCAGTGGACTTCCAAGGAGGCTTTGTTTCTCTTCGAAATGCTTTTAAAATTTCACTGTATATTTTATTAGTAAATAATCACAATTAATAACAAATATAATAGCTACTACACATTAAGTGCCAGAAATTCTGCTTAGTGCTTTTTAGACATAATCTCATGTGGTGGCAGTCATTGTCCTTCACCCAAAGTCATGTGGCAGGTGAGTGGTGGAGATGGAATCTGAACCCAGGTGGAGCTTGGCCATTGCCTCGGGTGGCTGAGGGACGCTCCCAGTAACCTGAGTCCTCTGGCTGATGTTCTCTTTGGTGGCCACTCTCTGGTGTGATCTATGGTCATCATGTGCTTTGGCAAGGAAAGGGGCATTTTAAACCACCTGAGAAGGAAGCAGCAACTTCCGCCTTGGAAGCCCAACTAAATTTAATCACTTCCAGTCTAACATCCTGTGGGTTACTACACATCCTCTTTGGTTTTCTTTTTCTTTTTGGTTTTCCTTAGTTACATTAAAAAAGAAATCCTTTTCTCCAACTTCATCTTTATCATGCCTTCTCCATCCAAAAAGGGCAGGAGAGTCATCACGGCTGATAAAAAAGTCAGTGATACAGTTTTATCAAAACAATATCCATTCTAGATTTGGTTCTGCCAAGTTTTCTAATTTCTAATTATGGGTATTATCTTAGATAGACTATTAACTCCTTCTTCATGTCAAAGCACAGTGGCTGATACAAAGTAGATATATAATCTGTGACAGTTGGTGTTGAATCTTAAATAAAGGAGGGGTTAAGCATTCATTCACTCAAGAAACATGCATTGAAGGCCCTCTATGTGCCCAGTATCGTGCCAAGGGGCTGGGGTGCAAAGATGACGCTGACATTTAGAACATCTGGTGTCAGCCAACTTGGATTCAAATCTGGCTGTGCTCCATACCAACTGTGAAGCTTGCAAATTACCTTCTCTCTCTAAGTCTCAGATTTCTCATCTAACAATTAGAACTAATCAGAGGTCTTATTTCATAGGAATGTTAGGAGGATTGAATGAGAGTGCATATAAGGCACTTAGCACAATGCCTAGCACATTGTAAGCACCCAGTAAATGTCTCCTGGTATTATTATGGAAGGAAAGATTAAGGGGAGATGAATTACACCCCCAGTGTAATTTATTTCAACAAGCACACATACACAAATGTGTGCACATGTATCCATACACGAGGGTTAATGATTTTTATTTATTTATTTATTTTGAGGAAGATTAAACCTGAGTTACCTGCTGCCAATCTTCATCTTTTTTCTGAGGAAGACTGGCCCTGAGCTAACATCCATGCCCATCTTCCTCTACCTTATATGTGGGACGCCTACCACAGCATGGCTTGACAAGTGGTGCCATGTCCGCACCTGGGCTCTGAACTGCTGAACCCTAGGTCGCCAAAGTGGAACATGCACACTTAACTGCTGTGCCACCGGGCCGGCCCCAGTGATTTCTAATGTTGGGGAGAAGAAGGGTGAATATTTGGTCCAAAATTATTTTTATAAAACTTAACAATACATTTTGTATGTAACACAAATTGGAGGAAATAAAATTCAGCAATGTTTTGATGTTGGAAAAATGCAGAAAAAAGCAGGGATCTTCAGAGTGGAAGCAGGAGAGAGGAGCAGGCAGTATAAGACAATTTCTGGAGATCAAATTTTCAGTTTGTCAGAAGGATGACTAGGTAAAGAATAAGCAGACTTGAACCAGAGGCTCTTAAGGTCCTTTGATGTTTCCATGGTAAATGAATCTATGAAGAAAGGGTAGACCCAGTTTTAAGGTAAATTTAGACAGGATCACAGCTGGGCATTAAATTAACTGGATTTTCAGAGTGCAGACAGACATGGCCCAGTGATGTGTGGACAGAGAAGCAGGCTGGACAGGGCCAGGCATGGGACTGGTGAATGTGGCAGTGTAGCTGCTTGGCGGCAGCCCTGTAGCTGCTGTTGGGCTGAGGTTTGGTGTGGAATCCAGGGCAGAGCCTCCAGGGCCAGAGTCTGGCAGCACTCAGCATGGGGTGAGTGGGTGGGCCTGACTCCAGAGGACAGGATGTTCCAACAGGCAGGCAGAGCATAACAGCAGGGAATCTGGTGGAGGCAGTACTCAAAGTCCAGAAAGATTGGCAGCTGACATCGGAGAAGTGCATCAACAAGGATCAGGGTCCTAATCTCTGGGCTTGGGCTTAGAGAAAGGGACTGGCTGGAGCAAGGCAGGTCTTGTTTACAGACCTTGAACTCCAGTCCCTCTGAAACTCAGGTCTATGTGGCAGGATTTAGGCCCAGAATTTATCACGGCCACCTAGAAGTACCTAAACACCTCTATTTCAGAGCTTCCTAGATTGGAGCTGGGACTGGATGTGTAGGTAAAGATCAGATATCACTTGCTGTGAGGAAGGGAGAAGGGCAGGGGCTGAGAAACACAGAATTCTTTCCAGAATCTGCACAAACAACTGCTACTCTTGTATCAGCTTTCTATTGTTAAAAAACAAGACAACAGGCTCCAAATGGAGCTGCTTAAGCTAAGCCCAACATCACCAAACCAAGATTTAATTACAGTTTTGGCTTTCCCAGAAATGGAATCTCAAACCAATCAGTCAAGAATCACCTGATCAGCACTGGTTAGATAATCTGCCCAATAGACCCCTGCCACTCCCTAAAGGAACCTAATCTTGCAATAACTGTCAGGTTTTTTTTTTGCCAGTATAATTTCTTTGTTCCTGCTCCCTTCTGCCCATACAAGTTCTTATTTTTGTACGCTCCTTAGAGCTCCTTTCTGTTTGCTAGTTTGGAGGCTGCCCAATTCAAATCGATTTTTGCTCAAATAAACTCTTAAAAATTTTAATATGCTTCAGTTTATGTTTTAACACTATTTTCCAGTTGTATTTAATTACTATTCGTATACCATATTGCCTTACTTAGTAAAAAAGAAAATCTAATATATTCTATTTAAACTGCATCCTGGATCTTCTAATCGTAAGTTCTGAAATGTCCAGGGCAGCCCTGAGCTGCAATCGATTTTATTGTTTTCAATGCATGGAAGTCATAAAACCAACTTAATTTTTTAAAAGAAATTTTATATGTCCCTTCCTATAAATTGACAAATGAAAGACAGTCCTTTGCACTTCACATTTTCCACTTTTTTGGTTGGAAAGTTGTCCCTGTGTTGAGGAGTCTTAAAAAAGAGCGTTGTTGTTGGGTTTGGAAAATGGTCACATGGGTAACATTTTTTCTAATGAAAAATGCATTCCAAATTTGAAACAGCTACACTGGAAGTTCCTTCCAAGCAAGATCTGTTTGGAATACACCACAGGGCTGTACACAGGGCCTTCTGTAAAATGGTGCTCAGTAAGTGTCAAATGTGGCTGAGAGCAGGGGAGGCTCTTAAAGCAATGCCTCCCCCAAAAGCGAAGTCACTGAACTCAAGTTACTTTATCCCTGAAGTCAAAACAGGACCAACCTTGCCCAAGGTAGGGCCACTAGCCTTCGACGTTTGGCCTTTCATGCCTGTCCAGTTTTAGGCCCCCCCCCACCTTTGAATAGCATCCCCTCTTTTGAGTGGGGAAATGCCCCTTAATATTTTCAAACATTTGCCCAGCCACACCTCCATCGGGTGGAAGTGTTAGCTACTGAAATGTAACCAAGTCAATTTATCATCCTCTCTTCTCTCAGCCCCCTAGAACCTCCTCTCTTCCCATATTCCCTGTATAGTGAATGTCACAATCATCCCCGTGGGTGCCCAAGTCAGACATCATGGGGTCATCCTGCTGAAAGGAAAAATTTGTGCTTCCATGGAAAACTATGCATTGCCTAGAGGACACCCTCTGAGTATTCCGATAAATGGGGGCTACTGTCCAGTTCTGTAAATTATCTCTGTAACTGATAGAATGCAAAATAGTTCTTAGCCATAGATGTGCAAATTCTGTCCTAGCTTGTAGAGGTTCGGTTGAATCCTCTTCCTCATGGTGGCAGGAGCTATTTTGCCTCTATTTGCACATTCATTTCAATATTCCTCGTCTACAAATGTGTCTGTTTTTCAATTTCTCCCCTGAACAAGTTATATCATCTGCCTGATTCCTTCTTTATGAGTAAAATAAAATCTTTAACATGTGTTCATTTTATATCCCTCTGAGTCATGATTTTATCTTTTTTTCCAAAAATTATCTTTTAATACTGCCTTTTTCTCACTTATAGCTTCTTGT
Source organism: Equus asinus (assembly GCF_041296235.1). NCBI lineage: Eukaryota > Metazoa > Chordata > Mammalia > Perissodactyla > Equidae > Equus > Equus asinus. Next base: position 15,904,153 of record NC_091796.1, read on the forward strand.
CCTTCATTTTGTTTGATGGTTCTCTCCTTTTAAACGTCTCTAATTTGTCTCTTTCTGTGGCTGGCCTCATGGCCAAGTGGTTAAGTTCGTGTGCTCTGCTTCGGTGGCCTGGGGTTTGCAGGTTTGGATCCTGGGCATGGACCTAAGCACCACTCATCAAGCCTTGCTGTGGTGGCATCTCACATAGAAGAACTAGAATGACTTGCAACTAGGATATACAACTATGTACTGGGGCTTTGGGGAGGAAAAACAAAGGAAGATTGGCAACAGATGTTAGCTCAAGGCCAATCTTCCTCAATTAAAAAAAATCCAATGAAGCTTTCGAGATGATGGATGTAAAAAAAGATAAAATAAAAAAATAAAAATATGGGGCCAGCCCCGTGGCTGAGTGGTCAAGTTTGCATGCTCCACTTCAGCGGCCCAGGGTTTTACCAGTTCGGATCCTGGGCGCAGACATGGCACCACTCATCAGGCTATGCTGAGGCGGTGTCCCACATGGGGCAACCAGAGGCACTTACAACTAGAATATACAGCTAGGTCCTGGGGGACTTTGGGGAGAAGAAGAAAGGGGGAAAAAAGAAAGATTGGCAACAGTTCTTAGCTCAGGTGCTAATCTTTTAAAAAAATAGAAAATAAAAAATAAAAATAAAAATAAAAAATAATTTGTCTCTTTCCTTGCAACCCCAGTGCTGCTATCCCAGTTCAGGTCCCTAGCATTTTTCACATAGATATCTGCAATAGCCTCCTAATTGATGCCCTGTCTCCAACCTGGTGCCCCCCACCCCTCCCACATTCTATTCTACATACCAGAGCTCCCTACCCTACAAAGCCCATCCTCTCCCTTTCCTGCTTAAAACTCCTCAAAGGCTTTGCATCACCTTAGACCATTGGCCGTGTTAAGAAGTTGGGCCTTTAAGACATATTGTTAGCTGGGCCCTGCTCATATCTCTGTTTCCCACACTCTTTCTTCTTCAACCTGAAGGCCGACCACAATTTCTTTTAATACTTCACTGACCTCTGAGTCTTCTCTTGTGCTCTTCCTTCTGCCTGCCTCTCTTCCCCATCTACTTTCCCTGGGCTACCTCTTCGGTGCCCCTTATGCCTCAGCTTAGATGTGTAGGGGAGGAATCCTTGCTCCACCCTCCTAGGTTCAGTGTTTAGGAGGAATCAAACTGAAAACAGATTAACAAGAGAAAAACAATTTTAATAACGTACTTTTCACAGGAGTTTTACAAAGAAAATGGGGCTCAAGGAGGCAGCCAGGTGATTGAGGCTTATATACCATCTTAGGCTAAACCTAAGAAAAGGAGTTTGATACCTCAATATAATAAAGGTCATATATGACAAACCCACAGCTAATATCATTCTCAATGGAGAAAAACTGAAAGCTATCTCTTTAAGAACAGGAACAGACAAGGATGCCCACTTTCACCACTCTTATTTAACATAGTATTGGAAGTCTTAGCCAGAGAAATCAGACAATAAAAAGAAATAAAAGGGACCCAAATTGGAAATGAAGAAGTAAAACTGTCACTATTTGCAGATGACATGATTTTATATACAGAAAACCCTAAAGAACCCAATAAAAAACTTTTAGAACTAATAAATGAATACATTCAAGTTGCAGGATACAAAATCAACATACAAAAATCAGTTGCACTTCTATACACTAACAACGATGTAGCAGAAAGATAAATTAAGAATACAATCCCATTTACAATTGCAACGAAAAGAATATAATACCTAAGAATAAACTTAATCAAAGAGGTGAAAGATCTGTACACTGAAAACTATAAAATATTGTTGAAAGAAATTGAAGAAGACACAAAGAAATGGAAAGCTATTCTGTGCTCTTGAACTGGAAGAATTAACATAGTTAAAGTGTCCATACTTCCTAAAGCAATCTATAGATTCAGTGCAATCCCTATCAAAGTTCCAACATTTTTCACAGAAGTAGAACAAAGCATCCTAAAATTTATACAGAACAACAAAAGACCTCGAATAGCCAAAGGAATCCTGAGAAAAAAGAACAAAGCTGGAGGTATCATACTACCTGATTTCAAAATATACTATAAAGCTATGGTAACCAAAACAGCATGGTACTGGCACAAAAACAGACACACAGATCAATGGAACAGAATCGAGAGGCCAGAAATCAACCCACACCTATATGGACAACTAATTTTTGACAAGGGTGCCAAGAACATAATGGAGAAAGGAAAGTTTCTTCAATAAACGGTGTTGGGGAAACTGGACAGCCACATGCAAAAGAATGAAAGTAGACCATTATTTTACACCATACACAAAAATTAACTCAAAATGGATTAGTGACTTGAATGTAAGACCTGGAACCATTAGATTTCTAGAAGAAAACGTAGGCAGTACGCTCTTCGACATCTGTCTTAGCAACATTTTTTCAAATACTGTGTCTGACCAGGAAACAGAAACAAGAGAAAAAATGAACAAATGAGACTACATCAAACCAAAAAGCTTCTGCACAGCAAAGGAAACCATCAACAAAACGAAAAGACAACCTAACAATTGGGAGAAGATATTTGCTAACCACGTACCAGATAAAGGGTTAATATCCAAAATATACAAAGAACTCAAACATCTGAACAACAAAAAACCTAACAACCCAACTAAAAGATGGGCAAAAGATCTGAACAGATATTTCTCCAAAGAAGATATACAGATGGGCAACAGGCACATGAAAGGATGTTCAACATCATCAACTATCAGGGAAATGCAAATCAAAACTACAATGAGATCACCTCACTCTGGTCAAAATGGCTATAATTAACAAAACAGGAAACAGTGTTGGAGAGGATGTGGAGAGAAGGGAACCCTCGTACACTGCTGGTGGGAGTGCAGCCACTATGGTAAACGGTATGGAGATTCCTCAGAAAATTAAGAATAGATCTACCATATGATCCAGCTATTCCACTGCTGGGTATTTATCCAAAGAACTTGAAAACACAAATGCATAAAGATACCTGCACCCCTATGTTCATTGCAGCATTAGTCACATTAGCCAAGACTTGGAAGCAACCCAGGTGCCCAGCAATGGACAAATCCATAAAGAAGATGTGGTACATATACACATGGAATACTACTCAGCCATAAGAAATGATGAAATCTGGCCATTTGTGACAACATGGATGGACCTTGAGGGTATCATGCTAAGTGAAATAAGTCAGAGGGAGAAAGTCAAATAGATCTTGCTCATAAGTAGAAGAGAAAAACAATGACAAACAAACACATAGCAACAGGTTGGATTAGTGGTGACCAGAGGGGAAGAAGGGGAAGGGAGAGGGTGAAAGGGGTGACTGGGCACAAGTGTGTGGTGATGGATGGTAATTAGTCTTTGGCTGTGAACATGATGTAATCTACGCAGAATTCAAAATATATTACGATGTACCCTGAAATTTACACATTATAAACCAATGTTACTGCAATTACAAAAAAGAATTGTTACATATGTATATTTTATTCTGCAGTTTGACTTTTTCATTTAATGATATAGCACAGGCATTTTTAAGGTTAGTATTTATAGTGACACTCCATTGTTCTTAGGGGGTACGTGGTATTGGCTGAATGGATGTATCAGAATTTATTTGCTCATTCCCCTTGTATCCCTATCAGGGTACACGTGTGCCAGCATTATTGTAGAATAAGTTTCTAGATGTGGACTTGCTACATCACTAGGTATGCCTATGTTCAAGTATAAGAGGCCCTGCAAAAATGCCTTCTAAAAAACTTCTGTACCAATTTATGTGCCAACTAACAGTATATAAAATTTCCAGCTTCCTCCTCACACTTAAAATTTTGTTTATCAATGTGAGGAGAAAATGTGGTATGTTAGATTTTTATTTCTTTAGTAGTTTGAATACCTTTTCACGTATTTTTTCGTCATTTGTATTTCCTCCTTGAATTCCCAGTCTGCGTTCCCCATCTTTTTTCGTGTTGGTTTTTGTCTTTTCTTAACTTTGTACAGGTCTTTGAGTAGGATGGCCATTGACCTAATGTCTTACACATGATACAATATCTCCTCCTGTTCTATCTTGTCTTTTAATTTGATTTTGTTTGCCTCATTTATGTTGTCGGGCAGAAGTTTTTTAAAAAATTACTATTATATATTCACATCTGCACGTTTTTCTTTGTGGCTCTTGAACTTCATGTCTTGTTTGTGAAGGCCCCCTCCCCACCCCAAGATTATAAAACCCAATACAGAACCTTAAATTTCATATATATAGGGGTGACTCAGTTTGGTTCAGCAATAATATTTTATTAAAAAAATATAGCCGCCAAGGGCCTTGAATTAATAGGCAATACACGCTTGTTAAACTGTTGAATGATATCCTTTAAAAGAAGGTTTGTTTATCAAACCATTGACACTAGACTGAGTCTCCAGACTTGCAATAGCTCTGTAAGTGTTCTCAATCACGTCATCTGATGTTTTTCAAGAGAGGAAACTTGAAAACAAAATCCTTTTAAAATCTTAAGGTGCAAGGGGTATACAGATGGAGTCTTCTTGCTTTTTTTGGTGTGAAGTAGATGGTGAGCTCCTTGCATGCAGGATTCCGTATCTGGTTTCCTCCCCGCACCACATCCAGGGCAGGGTTTGTCTAGTGAGTGTTCCCAGACGTGTTGCTGGGAATCCAGGTGCTGTGGTTTGGGGACTCAGGGAGTCTAAGAGGCCTCTCAGGGCAGGTTCCATGAGAAAGCGATGAGATGGCACAGTTCAGGGAAGTAAAAATTAACGATGGATGAAACTGGCTCATTTTAGAAACCACATCCTGGGCAGAATCAAACTCCTCGGCTCCCGCTCCTGTGGCCCTGGCCCTGCCCACACTTGCCGAAGCCGCCTTCTTCCAGCCGGCCTCAGCCTCTCCTGTCAACGTTGTCCGGCTTTGGCAACAGAAGTACCTTTTAAAGCAGAGAGCTTTGAATATTTTATGGCCTTCCTCCTTGGATATTCTCAAGGGCTCAAAAAAACCAAATCAGAGGACAGAATTTCAGAAGGCCTAAAGTGGCCTGCTGCATGGTTTCCCCACTGGGTCCCTGTCCTGCTAGGCCCCATGCGTGTGGGCAGGAGGCAAACTGCCGACGTCACTGAAGGTGGCCCTGGGTGGCCTGAAGCACCTGTAGACCTCGTCCAAAAATGGCTTGAGGATCTAGCTGAGACTTTCTTACTGATCTTAGCCATAAATGAGCATCAGAGGCTCTGGGAATTAAGAGTTCAAGGCAATTAGGAATCATGGAGGATTCTCCATGTCTCCAGGCTGATTCTTCTCCAGTCCAGAACTGCTTTCCCACTTCTGTTTGGGGGCGTCACAAAGCTGCCTCTGCCTAAAATTACCCCTGCTCCCTTTTTCCCTCTCACCTCTAGCTGGCTGGGTTGTTCTACCCTGCTCCTTGAAATTCTGCTCTCAAATAGCTCCAGGGGAGCAGATGGGGGTGAGAGAGGGAGGGAGAAGGGCAAAAAATGAAGGTGAATCTGGAGCAGACAAGGAACTTCTGCACATTCGTGGGAAAAAGCAGGAGCCCCACTGAAAAATGGGCGAATAATGTGGACAGGCAATTCACAGAGGGTGTTAGGTTCCCAGGGCTGTCATAACGAAATACCACAAACTGGGTGGCTTAGGACAGCCGAAATTTATTATCTCACAGGTCAGGTGGCTAGAAGTCCAAAATCACGGTGTCACCTGGGCCGTGCTCGCTCTGACGCCTACAGTGGACCCTTCCTTGCCTCTTCCAGGTTCTGGAAGCCCCAGAAGCTCATGGCTGTGGGAGCACACTCCAGTCTTCACGTGGCGTTCTTCCCACATCTCTATGCACAGTCTACCCTGTGTGCAGATCCATTTCTGTGCGCAAATTGCCCCTTTTTATAGGGCCAGAAGTTATATTGGATTAGAGCCCAGTCTAATTTTAACCTGCTGACATCTGCAAAGACTCTATTTCCAAATAAGGTCACATTCTAAGGAATTGGGAGTTAGGACTTCAAGATATCTTTTGTGGAGGGACACGATTAAACCCCTTACACAGAGGAAGAATTTCAAAAAGCTAATAAGCTTATGAAGACATGATTAAGGCCATTAGCAATCAGAGAAATGCAAATTAAAGCAGCGCTTTCTTCCTATTAGCCTTACAAAAATTAGAAAGGTGGTAATGCCAAGTGTTGGCTGGAATGTGAACACATAGAAATCCTTGTGCTCTCCTGGTGGGAGGGAGTGTAGACCAGAGCTGCCATTCCAGAGAGCAGCCTGGCAGTCCTTGGTTAAATTAAAAATGTCCCAGCAATTCGGCTACTAAGGATATATCCGAGAGAAATGATCACACAGCGCCTTCATGGAAAAGGCCCAAAGATATTTACTGTAATCTTATTTTTGGTGGCAAGAAATTAGAGATAACTTGGATGTCCACTGAAGGAAATGAGAATAAATTGTGATGGAAAAATGATATGGATGTTAGGCAAGTTAGAAGCAATGGATTGGATACATACCAAATAACCTAAGAACATGGACAGATCTTAACAGTTTAGTATTAGTGAAAAATAAATAAATAAACTAGAAACAGAATGAGAACTATAACACAATAATTTTTAGCTAAATTAAAAATATATACATATATCGAGATTGTGGTGCTAGTTATAAAAATCTAAGTGATAAAATGTCATAGAGCTATACATCAAGACAAACAAAAAAGGAAAAAGAGTGCATGCAAAAACTGGCAAAATCTGCCTAAGGTCTGTAGTCTAGTTCATTGTTTTATGCCAAGGTCAGTTTCTTGGTTTTGAGAATGCATGGTAGTTATAAAAGATGTTACCACTGGGGGAAGCTTACATGAGATCTGTCTACTATTTTTTTGTTGTTGTATTTTTGTGTATGTGATAAAATGTACATAACTAAAATTTACCATTTTAACCATTTTTTTTTTTTAAAGATTTTATTTTTTCCTTTTTCTCCCCAAAGCCCCCCGGTACATAGTTGTGTATTCTTCGTTGTGGGTTCCTCTAGTTGTGGCATGTGGGATGCTGCCTCAGCGTGGTCTGACGAGCAGTGCCATGTCCGTGCCCAGGATTCGAACCGACGAAACACTGGGCCGCCTGCAGCGGAGCACGCGAACTTAACCACTCGGCCACGGGGCCAGCCCCCCATTTTAACCATTTTTAAGTAGATAGTTCAGTGGTATTAAGTATACTCACAGTGTTGTGCAACCCTCACCACCATCCAATTCCAGAACTTTCCATCACTCCAAAATGAAACTCTGTACCAATTTATTAATAACTATTTCCCCCTCCCCCAGCCCCTGGTAACCACTGTTCTACTTTCTGTTTCTATGAATTTGACTATTCTAAGTATCTCTTATAGGTGGAATCACACGATATTTGTCCTTCTGTGTTTGGCTTATTCCATTTAGCACAACGTCTTCAAGGTTTATCTACCTTGTGGTGTGGGATCAAAACTTCATTCCTTTTTATGGTTTAATAATATTCCACTGTAGGCATAGATCACACTTTTTAAAATGCATATTCATCTGTTGATGGACATTTGGGTTGTTTCCACCTTTTGGCTATTGTGAATAATGCTACTGTGAACATTTGGTGTACCAGTAACTGAATCTCTGCTTTCAGTTCTTTTGGGGATATACCTAGGAGTGGAGTTACTTGATCACATGGTAATTCTATGTTTAACTTTTTCAGGAACCACCAAACTGTTTTCCACTGTGGCTATACCACTTTATGTCCCTCCCAGCCTTGTAGGAGCTTTCTAATTTCTCCACATCCCTACTAACACTAGTAATTTTCTGGGTTTTTGTTGTTGTTGTTGCTTTTACTAATAGCCATTCTAATGGGTGTGAAGTGGTATCTCATTGTGATTTTGATTTGCATTTCTCTAATGAGTAATGATGCTGAGTATCTTTTCATGTGCTTCTCTATACTCTTTATTTTTTTTTTTTTTACAATTTCTTGTGTATCTATAACTTTTTCAAAATGAAAAGCTCATATATATCATCGAAATGGTGCTCTATCTATCTATCTCCCTATCTATCCATAAATGCCACACAATAATACCATTTTGGAAGAACACAATACAAATAAAAAGATACGTGTTAAACAGATTAGAATGGTTGCCTATGATGGGACATGAATGAGTTTTGGAGACAATGAGAATAAATAAACAAAGCAACAGAGGACCATTGAGAGGACAAAGATGATAACATGCCATGAACTGAGAAGCATAATTAACTCAAACCTTTGCACATTAAGTCCAAAAAAAGGAAAAATAAAATAAAATAGAAGGCAGAGAAAACACATTTTGAAGCCTACAGTCCTCCCTGGGCCTGCCCTGTCTTCACCCTATAGCTATTTGGACTGGTTTGTCTCGGGCCTTGGCTTCCTCTTCAGGAAAGTAAGGGGATTCATCTTCTCCAAGGTCCCTTCTGGCTATCACATTCTCTGACATTGAAATTCACCTTGCAACCTTAACTCCATCAACTCTCTGGGCCAGCAGGACACCAGGGCCCCCCTGAGCATTGCTGCCACAGTTAGGAACATGAGCTGCTGGTAGGAATCAGCATCATTTGCAGGGGGAAAGAGTGGACAACTTGTTCTTTAAAAGGTGACCTCAATTGGTCTAAACTCCAGGAAGGAGAACAAGGGAGGTTAATTTTTCTCAGGAAGCTGCCACTCAGATAGCTTCAACCTTCTCTTTGGCATTTCAGTGTTTCCAATGCCAGTTGAGACCAGTTGGTACAGAAGGGGAGAATTTATTAAAGGGTGTTGTCAATTTGCAAAAATGCAAACAAAACACAGAGAAGGTTGAGCCAAAGGTTGTAGTTTGGGGAGAGGAGAGTGAAAGCCCTGTTTGTTTCAACTCTATTTAAATACTTGGCTTCTTTTAAATAAATATCACTAATAGCACTTGCCAGAAATCAACTTTAATAACACATTTGTGTGCGTCTCTGTCCCAAGTGCTGCATGGGAAAGGCTGACAACTCTTCTAAGAGCAACTTCCCTCACCAGGATGTGTGAGAGAAGACTGATCTCCATTACTTACGTTACAGCAGGGGCACGCACCATTCTGTTTCCCTGAGGAAATACCGAGCTGGAAACCTTTTAATTAAACAGCTTGGATTGTTTTTTGGGCGACTGCACCGTGGACCAGCACTGAGGGGAGGGTGTGGTGGAGCAGCCTCTCCCCTCTGGGGTGGGGGTGGGGGCACTCCACAGGGCAGCTCGCAGAGTTTGCTTCTTTGAGCCTGTAAAACTACTTGGCTCCGAAGTCATCCCAGTGAAAGTCAGTTTGCTCTGGAGGAAAAGAACTCAGAGATTAGAGGCACAACTTCTCATGGAAATTTACAGGTGACAAATGCCCCGCAGGAGGGCACCCCTTTTTCTTTCTTGGCATCAGCACTCAGATTCAGAATAACAAACCAGCAACTTTAGCTTGAGGGGAAAATAAATAAATTAAGGAATTCAAACTTCATTTCCCAATTTACTTCAGAGACACTGTTTTCAGTATAGAAATCAGCACTTGTTTTAAATGGCAAAAACAAAATGTAGAAAAAAATTCAAATGATGTATCATTTGGGAAAAAAACTATTATATATGTGTTTCTTGTAGCTAGTCTCAATCCCACAGTCTTCAATGCTACTAGAAAACATAAAATATGCCTATGTAATAGTACATTTAAGCAAGACTATAACAAAATTGCCATTTGTTTACAGTAACCTGACGTGAATCCTCCATATGCTGACACACGAGGAAGAGAGGACCCAAGAACTGTATTGGCTGGAATTTGACCAATTGGATCCATTATTTTTAGGAAGTGTAAGAAGTCATGCAGGCACAGTGGCCTTTAAACAGACTTTAAACAACCCTCTCCGAGCTGGCAGAGATGACATATGCAACCTGGGTTGAGGTGCAAAGAACTGAATAGGGAAGCCTGCCAAGAAGCGCGCGTGCGCGCACACCCACTCCTGCACACAGCTTGGCATGGCTGGACTGGCACTGAGCCCACGTCAATGAAATTCCTTGTGTTCCGCATGATTTCTCCATGAAAATAGCACTGTCACTAGGAGAGAGCCCAAAGCTGCTTAGGGTGGATCAAACAAAGCCTCTAGGGTCATGTGCTCTTCAGAACACATGTTCCAGAACTCCCCAAAGTTACTCATAATCACTCCCTGAAGAAAAGGGATTTCGGAAAGTCTGTGATCCAAATAGTTTGGGAGGGACTGCATCCTTTGCATCCCTTTAGGAAATGCATGGTGTTCATTAGCATATCACCGTGATGGAAGTCCTGCAGCAAAGAAACTGGTTTAACTTTGAGATGGTTTATGAGATAGCCTTCTAGGAAATAGCAGTTTGCAAATGCTGTTGGGGGGTTGGAGATGGGAGTGTTTCCTGGGTTTGAGAAAGTAACCACTCCCTAAAAAATGGCCAGGTGAGCACCCAACAGAACCCTGCCCTACTCTTCCTTCCAGTCCGGGTGAGAAAGCCGACCAGGAGAACAGACACCCGCAGTGCGGAGTCCTAGGAGACCGAATCGCCTGCTCAATGAGTCCCTAGTAATGGTCTTGAAGCAGAGCTGGCACTCCCCCCTTTTGTTCAGCCCTGATAGGGGTACCTTCCACAGGTTTTAGTCAGGAAACTTTGAGGGCAAGGAGGGGACATATTTGAGCCCCCTGCAAGGCGGCCAGCTCTTTCCGGTTCGTCCAGGACTCTCCCAGCTTTAGCACTGAAGGCCTCCTGTCTCAGGACTGTCCTCTATCCTGGGCAACCCTGGATTTTTGGTCACCTTAGCTCTCTTGGAAAAAGCAAAGCATCCAATTCAACCTTGTTTTGAAAAGAAAATAACCTAGAGGTTCTACTAGAGGGGCCGTAAAAGATTGCTTTTATCTTAGTAATTCCCTCTTGCTTATTTTTGTTACCTCTTATCTGTTTCCTGGTAGTAAATCTCCTGGAAAGAAAACAGACTCTGGGCTTGCTCGGCTGGGTAGGGTGTGGTGGGTGGGACTCCGGGGCTCCCTCTGCAGCTGGCCTGGAAGAGAGGAAATCCCTAAGGCCAGAGTGGTAGATGGCAGCCTGGAGCAAAAAAGGAACACGGGCTCCAGGCTAGCTAGTGGGCCAGTGGAAAGGAAGAACAGGGTGTTGAAGGAGCTGCTCTGGGCCCTAAGTGGCCTGAGGCTTGGAGATCCTCAGCCTAGGGTCGCTCAGCCGAGCTCTCTTAGACAGGGTTCCAGTGTCAATGGGCCTCTGCTCCTCCTTCCACCTCAGACCTTCTCCCCCACTATGCACTTGGGTGGATTAATCTCATGCTTTACCTGATGTTGAGAAGGGAGCAAGGACCTGAGCCAAAACATTAAAATTTGTCCTCAGCTCTTCTCACACTGAGCTTCTTTTCCTTCCTTCTCCCTCTCTCTTTCTCCCTCTATTTCCTTCCTTTCTTTCATCCTCCATCCTTCCCTCCCTCCTTCCTTGCCTTCCATCATTTTATTGCTCTTTCTTTTTAGGGCTCTATTTTAAGATCCCCCATCACCTTAAAGCCCGAGAGCCACTACTGCCCCCTTGTGTTTCACTGGTGGAAGAACTCAGTCCGAGGGTCATCCACACACCTTTTGATACACCAACAGAGCTGTGAACGGGGCTGAAAGGCTGTTGATTAAATAGTGCTGGCAAAGGACATATATGCCAACTGGGGCAACATTTCAGGAGTGGGCTCGCTGGCATGTGGGAAGCCAAACAATTCTGGCTAACCGAGGAATTCCCTCAGTGAGAAAACCTTGATCTTAGCTATGTACAAGGAGCTAGGACGGGTCTTTGTCTTCAGCTCTGATACGCCCACACAAGGGAAACACTGTGTCTGTCTTGTTCAACAATAAATTTTTACTACTTAGCACAGCGTCGCACCCATACTTATTGGGATATATATGGGAGTCAGATTCATATCACAATTACATGCATATGATAATTATATATGCACATATTACATTTCTTTCGTTTTTACTACTAGCTAGGAATTGTTCTAAGTACTTCATATGTATTATTTCACATATTCTTCACACACAACTTATAAATTATTACCCCTGTAGGGGAGGAAAACTTTTTTCTTCTTTTCTCCTAGGTTCTTTGGCTGGTCTAGTCATTAAACTGACAGTAAGACAGATTAACAGGAGAAAAAAAACAAATTTAATTTTGTACATACAGGAACCACAAAGACGTGAGGCCCCCTGACAATCAGGCCATTGAGGCTCATATGCCATCCCGAGCTAAGGAGAAGAGGGTAGGGGTCTGGGACTTCAAAGGGGAGAAAGATAACTCCTAGGAAGATGGGAAAGGCAAATGTTTGGTAAACAAATGTTTGCCATGCCATGCAGATGAGTCTTTCTGATGTAAAAGCTTATTTCTGGTAATAGCTCTCTTTCTGGTAGAGACCCCCTATCTAAATTCTTTTAGTCAGTTAAGGGGGAGGTAAAAAGCTCTTCTTGAGTCTGTTAGGTCTTGATTGTCTTCAACTTGAAATAATCCAGATGCCAAAGTGGCATATTCTGAGGTGGCCTGTCCTGAACCCCATCACCCCCATTTTACAAATAAGGAAATGAAGGCATAGGTTAGGCAACTTGCCCAAGGTAAGTGGTAGGGTCAGGACTTGAATCCAGGCTGTCTGGTTCCAGAGCACTTTTATGGACCCCTACATTATATGTCTCCCATTTATCCGCACCTATTTTCATCATGGTGTAAGAGCATCTGCTGTTAGCACAATAAAAATGTATTTTTTAATCTAGAAAAATGATATATTATAGTGTCATATTTTTTTTGGTGAGGAAGATTAGCCCTGAGCTAACCTCTGTTGCCAATCTTCCTCTTTTTGCTTGAGGAAGATCTCTGCTGAACTAACATCTGTGCCCATCTTCCTCTATTTTGTATGTGGGATGCCTCCACAGCATGGTTTGATGAGCAGTGTGTAGGTCCGTGCCCAGGATCGGGACCTGCAAACCCTCGGCCACCAAAGTGGAGTGCACGAACTTAACCACTTTGCCACCTGGCTGGCCTCCAATGGTATCACTTTTTGAGTACTTGAGTACTCAAAACTATTCCAGCCAGGCCAGCCCAGTGGCACAGCAGTTAAGTTTGCACATTCCGCTTCGGTGGCCCAGGGTTTGCTGGTTTGGATACTGGGTGCGGACCTATGCACTACTTATCAAGCCATGCTGTGGCAGGCATCTCACATATAAAGTAGAGGAAGATAGGCATGGATGTTAGCTCAGGGCCAGTCTTCCTCCGCAAAAAGAGGAGGATTAGCAGCAGATGTTAGCTCAGGGCTAATCTTCCTAAAAAAAAAAAAAAGCTATTCCAGGATTCCTTAATATTCATAACTACTAGATATCCCCATCAAATAGTGTGTACATATATGACAAAGTGAATGTTTTGAAAAGTATCCACGTGCATTTTTCCTTTGCCTTTCTGAGAACCCGGCTTTGGCTTAGATGGTTCCAAGCATCCATTGGCCCTGGGTCGAGGGAGAGGGAGTGTATGGAACTGGGAGATTCTGCATAATACAGTGTGAATGCAGGGCAAGATGGGATAGCTTTCAGCCTCTGACGTGCAAAAGAGAATTAAAAGAAGACTTTTCCAATTCATTCCACTTTCCTGTCCCCCTTTTTCCTTTAACAAAGTAAGGCCAATCCCGGATAATCCAGCTCATACAGTTCACTTACGGGGGAGGTAGACATGATATGCTAGTGAGAGCTGAGATTTATGGCCAGACGATAGAAGTGGGGAAAGCCTGGTTCTTCCAGCCCCGGGGGGGTGTGGAGAAGAGGCATGCAGAGGGAGGTAGGAGACTTAGAATGGGTTGTGTGTGCCCAGATTTTTGTCCATTTGGCTTTGGCTCTAGTAAGGAGAGGGAAAAGCCAAGGGCAGAGGAGGGACTCTATCAAACCAAGATGCTCAAGGACCCTGAAAATCTCTCTGGATCAATTTTCAGACCTGCTCAGCTCAGTCTGGGAGGCAGCCATGCCAATTTCACTAGAGAGGGAAGCTCTGGGTTGAACTATCCCAGGATTCCACACTGCAGGATGTTGAGCTGAGAGTCATGGACCTTCCTCAGACCCACAGTGGTAGGGTGAAGGACATCAGAGCTGACGTTGGAAATAGTGGAGATCTGTGAGAGTAGAGGACCACCAGGACAGCAGACTGGCTGGGGAAGGGCCAGAGACTCAGGGGTCTATAGCAGTGAGGGTTGAGTGAGTTTGCAGGGGGAGCTAGAGTGTACCACCAGAGCAATGCCCAAACTAGGAAAGACCAGACCACAGTTTACACTAGTTGCAGAATTCACCTGAAAATGCTGGCAAAGCAAGCATTCACACACTCCTCCCCCCAAATGTCCAGGCATTGTCTACAGGGCAGAAGCTTGGGGAAGTTGAGGCTATCTGAGAGCTGAGTACCTTTATCCAAGAGATACTGGACACTTCCTAAACCATTGTTTACATTATCAGATTGGATTTAGTTTTAAACTGGTTTGGCCCTTTAGTTAAAATTTTTTCAATCCTAAAAATCATGGGAGGGAGGCCAGATTACTTACGAACACAATAAAAAATATATTTTCCCTATGTGCACGTTAAAGTTTGTAATCCCAATACAATACACACACCCAAGCAAATACCTCAAGGACCATGCCTGTACCGATTCTTCTGTTTTTACTCTGAGTTGTGTCTTTATTGTCTCAATTATTTACTTTGCTGGTGTTCACCACTTCCTCAAGGCAGTAGCTGTCTATACTAAGAGAGAAGCTGCCGTAGAGGGGCCGCTGGATTGACCGAATGAAGAGTAGACCAAACAATGACAACATCCTTTGGCATAAAGATTATTTCAAGCTAAAGACGATTGAGAACCAGCAGCAAAAGCTCTTTACCATCCCCTCCCAACTGCCTAAAAATAAACTATAAATTTTCCATTTTGTAAAGGAAATTTACATTTGTGAAAGTACTTATAGACCAGGAAGAGAGCTACATTCAAAGACAACTCTTAGGACCTGAGAGACTCTTACCTGCGTAACAAGACAACCCTTGTAACCATGGGCCCTCAAGGACCAGTTCAAACTGACCCCACCTCATCAACAGGAGGTTAAAGTTTTTGGCGGCAAGCCAAAAAATGCAAGTCATGTAGCCAGAGGACGCACAGAGGAGAAAATCTTGACCTGAAATAACAGCTGGAACCAAAAATTCTCCCTGCCGTGGAACCAAGGACCAGGACAAGACTGGAACTTGAAAGTTGGATTCTCATCAGAAGCCAGGGGTCCATTGTCTAGGAAGATCCGATGTGAAAGCTCCTTCCACACTTTACCGCAAACGTCTAAAGCCCTCCACTCAAAACCTGCCCTGCCAGTGCTTCTGCATACCAGCCTGTTCCCCCAACCTCTTAAATTTTGCCCCAAGCCCTGGATCAGGGAGGCATCTTTGAGAGCCTTGCCTCCTATCTCCTTGCTGATCAACCTTGCAATAAAGCCTTTTCTTTCCTCAAAAGCTGGTGACATAATTATTGGCTTTTTATGTGCATCAGACAGAGAACCTCCTTTTTGTACATTAACACCCTTATTTACCAATATTTACCTTATTTACTAACATTTCCTCCCATCCCCTTCCCATAACTTGCCACTCTCTTCCTGAAGCCCAAAACCCCTTTCCTTTGTGTAGAGTAAAATGATATAGAAACTTCAATCATCTGGCTGCCTCTCTGAGTCTCATTTATTTGTGAAATTCCTGAGCGTACATATGTAATTAAATTGTTTTTCTCTTGTGAATGTCTTTTGTCAATATGATTTGTAGGCCTAGCCAATGAAAAAGGTTTTTCCTCCTCTACATTCCCATCTGCCAGCCACTGGCAATCACTAATCTACTTTCTGTCTCCACAGATTTGCCTATTCTGATCTTTTCATACAAATGGAATCACACAATGTGTGGCCTTTTGTGTTTGGCTTCTTTCACTTAGCATAATGTTTTCAGGATTCATACATGTCGTAGCAGTTTTCAGTGCTTCATTCCTTTTCATGGCTGAAAAATATTCCATTGTATGGATATGCCACATTTTGTTTATCTATCCATCAATCAGTGGACATTTGGATTATTTTCAGTTTTTGGCTATTGTGAATAATGCTGCTGTGAACATCTATGTACAATTATGTGTTGCTTAATGACAGGGATACATTCTGAGAAATGCATCATTAGGCAATTTCGTCACTGTGCAAACCATAGAGTGTACTTACACAAACCTAGATGGTATATGGTATAGCCTACTACACACCTAGGCTACATGGTACTAATCTTACGGGACCACCATTGTTTATATGCAGTCCACTGTTGTCTGAAATGTCATTATGCAGCACATGACTGTACAAATTTTTGTGTGGATAAATGTTTTTAATTCTCTTCAGTATATACCCAGAAGTGGAAATGCTAGGTCATTTGGATACTCTATGTTTAACTTTTTAGGAACATCCAAACTGTTTTCCTAGTGGCTGTTTCATTTTACTTTCCCACTAGCACTCTATGAGGTTTTCTAATTTCTCTGCATCCTTGTCAACATTTTTCATTGTCCTTCTTTTTAATGATAACCATCCTAGTGGATGTGAGCAGTGTCTCATTGTGTCAAATATCTTTTTGAAGGTTTCTAATAACTAACATTTTGGGTAGTTTGCAGACATTTCTGTAAGGTTCTTCTATTCTTCTTAACATTGCTTCATGATCCTTTTTTTTCTTTTAGTTTTGTAGTTTACTACTACTATACCTTTTATGACTTTAAAAGAAACACTTCTATTTAGACTTTTTAAGCAAGTAACTAATTCTATAACTCCATATATGGAGTAATTTTCATTGCTTTATATATGGAGCTGTTATCTTTGAAAGTCCAAAAATAAACTTACCACAGGTCCCTAGTGATTCCCTCTCTGGTGGTGTGGGATAATTTTTGTGTCCTGTCACACTCTTTATGACAGATGTGTGACCAAATCTTACTCTGTTAATAACTTTACTTTTTAATTGAACTTTTACCCGTCACGGGCTGAGGGGCAGGTTATATGGCTGGTTCTGAGTTAATTACAACTGCCATTATTTTTTATTTGCAGTGCCTGAGCAAGCAGTAAAACAGCAAGTTAACTCACATTTGCAATGGGACCATGACTCAATTAGTGTTTTTGAATAATAGGCAGTAGTAATTAAGGTCATGGCAATCGCAACAGCAGCATTGTACGGTAGCCTGGCTCCAGCTAAGGCTGTTTTGCAGCAGTCTCCAGGCAAGAGTTTGAAGGGAGACAGAATAAACCAGGTAGAGGCTCTTTCTCTGTCTCTTGAAAACTGGGAATGGAAATTCTTGGGACTATCTTAGGTAATTTTTCAACATCTGCTTATCAACTTCTATTTCAGAAGCTCAAAAGTCAATGTAAAATTCACAGGTCCTATAAGGTAATATTTTCAGTGTCGTTAGCAATAACTGTGAACAGCCAGGCTCCTGAGACTGGAAGCCATACGCAAGCACTAACATGTACCTGGATAACAGGGTACGCAGGGTAAATTATTAACCCTGTCAAATGGGCTTGGCAAACCCAAGCCTATAAAATTCCTTCCAGTCCAAGGGTGAATGTGCCCTTCTTAAGGATAGGAAGATTGAGGCACAGCATGGTCATGTGACTTGGGTGTCATCCTTTCAAGAGGGGTCCTGGGTGAAGCATCTAGTTCTCATTTTAGGTTTTAGCTGCTCATATCATCATCTTCCCGGAGCTGCAGCTACTTAGACTGTATGGGCCCTTAGCCTCCACCTTGATATTTTATACTGGTGATAGAAAATCTCTTTAGGGAATGAAGAACAATTTAATCCAAAGGATGAGACATTATGAATGTTAGGATCCAGAAGGACTATAAGAAAGGAGGCCCAGATTAGTGCTGAGTGCTGTTACAATGGATATCACACCATCCTCGAAAGTGGGTCACTAGATGAGAGAGACTGGGCTTGGAGACGGACTGCTTGTGTCTGAGGCTTGTTCCCTTTCTCCTACACTCCTGCCTCTTCACCATTCTGCTTACCCAGAAGCTTAGTACTTGCCTAAACTCAGGGCAATACAATCGTTTGTCTAAGCACGCTACTCTGGGCCACTTGTGGATGCTCTCTCCCCAATTTGCAATGATTCTATCCGAAATCACGAGGCCAGTGAAAAGATTTTGTGTCACCTCAAAATTTACATGTTGAAATCCTAACCCGGAAGATGATGACACTACGAGGTTAGGCCTTTGGGAGATGCTTACGTCATGAGGTAGAGCCCTCAAGAAGGGGCTGAGTGCACTTATAAAAGAGGCTCCAGAGAGATCCCCAGCCCCTTCCACCGTGTGAGAATACAGCAAGAAGGCACCAGCTATGAACCAGGTAGAGGGCTCTCACCACAACAGGACCATGCTGGTGCCTTGATCTTGGACTTCCCAGCCTCCAGGGCTGTGAGAAATAAATTTCTGTTGTTTATAAGCTACTCAGTCTGTGGTATTTTTTATAGCAGCCCAAATGGATTAAGACAGCCCAATGCTTAATACACATGCGCTATAGGAATGAAGAGCGAGGTCAAGGAAGGCTTGATAAAGTGGGATTTGAAGTATGGATTTTGAGACAAGATAGTTGGAGATGGTATCAAATGCCAGGGTAAAAGTTTTGAGTCATTAAAAAATTCTGAGCAAGAAAGTAACATGCAAAGAGAAACTAGGAAGCCATGGGGGCTACAGTGAGGAAGTCCTGGGTAGATGTAGATAAGGAAAAAGTAAACCCCAAATGAGAGATAGAAGCTAAAAGGTCTAGGTTTAGTCAGCTTAGATATTTTTAAAGAAATACACATTACGTACATGTCATTTCTTTATATCTTCCTAGAGTTTAAAAGAGGATTCTTCTTTTGACTTTCAGGACTCCTACTTTTTAATTTAATGTTAGGAATCATTCAGGATGGAGTGACTTTATAATTACTAAAAGTAAGGTAACAAGTGTCTTGTACTATGGGCTAGAAGTTGGGAGGTTGAAGTGAATTTCTATGAATTTTTCTTGGGGATGGAGAGACTTGCCTGTGGAGGGTAGCAGAATATGTCACCACAAAATATGCCACCACAAACTATGTTGCTTTGACATAAGGATTATTTTGAGCTGAAGGCAATTGAGAAGAAGCAGATACAAGAAAAGTTCTCTGCCCCTCCTGTGTTTTTCTAAAAGCAGGACATAAATTTGCAAAGACGTCGTATCTCCCCTCTCTACCACGAAGGACAAAAGTTAATCACTGGAGACAACTGGAGATGGTACCAAAGGAATCTACATAGTGAAATTTAATAACTAGCCCTTATCTCCCATTAGTTTCCTTGTATATTTACCTTCCCACAATTTGCTGCCCTAGAAACTCAAAGTCCTTTTCCTTTGTCTTGTTACTTCTCTAAAAACTTAATGTTCTTTTGTCAAGATGCTATACAAGCCCAAATTCTAACCATCCCTTTGAGTTACTCACGTTTGGGTACTTTCATGTGTGTGTGCGATGCACATGTTAATAAACCTTTGTTTGTTTTTCTCTTGTTAATCTGTCCTGTGTCAGATGCCCTCAGGGCTGGTTTCTAGTGAGACCTCTTCCTGGCTTGCAGATGGCCACCTTCTCACTGTCTTCAAATGATCTTTTCTCTGTGTTCACATGTGAGTGGGGAGGGGGAGAAGAGAGATCTCTGGTGTCTCTTCTTCTTATGGGGACACCTGTCCCATAAGATTAGGGCTCCACCATCATGATCTCATTTAACATTAATCACCTCCCTAGTGTTCCTGTCTCCAAACACAGTCAGATTGTGGGTTAGAGCTTCAATGTATGAATTTTGGGAGAAATAATTCAGTCTATAACAACAGATAGTTCAATTCTAAGGGTCAACCAGCTCTGATTGTCTTAGAGCCAGCCTTTGCTTGCTCTAATTTTTCTAATTCTTTCTAGTTGGTCCTATCCATTATTTTATAGCCCCTAAATAAATGAAGAATGATGGCGGTGGCTTTTACCTTTGTGGTCCTTTGTGTTTTCTGAGAACACAAAATGGTGGGAGAATTCCTCTACTTCCCTGCTTTCAGAGAAGACAGGGCTTAAAGTTCGACATCATCACTAAAGACAAGACGTCTACATTATTTTGATTGGTCATCTTTATCATAAATTTTTTTGAGCATACAGCCTCTGACAAATTTGTTTATTCATTTATTTGCAAATTATATACATATACTGTAGTCCTGCCATATTATATCGTAAAGTATACATAAAATATTTAAAAATAAATAAAATTAAAAGAATTTCAAATTAAAATAAAGAAAAATAAAAGTTTGAATAATTCCTTCCTACACTTTACTCTGGACACCGCTGACCTGGGTTTAAAGTGTAGTAGGAAAAAAAGCAATGACTTTGGAACCACTAATTTTAGATCCTGGTTCTCTACATATTGATTTGTATCATCTCCTCTGAGATGCTGAGTTCTGGCAAAATAAAAGATCCAGGAACGCCTATGTAGCTCCAACAGGCTGCGATTCCTGGCAGAGCTTTGGTCTGTTTTGGTATGAAATACACACATTTTGGTGAAGATACAAAAAATACTGTGCCTTCCAATAGAGGGAGGGCAGCAGAGGAAAAAGAAGAATTGGGGAGTTATATGTTGCAGGAAGAGGGCCAGGGTTTTGATTTTTATCTTTAAAGAGCCTTACTTAGCATTCAAAGTCAAAGCTTGCCCTTTAGTTATGAAAATTTCACCGTAGCTTCTTGTTGTCAGTGACATTCAGGACTGTTAGAAAAGGAAAGTTAAATTTTATTTACTTGCAAATGAATCCAGGCTCCAGTGGATTAAGGATGCAAACCCAGTTTGTGGTCCAGTCACTTAGATGTGAATTAAAACACTCTCCCTGGGGTAATAGGGTTTCACCTCTGTGGAGCCCTAGAGAAGAAAGGAAAAAAGCTGGGCCTCTGCAGTGAGGCGTCTATGGTTATGCTAATGTACCCTGAGCAGGTGCGAAGATTTAGTTCTCAGCTATGGCTTCCCTTTTGTCAAATTTATCGATGCTTGTGGCTGGATCCCAAGGAAAGACCCAGGGAGCTTCTTACTCTGGACTTTTAAAGAATAATTTTCATAAAAGGATAAAATCACAACTCATACAGATATAAAGATGAACATATGCTAAAGATTTTACTTAACTCAAAAAGCTGAGGTGTTACCAGTTCAATGGAAAAGGAAAAAAAAGCACCAACCTATGGAGTACAGGAATGTTGAAATGAATACGCAAATTACCCCAGCCTAGGTGTTACCTTAGGAGAAGGAAGTCAATGGAACCTGTAGGGAGAGGACAGAATTTGCATGTCTACAGCCGAGAATTATTTTGTATTGCTATCAGTCATATACAATTCATAGACTTGTAAAATAACTCCTGTGCAGTCATGTAACTCAGAGAGGGGTCTTCTAGAGTTTAGACTATGTATAGGTTTCCACAGAAACACAATCTGTCCCCATTGCTTAACTCTGAGGGTCACTGTGAATAGTGCCCATTGGGGTTGGTTAGCACAGGGGCTGCTGGGCCCACTTTATGCTCCCAGTCCCTGTTTTCCCCTCCAGTCCTATCCTTTGGTGTCACCTGCAGCCCCCAAGCAGAGTACCACACAAAGGGACTTCCTGTCAATTTCTGACATGTATAATATTTTTAGTTCTCTTAGGAGAGAGACAGGAGGAGGAGGAGGATGCCTGTTATGCTTTCTGTTTCTGTTGATGACCTCTTCCTGTTCTGGAGCTCTAGGAGGAGACTGGAGAGTGGGGACCTGAAATTGGCCACCCCAAGATATGTCTCTTTGGCATCAGGATTATTTGAGGCTGATTGCTTTTGATAAACTGGGACAGGGAAGGAGGCTCTGAGGAATGGAACTTGCCCTTCCTTAGGACACATTTACATTTGTAAGGTAAATCTCTATCTGTAAAAGGTGCCTCCCTCTCTGTACCAGGAAGAAGAAAGGAGATGACCTTCTCTCTAAAAACTCTTAATCAGTACCAAAGGCAAGGACTTAAAATCTGCATTTTATTGTGCTTGTCCGGTAACCTCCTGTAACTAACTTCCCTCCCCGTCCCAACGTTGGCATTTCTTTAAGGATTAAGCATCTTTCCTTAGGCTAGGAACTGATTGCTGCGCTCACCTGTGACCGCCCAGCTCCAGACATAGACTTGCCTCCTGCTACGCCCTCCAAGATAGCAGACCATTGCCTGGTGTGTCCATCAAGCAATGTGCCGACAGGGCAATCTTGTGACTATTGTGGGAGGGACATTTCAATCACATGTGAAACACCCTGTTTGGGGGTATATAACCACTATGTGCACCCCACTTCTTGGGTGCCCTTTCTTCCTTTGGGAAGAAAGGCCCTGGGCCATGGTTTCTCATAAAGCTTGGTTTAATTTTCTCTTGCTATTCTGTCTCATGTGAATTTAATTCGTCCTCCGGCCAGACGAAGCCCCCATTTGGGAAGAGGAAATGTCTTCCTCCCCTACACAGCCAACTACTAAGTAAACTTGGATAAAACAGTTGTCCACAAAATCGGTGCTTTCTAAACCCATCCATGCCTTCATAATCTTTATCCAAGTAGTTTTATTTTCCCAGTCAAGTTAAATTTCAAAGCAAAACAATAACACAAAACCACGAGAAAACCCTCTGCTTTGGCATAAAAAACTTGAGTAGGGGAGTGAGTCTGTCACCATCTTGGTCAAATGGCCAGGCCTGGAACTGAGGCAGAGCTGTTGGGTCTTGCAGCTATGATCCAAAAGACATCAGTAGCCTCCATCCAATACAATTTAAATTCAGAGCCTTGTTGAAAGGATTAAATCTTACTGCAATCAGCCTGGGAAGTATTTTATTTAGTTTATCTCAAGTAGGAACTGTTCTCTTGGTAGTGTTTCATTCAGTTCAGTCTTCATTAATTGAATTCCTGCTGTGCTATTGTGGACTCAGAATAGTGCTATGGACTGGGGTTAGGGCTTGGGGGAAATAACCCACAAATATCAATAAAATATGACCCTTGCACTTTAGCAGCTTATTAGTAAATGAGAAATTCTTTCTGTTTGTTTTTTTTTTGATGTATAGGCTCCAAGTGGTCTTTTGAGGCCTAGACTCCAGAACTCACACAGTGTCAACTCCATCACATTTAGTTGATCAAAAAATAATCACAAGGCCTGCCTACTGGATGGGAGGATGAGCAGCGTCACATTGCAAAGTGGCATGCATACTGGGCTGGAAGGCATTTGCTGCCATTAAGCAATTTACCACACATACACACATTAGCATCAGGTATATTGATTGATATAGCATATGAGCAGGGAGATTTCTGTTGTGACAGGATTGTATCTCATAGTTGTCATCATTTCGATCATCATCAACATCATCATTATCTCCATCGTTAACTCTAATGTGTATTCAGACTTTTCTCAGAGCAGGATACTCTTCTAAGCATGTCCTAATTAACTCATTTGAGCATAACAAAATCTCTGTGATATTGGCAATGTTATTCTCCTTGTAAACAGGTTGTAGCATATGTGTTAGGAAAATGGTTTTATTTCAATCAATTAATTAATTTTTATTGCAGTTTCTACCACATACTGGAGACATGATGAGGACAATTTAATTTCTCTGAACTTTGGTATTTTAAACTGATAAAAGGAGATAGTTGCAATAAAAATTTTAAGGTCACTTCCAGTTCTGAATATTTATGAATGCATTCCTATTGATCAAGTATCATGGATCATATATGCAAATGTATTTATAGCAACCGCTGTTCTTACTTTTATGGCTCTTCCCTTTATTTTTTTGTTCTCATTGTTGAAAAATAATTTATATCATGAAGTATTGTATATGGTTGAGTTGCACATTGGGAGAAGCTAAACTGAAAGCAGAAAAGGGTTCATGTCTACCATTTTTACATTAAAAGAGTTTCCAAATCAAATAAACTTGTGGAAAATTGGAAGGATGCTAGCCTCCTTAGTAGAACTTTGATCATTTCAAAATTGCTGTCTTCTCTACCCTCTGTCTTCTCAACCCAGTCTCCTAAATGTTTTACTGCATTATTTTGGATAACAGCTTTGGTAATATTTTATAATAAATGAACTGTTGTTTACTTATTCTTTTAGTAGACTTAAATACTTAACTAGATTTTGAAATAAATTTTGTTATTTTCTCAGTTTTATTCAGGTATAATTGACAAATAAAATTGTGAGGTATTTAAATTTTATTTGTACAATGTAATAATTTGCTATGCAGGAAATTCTTCTTAAGGTAGGTGATCTTTGCACTACTAAGGTCTATTTCAAAGTGTCATCCTTTCAAATCCTATTTGAAGGTCTTAAATGCTTCTTTGAATTTGAGTTGAGGAGATAGGTGGTATAAGGCAGAAAGGAGGCACGGGGTGTTAGGTGAAACATGAGCCGAAGGAATGTACAGAGCTTTCTCAACTGTGTAAGCTCGAAGTACCCCAAGAAGTCAGATAGCCCAGAGGTTTGTCATTAATCTTGCCCAGGTGAGGGAAGCTTTTAGTTTATGTTAGCATGATTACCTTCCCTCTAATCTAGATGGAACACATTCAGAGACGTCATAGGGCACAGAGAAAGAAGGTACCATCTGGATGGTAGCAGAATATACCATCCCAAAGGATGCCATTTTGGCATAAGCGTTATTTTGAGGAACAACAGACACAGGAGAAGCTCTGAAAACACAGATCTTTCTACTATGTTTGAGAGCATGGAGGAAGGGTGGGAAATCTTGTCATGATAAGTGGAGCAGACCATTTGCTGCCCAAACTAGGGGTGCTCTGGGGGGCCCACAACCTGTTTTTGTGCACCTAAGTCAAACACAAGCTGGGATCATCCACTGGAGAGCACAATATGTGGAACAAAGATCTGAGACCTCAGCACACTGCCTGATTTATGAAGTATCAATGCCTTCTTGAGTCATTCTACTCAAGTAAAAATAAAATTGTCTTGGGGCCGGGCCTGTGGCTGAGTGGTTTAAGTTCGCGCGTTCTGCTTGGGTGGCCCAGGGTTTCACTGGTTGGAATCCTGGGCGCCCACATGACACCACTCATCAAGCCATGCTGAGGTGGCATCCCACATGCCACAACTAGAAGGACCCACAACTAAAAATACACAACTTTGTACTGGGGGGCTTTGGGAGAAAAAGAAAAAATTTAAAAAGTCTTAAAAAAAAATTGTCTAAAGGTTACCACCATTTTGTGACCAAAAGGGTGACATCTTAATAGGGTGCCTGAGTGGGAGTGCAGGACTGGGACAGCATCCATGCACACATATTGGAAACACAGGCTTTGTATAACACACCTTATGAAGAAATGTTTCTGAGTTACCTCTTCACTCCCTGAATAAAGGTTGTCGGGTAACAATATTTTTTTTTTAAACTCTGAAAACACGGTAGAAGTTACCCTTTTGTAAGAGAAATTTACATTTATAAATGAAATCTCTATTTTTAAGAGTGTCTTTCTTTCTGTCTCAGGAAGAGGATGGCTCTAAATCACAAGAGAATCTTATCAGTGGAGAAGGCATAGAATAACAAACCTTACCCTTGTTTACCATGCCTTTCCTGGGAACCTCTCCATAACTGGCCTCCCCTCCCCACACCTTTCTTCTTTTGTCTTTAGCTGAAGATGGTATTTAAGCTGGAGTACTAAGCCACCTCTTGGAGCTACTAATTTTTTTCTGGGTGTCCCCTATGTATACATGAGTTATATATGTTATTAAATTTCTTTTTGATTTTCTCTTGTTATAAGGGCCCCAAGTGAGAACTAAGAAAGATAGAAGGGAAATTATTTTCCTCCCCTATACATCAGAAACTTTGCTAGGATTTATGTAGCCTCCAAGCAAGTCCAGACACAGGCTGGAGCATTTCCTCAGATGACAGTGCCTTGGCTGACCGTTTGGCTGGATCAGGCCGAGTACTCCAGGATATCAGAGAAAAAGTTGCTGCCTGTTCCAGCGCCAGCCCTCCTGACGTGGGTGGCATTTTCTTTATCTCACGCTGCTGATGTGAATTCAAATACTACATCTCAACAGGGCTCATTAGAGTTGGTTGCCTCTGGGCACTACTTATTCAGCGTTTTGTCCGTGTTCAAAATTTCAGCTTAAGAGGAACTCACTAAATTGCACAAGACCTGATGGGGTTCATCCTTTCAACAGCCTTATCTCACTGGTTTTGTGTTTTGCGGAGAAGAAAGAAGCTAGATTCCCTTGCTTTCATGTAATAAAGCATAGGATTTTCACTATAGGTCTTACAGCAAAGCAGAAGCAAAATTACAATGAGAACAAATATTTGAGAACTTATCTAAGAAATTTTTGGAAAAAACTGCTCTGGGAAAAGAGATTCCAATCAACACAAATTTATTTCCTAGAAAAAATTATTAATATTTTCCTCCTCCTTCATTTTAGCGTTGGCATTTTGACTACAGGTTGAACTCGTGCCACAAGAGGAAGGACATACTTTGATTCTGTTTAATGCGAATCTTGTTGGGAACAGAAATAGAATTGGGTACTAAAAAGGTGTCAATAACTTAATGGGTGAGAAATGATTAAGTTCTTCTGGTGCAAGTACCATGTCTTATTTATCTTTGTGCCTGTGGAAATGACAAGCCCAATCACTTGTACATGATAAATGATTGATAAAGGTTTACTGAGCTGAATTATTGAAGACAGGTGAGTCTTGGGATTTGATGTGTGCTCTTAAGCTTTTGAGATGATTGTCAAGGACAACCATGAGTCTTCTTTGGGAATGTGTATTCATTCTTTTATTTAGCTGTATTCCTGAAGGTTTATATATGGTTATTTATTCAACATGGCATAAAATCCAAGGACATAGTTCATTTATCTTCTGCTTTATTTAAATTAGACTTAAAGAAAGCTTACTCAGCTTACTCCATTATTAATAAATAATATATTCAGAAATAGACTTTGATACGGGCACAAGGGAGGGCCAGTTCAAACCAGGCAGACTTCTAACATATTAGCGAGTACTGAGTACTGCAAACACTTTGTGTTAGCAAGTTATGAAGTAAGTTTTAAATACAGCTCCATCTTGGGGCTGGGCCAGTGGTGCAGCGGTTAAGTTCACACGTTCCACTTTGGTGGCCCAGGGTTCGCCGGCCCAGATCTCGGGATCAGACCTTATGCATTGCTTGCCAAGCCATGCAGTGGCAGGTGTCCCACATATAAAGTAGAGGAAGATGGGCACGGATGTTAGCTCAGGGCCAGTCTTCCTCAGCAAAAAGAGGAGGATTGGCAGTGGATGTTAGCTGAGGGCTAATCTTCCTCAAAAAATAAAATAAATAAATAAATACAGCTCTGTCTTGAAGTAGTGGAATGGCCAGATCAGTGATTGTTTGTTTCTATGTCTCCTATACAGAATTTTTTTACCCCATTAAAAGTCATGGCCAGTAAACAACACTGCTTCCTACAAAACAAACAGTGCTTGTGATGGTCATGCTTGAGTAAGTATGTAACAACATAAAGTGGGTGATGCAGACTGAAAGATAGTGGTCACTTCTCCACTCAGAATTCATTTTCACTGTTTTTAGCTGAGAAAATAGATGTGAAGATTTCCCAGACAAATATGGTTTCTTGGAAATACAAATAATTGCTCCCACTGGTGTGCTCTGGAAGTGCAGCGATAGTTGCTGGGGTAGATCGTGAGCTGACATTCTATTTCCAGACTGGAGAGCTGGCTTTATTGGAGCCTCAGAGGAAAAGGAGGCTGAGATTGAATAAGGCAGCCAAAGAGCTGACTGTTGAGATTCTCACCTTTGTATATAAACTTTAGGTCCTTTAATAACATGAAATGGCCTGTGCACGTTAAAATTTCACATTGGACATTTCCTGGCTGTTAGACATCCAGGTGGGTAAGGATGAAGGGATAAAAAAAACACAAGTTAATTTATTTCTTTATAGTTTATAAGTTGATTCCAGCTACAGAAGATCTGCAATTTGCTTTGAAGATCATTCTTTGTGACTCTATTCCCTGCCTTGATTTTATATGCACACATGCATGTACAGTTTTCAAAAGTGAATCTGAAGTTTGTAGCTCTGTCTCTTTAGAGTTCCTTTTCCCAAGACTCCTTCCATTCAGAGGAAAATGAACAAGGCACAGGGAAGCCTACTGTGAAGGTGAAGGTGGGAAAGTCAGGCCTCCTGTGGAAGGGAGTGTGCAGAGAGAGGAAAGATCCTGAAATAGTGAGGGCAGGGAGAATGTGGGGGTAGACTGCAAAGGGATGGGAAAGCATGATCAGATGTGAGGTCATGTCTAAGGCGTGAGGCCAGGCTACTTGGGTTTTCCTATATCCCAATGATTCTTGATCCTGGATGCAGCAAGAGGAGAACATTCTTCCTTAAGCTTTCCCTCTAGGATTTTCAGGCAAATCCGAATCTCCATCATATTTATCTCTGCACCTGGAATCAATCCTTTGGATTTGCCTGTGGGAAAGGTGGGTCCCTTGGAAAGGTCTGGACTGATCCATGGCCAAGGTCAATTTAAGTATTTCTGCCAGGGTAACGGATTTATTTCATTTGTTCTCAGGGAGATGAGAGACGAAAGAAAGAAAATCCCATTTTAATGCAGGACGCATATGTAAAAAGTTGTACTTGAAGCAGGAGGCAATTCCCAAGAGAGGCAAAGCCTAGCTAGACCTTTGTGCATCTCCTTTTGGTTTTTCTAACATTCCTGAAGGTTCTTTGGAAAGGAGGAGAGGCTTGGCTAATTCAGAATCATCAGAGAAAATATTTCAAATAATAATGATAATAATAATATCTAACATTTAATCAGTGCTAATATGGGCCGGGCACTGATCTAAGATATTGACTCTTGACTCCTGTGCACAAACCTATAGAGCCAGAAGGTGTGAATAGAAACCAAAAAGTTAGGTAGCTGGGCAGCTGTTTTATTCTTCAATTTGTTTTGCTTGGAAATTTGGGAGAAGCCTTTTTCAAAAATCTGAAAACTCACAGCTTTCTTAGAAGAGGTCCTGGCAAGGTTTAAATGGCACCCCTCTTTATGAACATTATAAAACACAGCATTTAATACAGTAATTAACGTAGTAAGCCTGCCAAAGTCTCACTAATGTGCCAAAACATTTACCAGAAAGCCCTTATGTACTAATACCATCCCCTCTGGGTTCATAGCATCCTGAGGGCAACTCACTCTACCTCTTGCTTGTCCTTATTCTGCTGTCCTCATTCTCTACTAAGTGAGACAGACTTTTTTTTTTCTCTTGCATTAGAAGAGATGAAGGATGAGTGGGGTGGGATCAGAAAGACACAACAGGAAGAGTGAGAAGGAGAAGCCTCCACCAGAGCAGGAGTGAAAGCACCAGAAATTGTTGACATTTAACCTAAAGAGGCATGGTCAGGTGATGGCATACAAGGAGAACCCAAGCTGCGTTCAGGATGACTTTGGGGGCCTCCGAGTAGGAGGTTGGTGTGTGTTTTAGTTTCTTATTGCTGCTGTAAAAAATTACCACAAACTTAATGTCTTAAAACATCACAAATTTATTTTTTTTACAGTTCTGGAGGTCAGAAGTCTGAAATGAGTCTTATGGGATTAAAATCAGGTGTTGGTGGGGCTGGTTACTTCTAGAGATTTCAGGGGAAAATTCATTCCTTGCCTTTTGTTTCTTCTAGATGTTGTAATCACCCCAATCTCTGCTGCCATCCTCACCTCACCTTCTTGCTCTTCTGTAGTCAGAGCTCCCTCTGCCTTCCTCTTATAAGGACATCTTACGTTCAGTGCCCATGTGGATAATCCAGGATAATCTTCCCACCTCAAGATCCTTAATCACATCTGCAAAGACTCTTTTGCCATACAGGGTAACATCAGCAGGTTCCAGGGGTTGGGACCCGGATATCTTTTGGGGTCATCTTTCAGCCTGCCACTGTTTGGTTAACCAAGGCGGATGACGAATCATATACAGTTGCTTTAAGATTGGGAGGGTCTAGAGGTCTTGGACAAGAGTGATAGTAATATGCCCTTTTTCTCTGGGGGAAATCTGATCCACTCTGAGGATCAGCTCCTGAGCTTTTCCCTAAATTGGTTTAACTCTATTTCTGGAGTTACCTGGGCCAGGAGCAGCCATCTTTTATTATGGTCTGAAACGCAAATATGTTTCCAAAGTACAGTAGAGGAAGAAAACTTTCTCCTCTACCTTCGTAGGTTGTGCTTGAGGGCCCGCAAATTAATCTAACAAAAGAGATTAGCAAGAGAAAAAAACAGATTTAATTACATATGTGTGCATGGGAGTTCAGAGAAATGTGACTCAAGGAAACAAAATTTGGGGCTTATATACTATCTTAATAGGAAATGAGGAGGGGCAGAGGGACACTTTTGGGAGAACAAATGACCTTGGTGGGGGGGTGGATAAAGGGCAATTATGGCAAAACAAATGACTTTTTGGAAAGATAATTGGGCTCTTGGGAAAATATATGGGAGATAAGATAGTTTTGTGGCAATGTCTTTTTGGGTGTGGTGCCAACTTCTCTTCGAAAAGAGAAGATCAGAGATACTCTGGGGATGGGATTTATGACAATTGAGTTCTTTTGGTTGGCTCTGCTTTTAGGCAGATAAGGGATTTTAGGAACTCAAATGCCTTTAGCCCAAGTAATTTTTATGCCACAGTAGCTTATTCTGGACCCCTTCTGTACCTATACATCTGCAAGGTTTGATCCAGCTCAAAGCTCTCCACTTCTGAGTCTTCCGCGTATACAAGCTATGTGTTCCTCGTTACCACACATTTATGTTATGTGAAGAGAATAAGCACACATTTTGGGCTAGTGTATCAGTAGGGTTGCCCTTCTAGAATAAAGAAGATGTATAACAAATTAGGTCACAGAGGAAGAAAACTGGGGCAGAGGATAGACTCTCTTTGGACTAAACCCATAATCCATTCTCTAATGTTAGAGGGATCCTGTTGTGGAGAGCATCTGTACCAAGCCCGTGGGCACTGGCCCAGCTGCCTTGCCTGGATCTGTCACTGTCTGAGTCCTCAGGCTTGAGTGAGCTGGCCAGTGTGTCCTACTTTACTTCTCCCTGGAATGGCTCCTCGTCACCTCCTAAATCTTCCTTCTTGGGCTTGTACATCTGATTAGCTTTCCTTGTATACTCTACAGGAATTTTTTTTTGTTAAATTGTTCTACCATTTAAAGACGTGTACCCTTAGTTACATAGTTCTCCTGTGTGAACCTTAATCATGCAGTTTAATAACCTTAGGAAAATCTTCCCACCTTCTTTGGTAATACCAGAGCAGTGAGTCATCAGAAAGCCTTTCAGGAAAGCGGAGGTGGCTGAGTCCCTGGGCTCATCATTCACTGGCACATCAGTTATCTTTGCCCTGCAGATGAGCTAGGGCATCCTTCAGACAGGAAATAGGATGTCGGTGGGTGGCCTCCAGGAGTGCACAGACTTTGAGGCAGGAGAATGACAGAGCAATGTGGAAAGGATCTAGGTAAGGGAGCTTCTGTGGTCAGGGCCACAGTGGCATTGAGAAGTGAACACTAGTTTCTTCATGCTGCCAACCCTATCCCACTATTTTCACCACCCACGTTCTAAGTTGCAGGGGATACTTGCTGTCTCTTTTACTTTGTTGTTCAGCTCATGAAAGCCATCTTCCATCACTACCGCTTTACTGAAACACTCACTCACCAGATCCCAAAACAACCCTCTCTTTGTCCCGGCCTCCTTAAAAGCATGTAATACCAATCACTTTCTCCTTCTTTAAGACTGTTAATTGTTATGGGTTGAATTGTGTCCTCTAAAAAGATAGGTGAAGTCCTGACCCCAGTACCTGTGAATGTGACCTTATTTAGAAATAGAATCTTTGCCGATGTAACCAAATTAAGATGAAATCATTAGATTGGGCCCTAATCCAATATGACTGATGACCTTATAAGAAAAGAGACAGAGATACAGAGGGAGAAGACCGGCCATGGGACGATGGAGGCAGAGATTGGAGCGATGCAGCTGCAAGCCAAGGAAGGCCAGCGATCGACCACCACTACTAGAAGCTGGAAGAGGCAAGGAAAGATCCTCCTCTAATGGCTTGGAGAAAGTGCGGCCCTGCCCACACCTTGATTTTGGACTTCTAGCTCCCAGAGCTGTAATACAGTAAATTTTTGTTGTTTCAAGCCATCAATTTATGGCATTTCATTACGGCAGCCCTAGGAAATTAATGTACTAATCCTTAAAATGTTATAATCCTGCAGGGTCCTGGTTCTCTATTCCCCTCTCTGCCAGTTTCTCCTAATTCCTTCTCTGGCTCCTTTTCCTCCTCCTGGTCCCTAATGCTAAGTGTTGATAAGGATTTTGTACTTTTGAGTTTAGGTTCTTTATTTGCATATTTGGTCCTCTTACTCATTTCTAAGTTTTCAGGTCTTACATCAACACAAATGGAATGAATTTCAAAATGTAACTTCTCCTCAGCATGTCTAACATTTTTACTTTCTGTGGAATATATTCAGCCTGGATGTCTGTCACCATCTTGAATTCGCTGTCTAAAACTAAACTAATTTCCGATGACCTCCACCCCAGTCCCTGCCCCCTTCTCATTCACCTGATTCCTCGTCTGCCCTTAGCTCAGTGACCCTTCCGGTCTGGTCATCCATATCTGAAATCTTGTATGGTCTTCCTTTGAGTCTTTTTTCTCCTCATCCTTAACCAGTTGTCAAGTCCTATTGATTCTGCCTCTTGTCTCACATCCCATCCCATTTGTGTCACCAGTCTGATCACTCATCCAGACCCCAGCCCCAATTTCCTGCCCTGTCTTATCACTCACTCCTCTTTCTTGTCCACCTCTTGTTGCAGCTGAAGTAGACTACAACCTTGTCTTAAGGGCACTAAGAGGACAGAGGAATTTCCAACCTCTTGGTCAGGGAGCCACCTGTTTCCAGAGAACAGAGACAGGATAGAGTCTGCAGTCTGCCAAACATCCAAGATCATGAGGGCTCAAGAGGAGAGAATGAAAGCCAAGAATGTGAGGTCACAGCTGGCTCTGGTCACTAACCATTTTCAACTAGGTCTGTGCACTTGGATTTGGCCTAATCCATGGACTCTGACCCTCATTTCGTCTTTTGCTTCCATGGTATCTCTACCACCCACCTTCCCATGTTAACCTGCACCTCCCATCCTGAGCATTGGGGAAATTAAAAATTCTGCCAATGAAAAGACCCCTCTATAAGGATATAGAAGATAGAGAAACAACATGATTTATTCTTGAGTATGCGTGTCAGATTACATGCATGCAGGCAATCTGCAAGAGACAACTAAGTTTACACAGAATTTCACACAGATTTATACAATAAAGCAGAAGCAAGAAGAACTAACACTTCTCTCATCTCCTCCAGAGACAAATGAATGAACCTTGTGTTAGTCTCCCGTACTCCTCAGGAAGGACGCCTGAGTTAATTTCAGAGGTAAGTGTTTGTAGTTGCAAGGGTCAGAAGGCCTGTGACCTTGCATTGCAAAATCAAAAGTTCAGGCCTATAATTGGAGCTATTGTGTTTTCAAGGAGACGTCCTAAGGAGAGGCTGGAGAGGCAGCCGCCTACTTCCATTTTCCTAAGCAAAGGAAATGTCATCATTTGACCCTTGCAGCAATGAATTCTTGTCTATTCAATCACTCTATTCAGCAGACTCAGGAGCGGCATCATCTTCTATCAGTACGTCTACAACCCCAGTTAAGCCCACATGAGGGAGAACGCTTGAAGCTCAGTCGAGGGCACCCCACCCCTTTCGTAGGGGTAACCTAGATGCCACAGAGTTGGTCTAGAGCTGGCTGTATATTAGAATCACCCGAGGAGTTAAAAAAAATTGGAATGCCTGGGCCCCGCCCCCAGATAAGTGAATTAGTTAATCTTGGGTGGGTTGTGGACATGTTTTAAATGCTCCTCAGAGGATCCTGATGCACTGCCAGGTTGAGACCCGGGCTGTCTGAAAGGATTGATGCCAGAACTTGAGAAGTGCTTCTTGGTCTCCCTGTTGAATAAATCTCTTTCTTTGACTCGAATCAAAATTCTTCCTCTAGCAAGTACATAAGAGGCCTCTGTTAAAATTTGGACCTGTGGCTGATTTGAGGGTCGCCCTGCGAACCCCAAGCTGGAAGTCTCTGGTCAACTCCTAAAGCTTCTTCAGGGCTGTTATCAGGCAGTTACTATCATGAACCAAGAGTTTTCAACGTGCTGAATCCTTTTGGGGGGAATTTCCTCCCTAAAGACAGTAGTAAGCCTGAGCCTAGGGAACCATCACACCTCAGAAACTTATTTTATTTCCTTTGGTTCCGTGGGGGAGGGAAAGCACTTTTTTCCTTTTACCTATTGAAATGAATTTCTAGGCCCAAGATGGAGCCGCTCTTGCTCGGGGGTGGGGTGGGCAATATCTGTAAACTGAAGCTTAGCTTTCATATCCCTGTAAATGCTCCACTAGACCAGAAACACGGTACGTCCAGTCAGCCAATCCCTAAATGCCAAGTCTGTTCATGCCATCACTGGGTTTCCTTGTTCCTCTAACTGATCCAAATAAGGAAGAAGATCACCAGGCAACCAATGAAGTGAAAAAGCCAAATAACTTCCGCATTTACCCCATGAAAACCCTTGAGTGTGTGAGCTCATTGCTCCCGTAGCCTTAAGTTTTTGTGCTCACAGGTCAAAACCCTCGCAAAAAACTCATCTTTCTGCTTTGTTTTACTCAGTGCGCAGAGTTTGTTATTGACATATATTTCTAGGTTCTCAATTGGGGCCCTATAACAAAAGACAGATTAACAGGAGAAAAACAAGTAGGAGTTTGTTAACATGTGGATTATGCAAGTAACACATGGGAGTACCCAGAGATGAGTCATTCTCCTCTTCCTGATACAAAGAGGGAGATACCCTTAAAAATGGAGATTTCCTCTATAGATGTTGATGAATAAATGAAAAACAATAAGATATATTGAGGTACGAGGAAGCCATTTGGTTTAAAACTAATTCAGTCTGATCTTATTTTTCCAGAAAGGCCTGACATGGCCTTTCGAGCATGCATTGTACATCTGCTTTAAACATTTACAATGTCCCAAAGCCAAGAATGATGCCCTTAAGGATAGGGATGTATGCCTTGCTCCCATATCAGTATTTCTTTAAAGATAAGTATTTTTTCCTAGAAACTAAGGAGTAATTACTGACCTACTGTGCTCATCTTGTGACCAGTGTTAACAAAATATCTTGTGACTGCAATAAAAGAGCTATTTCTGTCATATTTGATGTATGTTCCTGTTCCAAGATGATATATAACCATGCTGCACCCCTTGAAAGATGATATACAACCACATCTACACCTTGCTTCTTTGCAGTGCTTCCCACTGTTGGGGATCAGAATTTGCCACCCCAAAATGTGTTTCTTTGGCTTGATTATTTTTAAGAACAAAAGATTGAGGAAGAAACTTTGACCTTTCCCCTAACCGCCTAAAAAAATTTAAGACTGAAGGTCTGTCCCAGGAAGGAGCTATCACCACAGATAACTCCAGGTGTGGTAGACAGAAAGGCATCTGGAAAGGCCTATTTTTATCATGGATGGCCCAGCAAACATTTGTTTATGAAATCTTTGTTATTCCATCTCCATGTGAATTGCCTTCCTCTCCTTCGAAGTCCCAAACCATTACCCCCAACATCCTCCTTTGTCTTCAACTAAAGATGATATTTAAAGTGGTTGCTTCAGCCATTTTGGTGAGTTAGTTTCTCCCGTGTCGACACGTTTTTAAATTTGTTTGCTTTTCTCCTGTTATTCTGTCTCATGTCAATCTAGTTTTTAGACCAGCCAGAAGAACCTAGAGGGAAGAGGAATAGTTCTTCCTCCCCTGCATTCCTTGGTGAAGATTCTCTCCCAGACTATAGTCATCAAAACTAGCTCCTATGATAAACTCATCCCAATTTTGATTGATAGATGTCTTATGGATTATTTGCATTGACAATGTAAATTTCCCTTACAAAAGGGAAACTTGTGTTTTGTCTTCAGAGCTTCCTTTGTGTCTGCTGAGTCTTAAATAATTGGCTCAAAATAATCATTTTGCTAAAGAGGAATATTTTAGAATGGCCTGGTCTCCTTCTGAATATACTGACTGGTTCCACGGCATACCACCATGTTCTTGGAGATTCAGACTAGAAGGGCATCAAGAGGCATTTAAACACAAAGGGAAATGACTCTTTGAAGTGAACTTGAGGGACATTTGGGGCAAATTTGCCACAATTTTCTGACTTTTGCCCCCTTTTATGTAGGCTCAGGGGTGTCCACTCATACTGTTTGGGGAACCCTCCTCCCCTTCTTAATCCACCAGCACACTTTCTGCCACTTTAATTTTGTTTTTGGACTTTTGCAATTGAAATACATACTTTTTTATTTTGTGGGAACTAATTGCTTACTTTCCAGTCCCTCAGCCTTTAAAACATTTTTTTCTCCCTCAAGTAATTGTTTTCAGGTGAAAGTAAGCTGAAGGGTACCCCAAAATATCCCTTTTTGGCATGTGGCCTATTCTGAGTTAAAGGCCATTAAGAACAGGAGATGCAGGAAAAGCTCTAAAAACAGGGCATAAGTTATCGTTCTGTAAAGGAAATTTACATTCATAAAGGAAATTTCCACTTGTAAAAGTGTCTCCCTCTCCTGTACCAGGAGGAGGAGGACTCAAGACTTTCATCAATGGAGAAAGCACCTACTTGAGTCTCCATAACAAACCATATTAAACAACCCTTGTTTACCACACTTCCACTTGTCACCTTCCTGTAACTTGCCTCTCCACCCAGAAGCCTCAAACCCTTTTCCCTCCGTGTAGCCTAAGGTGGTATATAAGCCTCAGTCATCTGGCTGCCTTCTTGAGTTTCATTTCTTTGTGAAACTCACGTGCATACACATGTAATTAAATCTGTTTTTTTCCTATTTAATCTGTGTTTTCTCAGTTTGATTTGAGAGCCCCAGCCAATGAACCTAAGATAGGTAGAGAGGAAAATAATTTTTTTCCTCCCCTACAAAGCCTGCACAAGCCACTTGCTTCTTCCGTCTCTCCCCTCTGTCTTGCAATCAGACTGCCAGCAAGTGAACCGAGAGGTGAAGAGCAGCTGTGATTCCCCAGCTGAAAAGTTGCAAGCTGCTCAGCATGAGGAGAAGGGGATGCGAAGAGGCAGCGAATCTTGCCCATCAGGAGGCGTGGAGCTCTATCACCCGGACTTCCTAGGAAATGAAGGAGAAATAATAGGCAGCTCACATTGCCGCCAACAGCCTGGGTGGTCCTCCTTGAAGTGAGGCGCTCATAAATCCCTCCTGGGGCCGGAGCTGAACTGACAAGCTGGAGGATTTGGGTGGCTTGCCTGCTCTTTGCGGGCAACCTTGGGAAGCCGAAGACATCACATCAAGGCCTCAGGCCCTTTGCAGAGTTGCTTCTTTGCAATTGGTAATATACCCTCGATTGCTGATTAAAAAATCTGATTATGTGACCTTAAAAATGTCACAGTTGTCTTCCTTGGAAGTTAATGCCTTCAACTGGAATGACTCATATCAGCCTGTGACGGAATTGACAGGAAGGCACGTTGTCCATGTTTTTGATATAAAAATGGATAGAATCTAAATGTACCATCCACTTATTTCTTAGGAGAGTCTAATGGATTTTTTTTTTAATGTAAACTGGATACATTTGTCGTAAAGACCATTCATTGAGCTACGTTTTTTGCTAAGGCAAATAAACGCAATATTGCCATTACTGTCTTTGTTTTTGTCAGAATATTTCTGATTTAGATGTCCTACCCCAGGGGAAGAGGGAGCATGCACAGGTACACTGGGCAAAATTGTTTTGCAAATTTAGATAGGCGTGCTTCTGAATACGGAGAAATTTCCCATATTTCTTTTTGTTCTGGATTGAGAAGCCCATGTTTCTGAGACTGGGCATGACCCACACTTGCCAGATGAAAATACAAATGGGCAAACAGATAAACACAATTTTTTCAAAAGTTAAAAACAAAACAACAGGAATGCCAGAAGCAATCCAATTTCAGTAATATTTTCAATAAATTAATGGCCTGTGTTTGTGGCAGCAGACACTTGGAAAAGATTGAGCTGACAGATGGGCACAAATAAAGCCACAGGAAAACTGGGAAGGATGATAAATATTATCTGCAGGCCATTTTTATCTCCCTTGTTAATTAACCATCCTGCTCTTCTTACAACAGCTAAGCTTATTTTTCTTTTTACTCTGGAATTCTTTCACTTCATATTGCTTTCTTTCAAACTTTCTCATATTTTCCTCCTGCGTTTTTTTTTTTTTGTCCCATATCTTCTGCTTCGATGTTCGAGCCTGTTCTCTTCCACATTTCCTACAGGGAGGTTTTGCAGGGAGAAAGCAAGGACATTTCCTTTACCTCTTGTCAGCTTCCTAACAATTTTCTTGCTATTAATGTCTAACAACTTTCCAGCCCTGGGGAATACAAATTCCTTTCCGTTTCTATAAATTGTTGTGTGCTGTTCTCACTGCCCATCACTAAAAATACAACACGGCATTATTGATCTCACTCTCCCTCTCTTTTTTTCCCCTTAGAAGAATTTTACAAATGAATTGTTTTTGCCCTGTATCTTTTAGTGGTTTATATTTTCTGATGTCCAGTTTGGCAGCCTGGCAGGGTCATTTAGCTGAAAGAACACGGGCTTTGGAAACAGCCAGCCCTTGGTTCCTATTCTGGCTTTGTCTCTTATTAACTAGATAACCTTGGGTAAGTTCTTTAATCCTTCTGAGCCATGTCTTCACTCCAAGAATGATGCCTGCCATCTGAGTTTGCTGATGGGTGTTGGGGAGATGTGGTACATATATCACTCAGCATCTCCTTTCGCTTCTCTGATAGCAGAATGCTGGAAGGTAATGGCCAGTCAAGGGCTTTGGTCAATTATGACTTTCCCTTCCTCAGAGTTTAATACTTTCTTCTTTTCCTGCCACAAAGAAAGTACAGTTGCTGAATCAAATGAGACCTTTCCGTTTTTCAAAAAGCTTTAATTGGGCCCACTTCTCCAAAAGGACTCTTCTTTGGCCAGAGGAGACTGGGTTTGTGGACATATGGTCCAGCAGGCATCTGATATACCTCCCCAGGCATCCTTGCTCTCCCCTTTTATTTACAGCTCTCGGGGGGCTTGGGAGAAGCCAAGAGGGAGAACAGAAGATGCTGCTGGGATTCTCCTTTCTGTGCAGCAGCCCAGGAGTGGTGAAAGGTCAAAGAGCGATAACAAAACTCCCTGAGGATTTGTCTAATTTGAATAATCAGATCTCAGCCACCTATCACCTCCCCAGAGATGCCTCCCCTGACCATACGATCAAAAGTAATTCGCCCAGTCACTCTCTAATCATCATTCTACTTTATCATCATCACAGCACTCACTTCTATCTGATGCTACTTACTAATTTTTATGTTTACTCATTTATGTTTTTTGTTTGTTTCCTCTTTTGAAATGTAAACTCTATGACTGCTGGAAACCTACTTATTTTTTGTTATAGTCTCATTGTTTAGAGCAGTATATGACAAAATTAGGCTCCCAATAAATGCTGGTACATAAATAATTAGGCAACAGATCTCACTAATGTTGGAAATTACCCTGGCATTTATCAATAAACAAATGTAGCAAAAGATCTAGTTTCGGCTGGGCTCAGCCAGTCTTAACTGGTTTGCATATTTGACTGCAGGTGGAGTGGACATGGCAGAGGAGGTTTCTTTATTAGATTCTAACTGCATCCTAGTTTAGCACAGTGATATACCCAACAGTGACACGACTCGTCAAGAAGAACCAGGCGGCAGTTAAGAACAGTTTTATTTAGTTCATGGAGCCATAATTGACACAACTGATCATTCCTTCCTTTTAAAACACTTTCTTAGCTTGTCTTTCAGGATACTATTCTCTCTTGACTTTCCACCTACCTCACCAGTACCCCATTTCAGTATCCACTGTTGGTTCTTCTTCATCTTCCCAACCTTGGAACTCTTCTCATCTCTATAAACATGCATTCTCTAGGTGATTCATCTAGTCAAACGGCCTCAGATACCTTCCTGTTTTGACAACCCTGAAATTTATATCTTTGGCCTGGACCTTTGAATTCCATACACCCATTTCCAACTGCTGATGTGATTATCTCCACTTGTGCATTAATATCCACACCCTTTGCCATGTGACTTTACGTTTTCTCTCACCAGAGAGCAAAGGTCTACTCTTCTGCCACCCCTGCTGAATCTGGCCTTAGCCACGCTGCTTGCTTTGCCAGTAGGAAGAGGCAGAATTCAGGGTGTGCAAGTTCCAAGCCCACTCCTCAAGAGTGCCTGTGCATTTCCACTTATTGTTCCTTGTGCTTCCGGCACTGCTATGAGAAGTACAAGGCCAGGCTAGGGTTCTGAGCTCAAGGCGGGAGGATGAGAGACTTGGAGCAGAGCTTCCCAGCTAAGGGGCCTCAGCCAAGCCAGACTAGAGCAGATCCCCAGCTTATCTGTGAACAGGTAACTTGCAGACAGGTAATGAGAGAACTCAGCTGAGATTAGTTGAGTGCAGCCTAAAGCAGCTGACCCTCATTAACCCCTAGAGCTTTAATAAATAATTATGGCTTTAAGCCATTGAGTTCTTTTGAAATTGGTGTTAAATTTAATCCACATAGTACAAATTGCATATATTTAAAGGGTACAATTCAATGAGTTTTGACTGTGTATACATTGTTGATCTAACACCCTTGGCATTGTCAGTCTTTCCAATTTTAGCCATTCTCATAGGTACGTAGGAGTATTTCATTGTGGTTTTAATTTCCCTGATGACTAATGATGTTGAACATCTTTTCATGGGCTTATTGGCCATTTGTTTATCTTCTTCTGTGAGTGTCTATTCAAATTTTTTCCCTTTTTAAAATTGTGTGATTTGTCTTCATATTTTTGAGTTGTAAGAGTTCTTTATATATTCTAGATACAAGTTCTTTGTTAGATACATCTGTTGTGAATATTTTCACCTATTTTGTGGTTTGCCAGTGTAACTTCTGAACAGCAAAAGTTTTTAATTTTGATGCTAATAGGCGGGACCAAGATGGCAGAGTGAGTGGTCTTCTTTGTCTCTCCCCCGTCGAATCTACAACTAATTGGACATTCACTGATTAACAAAGGATATCCAGATAGCATCTCAAGACGCCTAAGAGTCTCGTGCTACTATACATCGGAAGGCGGACGGACTTCCCCCTGGGAGGAGGTGGAAATAGGTGAAAACTCTCCAACCCCTGACCCACGACCCCCAGACAGCCTAGTTCCTGCAGGAGGCTCTCTTCCAGTGGACTCCCCCACAGCATCGCCACACGCTAAGGGTGGGAGTGTGCACTCACCAGCAGAGCGGCAGTGGAAACAGGTGACAACAGCCCTACTCAAGCCCCCCGTGATTACACTTAAGCCCGGGGGAATCCCCAGGGTCCCACACCCACTGGCAGGGAAGACCTCCGCTCGCCATTAACAGGGAGGCCCCTCCCAGAATCCAGAACAAAGGGAAGCTCCCAGTGGGCGGATTCCCCGGCATGGCACCAGACTGCAAGCTGCTCCTGGGCCCACCGTCTCCGGTGCACGGGTCGGTGCAGGGGGTGCCCAGACTTCCTGTAGATGTGCTTGGGGACATGGTTGGAGCTCCAGCACCCAGCTCTGAGGCCCAGGGTGAGGCTCTGAGGTCCCGCACCTCCCCAGCAGGGAAAGCCTCTGCTCACCATTAGCAGGGAGACCCCGCCCAGAATCCAGAACAAAGGGAAGCTCCCAGCAGGCGGATTCCCTGGCACTGCACCAGACAGCCAGCTGCTGCTGGGCCCATGGTCTCTGGCACACAGGTCGGTGCAGGGGGTGCCCGGACTTCCCATGGACGTTCTTGGGGACACGGTTGGAGGTCCAGCGCCTGGCTCTGTGGCCTGGGGGGACGTTCCAGGGTCCTGCACCCCCCCAGCAGGGAGGGCCTCTGCTCGCCATTGGCAGGGAGGCCCCGCCCAGCATTCAGAACACCAAGAAGCTCCCTAGAGAAGAATTCCCCACAAGACAGTAGCTTACAAGCCACCGCCAGGCCCATGGACTCTGGCCGTGTCCCAGACAAGGCAAGGGGCTCCCAGAGATCCCGTGAGAGTGGAGTGGGGCAGAGTGGAGCTCCGGTGAAATGGCTACATAGCCCAGGGTGGAACTCCAGGTTCCTACAGCAGCCTCAGCAAAAGCCTCTGCACAGCACTAGTGGAGAGGTCCCGACTGGCAATCGCAAGGTGGGAAGGCCCTGGGGCAAAAGTAGCACAGCTAAGTGAGCTAACGACAGACTGCAGAAGATAGCCATAGCTCTGCTGGGACCTATAGTGGACAAGTGTGATCTGGTGGGCTCTGTTAGGGACAAAGCGGCAATTATAGGTGATCCTGCTTCTGGCTGCTGGGAAAGCCCACAACACCGCTGCAGACCACAACGAGGGAGCACGTCTAAGTGGGCTGCAACAGTAGGCACCAGCAGCCTGAGGCCCCCTTGTGATTGCCCCCACAACTGACAAGGGACCCCACAGGACCACTGTGCCTATGAGGAGGGGTCCAGGTCCAGTCAGTAATAGCTGACAGGGTTCCTGGCTGTGGCAGTCTAAACAGCTGCCCCCACTCCCAACACCAGTCACAACAAGTGGAAGCAGTGACTAAACTCTATCTCTATGCAGAGGCACAAATCCATGCCATCAAGCAGTATGAAAAAATATATTAAATCTCCAGAACAGAAGGAAAATGATAAGCACCCAGAAAACAATCCCAAAGACAATGAAATCTATAACCTAAATGATGATGATTTCAAAACTGCCATTATTAAAAAACTCAATGAGTTAAAAGAGAATTCAGATAGACAACTCAATGAGTTCAGGAGCTATGTCACAAAAGAGCTTGACACTATAAAGAAGAACCAATTAGAAATATTGGAGATGAAGAACACAATGGAGGACATTAAGAAAAATCTGGACTCTCTGAATAGTAGGGTCGATAATATGGAGGACGGAATTAGCAATTTGGAGGATAGGAATATAGAAATGCTGCAGACAGAGGAGGAGAGAGAACTAAGACTAAAAAGAAATGAAGAAACTCTCCGAGAATTATCTGACTCAATTAGGAGATGCAACATAAGGATTATAGGTATACCAGAGGGAGAAGAGAAGGAGAAGGGGGCAGAAGGCCTGTTCAAAGAAATAATAGCTGAGAACTTTCCAAACTTGGGAAGAGAGATGGAACTTCATGTGACAG
Organism: Equus asinus; assembly: GCF_041296235.1. Classification (NCBI taxonomy): domain Eukaryota; kingdom Metazoa; phylum Chordata; class Mammalia; order Perissodactyla; family Equidae; genus Equus; species Equus asinus. The sequence goes on from NC_091796.1 coordinate 15,947,487, forward strand.
AAGGCAATAGATCTCCAAACTTTATTAACGCAAGAAGACCAACCACAAGGCATATAGTAGTGAAACTAGCAAAAGTCAACGACAAAGAGAAAATACTAAGGGCAGCCAGGCAGAAGGAAATAACTTACAAAGGAAACCCCATAAGGCTATCAGCAGATTTCTCAGGAGAGACCTTACAGGCTAGAAGAGATTGGGATGAAATATTCAAAACTCTGAAGGACAAAAACCTGCAGCCAAGAATACTCTACCCAGAGAAAATATCCTTCAAATATGATGGAGAAATAAAAACTTTCCCAGATAAACAAAAGTTAAGGGAGTTCATCGCCACAAAACCTCCTCTTCAAGAAATTCTCAGGGAGAACCTCATTCCTGAAAAATCAAAAAAAGGAAAGGAGTTACAAAATTCAGAACAAAGGAGATAAGCAGAGGGACAGTAACACAAAGTAACAGCTCTCCATCAGGACAAAATGCAAAAGAACCGGAAAACAAGTGATAAAATGGCAACAGTAGGCCCCCACGTTTCAATAATCACTCTAAACGTGAAGGGATTGAACTCTCCAATCAAAAGGCACAGAGTGGCAGGATGGATCAAAGAACAAGATCCAACAATATGCTGCCTCCAGGAAACACACCTCAGCCCCAAAGACAAACACAGACTCAAAGTGAAGGGATGGAAGACAATACTCCAAGCTAATAATGAACAAAAGAAAGCAGGTGTTGCCATACTTATATCAGACAAAGTAGACTTCAAAGCAAAACAGTTAAAGAAAGAAAAAGAGGGGCAGTATATAATGATAAAGGGACGCTCCACCAAGATGACATAACACTTATAAATATATCCGCACCTAACACAGGAGCACCAAAATTCATAAAGAAACTATTAACAAAACTAAAAGGAGACATCAACAGCAATACAATAATAGTAGGGGACCTCAACAGCCCGTTAACACCAATGGACAGATCATCCAGACAGAAAATCAACAGGGAAATTATAGAATTAAATGAAAAATTAGATCAGACGGACCTAATAGATATATATAGGACACTTCATCCAAAAACAGCAGGTTACACATTCTTCTCAAGCGCGCATGGAGCATTCTCAAGGACAGACCATATTTTGGGAAACAAAGCCAGCATCAATAAGTTCAAGAGGGTTGAAATAGAATCAAGCATCTTTTCTGATCATAATGGTATGAAACTAGAAATCAACTACAAGAATAAAGCTGGGAAAGGGCCAAAAATGTGGAGACTAAACAACATGCTACTGAACAAACAATGGATTATCGAAGAAATTAAAGAAGAAATCAAATATTATCTGCAGACAAATGAAAATGAAAACACACTGTACCAAATGATTTGGGACGCAGCAAAGGCAGTCCTAAGAGGGAAATTCATTGCAATACAGGCTCACCTCAATAAGCAAGAAAAATCTTACATAAACAACCTCAAATGACACCTAATGCACTTAGAAAAAGAAGAACAAATAAAGCCCAATGTCAGTAGAAGGAGGGAAATAATAAAAATTAGAGAGAAATAAATGATATTGAAACAGTAGAAGGGATCAATGAAACAAAGAGTTGGTTCTTCGAAAAAATTAACAAAATCGACAAACCCTTAGCCAGACTCACTAAAAAGAAAAGAGAGAAGTCTTAAATAAATAAAATTAGAAATGAGAGAGGAGAAATCACAACAGATACCTAAGAAATACAAAGGATCATAAAAGAATACTATGAAAAACTATATGCCAACAAATTGAACAACCTAGAAGAAATGAATAAATTCCTAGACTCATACAACCTCCCCAAACTGAATCAGGAAGAAATAGAGAATCTGAATAGACCAATCACAAGTAAAGAAATAGAAACAGTAATCAAAAACCTCCCCAAAAATAAGAGTCCAGGGCCAGACAGCTTCTCTGGAGAATTCTACCCAACATTCAAAGAAGATTTAATACCTATCCTTCTCAAACTATTCCAGAAAATGGAGGAAGATGGAGCACTCCCTAATACATTCTATGAAGCCAACATCACCCTGATCCCCAAACCTGACAAAGACAACACAAAGAAGGAAAACTACAGGCCAATATCACTGATGAACATAGATGCAAATATCCTCAACAAAATTTTGGCAAACCGAATACAGCAATATATCAAAAAGATTATACACCATGATCAAGTGGGATTTATACCAGGGACACGGGGATGGTTCAACATCCGCAAGTCAATCAACGTGATTCACTACATTAACAAAACGAGAAACAAAAACCACATGATCATCTCAATAGATGCAGAGAAAGCATTCGACAAGATCCAACATCCATTTATGATAAAAACCCTCAATAAAATAGGTATAGAAGGAAAGTATCTCAACATAATAAAGGCCATATATGACAAACCCACAGCCAACATCATACTCAACGGACAAAAACTGAAACCCATCCCTCTCAGAACAGGAACAAGACAAGGGTGCCCACTTTCACCACTCTTATTCAACATAGTACTGGAGGTTTTGGCCAGAGCAATTCAGCAGGAAAAAAAATAAAAGGAATCCAAACAGGCAATGAAGAAGTAAAACTCTCACTGCTTGCAGACAACATGATCTTATATATAGAAAACCCCAAAGAATCCATAGAAAAACTATTAGAAACAATCAACAACTATAGCAAAGTTGCAGGGTATAAAATCAACATACATAAATCAGTAGCATTTCTATATGCTAACAATGAACTAACCGAAAAAGATCTCAAGAACTCAATCCCATTCATGATCGCAACAAAAAGAAGAAAATACCTTGGAATAAATTTAACCAAGGAAGTGAAAGATCTACACAACGAAAACTACAAGACCTTCTTGAAAGAAATCGACGACGACACAAAGAGATGGAAAGACATTCCATGCACATGGATTGGAAGAATAAACATAGTTAAAATGTCCGTGCTACCTAAAGCAATCTACAGATTCAATGCTATCCCAATCAGAATTCCAATGTCATTCTTTACAGAAATTGAACAAAGAATCCTAAAATTCATATGGGGCAACAAAAGACCCCGAATTGCTAAAGCAATCCTGAGAAAGAAGAGCAAAGCTGGAGGCATCGCAATCCCTGACTTCAAAACATGCTACAAAGCTACAGTAATCAAAACAGCATGGTACTGGTACAAAAACAGATGCACAGATCAATGGAACAGAACTGAAAGCCCAGAAATAAAACCACACATCTATGGACAGCTAATCTTTGACAAAGGAGCTGAGGGCCTACAATGGAGGAAAGAAAGTCTCTTCAACAAGTGGTGCTGGGAAAACTGGACAGCCACATGTAAAAGAATGAAAAATCAACCATTCTTTTTCACCATTTACTAAAATAAACCCAAAATGGATCAAAGACCTAAAGATTAGGCCTGAAACAATAAGTCTTCTAGAAGAGAATATCAGCAGTACACTCTTTGACATCAGCTTCAAAAGAATCTTTTTGGACACCATAACCCCTCACATGAGGGAAACAATAGAAAGAAGAAACAAATGGGACTTCATCAGACTAAAGAGCTTCTTCAAGGCAAGGGAAAACAGGATTGAAACAACAAAACAGCCCACTAATTGGGAAAAAATATTCACAAGTTATTTATCTGACAAAGGGTTAATCTCCATAACATACAAAGAACTCACACAACTCAACAATGAAAAATCGAACAACCCAATTACAAAATGGGCAGGGGACATGAACAGACATTTCTCCAAAGAAGATATACAATGGCCAATAGACACATGAAAAGATGCTCATCATCACTAATCATCAGGGAAATGCAAATCAAAACTACACTAAGATATCACCTTACACCTGTTAGAATGGCAAAAATATCCAAAAACAAGAGTGACAAATGTTGGAGAGGCTGTGGAGAAAAGGGAACCCTCATACACTGTTGGTGGGAATGCAAACTGGTGCAGCCACTATGGAAAACAGTATGGAGATTCCTCAAAAAGTTAAGAATAGAAATACCTTATGACCCAGCCATCCCACTACTGGGTCTCTATCCTAAGAACCTGAAATCAGCAATTCCAAAAGTTCCATGCACCCCTATGTTCATCGCAGCATTATTCACAATAGCCAAGTCATGGAACCAACCTAAGTGCCCAGCAACTGATGGTTGGATAAAGAAGATGTGGTATATATATACAATGGAATACTACTCAGCCATCAAAAAGGACAAAGTCGTCCCATTCACAACAACATGGATAGGCCTTGAGGGTATTATGTTGGGTGAAACAAGCCAGACAGAGAAAGACGAACTCTGTATGACTCCACTCACAGGTGGTAGTTAACATATGGACAAAGAGAACTGATCGGTGGTTGCCAGGGGAAGGGGGGTGGGGGGAGGGCACTAGGGGTGAAGTGATGTACCTACAACATGACTAATAATGATGTACAACTGTAATTTCACAAGAATGTTAACTTTTATAAGCTTAATAAAAAAAAGTTTTTAATTTTGAGAAAGTTCAATTTGCCAGTCTTTTTCTTTTATGGATTGTGCTTTTTGCGTCTCACAAGCTACTGAGTTTTGTGGTGGTTTGTGATTCAGTGCTATCTAGCCGAGACAGAAGCCTAATCGGTATCTCAAAAACCAAAACTGGACTCCTGATTCTCACCCTCTCATCCCCTCTCAAACCTGCTCCTCTGACAGTTGTCCTCAGTTCAAAACATGCAACCCATTCTTCTCTTCCTGTCCCACTCCACAGGCAACCAGCAGAAAATCCTATTGGAATCTCCTGCAAAATATATACAGAATCTAACCATCTCACCATCTCTCCCACCATCACCCTGGTCCAGGCTGTCATGGTTTGTGTCCTGGTTTTCTGTAATAGTCTCCTAACCAGCATCCCTGCTTCTGCCCTTGTCCCATTATGATTTATTCTCAACATAGAAGCCAGAGTGATCTTTTGAACGATTTGAGTCTGATTATGTCTAACATCTGCTCAAAATCTAGACAAGGCTTCCCTGTCATTCAGAGTAAAACTCAAAACCCTTGTAATAACTTAAAACACCCTACACAATCTTTCCCCCTACCTCAACTCTCTCTCTATCACCCATGACCACTCTGTCTAGCTATAACACTGCTCCAGCTATTCTTGGTCTTCTTGCTGTTCCTGCAATATTCTAAGCAAACACCTGCCTCAGGGCCTTTGCCCCTCCTGTTCTCTATATCTGTAACACTTTCCTCCCACATATTTGTGCCCACAAATTCCAACATTTTCCTCAGGTCTTTACTCAAATGTCTTTTCGGCACCTGATATTATGTGCTTTATTATTATTTTTTCTATAGCACTTCCGACCACCTGATTTTTACACATTTGTTTGATATTTGTTCCTCTTCATCTCTTTTCCCTCTATCCTGCCAAACTTTTAGAATACGAGTTTCATAAGGGCAGGGATGTTATTTTGTTACTGCTGGAAGTTCAGGTCCTGATAATTGTAGGCAATCCAAGAATATAGTGATAGAGCATTAACTAGTATATAGCAAACTACTTAATTTTAGAATTTTAAAATCAGTGCTGTAATTTTTGGTAAATAGGAAAATTCTGAATATTCTCTACGCTTGGAGAATAATATGTTTATAATGTTGATTTTCTGAAATAGTCTAAATGTTCAGCAATAGAGGACAACATGCAAATGTTGGGTTAGAAAGCAGCCATTACAGCTGCTTTTTGGAATGATCTGGTACAATGATATGAAAAATGCTCTGGAATAAGCTTTTTTTAAAAAATGGTAAATGTCTTATTAAATGTAATAAATAGAGGTACAGAGAAAAGGAGGGGAAAAAGTACACCATAATTCTAGAAAGCTTATTTCTTAGTAGTAGAATAACTAATTATTTGCCTTTTTCTTCATGCTCTTTGGAATTTTTCACATTTTCTGTGAGTTAATTTTTAAAAAAGCTAGTACATTTCCAGTTCTAGCGGTAACTCCATCTTTGCTCTTCCATTTAAGAAAGAATAATATGTTTTTTTCGAACCACACAAGCCCCCTAGTACCTAGATAGGCATGCTCCCCTCTCTTGAGAATGACTGTAATTAGTTCATTTGCTATTTACAACCAGCCGGGGGAGGTGGGCAGCACCATGCACAGATCCTGAAGCTTGGCTCAGAGGGAGGGACTTAAGCCCCCAAGCTGGGCAGCAGTGACTGAGCCAGGACTAAAGCACAGACCCATTTCTCCACTCTAAGTCCATACCTCTCTCACAAGTGTGGGAAGAGGAAGGTGCCAAGGGTGAACATGGGTTTTGAGTGATCTTTATTCCCTGGAGTGTGTGAGCTTTGCAATTCCTGCCTTGTAGACACGACGAAATTCTCCTTCCTAGGTGACGGTGAGTCTCTTCCATGTCCTGAATCTGTTCATTGGCCACCACGGTCTTTAATGCAACATCTTCTTCCCAGTTTCCTCTACTACCCCCAGGGAAGAGCTCTATGGAGTAAGTAAACTTGAAACTGTCAGTGTAAACATAGCAATAAAATCTTAATTCATGTACAAAGATAAAAATATGTTAATCCCACCAAATGAAAAAAAATTGTCAAGACTCACGTAATTTCAAAGCTGAGGGGCAGAATGAATATACGAACCTTGTTTACACTTTTGTAACTTGGCTTGCCGCTTTAGCTGGTAAGCAGAAATATCAACCTGGCTTTGCAGATCCTCTAAACAATGCTGTTGTTTATGTGCATGGAACTCCTGAAAGGGATTTTTTTTACTGTTATTTTATCATTCACTGTTATTATCATGTAAAATACTTTTACGATCCATAACGATATCATTCAAGTACTCATAAAATAGTGATGCAAGTGCTCATGCTGAAAAATGCACCCCCAAATCAATAGCTTTTGAAGGAAAGTTATATGCGATAAGATGCCAAGAAGAAGGGCAAACAGCCCCGATGAAACATGGTGCAGTTAATGTGGAGAAGCCATTCTGTGAAATATTAGATATAACCAGGAACAGGAAAATCAGCTTTAAAGCAAAAATATGTTACAACTTATAAATGTGCTCTGAGAACACATCTGTCTTATTTTATATTTATTCCCTTGAGAAAACCAATCTTGAATTATGCATGTTTGAATTACACAAGGTCTTGCGAGATGCATCTTTTGTATAAAATAAGACCTCCCCACATTTTTATAACCAGAGATAATCCAACTTAAAATAAAAAAGTCAGTGCTGCTTGGCAGTTAAATAAACAAGTTCCAGGTTGTCTTTTTAATAGGAAAACTGCACTTTTAGATTATATAATCCATCAGTTTGAATTGCTTGGAAAGTGCTTAGCAAAGTTCTATGTGCAAATAGGTGTAAAGGAAATGTTTTTTGGTGATAAGAATCGAGTAGTTAATATTTCCAAAGCAGTTAAATTAATTTCCTTGAAATGCTTAGGAGAAGGCACAGTTTTTAATCTAATTCAGCTTCTTCTTAGTGCAAAACTTACTGGAATTTCACAGTGTAATGGTCAGCTGTCGAAATGATTTATGCCATTTATTATTTTTAAAAGGAGGGATGTTTTGCATTTCTTTTTATTTCCATGTGATAACCTCGGCAGAATGAAATCACATTTCTAGTTTCCACAGTGCAATAAAAACAGGTTTGGCTGTTCAAGTTCAGCCGTGTGATTTGTGTGTGTAGTTTCAATTTGTGATGTGTCAGCCAATGAACGGCTGATTTAATAACAGTTAAGAACCTCCACTACAGGAATGGCTGAAGTGATGTTTCCTAGATCAATAATGGTATTGCCTGGTTTTACCAAGAAAATAAATCATTTTGCCACACGGTTGCCAAAATGCAAGTGTTTTTTGGATCAATGACACAAACCTATGTTGTCTTTGGAGAGACTGTGAGGTCTTAGTCCATCAATCAAATCAACTTTAATTAAATCAAATTCAATGGGCTGCTGCCTAATAAAAAGAACACAAAAGAAAGTCATAGTTGAAGCACACACGGCTTTTCTTTTCCCACAAACGGCTAATCCACTGATAAAAAGGCAACATCTTTCTGGAGCTGGTCTGCAGATTCTCCCAGCTGATGAATTTCTGAGAGTGGCTTCTTATTCTGATGTTTTTGCTTGAGCAATCCTTCTCCTTTTAATGCAGAAAAAGGAAGCTGCTGGCTATAACCTGGCACCAAATTGATCTTTAATTAGATTTTCAGTGTTTAACAATAGAGATCATCGAGAAACTTCTCCCCTTTTCCTATACTCTTTCATGCAACCACATCTTTTTTTAAAAAATTGTGGTAAAATATATAAATAACATAAAACTTTCCATTTTAAAGTGTACAATCTAGTGGCATTAATCACATTCACAGTGTTGTGCAACCATGACCACTATCTATTTTCTAAACTTTTCATCATCCCAGACAGAAACTCTTTTCCCATTAAACAGTAACTCCTCATCCCCGCTTCGCCCAGTCCCTGGGAACCTTGAATCTACTTTCAGTCTATGAATTTGCCTATTCTAGATATTTTATATAAGAGAAATCATGAAATATTTGTCCTGTTATGACTGGCTTATTTCACTTAAAATATTTTTAAGTTTCATCCATGTTGTAGTATGTGTCAGAATTTCCTTCCTTTTTAGGTTGAGTAACATTCCATTGTACATAGACACCACATTTTGTTTATCCATTCCCCTTTTGATGGACACCTGGGTTCTTTGCAGCTTTTGGCTATTCGCACAATCATATCTTGACAGATATTTCACTCTTGGTCTGAAATGCGTATCCTCACCTTTCATTTGTTCAACTTCAGCTTGAACATTGCCTAGTAGGAGAAGCCTGACCATTCTGGGCAAAGTTAGATCCTGCTCCACTGATATCCTTCAAGGCCTTTATGAACCTCCATTTTGGTGTGTTTTGCACTGCCTTGTAATTGTATTTAAAAGTTCATCTATCCCATTGGACAGAGAGCTCATCAAAGCACTGACGTGTCCCTATTCTCCTTTGTGGTTTCACCACCTATCCCTACAGAGAGTGGATGCTAATCAGGGTGTGTCAAATGAGTCAAACCAATCTAGAGATGTGTGTTCCTCCTGAGGGAAGCCCCTCATCATAAATGACCAATATGGACAACGGCCTGTTCTGTTCCTCTTCCTCATCATTCCCAGTGCTGGCCACACTGTGAGGCCTTTTTTAGATTCATTGTGAAAAACTCCCGGGGTTTTTGGAATTCAGAAATGGAATTTATAAGGTGAATTTTCAAGAAGGGAAGGAAGGAGAAGAAGGGAAGACATTGATAACACCCCCAAGTCTGGCGGCAGGAAGATGAAGCCTGAAGACTTGAGGATCCTAGAAAGGATAGTGTTAGAACTGGACATGCCCACCAGACTGGGCAGGATTGGGTAGGTGGAGCAGTGAGGTAGTGGAATAGAATAGACCAAGCTGCTGGTGACAGTCTGGTCAGATACAAATGGAATGTGTCAGAGGCAGCCAGCTATCCAGCAAAGAGTTGTGCTTTGCTTTCATAGTGTAGAGTCAGTGGGAGATGACTGCCTAGGCAGGGTCTGCATTGGCCAGCTCTTATTGTTTCTAAGTGAGACCACAGCACTAATTCTCACTGATGGAATATGAGTGGAAGGGATGCGTGTCACTTCCTCACTGACGTGGGTGTCTTCTCCACCCACTTTCTTTCCCCTATTTTACTTGCTTAAAACAAGAACTCCAAAGTTTAAAGGATGATGGATGCATAAGATGGAAAGAGGCTGAGTCTCTCAGTCATTACATGGGGAAGGCCACCTGCCAGACACCCAAGCTCACTTCATGTCAGTAAGAAATAAACGTGTATTGCAATAAGCTGAAGGTTCAGGGTTTATATGCTACAGGAGCTAGTATTACCATAACGATAGAGAGAAACCATGAAAGACAACAAGTCTAGCCAAGCTGTTGGCAGCAGTTAGTCCAAAAAGTATGGTGTTCCCAAAGGTAGAGAGGTAGCACATGATGAGTGGACACTGTGATTTGCTTCCTAGATGCCCCTTCAGTGAAGGACTCGGTGTGGTGCCCAGGCTTCAGCTATCAGCCCCTTCAGAGATTGTTGCAGTTGCAAAGAGCTGCCTCGCCCCAAGCAGCAGGCAGAATTCTAAGATGGCCCTCAAGATTCCCTCTTCCGTGGTGTGGGCAAAACCTGTGAATTTGATGGGATAGTCTCTCCTTTGATTAGGTTTCATTATATGGCAGACGGTGATGGGATAGCTTGCTGTAGCTGACTGGAGGGGAATTGGACGTGCACTGGTTGGTCTGAAAGAAAACAAACATTCACACTGTGAACTGCATGTGGGGGCCACATGACAAGGAACTGCGGGTGGCCTCCAGGAGCTGAAAGTAGTCCCCGACTGACAGCTAACAAGTAAACCTGGATCTCAGTCATACGGCCACATGGAAACGAATTCTGCCATCCACTGGATCGAGCCTGGAAGACCCCAAATCCCAGATAAGAACTGCAGTCCTGGCTAACACCCTGATTTCAGCCTCGTGAGACTCTAAGCAGGAGATCCAGTCAGGCTGCTCCTGGACTCCTGACCTATGGAAACTGTGAGGTGATAAATTTGTGGTGTTTTAAGCTGCCAAGTTTCTGGTAATTTGTTACACATCAATAGAAAACCCAAGATCATGCCCTTTCTCTGGGTGGCCAACAGCCAATGACTGATGTGATCTATGTGGGAATATAAGGCCTGGCTATTTTAGAGTTGGAACAACTCTAAAGGGATAATTAGCTCCAGAGCTCCCTATGAGATTGGCTGGCACTCTGATTGGGTCAGTGAAGGGGTTCTGACACTCAATTCCAACATGTTTGGGGAGTCTCCCCTCACACCACCAAGAAATGCTCTGACACCAGCGGGGTGTCTTACAATTTAACTCAATTCTGACACTGTCTACCTGGAGATAGCATCAGATTCCACAGGTTAAGGGTTCAGTCCTACAAGACTGCTCTCCCCCAACCCCTTAATCCCACTTCAGACACTAATTACAAGTCGAGGTTCTGACCAACAGGCTATAAAACAGAGGTTCCCGTGACCACCTCTTTGGGTTCGATTAATTTGCTAGAGTGGCTCACAGAACTCAGGAAACCCATTTACTCACTAGATCACTGGTTTATTATAAAACAATATTTAGTTCAGGAATAGTCAGATGGAAGAGATGCATAGGGCAGGGTGTGGAGAAAGGGGAAAGAGTTTCCACTCCCTCTCCTGGCTCACCACTCTCCCAGCACCTCCATGTGTTCACCAACCAGGAAGCTCTCCAAACCCTGTTCTTTTGGGTTGTTATGGAAACTTCATTACATAGGCATGATTGATTAAATCATTGGCCGGGGGTGATCAGTTCAACCTCCAGCCCTTCTCCTCTCTGTGGAAATCAGAGACTGGGACTGAAAGTTCCAATTCTCTATTCCATGGTTGTTTCTATCCTTAGGTGCGGTCCAAAAGTCACCTCATTAACATAACAAAAGACTCCTTTACTACTCTCATCATTTAGGAAATTTCAAGAGTTTTAGGAGCTCTGTGCTAGAAGCTGGGCTGAAGACCAAATATATATTTCTTATTATAAATCACAATATCACAGCCGGTATCACAGCTCAGCGTATCCCCCTGCCCACTCCTGCTCTCTTCCGTTCCCCATGGGCACTGACGCTGAGAGCCCTCTCTAATAAACCTCCTGCACACGGAACTCTATGTTGGAGTTTGCTTCCTGGGAAACCAACCAATGACACACAGTGGTGTGACACTAGAGATGGGGGCTGTCACGGTCTGAAGGGCACAAAGAAGATTTCCTTGAGGTAGCAATGTTGGAACAAGCTCTGAAGAATGCCAAGATTATCTAGGTAAAGGGAAGAGTGAAGACCATTTTAGGTAGATGGAAAAGCGTATGAGACCAAGAGGCAAAAAGAAGCGTGGGGTTGTAGGGGAAGAAAGATTTTTTCTCTACCCTTTGAGGTTCTTTGTTTGGTCTAATAATCAAACTGACATAAGACTGATTAACATGAGAAAAACAAATTTAATTTCGTATATATGGGAGCCCCATAAAAAATATGAGACCCAAGAGTAAGTTGGGCAGTTGAGGCTTGTATGCCATCCTGAGGTAAGGAATGGGATAGGGGCCTGAGACTTCAAAGGGGAGGAGGGTAATTGACAGGACAATAAGGAGGGCAGATGTTCAGTAATTAGATGTTTGTCCTGCCATACAGATAGGTCATTCAGATAAAGTTATCTCTGGTAATAGCTTTCTGTCTCTAAGCCAGGCTCGCTATCTAAATTCTTTTAAATAGTTAAGGGAGAGGTAAAAGTTTTTCTTGAGTCTGCTAGATCTTGACTGACTTCAGCTCAAATTTATCCACATGCCGAAGTGGGACATTTTGGAGTGGCATATTCTGCTCTCCTTTGGGGCCAATTAGAGATTCACCTGGGTAAGTCAGTTTCTGCTCATGACAATGTAAATATTTCTGGAAGAATTAAGGCTTAGTGTGAACAGTTCAGTCAGACAGCCTCCTCCTTATGTGGAGGAGAATTTGGAAGTATTGAAGGATTGGGAAGTGTGGGCTGGAAGGGGCTGGTCTACTTCTGGAGTCAGGGAAGATGAAGGGCATCATCAAGCTGGAGTGTGGGTTCACAAGGGAGAGTGGCGGGAGGGACTGGTGGACCAGCTCAGACTGTTCAGGCCTGTCAGTCCATGCTAAGGACTTAGGACTTTACCCTGTATCTACTGCTAATGCTGAGCATCAATTTATTCAAGTTTATGCAAGCGTATTAGTTTGCTTGGGCTGCCATAACAAATTCCCACAGACTGGATGGCTTTAACAACAGAAATTTATTTTTTCACAATTCTGGAGGTTAGAAGTCCATGATCAAGGTGTCAGCAGGGTTAGTTTCTTCTAAAGTCTCTCTCCTTTGCTTGCAGATGGCCGTCTTCTCCCTGTGTCTTCACATGGTCTTCCTCCTGTGTGAGTCTATGTCCTAATTTTTCCTTCTTATAAGGACACCAGTCATAAAGGATTACAGCCCATCCAAATGACCTTATTTTTACATAATTATCACTTTAAAGACTCTATTTCTAAACACAGTCAATCTCTGAGATCCTGGGTGTTAGGACTTCAACATATAAATTTTGGGGGCACACAATTCAGTCCGTAATACCAAGAGTATAGACTTTTAGATCGTCACAATCATGAAAATGCAAATCATCTTTTGAAAATTAATTTGATATATATTTCAGAATAATTTCTATCCTCAACTCACACCAAGAGCACAATGTGGACTGAACAGAACATCAAGCTCGTAGAGAAATGTCAAGGGGCAGGCATTAGGGGGCAGCATAATGGTGAGCAATGTTGGGAAAAGACCAGTTAGGAAGTCCTCCATCTCAATCAGCTTTGGTATAAACTGCTGACCTGGGTGAGCAATGGAGCTTCAGGAATGTTCTCCACAAGTGTTCTCTTCCTGGACACGTTCGTTATAGCCTCTTTCTATATTGGCCAGTAGAAATGCCTGGCATTGCCCCAAAACATTAATAGAACATGTTATTTTGGAAAATGTAAAAAAATAGATGCTTTGGGAAGCATCTATAGATATGTATAATTTTGAAAAGTTATAAATTCAAGGAAAACTCAGCCAAAAAACCTAACCATTTTATTATGATAATAAATCAAATTTTATACAAAAGTACAGCAAATGGCTAGGCCACAGTTTTTGCTCTATGGCCCTGGAAACTACGTTATAAAACAGATTATTGCAGAAAGCGGGGTCAGTCTTAAATACTTTGAAGGTTACATTCCTATTTCAAAGAAATTATGAACTAGACTAAGTGTATATATAATACATGTAAAACTACAACATCTATAAACCTCTATAATCATATAAATAGTAAAATTATGTTCGAGGTCATAAAATAGACACAAAATGTGCTGTATAAATTGATTATAAAATAGGCACTAATGTATTATAGAACATATTAAAAATGTAACTTTACTATATCATAAATTTGACTCAATTTTAATATGCTAGCTGTACTAAACATGTAATTAACATTCAATTTGTTTGACTTATAATTCCAAGGTGCCTTTGAGGTATGCTTTGGATAGCCTATTTCTCAAAATCTCTCAATAACAGGTTCAGGGAAGGTGGGACTGTCATTTTATTGCTGTCGTGTTTTCCATGGAGGTCTTTCTTGTAGTTAACCTAGGAAGCACTATTCCTCAGGGTTACTTTGTTGGCATTGTTCTTTTCATTGCAGCATCTTTCTGTATTTAGATAGCTTCTGTATGAATTGAGTGGATTCTGAGATGAGCTGTCTGTTGAGCCTATTCCTCTTGTTCCTTTTTGTTGCCTTTCCATCGACTTGCAACATCAACTGTCATCCAAGCGTCATTTTTTGAGCGCCCCAAACTGCACTCACTTCCTCTTTTCAGAGCCTCCTCCCATGTTGTATTTTGTGGGGTGTGGGATGTTGGTGCATGGGGGGAGGGAGGCAGGGTCCTCCTCCTTGCCCCTTGACAGCTAGTTTGAGAGACAGGATCGGGGCTCTGCCAGGCTGACCCTCCAGCCTGGGCCTGAATCTCCAGGGACTGACGTAAAGATGCAGGGCCAGCTGATGAACAATGCCCTGTGGTGTTCAGGGTCCATGGTGCCTTGGCCTTGAGTGTTCCTGGAGGCAGTACCAGAAGCTCTGTCCTGGAGCCATTCTTCCTGTTGCCCAGACTTGCTGGGTTCCTGACTATTGTCCAAACCCAGTTCTCAGTCATCCTGTGGAGTCTGTCTGCTACCTGGCATCCTTCCAACAACTTGCCTTTTGCTTGGCTTAGCCTGAGCTCGTTTCTGTGGCTTGCCATTTTCTTTGTGGAAGGAGTATTGGAGGATGAAGCCTGGTACTGGCAGTGGCGAACACTTGCATAGGGTGAGCAGTAGATGAATGATGCTGAGACGCCTACACATGATTCTCAGCCATTCTTGCCATGGTAACTTTGGGAATTTTTTATGGGCACAATCTCATGTTTGGTTTTGCCAAGGGATCTGAGGTCCCAAGGTTCTCAGTGATGAGCACTTTCAGTTCTCTTACTCTTTCTCTCCCACTCACTCAGTGGTTACTAAGTCATGACCATGTTACTACATTAGCTGGGTCAGCATAAGTATCTATCAACCAGACTCATTTAGATCCTTCCTTCTGATATCAACATCTAGGCCTGGATATTTGGATCTGGTCCACACATCTAGAACTCTCTTCTTTCTTCCTTCTGCTGAACTTCACTTCCTGAACCTCTTTTTTCCCCTCTGGTATGTGGCCTCAGCTGGGGAATCCTGAGTGCAAAACACCAGTTCAAATCTTAACAAGAAGGGTTAGAGGTCTCAATTTCTTTGCTCCCAGGAGGCCCTGTTCCCCTGTGCAATCCCACCCCCAGCCCTCACCCTAACAGAAGAGGCAGGTAGCAGTTAAAACACTTAAGTTATTAAAGGGCCACTCCTGGGACTTATTTAGAGCAAAGAGGTCATCTCCAATGCTCCAGAATCCAAACTCTACCAGTAACTCTTAAATGGCAGTTTCTTTGTGAAAACAAAACAAAGGTGGTTGAGGATCTTGGATGTGAGCATTAACTTAGCTTTGGGGATCTTGGTCCTGCTCTGCTTCACTGCTGGATGTAGGCATCCTCATGTGGAAAGAGGCAGGTCCTGTTTTTCCTCAGAAGTCCTGCACCCCGCGCACAGTATCTGCTTACCCACATCTTTTGTGGAATGCATGGATTCTTCCTTCCATAGTCTCCAACCAGGAAATGAATTCCCTCAGTTATCAAATCTGGAAAGGTTTTAGAATAATGAGGTCTACCCAAGGGGTTCACAGATTTGAATTCCAGGTTGTTTCCCCTTTGAGTCTTTGGCTGTGTCACACTTGCAAAATTCATCAGAGTCGGAATTACATAAAATAGAATACATTTGTCAATTTACAAGGTGTCCTTAACTAGTGCAGCTGTCTGCAAACGGCATTCTCTTCCTGGGTATTTCCCGGGTAGCTAAATTCAGATCAGAACACCACTGGGTGAATATATAATTAGACTCCAAAGGGAGTTGTATGTCCCCAGGGGATATTTCTAAGAAGCTATGGAACCTTAACAGAAATACCTTTTTTCTCTAGGGAGGAAGAATATTTCTGTTTACTGATTGTCTGAGAGAAAATAGCACAGCAGCTGAAGCTTGATTTGGGGGTTTCCAGCTTTTATGTTGTATGTGTTCAATTTTTTCAATGTCCTGTCTTCCCCTCAATTCAGAGCCTCTACTGCTCGCAGCAGGATCAGATAATGGTTATTTTTACCTTGGTATAATTCAAATCAACCCACTCCCTTTCCAAGGCATTTTACATTTTGATGAACTTCTTGAAGCTCACCTCAAAATATGGATCCCAAAGTTCTGCTTCCTATAGAAGGAAACCCAAAGTTCAGTCAGGGTGGGGAGAAGTATTTCTTGGTCATAGAGCAACTCGTAAGTGTCACTGAGTGGACTCCTGCCTTGTCTCTGAGTAAGATTCTGTTTCTGCTTAGAAGATCCAAGATTGTCTGTGTGGAGTTACATAACTGTTGGGTGTGTTTGCTGGAAGAAACACCGACATTGTTCCTCAGCTGTGTTTTTTTAACTCTGTGAGGACATTCACTCATCTTTTCCTCTTGATTCTTCAGCTTCCTAAGCACGTTTCCATGCGAGAGCTCCTTCTTCTGTCTAGAAAACTCTTCTCCCAGGGATCCATGTGGCTGCCTCGCTTCCTTCAAATCTCTGCTCAAATAGTGTCTCCCCAGAGAGACCTTCCCTCACCATCCGCCTAAAGTGTCAACCTCGTCACTCTATCTCCTTACCCTGCTTTATTCATTCATAGCATTTATGCCTCCTGCCAGTACATTATACATTTAGTGATTTATTATCTATATCTCTTGATGTCAGCTTCTCAAGGGCAGGGGCTTTTTCTTCACTTCTGACTCTTAGATCAGTGCCTAGCACGTAGTAGTTTCTCAGTAAACATTTGTTAAACAAGTGGACGAATTAATGAATGTATTAATCCCAGGTTCAGAGGTCATTTCTCCAGGATTATTTTGTCAGTGCGGCCCATTCTTTACATAATTCTTTCCTTCTTCCCTTCTTTCTTATTTTTCTTCCTAAAATGAGCATTTATTGGGGCACTGAAACCCCAGAGTGGAAAACCATTCATTCTGGAATGGTTTTCTATGGACCCATAGTGTTACTCATGAATTCTCACCGTCTTCTTCCCCAGATGGTGGGCTTTTCTGCTTGTGGGTTCTCCATATTTTAGGATCTCCAACTCTCAGTTTATTGATTACGCCTTTGCTCTTTCCTCCTGACCTGAAGGATGACAATAGAGTTCATGAAGATGGTAACTGTCCAGGTCTCATTCTCTTTTGTGGTCCTGATGTCTGGCACACCCAAGGGCATTTAGTAAACATTCGTCGAATGAGTGGATGTGAATGAGTGGTAGGATAGGGGATTAGAAGACACCTAGGGAAGGCACTTTAGGGGTAGAATGCACGGAAAAGCCAAATGCCTAGCAAACTAGATTTCAAAATGTTAGAGATAAGATTCATTTCCTCTCTTAATTCAAGATCCTTTTCCTACTGTCCCTATTTAGACAGAAAGGGAAATAGGAACAAATGTACCAAATCATTGTTTAATATCTGATCATTAATTATAATTTACCCAAGACATAAACCCTGTAATTTAGCTTCAGAATTACTGTCAGTATAGCAAACCAGGAAGTGTATTTATAATAATGACTTTACTCCCCCCACCAATTTTACTAATGTAAAAATAAGTAATATATATTCATATGCTAAAAATTGTTTTAAAAGATACCAATGAAAAGTTAACTTCTCCCTCCTCCCTGTGTTTCAGTTCCTGTGTTACAATCTCTAGATATAAGCACAATTCCCAGTTTCTTATGTAGTCTCCTAGTTTATCTCTACAAAAACATATATTTAGCTATTCTTTTTAAAAAATGTGAATGGTGGCATACAATACTCATTGTTCTTCATCTCGCTTTTTTAATTTAACATACAATTTAGAGATTATTCCATTTTACTGCATAGAGAGCTGCCTAATTTTTTTAACAGTTGGCAATTATTCTGTTGTATCCATCTATGACAATTTAATCTTTTCTCCATTGATACATATTTAAGTTGTATCCAATTATTGCAATTGCAAATAGCATCATCTTATACATGGCCAAGTATAACTGTAGGATAAACTTCTAGAAGGGGAATATTTGGGTCAAAGGGTATATGCATTTTTAATGTTGACAGATAATGCCAAATTGCCTTTCTTGAAAGTTGTACCATTTCCACCTTACCTGTAACTATTCATCCTCAGTGATAATTCTCATTATGGGTATGAATGTTGCTATTTTCTTATATCTTCTCCAACAGTGTGTTATTAAACTTTTGGGTAACTTGCCAATCTTTCAGGTGAAAAAAAAATCTCATTGTCATTTTACCTTGCATTTCTCTCTCTACAAGGGACGTGAAAATCTCTTCACGGGTTTAAGATTCACTTGTAGTTTCTTTGCTGGAACTGTGTTCTCCTATTCTTTCCCCATTTCCCTATTAGCTTCTTTTCCTAGGTACTGTTCATTTAATAGAGGTTTTTATATATTAAAAGATTAGTGAAAGTTATTATTGCTGACAGTGGTTGAGTAGGGTTGAGTCCACTGCAAAAAACTGCATCAAATTACATGTTAAGGACTTAAAATTCACATGTCATTTTGCTGTTTCTAAAAATTAAGATGTATTTAGAAACATAACTATAATAATATTTAGATTCTCTAAATAGTAATTGACAAATAGAGTTGGTGCCACTGCCAAAGTTTGTGATTCACACATATGGAGAGCTCAAAGAGACTTATTATCTAGTTCTATTCTCCCAATTTATAGATAAGAATCTAAGGGCAAGAAGACTTGGTCCTTTGGCTTCAACTAACAAAAAGCCAGGCTCAAACTGGCTTGCTCAATAAAAAAAAATGTATTGGTTCACTTAAAAGGAAGCCCAGAGCCAGTGCAGGCTTTAGGACTGGCTGATCCAACCAGCTCAACAGCATCATCAGGGACCCAGGTTATTTCCCACCAAAGGGTGGTTGCCAGTACCAACCCAGGGCTATTGCTTCCTTATTATCTTCCAACAGCAGAGAGAGAATGCTGCTTCTGTAAAGCCTCTCAGAAGAATGAGGACAAACCTAAGTGGAAATCTACAACAAACGTCTTCTCTTATCTTATTGGCCCTTACTAAGTCACATGACACCTCCTGAGGCAATCATTGGCAAGGGGACATCTCACCCTCAGACCAATCAGAACTACCCCTGAAGCTGGGAGTCCAGTCAGCTTCCAGTGAGCTGGGTGGGCTGTTGGGGAGGGGCTGGGTACCCAAACAAAATCAAGTCCATGCTATGTGTAATATCATGTAAAATAGCATTATTGAATGCCCCTACATTGTTTTAATTTAGATAGCATAAAAAATAAAATAGATTCCCTTGAAATCTGTATTAGTCAGGGTTCCCCAGAGAAACAGAACCAATAGTATCTACACACACACACACACACACACACACTCACACACCCCACACACAAACATGCATAAAGAGAATTATTTTAAGAAATTAGTTTCATTGTAGGGCCTGGGAGATCTGAAATCTGTAGGGCAGACCAGCATGCTGGAAACACAGGTAGGAATTGACGTTACAGTCTTGAGACGGAATTCCTTTGCCAATAAACCTCAGTGTTTGTTCTTAAGACCTTGAACTGATTGGATGAGATTCACCCACACTGTCAAGGGCAATCCCTTTTACTCAAAGTCAACTGAGTGTAAATCTGAATCACATCTACAAAATGCCTTCTCAGCAGCATCTAGACTAGTGTTTGACCAAATAATTGGGCACCATAGCTTAGCCAAGTTGACACATAAAATTAACCATCACATAATCTTTATTGCCCAATCTTATTTTCCTTTATGTTTCTAGCTTTAAATTTCCTTGGAGTGGGTGGTGTTGATTTCAGAAACATAAACCTTATGACGAGGGTGTTGCCACTATAGAAAGTGCATGAATCATTGTTTTTCATACTAGCCCATAACATCCATAGCGATGTCCCCAGACATAGATGGATTTAGCCCAGTTTTACGGATGAGAACACTGTTCCACTTAGGCTCTGATTCAGATTTAATCTAGTGTTATGCTGTGGGGAAGGGACTGGAGAGAGGTTTTCTTTAGCATCTGCAGTAACACTAAGGCAGTCCATGACCCAGCAAGAGTGCTGAACATTGGGACGCAAGCTCAGCAAATAAAGGGAAAAAAATAGGGTTAGAAACCTTTAACTATGGGCTCTATCTGAGCCAGCATGGGGCTGAAAACCCACTCATCCCATGATGACGATGATGATGACGATGATGATGATGATGATCTACTCACTTGATAGCACCTATGAATATATATAGAACACATTTTGAGAATATGGCTTGACAAATATTCTGGAGCAAGTTATGGGATATTTTAGCTCAAGGGTCTCTCAAATTGTTACAGAACCAGGTTCATTTTGGCCGCCACACAATTACGCCAATCACTGAGATGACAAGTTTGCAAAGAAAAAAGGTTTAATCACAAGGCAGCCAAGTGAGGAGATGGGAGAGCAAATAAATTCTCCTCCCTGAAAAATGAGGATTAAGGATATTTGTGGGATAAAGGGATGCGATTGTCTGAAGTGGGATAAATGATTGGAAGTAAGGAGAAGTGAGGTAACTGATGATCTGTGCAGGCGTAATCAAGCTTTTTAGCTCTTTATAGGACACATGGTCACAAAATGGGGGTGTTACCATGGTCTGAGGGTGGAGTTTTCAGCTCCTCAATGTCAAAGGGCCACTTATGGGTCATTTGTGCAGGCCCAGTTGATGAGATGGTGGTCTCAACCAGCCTGAACTGGACAAGGAGTCCACTCTCAGTTTCTGAAAAACTTAAGCACCCCACCGTTCCCATGGTGACCCAAGCGTCATCTGAGTGGTTACCTATAGTGTGGGCTTTAGTGAGGCATTATCTAACTACTTGCACAAACGGACAACTAACTGAGTATAGTTAAAGCAAGTTGGCTTCCAGTTCAAGATTAAGATTTACTTTGGGTGTTAGTGTGCAGTTATTAGATTGTTCTAAAACCCTTTTTCATAATCTGAGATTCCCCTTCCTCTATGAGGAGGGGATCATTTTAGTATGCTGGTAGTTTTTGTTTTTACAGGCTGTGAAAGTTCTTGTTTATCTCAAAGTGTATGAAAGTTTAGGCTGTTTCTACCCCAAAAGCTGCTCCAATCCAGTGGCTAACCCCAGATCATGGAATTACTTACTTAAGAGGCAAAAACAAACAAACAAAACAGTCGATTAATTCTGAGGGGAATTTTGAGTGAAAGGCTCCTGATTGGCTGTCAGAGTTTCATTCTGCCTTATGTTAAAAATCACCACTCTAATTCACTGGGCACAAATAATACAGGGTGGTTGTGGGTGGGGATGTTTACACGAGGCTCTGGAGAGAACAAAGGGACTTTGGGGAGCAGCCAAGTGAGTGCAATTTAGGAATTCTTGCCTGGTGCAGAGCCAGCCAGAATACTTTCCTTCCTTCAGGTATTTTAACAATTAATTATCAAAACAAAAATAAACGACAGGTGACTGTTTTTCCTCTCCAGTTGCGTCTCAGATCTGGAAGCCCCTTTCTCCTCCTTTATTAGGCCCCCTTAGCACCACACTGGATGCTCCTGGGAAGGGAGAGTGTCCTGCTACGTCAATTGGTCACCACCCTATTTTAAGCCTGGGACTGGAGAGACCTCACTGCCAGGGCCAGAGAAACTATTTCCACCTCCTGAAGAATCTGAGCTGCTTTCTCTCTGATAGACAGCCTTCCAATAGTGTTCCCTGAGGGTTTTCTAGGGCTTATTGTCCTCATAGCGTACATTGTTGATGGGAGAGTGATTGTTTTTGAATATCTATCCTGGCTGTTTGAAAAAGATAAAATGTCGGAAGTCGGACGTGCCTGTGACCCAGTCTTCCAGGCTCCCCAGCTGTTGGCGCAGCGCTTCTGGGCCGCAGGTGTTGAAGGCACAACCCCATTTAGGCAGACGTAGCTGGGAGGCTGGGCGGCGCTGGCTGCAATGAAGAAACCAGCGGAGGAGGAGATGCGCCCTCCTGTGGCGGAAAGTAAGACCGCCTGCCGAGAGGCGCGCCCAGGGTGCGCAGAGATGTTTTCTCTGCAAGTATCCTTGCCCATAGATGTAAACAAAGCAAATCCACCCTTCAGCCTCTGCTGCCCTACCACCTTGAGGTCACCTTTCTCAGAGTGGAGAATGATGGACGCTGGGGGAGGAAAAGAAGAGCTAAGGATTTTTCCCATTTCATCTTTTGCACATTGCCCCGCTCTCCCCGCTTGGCTTCCCCCCCAGCCCACTGGCTGACCCAAACCTCCTCTGGACTCTTCTACCTCCCACCCCTCGTTTAACCTCCTTGTCTATGATAAGTCTTATCTCGCTTTGCCTCCCAGTGGAATAAGGGTTCATTGGTCTGCCTTCTCAGCCAGACTGTATTTCCTGGAGGACATGGTCACATCCTAGTTATGCCTGCATCCTGCCTGGTGTATTCCACACAGTATGTGCTGAAAACAGGCTCGTAGCACATTGGATGGCAAACAGGAATTTCTTGGTCATCTGGGAAGAGTCCTGTATAATTGTCTGGTTGCATTTTAGGCTTGTCGTCGTGAGTCAAGGGCAGCAGGCTGATTTTAGATGTTGATTCTAAGAACTCACTCAACTGACTCAGATTTTACAAAATGTCCTAGGTCACATGGTTTCACCTGAAAATTTCTTTTGTCTTTGAAACAGCTGAGTGAATTAGATGGAGTAGATGTTACTAGCTTTAGTTTTTAAATAAGGAAAGTGTTCAGAAAGTGCAAGTGACTTGCCCAAGGTTGCCTGGATAGTGAATCATGGTTGCACCTATTCCTTTTGCCTCTTTGCCCAGAGCCCTGACAATCTTTGATCGTCATCCTTCAGGGCTCAGGCTATCTGGGTGAGTACGTGACCTCCACATGCTAGCCCAGGGTCTTCAGCGAGTTGGGCTAGCTCTCTTCCCCCATCAATTTTGATCCCATCCCCAGCTGACTGGTGACTCACTGAGCATATGACATAGGGCAAATCGTTAACCTGTACCTACATCTCAGTTCCTTCATCCTGAAAATAAAGATGACAATAGATGCCAGCTGCCTCGAACGGTGTTGTGAAGATTAATGAGACTATGCAGGGAAGTGCCCTGAGCTCCTGGGATGAAAGGCTTAGCAGAAGCACAAAGTCTAATTATAATTTCTTAACAGTTTCAAAGGATCCTCTGGGAAGGCTAGTTCTTGCTGCTAAATTTGGAGAGGACGCCTGCGTGGGACGGATGCTTTTCTCTCTACTGGCAGTCCCAGCAGTCTCCTGCTTGTGCTGGGCTTGACAGCTCTGCTCCAATCCAGCAGCGCTTGGTCTACCCTCAGATTTTATTGCCAAAGAAGTTAGAGCCCTCCAAAGCACTGCCCCATCTTCCACACTCACAGCAAGGAGCAGGGCTACTCATTTTGGACAGGCATCCGATGGGGATCTATGAATTTTAGGACATTTGGGTGCAGTCCCCAGTCTAAGGGGCAGGAATGTGGTATAGGTCAACAAGGATATAGGAAGTCAGCTGGCTGGGACCTTCCAGGAAAGGTTTTCCCTCCCTGGTAGGAGGAAGGTCCAGAAAAGAACCTGTCTTTCCAGGCCTGTCCTCAGCTTTCTGCCTTTGAACACAGTATAAGAGCTGCTCCTTGGAGCTCCTGTTGCCATCTTGAGACCTGAGAATTGTAGCAACGTTGGCCCTGACGCCACTGAATCATTGAGGCAACACAGGATTTCTTACTTGTGAGAAAAAGAAATCTTTGCTTAGTCACCGTTGGTACGCTTTCCTGTTGCTTAGAGACAGACACTCCGAACTGATACATGGCCATGTCCACCGTGGGGTGGGTCAGGTCCAGGAGGCCGTCATGGAACTCTGACCTGGAATGGTACTGTAGAGGCTTTGGAACACTGGATTTTATGTGGAAAATCTTTGGCTTTGTTCATTTTCTACTCTGCTCTGACTTCCTTCTGACCACTCTCTCCCCCAGCTACTCATGTATTGATCTGTCCTGACTGCAGAAATACAGTCAGTGCCGCCCCAGATTCCAAGCAGGAAGGAGCTTCCTGTCCAGATATCCAGAGCCCTCACTGTCCTTGACTGTCTACTATGTTTCTCACCCACGTCGATGTCTCCAGGGCCAGGTAGCCCTTCCCTCATGCAAACACCTCTCTTTCATGTCCTAGTTCTTCAGAGCCATAATTGGTGGTGACTCAGTGCGTTACCTTCACAGGTGGCACTGGCATTTTCACATAGTGGAGGCAATTCTGGGCATAGTTGTGAAGGAGCCAGCCCGGTTTCCTGCACCCTCCTACTGCCCTTTTCTGTTCTCTCTTGTCCTCTACTCATACAAATTTTCAAGTCTCTAGTGCTTTCTTGCTGTTCAACAGGGCACCATTCTTAATTCTAAGGGACTCAGTTGTCTTGTTTCTGAAACAGGGATAACAATGTTTTGTCTGATCAGATATCATGGATTTTCTTCTCTACTCTCTTTGGATGCTCTCTAGCTTTATATTCTGTGCCCACCCAGGCACCGTCAGAACTCTTTTCTTCTTGGCTTTATGAAAATTGTCAGCACTTGAGTGCCCTGATCAATGCTGCAATGGATAAAGAGAATTTATCTCCTTCGGGTTATTTGCATTTTCAGAGAGGATCTGAGGGGAAATGCTGAGAAGTTTGAGACCCTCTCTGGAACCCGATGTGGACAGTCAGCTACTCTACCCATATGACCAGTCTGTGTCTTCAATGAGCATAGGAACACCCATGGTCCAGCTTTCAGTTTATTTTCCTTGTTTCAGATTTACTGCGGATTAGGGCACCCAGAATTAACCAAGGCCTTTAACATTTAATGACTAGCGGTAGAAAGGAAGTAAGATGAACCACTTGTCTCAGATAACCATAGAACTTTGAAAGCAAATATAGATTTCCTAGCCACCTCTAGGGAAGGGGGCCATCCTCCCGAGACCTATAGGAAGCCAGCAGATACCTTGAGATACTTAAAGGAATGATAAAGCAGCCGAGCTAATTAAAACATCTGCCAAATACCAAAAATTGAGATTAGCGGTGAAAAGGATGCTTCGAGGGCCATTTGTTTGCCTGTAAGGGATATGATTTCAAATGATAAAGTTGACTTGGGAAACTCCCAGGCATTAAATAGTTTGGGAGAAGATCTTAAATTGTCTTTCTCTGTGTGTGAGACAGAAATCTGTATGTTGGTTGCATTTCAATACAGTGAAACTTAGTCCTCACGAGATGGAAATGTGCTGGTTCTTAGGTAATTAGGATGCCTTCCCAGCCAAAATGAGAGAATTGGCTTTGCATTAGGCTTGGAAAGAGAGTCAAGTGTATATGGAAGCCAGCGAGCCAACTCATTAAAACGAATAACAAATGAATAAACAGAAATTCTGTTGAGGGATGTGGTATGTGTACACAATCATTGATGACATGTCCATATGAACACGGAGTCTTACTTTTTCAAATTAACTTTTACTTTTCCCTCTTAAGTCTTAGGTTTCTCGTTCTGCCCGCAGTGATTAATGATGTTCTGTTACTTCAAACATCCCAAGTCTGGCTCTGGTGACTGGCTGTTCCTTTGCTTGCCCTGATGTAATCATTGATGGGAATGGCGTTAATGGCCCATGGAAGAGTTGGCATCCATATATGGATGGACTGATTTAGATTGGCTACCAAAGTGACCCAGGTTATTGTTTGGTAATTGGCCATGAAGTGAGCCAACATTAACAGACTTAGTCATTCAGTTGTTCTAAATCACTGCTTAGCATGAGATGAGAGGTGCAGGAAGGATAGGAGTAATATCCAATTTTGGAGGCCCATCTGTGGGCCAGGTGCTGTGCTAGGTTTTGAGGAGGCGTCAGAGGAGGAATTAAAAGATGAACACGACATTGCTTCTGATCTTGATGGGATTTATTTGGTGAAAGAAGAGTTTAGACACCAGACCTTATTTCACTCATCTCAGGAAGAGGCCTGGAAAGCATTGAGGAGTGTAGGAGTGTGTGGGGCCTTTGTGTAAAGACTCATCGTAAAAATGCTAAACAGGCTGAGGAGTGGTAGAAAATATAGTTAAAAGTTACTATATTCATTTCCTAGCGCTGTTGTAACAAAGTACCCAAACTGGGTGGCATAAAGCATCAGGAATTTATTCTTTCATAGTTCTGGAGCCAAAAGTCCACAATACAAATGTCAGCAGGGGTGGATCCTTCTTAGGAGTTCAGAGGGAGTATCTATCCAAGCTTCTCTTCCAGCTTATGGTGGTGGCAGGCAATCCTTGGCGTTCCTTGGCTCACAGTTGCACGACTCCAGTCTGTGTCCATTGTCATATTCACATGGCCACATTCCTTCTGTGCCTGTCCATCTCCAGGTGCAGTGCTATTTTATGTCTTTAATCTCAAAAACGGGGGCTGCTAATTTTGAGGAGAAATAGAAGGAAGTGAAATGGTTAATGAAATCCATTCTCACTCATGTAAAAAACAACTGAGGACATGTATTTGTGATGAGGCATCAGCAGTCATTATACTATTCAGATTGGCCATACCAGTTGGTTAGTTTCTTCTCTTAAGGGAAGTGAACAATTTTTGCCATTGTTGTACTAGTTAGGATAGGCTTTATACTGCAGTAATAAGTAACTCTAAAATCTCATTGGCTTAGTACTACAAAAGTGGGTGTCTCTGTCATGGAACAGCTCTCATTTCTATCTCTACAGGCCAGCAGGAGGACTCTACTCAATACAGTCGCTCAGAGACCTAAGCTGACAGAGGCCCCATCGTGGCACAGACTTTAAAGATGACCATAGCAGGGGATAGGGAACGTGGCAAATCCTACACTGGCTGTGAAGGCTCCTCCTCCTGTTTCAATAGCTCAGTGCAGTCCCATGGCCAGGTCTAACTATAAAGGATATATAAGGCCTACTGTGCACCTGGAAGGAGGAGAACTGGAATATTTATGGGCAGCACTAATGTCCACCACATTGAGATGCGAATTTTTTCAGCCCTACAGTTACCACACAATGACATCACTGTGCTTTGCAGTTTGGAGAGGGAGACTTCTCCCCTGCAGTATGGAACTTTGACCAAACAACTGAATACATACAATGCTGAGGAAACTCTTAGAACACAGCCATAGGTAACAAGGCCATTTATAAGCAAAGACGTAGACGGACAAAGAATATGTGGTCGTCCCTTGAATAGTCTTATGATTAGTACTCAATAATTTAGGCCCCTAAGTGTGCTAGTTAATATAGAGGACAGAAAAATAATCTATTTACTTAAGCTTGCTATTTATCTAGTTTATCCATTTAGGCCATGTTGGAACATTTTGCCAAGAATGGTCAAGTACAGTTGTCCCTTGGTATCCATAGGGAATTGGTTCCAGAACCCTTGCAGATACCAAAATCCTAAGATGCTCAAGTCCCTTATATAAAATGGCATAGTATTTGCATATAACCTATGTGCATCCTCCCATATGCTTTAAATCATCTCTAGATTACTTATACCTAAGACAATGTAAGTGCTTTGTAAATAGTTGTTATGCTATATTGTTTAGGGAATAATGACAAGAAAAAAAGTCTGTACGTGTTCAGTACAGATGCAACCACCGTAGGCCTTTTGATTCGTGGTCGGTTGAATTCGCAGAGGCAGGACCCGCGGCTCCAGAGGACCTACTGTGATACAATTAATGTGAACTTCATTAAGATGGTTACTTTTCTCCTGTATTGGCATTTTTGAGTCTAGTCTATCTTTGGCCACAGGGAGCCTACTGAAACTTCTACACCGTGAGTTCCTATTTCTGCAACCTCAAGTGTCTTGTTTTCTCTCTTTGAGATAAAATGGGAGGGTCCCATCATTTTCTTTTCCTTCAGAGGAAAGGGTTTAGTCAGGAGGGAAACAAACCCATTAAGGTGATGCCAAAGGATGATCCCTAATTAAGTTATATTTTTTTAATGGAGGCTCAAGATTTACCAATGAACTCCAACAGTGAGGAAGGCACTGAAGTGAAAAGAGGAGAAATCAGCACTAGCTTTCTGTTTCAAGAAGCCAAAAACCTTTTTTTTTCTTCAAAATAAAGGGATTGCACTAGAGCAATTTCCCCTTGTGCTGCGATACATCTGCAACAAAAGAACCACTTTGAATAATGAACAGTCTTCTTCACAGTAGGAAACTGTGCTGCGGAGAGGCCCTCAATAATGGTGTACTTAATAATTAGAAATATGATCAGGAATTGACCTTTCGAGTTGGATACATTATTATTCACTTTACCTGCTTACTGTCCCAGTGGGTGCTGTCACAGAGCCTGTGACTAAAAACCCTGAGAAAGATTTCTCTGCCAAGTTCCATAAATAATCTGTTTGCCCAGTGTGCCTGAGGTATACATGGCATATGTTTAGATCCACGTGGAGTCTGGATGTGGTAAGTGGCCTTGAGTTTACGGAGAATTTGTACTCAGTTTGTAAGGAAGGAACACACTGTAAATATGGCAGCGAGCCACTGTCCTCCTGAAATAGCCTCTTGCTCTTTTAAGAGGAGATAAACCTGGGTTATGTAAGGTCCCTGATAATGAAGTTCTATCCAACGATATCTATTTTTTTTAAATCCTTACATATATGGTGAAATTACGCTTTCAGGAAAGAAGATGTGACTGGAACTTTGAAAGCATGATCACTCCCTATTTCTCAGATGACACGTCAGCTGTCCTCATCCGGTTTCGCTGTCCACTGTGAAGACCAGCCTTCAATCTTCCAGGGCATAAGGTATGAAAGGGATATCAGCAATCAACGGTTAGGAAGGTATGCAGACCTCATTACATATTATAATTCCCAGAGGAGCCGACGGCATCAACATCTGAGGTGGGTGTTTCACACACGGCTCCATGTCCTTTGATGTCTGTGCTTTGCTTGTGCTTCAATGTGATAATTTGTGTGAACACACCCGGAACAGTGCCTGCATACACTAGGTGCTTAAGAGTTGGCAGTTTCCTTCCCCCTTCCTTTTCCTAAGCTCTGCAACTCAGCAGCATTGTTGTCAGCCTGGAGCATGCTGATGAGGCCCTATGTCCCCTCTTGGCTGTAATTAATATTCATCCCCAGGTAATGCCCCTTCTTTGAGAATCTCACCTTGCACCGACCATCATGTAGTCCAACAGTCAAAGTCCCCAGAAGTCACTGGCAGATGTAAAAATTTGAGGCTGATGAGGCTAATCCTGGAGGCAAACAACATGCCAGACAGTTAGTGCCCCTCAGTAGGCTAGTGAAGAATAGCAATTAGGGTGAATGAATTTCACTTCATTCCACTGCCTGGTGGGGAAACACAGAGGATCGCATCAAGTTCCTGGGGCAGCTGGGGAATGTCAAGTGCGAGGGACAGAAGGAAACCATGCAGCCTGCTCTTTGAAGGTTAATTTTTTCACTTTGCAGTGCAGCTCTTCACCTACGGAGTCATGCCAGGAGGGAATTCACTGGCATGGTACATATGCTCCATATTGCAGCCCAGTGGGGGGACACCTTTCAGAATGCTGTCCTTGTGCTGGGGTGCCTGAGGACCGATGGGCACTTAGGGCTGTTTTCAGCAAGAATACGCCTCTCTCCACTCTCTGCTCCCTCTCTGCATCGCTCACAACAGTTGGGTCATATGAATGGAAGTGTCTTTTCTCAGCCATCTGGTGATTCATTCTTCTCTACCCCCTACCAGGAACCATGAGAGCTGCTCACACGCTGCCAAGTCAGCTGGGGGGGACGGCTGCTGCCTGTGACCTGCCAGACAGCGGGGCATCTTCAGAGGCCCTCTCCATACACTTGAAATGTGTGCAATGGCTGGGTCAAAATTGTAAAAATCCCACAAAATGAACATGCTAATTAGTTAATTAATTAACAAGTAAACTGGTATGTGTATGTGTTGTAGATCCGGCCAAAGTGACAACGGCACATCAAGGATCCATACTTTGTTATTGTTTATGTTAAAATAGATCTTTAAAAATGTACTGTACAAGGCTTGTATTGGATTCCTAGGGCAGCCATAACAATTTACCACAAACTGGGTGGTTTAAAACAATAGTAATTTATTCTTTCACAGTTCTGGAGGCTGGAAGTCTGAAATCAAGGTGTCAGCAAGGTTGGTTCCTTCTGGAGGCTCTGAGGGGGAATTCATCCCTTGCCTCCCTCCCAACTCTTGGGGGTCGCCGGCAATCCTTGATACTCCTTGGCTTACAGATGCATCACTCCAACCTCTGCCTCAGTCACGACGTTGTATTCTTGTCTCTGGGTCTCTGTGTCTGTGTCCAAATTTCCCTCTCCTTATAAAGACATCAGTCATTGGATTAGGGCTCACCCTAATCCCGCATGACCTCTTCTCAGTGTGATTACATCTGCAAGCAAAGATCCTATTTCCAATAGGATCACGTTCACTGGTTCTGGGGGTTAGGACTTGAACATATCTTTTTGGCAGACACAATCCAACTCACAACAAGGCTCAAAGGCTGTATTGCTTTTACAATTACTGTATTGTAAAAAAAGGATAGCCTTTTTCAATAAATGATGCTAGAATAAATGGATATCCATATGCCAAAAGAAAAGAAGAAAAAGGAGCCTCAATTCATACCTAACAATCTACTAAATAAACTCAAAATGGATTATAGATCTAAATGTAACACCTGAAACCATAAAAGTTCTAGAAGAAGACTTGGAAGAAAACCTTTGTGACCTTGGGTAGGCAAAGATTTCTTAGAAATGAAACTAAAAGCACAATCTATCAGAAAACAAATTGATGAATTAGATTTCATCAAAATCAGAAACTTCTGCCCTTCAAAAGACATTGCTAGGAGAATGAAAAGACAAGCCACAGAATGGGAAAAAATCTTTTTGAAGCATATTTTTGATAACAGACTTGTATCCAGAAAATAAAAAGAAATCTCAAAACTCAACAATAAGAAAACAAATAACTCAATTAAAAATGGGCAAATACATCTGGTTACTCCACCAAAGAAGATATTCGGATGGTAAATAAGCACATGAAAAGATGCCCAACATTATTAATCATTAGGGTATTACAAACTAAAACCACAGTGAGATACCACAACACTCCTATTATAATGACTAAAATGAAAAAAACTGATAATACTGTGTTAGTGAGAATATAGAGGAAATGGGACTCTTGTACACTGCTGGCAGGAATGTAAAATAGTAAAAAGACTTTGGGAAACAGTTTGGCAGTTTAAAAAAACAACAAACCCAGAACATCTACCTACCATAGGATTCCAGCCATTCCACTCCTAAATATCTTCCCAAGAGAAAATATATGTCTATACAAAGATTTGTACACAAATGTTCATAGCAGCTTACCTCGTAGTAACCAAAAGCTGCAAACAACCCAAATGTCCATCAGCATATCCATTGAATGGACTGAATTGTGTGCCCCCCAATTTCATATGTTGAAGCCCTAACCCCTAATGTGATTGTATTTAGAGTAGGAAGTAACCAAGGTTAAATGAGGTCATAAGGGTGGGGCCATAATCTGGTAGGATTAGTGTCCTTACAGGAAGAGACACCAGAGAGCTCACTTGCTTACTTCACTATGTGAGGACATAACGAGCAGGCAGCCATCTACAAACCAGGAAAAGAATCCTCACCAGAACCTGACCATGCTAGCACCCTGATCTTGGACTTCCAGCCTCAAGACTATGAAAACATAAATTTCTGTTTAAGCCACTCAGGCTATGGTATTTTCTTATGGCAGTGTGAACAGACAAGCACATGAATGAATAGACAAATTGTGGTATATCTACATAATAGAAATCTAGTTGGCAACAAAAAGCAATGAACTATTGATACACATAATGACATGGATAAATCTCAAAATACCAATGCTGAGTGAAAGAAGCCAGACCTCTCCCCTCACCCCTCCCCACAACAAGTGTACACTGTATGATTCCATTTATATAAAACTCTGAAAATGCAAACTAATCTGTAGTGATAGAAAGCACATCAGTGGTTGCTTGGAGGTTGGGGGAGGGTCTGCAGGGGTGGGAGAGAGGTATTACAAAGGAGTACAAGAAAACTTTCAGGGGTGATGAATATATTTACTATTTTGATTGTGGTGATGGTGTCATGGGTGTATATATATGTCAAAACATTAAATTGTATACTTTAAATATGTGCAGTTTGTTGTATGTTAATTCTACTTCAATAAAAATATTGTATGCCTGTTTATATGTCAGATATTTTGCTGGGTGTTTTCATAAAATATTCATTTGCTTCTGAAAGTATTGTGTGGTAGGGATAAAACTGAATTTAGAAAGGATTAATATACCTATAGAACAAGAATGTATTATTCAGAGAGGAGGAGGAGAGGAAGGGAGAAAGGAAATGGGGAATGGAATCCAAAGGGATTCCTGGAACAGAGGGAGTAGCCAGGGAAGAAAAAAGGGGAAGATGATGTGGTTGATTGTACTTTCCAACAATGGGCACATTATTTCTTCTTACAATGTAGCTCTGACACTCTTCCCATTGAGTGATGGAGTCTTTGTTCCCTCATTTTCAATATGGGGAAGCTTGTGACTACTGTGGAAGTAATGCTATGTGACTTCTGAAGTCATAAAAGGTGATTCAGCTTCTGCCTGGTTTTCTTGCAATGTTCTCTCTTGGATCCCAGCCCCCATGATAGGATGAAGCCCAAGCAGCCATGAGGAGGTCTTATCTGAGCTCTGAGGTGGAGGACAGCTCTGTCTGAGGTCTTACTTGATAGCCAGCATCAACCATGTGACATCTGGGTGAGTAAGCCTTTGGATGAGTTACATCCCAGCCTTTGGGTCACCCCAACTAAGGTCTTGACATTGTGGAGCAGAGAGGAGGTGTCAGTGGTGTATCCTTCCTGAATTCCCAAGCCACAGAATCTGTGAGCACAATAAAATGGTTGTTATTTTACACCACTAAATTTAGAGTGTCTTTTATGCAGCAATGGCAATGAAACAGGTGATACGGAGGAAGTGGAAGTAATAGAAACAATAGAAGGAAAGCTAGGATCCAGCCCTCTTGAAAAATTAGAAAATATTCATAGGTAGTTTTACTAGCTTTAAAGAGTGGAGACTCCCAGAGAAGTGATCTAAGGCTTTCTGGGATGAGAAGTAGCCCTTGTCATCATGGGTACTAGGAAGGTGGTCACAGTAGCTAAAGTACTGGAGTGGAAGAAACTCTCTCATGATCAGTTCTCTGACAGTCCTTACAAAAGTAAGAGTGTGGCCAAACACATGGGTTAGGATTTGCCAGCTTCTCGTTCCAGGAAGAAAGATTTAAGAAAAATTGTGTTTTGGGTTAATGCTGTAATTAATTACACATACTATAAATTAATACTCATGTTTTTTGCACAACGGGAATCACAAGAGACAGAATGTGTTATTAGTAGATCATTTTATTATTTATTTTTAATACAAGGCTCTCTTTCTTTCTTTTTCTGCAGGGAAAGATTGGCCCTGAGCTAACGTCTGTGGCAATATTCCTCTTTTTTTCCCCCTTCCCAAAGCTCAAGGGCGTAATTGTATATCCTAGTTGTAAGTCCTTCTAGTCCTTCTATGTGAGCCACCGCCACAGCATGGCAGCTGACAGATGGGTGGTATGGTTCTGCAACTGGAAAATGAACCTGGGCTGCCAAACCGGTGAGTGCTGAACTTTAACCACTTGGTCATCACGGCTGGCTCAGTAGATCATTTTAAAAAGAGGATTCCTTGATCTAATTTTGCCCACTCCGTATGTCATAAGCTTGACTCTTGAAATCAAGCAGAAGTCTCCCAAATCCAGGTATTTATACATAAAAATATCTTCAAAGTTCTTTAGCTCTATTATGAAGATGACAAATGGATTTGAGAATGAATCCATCTGCAATAAGAATTACTTGTGAAGTGACTCCTATGTTCATGAAGTCCCAGCAACTAAAGGGCAATTCTGACATCAAAGTTTGGTTCTGGATCCCTAGTGAACTAGTAACAACCCTTAATCAATGTGTTTGCATTCATTTTGGCTTGTCTGAATTTTGTTTTCAGATTTATAGATTCTTTCTTGCGTGAACCACTTCACCTTTGTCTTTGCTATATGCCATGTTGGGATATTATGCTTTTTTGATTCAGAAAATTCATTGCTAATTTCCATCTTTGCTTGTGTTCTTGTTTAGAATACAGTTTCAGAAAGAGTCTTATCAATTGATTTCTACAGATGCCCCTGTTTCCTCCAACATGTAAATGATAGGCTAACTGCTTTACCTGTTAACAAAGAAATGGTTGAATAATTTTACAGCTCTCTTGCCTAACCTGATCACACTCTCTGCATTCTTTCTGGTGGTGATGACATTCTCTTTCTGGAGGAACTAGCGTTTATGGTACACTGTGGCACTGGAAAGGAAATTTTAAAACTCATTTGGAGGGAAGAGTGTCTTTCAGCATGGAGCGTGAGCTGAAATGGATCTCCTATTCTGTGCTTCTCTCACACTTTCTGTATCACACCATTAAACATACTCCAGGGGACCAGAAGCTCCAGGAGATTCTGTTTAATCACTTCATGCCTAGTATCATGGGGACCACAATCAGGATGTGGGGCATGATAACCCCTGTGGTTAGGATAATAGCTGTTCCAAGTTTTTGACACAGGCAACACAAAGTTACATAGTCACAAAATTATCCTCAGGGCTGGTGGTAGAAAGGAAGAATGTTATAAAGGGTTAATTTGCCCACATTCAAATAATTGGTATGTTGCAGAACCTAGTTTGGACTCAAGTTCGTGCTTTTTCTTTTTCTTTGCTAAATTTATTTTCACATCGTATCTTACCCCTAGAAAGAATGTGTGAGAGCTGCCATTCACGGGTGGACAGGGTTAGTATGCTGAAGGCTGAAGATGAGAATCTACCTGGCTGTTAGTGTACCACATAATAAAGCAGGAAGCACATCCTGCTGGTCCCAGAGCCTCATCATCCTTCTCCCACAATTCTGCCAAACTGTCCTTCTTATTGGAAAGGAAATTCACAACACCACTCTACTGATAGGTGGGCCCCAGTGCAAGAGGGCTGATAACCTAAACTTCATATGTTTGAGAGACAGTGACTATGTACCAGAGATTCTCAAAGTGTGGTCCCTGGACCAGCAGCATCAGCACCACCTGGGAACTTGTTAGAAATGCCAACTGCCCCACAGCCACTGAGTTAGAAAGTCTGGGGGTAAGGTCCAAAAAGCTGTAGTTTAACTAGTGTTCCAGGTAATTCTGATACACATTAAAATTTGAGAATCTTTAACCAAGACATTCACAAAACTATTTTGTTCACAATTTGTGCTTAATTGTGAGGACAATTGTGTAAAATATCCTGTAGTAATAGGATGTCAGAGATTACTTCCATCATGTATCCATTACATTAAACACTTATTAAGCAGCTACTATATGCAAAGAACTATGTTAGCTACTGTGGGGAAAGGAAAGATGAATAAAATATGGTCCCAGCTTTCTGTGAGCTCTTCCAGTGTTGATGAGGTGTACATATTTGGTATATATTTGTACATATTTGATTTGCCAATAGAACAGAGATGAAGGTAGCACAGTGGCCTGCCTCCTTGGTGGCTATGTGTAAGCCCTCTCACAAAATGAAAAGTATGGGTGAAATTCGTCATTGTGTCATTGATGAGGAAAGGAAACCATCCTTTGCTCTTTTCAGAATGAAGAATGCAGAGTGTTCATGAAAAGTCTAACAGTTTGAACCATAACGTTCACCTGTTTACTGACTGAAACAGGATGAGCAGCTTCATCCTTTGCTGTTGCCTTTGCCTTATGAATCAGCCCCAGGCTCAAGAATCTCAGGCTAGGTCAGGATCACAAAGCCATCTTTTACCTGCTCAGCAATTAAACAAATTTGCACTAGACGTTCCCTTCTATTTAATTTTTATTAAAAGAAGTGCTAAGGTACTGAGATGCAGTACATCATATTTATTACCAAAATTATTAACAAATATACAAAACTTATACATGTAATTTTCTTACATCCATTTATTCTCTATAATGCTGATTCTTGTTCAAGTAGGTTATCTACAGTATGTAAACATCCCTTGGATTGACCTCACACAGATTAGGAAAGCCCTCTAACCCATGCTTTTATCAGACACTTCTTTTTATTTGGCTTTCATTTGTAGTATCTAATCTTCACATTTGGCACACGGAAGAGACATCTACAGTGCAAAAGAG
Organism: Equus asinus; assembly: GCF_041296235.1. Taxonomy (NCBI): domain Eukaryota; kingdom Metazoa; phylum Chordata; class Mammalia; order Perissodactyla; family Equidae; genus Equus; species Equus asinus. The sequence goes on from NC_091796.1 coordinate 15,983,908, forward strand.
GCAGATTTTCTGGTTTCCTTCTGAACAATTTTTCAGGGGCACAGTAAAAGAGCTGAGAGAACAAGAGCCCTCTAACTTGATGGAGTTGGATTCGTTGTAAAGCCAACGACTCTTGGTTCAGCCATTAAACTCGAGCACAAAGTCAATGCCTCTTCCTTCTCCCACCCCCCACCCACCCCCCATGCAAGGCCGAGTCGCCTTAACCTTGTCTCAAAAGGGTTAAAAGAAATTTCATCCATCCTAGAACAAGTAGGTTAATTTCACCGAGGAATAATTTTTCAGTGTTCTTTTGTGTGGGCTGGCTTGTGCGGTTTGATGAGCTAGCAAAACTCTTAAATGGAGAATAAAATAAGATTAAAAACAAAAAAGGATACCAGAGTAGAACTTCCTATCTGCGTTCAATTGTCACCTCTGTATTTAGGATCAGAGCCTCTTTGTGGTGGAAAAGTGGCAAAGGCCTTGGTGAATGGTAAAGAACAGCCAAGCTTGCCATATTAACCTTGGACTCCAAGCCTTTGAATAGCGTCACAAAAATTAAAAAGAAAATTAAAAAAAATGTCATTGGAGATTCCCCCCCGCTTCTTCCTGTGTTTCCTTTTGATTACTTAACTTAATCTAACCAAGTAAAGCTGATCCAGAGAGAGCTCTGTTCGCCCGCTCACCCCCATTCTCACTCTCCAGCACAGTATTGCTCGTGGGATTGACTGCACCTCGTCCGCGAAGCATCCGCTGGGAACGTCTGGGTTTGGCCACGCGCCTGCCTCCCGGCTTCCGTCACCACAGGGGCGCCGGCCCCTCCGATGCGCCGTAGAGCTCCGCCAGCTTCCGGAAACGCGGCCCCCAGTCCGTCAGGAAGTCGAAGCTCTGCTCCGAGTCTGATGTGGCCGACTGCAGGGAGCTGAGCGAGCCGGCCACGGAGCCGTCCCCCTCGAACATGTAGGTCTGGAGGGAGTCAAAGGGCGGGGCCCACAGGTCCATGTCGGCCTCGTAGAGCTTGGCCAGCACGTAGCTGTGGACGGTGCTGTTCACGGCGCACGTCTGAGGCACGTAGCGGGAGAGGCTCTCAATCTCGGGCAGCATGTCCTGCCGCGACTTGGGGGCGCCTCCTGCCTGCGCCTCCCGGGGGTTCCACATGGCCGCGATGTCAAAGGCCTCCGTGTCCTCCTCGCCGCCGCCCTCGTCGTCGTAGCGGACGATGTTCTCGTGGATATTCTCCTCGTCGTCGATGATGTAGGGCTGTTTCCGGTGTCTCCTCATAGACAGAATGAGCAGCACCAGCACTGCCGGAGACAGAGAGGACAGGATGTTTACTGAGGAGATCGCGCTGTGTGCGCCGTGACTAGAAATAGTCTCGATTAATCACAGGTGCAGGAAGAGTTTGCTGAGTGGGGAACCCAAAGTCGGCATCTGGATGTTTTAAACCACAGGCTCTACCTCGTTCTCACTCATTCCGCCATGTCAAAGTGAGAGTTCCTAGGCAAATGAAGCCCTGCAGATTTTTTCAAGTGGTTCAGTTAGAAGTTGCATACAAAGTCTCTTTGTATCAACTTGCTGCTTTGAAATTGTGTCTGTGTACACCCAACCACCCAGTATAAAAATCCCGTTAACAAAGCACTGAGCATTATGGCCTGCCATGGAGTATATGCTAAGGATCAGATCATGTCTTCCTAATATATAAAGACAACTATACATTCCTTTTATAATGTGAAAATCTTACTATGTGGATGGAATCCTGCTTTCTTACAGTGACATCTTAGTAAGATTCTACCCTGTAAATATGATCATCTTAATGTATATGCATATAGACACATATGCTAAGTATGAGCCAAAGTCAGTCCTTTTATACCTCCTCCAAAAATTGAGAGCATAAATGACTACCGTTGTCCAGTACACACAGATTCCTCAGAAAAGCCTTCCATTAGAGCAGTGGTTGTGACTTTCTGGATCCCATGATGTTCACGGGAGGCAGGGAATGAGCAGTGACATTATATATAATGCATCATGTTGTCAAAGAAGCACCACACTGTTAGATGTGCTCTTGCAGGTTTGGATAAAATTTTATCCCAACCAATGTATTTTTTTTCCAGGATGTTTTCAATGGGCTTTAAAGGAGAGATAGAGATAATCCCATTGAACTGTTTATCTCTGTGGCTGAAAACGTTTTCCAGGAAGTGTGTTGAGGTTTTAGCTGTAGACTGCTATTGATTTTTTTTCTGGTGTTCTTTGTTACAGCTCGTGAACAGTGACAGCTTGACAACACTGAAAACAGCCCCCAGTTTATCCAAGGGGGGAAAAATGGAGTACAGTCATGTCCAGTAAGATTACAGACTGACTTAAAAAACTCACAGTAGTGATTTTTAAAATTTAAATGCAGAATGTGCTGTTTGTAAATTGCAATTAATGATATTAATACCTAATATTTTCCCAAATAGCTTGAGTGACAGAAGCACACAAGTGAAACACTTATATTCTCCCATGTATTTTCTCTGCGTGCAAGAATGAGACTCATGGACTGTAGGACTGTGGAATTTCAGAAAAATGGATTAATATAGCTCTAAAGAAGTGGGGACTTGAACTGGGCATTGGTGGCTGGAGGGTGATTTGGAGGGGTGTAGGTTAGAGAAATGGGATTCCATGTGAACGTGCTGTGTTTGTGGGATTCAGTAAACGGTTACTAAACCCAAATATTTTTAAGGCACTATGCTAAGCAATGGGGAAACAACATTGAACATGACATGGTTTCTGCTTTTATAAGCTTGTAATCTAACGAGACTATAGATTCTGATGATTAATATGAGTCAGGCAGTGATAAAGGCTATCAGAGGGTTATGAGTGTGGCAAAGAGAATACAGAGGCAGGACCGGTTAATTCTTCCTAGGGGACTGGGAAAACCTTCACACAGCAATGGAGAAGGTAGTATTTTAGAAAATGCTAGGAAGCAAAATTGGAGAAGTCTTTGAGTATGTGCTTGAAAGAATTCTGATGGTGATGGAGAGCTAGACAGTTTACAAAACTGGTCCAGCGCTTGAAAAAGAAAGCCTGTTACATGGCTTATTTGTTAGGTAATCGGATTTAAAGAAGAGTATTGCATAATGCCCGGAAAATCAAATTTTGGGAAAAATGGTCCTATTCAGCTGATAAGCTTCTCTGACAGAAGAGAATCACTTCTAGGGATATTTATTCTTTAGGTACTATAGGCATAGTACCTATGAGATTTTCTAGAAACTAGATACATATTTGACACATGAAAAAAATCCTGCAAAGTCAAAATTAGTCTGTTTATTTAATTGCCCACAAAATGTAGTATTTTGTTGACAAATCAACTGCAGTTCAGTCTTACACTGTTTTATGAATTATATTTAATGTGAGATGTGCACTCTTAGAAATAAGAGTGCCTAAAACTATGAGGAATTTCTGACAGCTTTGCTCAGTTTAGCCCCTTAAAACTGTCTATTTATTCTGTATTCAAAAGACAAGACATAGTGGGTTTGGGAGGCACAAAATAAATTGTTCTTTGCACAGCACTTATAACTTGAGAGCTGCTCCATGCCAGTCTCTTTAAATCAGTCTCTCTGTAATGATGGCTGCTTCTGCTCTTTGTGGGCCAGGGTGAACTTATAACATAGACATTTTCCAAAGATAGAAGTAAGGACAGCCGGTCTGGAAATTTCTCCTAGGAGCAAGTTTCTTCAAAGGCCTCTTGCAGGTTGTCGTATTGTGCACGCAAGGACTCTCAATGCCACCTTATGGACACTCAGGGGATTGCAGGAAGGTTTTATTTGTCAGTACAGACAAGGACCAGAAACCATAACAATTCTCTCTGATCCAGGGATCCAAGGACTTAGAAAGGTTACTTATTTATACTACTTCTCCCTTCATGTAGCACTAAGCTAAAACAACAAAATTAAACCACATGTTGTATTTTAAAAGGTTTTTGAGAAGCATATTCCACAGATCTACCTAAAAATGCAATCCAGTGCTGACATTTTGCAGTCAGGACCTTCTTTCTTTGGTCTGACTCAGTCTTGTGGTGTAGAGGTAAACCTGGGATCAGGAGGGTGTGGATATTTGCATGTCTGTTCTAATTTAAATCCCCTGTGCTTTCCTCTTTTCCCTCATACAATACTAGAACTTCTTTCATATTGAATATATTACTATCTACTGAGTCTGCGTTTCTCTAAGCAAAATATGTATGCTGTAAATTAATTAATTCAGAAGAGTTGGGATATATGGACAGATTTTTCTGGTTTAGGTGTTTTATTTGTTTTTGAGTGTGGAGTTAGAAAACAATTGCATGAGTGGCCTTACATACAAGGTTGCTGGGTAGCTACCTTGCAGTATGATCTGAGAAGAGGAAGAATGGGTCCCTTATCCCGATAGTGCTCTCACACTAGTCTGTCATCACTTCTTTATTTCACCAGCAGAGGCAAACTGGCCCTGTTCAGTCACTGCTTCTTGTCAGATGGCCACAGTGCCTGGGAGGAGTGCTAATGCCCCAAAACAGCTTATTCTCCCAGATATCCATGTGCTTCACTCTGCCACTCCTTTCAGATCTCTGCTCAAAGGTCTTCTCATCAGTGAGGCCTTCCCTGACCACTCTCTTTAAAATGGCACCTACCCTTGTCGTCTGTCCTCTGAGGATACCCTGTCCCCCTCCCCTTCTTTGTAACACCTACCACTTCCAGATGGGGATGAACAGTTAGGAGAAGGGCTGTGTGGCTCAGGTATAGGGATGCACAATGTAGGGCCTGCCTGCCTTTCAGCCCAGCTCTGCGTCTGACATTTTGCCTTGGGCTTATCACTACGTCTTTGTGATTTAGCTGCTGCTTATCTGAAATGAAGGCGTTAGAAGAGGCGATCATTATATCCTGTCTAAAATTGTCGTTTTGGTTCTATGATGTTAAAACGAACTTGCTTTGTTCTGAAGTAAGCTCTTGAAGGTTGGGACATGTCTGTCTTATTAACCCCAGCACCTAGAATGGTGCCCTGGCTTAGGTGCTTAATAAATATATGGGCTTTGATCTGGCCAAAGAGGCCATGAGTTCCGTGAAGGAAGGGACTTTCTTCGCTTCTTTATTTTTTCCCAGCTTTACCACCTTTTCAATCAGCACAGTGTGGGAAACCAGTTCTGAATAGATGTTAGGATGAAAACTAAATGATATCTAAGTAAGCATTTGTGGGACCCTATAGAATGGAAAGGAGCCACTTACCTAAGAGGACAAAGATGCAGGCCAAGATGGCGATGAGGGCGCCCCGGCTCAAACTGACTGGGAGCATGTAGGCCTCAGGGCTGCAGGACAGGACATGGCCGTCGTCGTCACAGCTGCACACCTGGATAGTCAGCGTGCCTGTGCTGCTCAGCACTGGCTGCCCATTGTCTGCTATCAGGATGGGCAGGTAAAAGACACTCTGCTCCTGCTGCCGGAAGCCGGACCTCCGGGTTAGAATCCGGGCAGTGTTATCTGAAGAAGACAGGGGTTCCAGGATTGAAAAGGGAAGACGAAAAATGAGAAGGAAGAAGAAAATGTGAGAACCAACAAGTGAATTAATTTCTTGGGATGAGGGAAAGCAAGGGGGCAGGAATGGAGTGTGGGAAGGAGAGAGAAGGCTAGTGGAACATTCATTCCCTGGAGCCGTTCAGCTACAGCCACGTCAGCTTTGTCTGGATCAGCATTTGGATTCAGAAACCGAGATTTTTGCTTGCTTCTGGGCAAAACCCTGAGGCCTAGGAGAGAAAGCCTTTTTGAGAGTCTGTCATACCCTTTGTGACATAAAGTGCCCAGGGCGAACTGTCAGACTTCAGATCTAACTGAAATGTCCCTGAGAAAGCTTGACAGAAATGAACCATCAATGGCAACTTGTGGTGCCTGTTTGTTCCCGCTCAGCAGCTTTCCAAGGCCCAGCGCTGCTTTGTGCCTCCAGGAAAAGAACACTGAGGAGCCCACGTGGCTGTGGCAGATTGCTTATTTTTGCCACTTTGGCTGGGATTCATGTCTTTTGCTGTTTTCTTTTATGCCTCTGAAATGCAGTCACCAACTCCTACTGTGCTTTCTGAAGAATCTGCTCATTTAGCAGAAACTTATTTGAAATCCCCCAATCATATGACATACCCTGTTATTTCCCCGTACTTGGTGGTCTAAGTTTAAGCAGTTAATGTGAACTTGGTAAAAACTTACTCCTGACCAGCACTACTGGGTTTTTTTCCTTCAGTTTTAAAGGAGATTAGCAAAATTATTTGATGTGTTTTTACAGAGCTGATGTGTGTGTGTGTATTTGCATTTATATTTGCCTAGGTCACATTTTGGGACCTTTTATTTTTATAATCTGTATTCTTAAGTTTTCTCGAGTGGATTTGAATTATAAATCAGATATATTTTTTGCAAGGCTCATGATTTTCAGCAGAGGAAAAGTTTGAGAGAGACAGTAGTACGTACAAGCAGTGACTCTCAAAGCTAATAGCATCAAAACAGAAGGTCCTCTGGGTGTGTTTCACATTTCACAGAGAAGAGTCTAGAACTTCACAAAAAATTCTGAGAGCCTAACTAAAGTAAACATTATCAACATCAAAATCAGTATTTCTGGTTCTCCTTCCCTTCTTGGGCCTAATAAGTGATTATGCTTTTCTACCCTCTTCAATTTGGATATGTCTCTGTGATTTGCTTTAGATGATGAAAAATGAGCAGAAGTGATGTGTCACTTCCAGGCAGAAGCATGTAAGAGCTGGTGTGTGATTCTCTATGCTCTCTTGCCTTGGTGTGGTGTTGTGAAAGAATGTTTGAGATGGAGATCCGAGCTGCCTGGGACACTGAGCTACACGTGGACAGCTGTCTTCAGTCACTCAGACCCACAGTTGGTTTTATGAGAGCAAGAAATTAACTTTAGTTCTGTTAAGCCACTGAGTTTTGGTGGTAGTTGTCCCTGCAGCTTAACCTAGCTTATTCTAACTAACACATTATCCTTTAGTTACCTTTTCTACTTCCTCCCCCTCCTCCTGCTTTTTTATGGTAGCAGCTACTGTTTATTGAGTGCTTATGTGCCAGGTACTTACACTTTACATGCAGTATCTCATTTCATCTTCACAACAGTTTGGTGAAATAGTGACAATCTCACCCTTTCTTTTTTTTTGAGGAAGATCAGCCCTGAGCTAATATCTGCTGCCAATCCTCCTCTTTTTGCTGAGGAAGACTGGCCCTGAGCTAACACCCGTGCCCATCTTCCTCTACTTTATATGTGGGACACCTATTACAGCATGGCTTGCCAAGTGGTGCCGTGTCCGCACCTGGGATCCGAAACGGCAGATCCCGGGCCACTGAAGCAGAACGTGCAAACTTAACTGCTGGGCCACTGGGCTGGCCCCTAATCTCACCCTTTTGCAGTGAGGGAGTTAAAGTCCAGAGAGATGAGATAGTTTGTTTAAAGTCACTAATTTAGTAGCAGAGCTGGGATTTGAACTACAGTCTCTCTGACTCCCTACATGCACACTTTGTATTGTGTTATGTAACTGCGTATTTAGTTTAGTGACATTAAACTGTCGAAAATTATTCAGCTAATTGAAATCTCTTCCTGCTTTGGTACAGGCCCCTTTCCTCTTATTTTCTTCTCAGTGGAGAAAGCGAATCTGAGGATTATATTCATACTTCTGCCTATACAACCCACCCACTTTTCTATTGTCCAGATTTAATGGTTAAGTGCTATTAATTCTGCTTCTTGGCTTTAGTTTCTTTGTTTTCCAGAAACCGAGTTATTCTATAAACAAATATTTTTTATTTTTATTTTTTGGTTTAATCCAGGCTTGGTCAGGAGACTTAGAAAGCCTGACCAGAGCTGCAATTCATAAAAGTGTTGCATCCTGCCTATTATATATTATAAGTTTCTTGATCTCCAAATTATTTAAGATTAAAGAAAAAGATCAGAGCATCGCATTGCTGAGTCTAGGAAGGGGCCTGGCATTTACGGTAGTCCCTCCTTATCTGTAGTTTCACTTTCTACAGGTTCACTTACCCTCAGGCAGTTGTGGTCCTAAAATAACACTAGGTCACAATGCCTGCATCATTCACCTCACTTCATCTCATCACACTGGCATTGTATCATCTCACATCATAACAAGAAGAAAGTGAGTACAGTACAAGAAGATAGTTTGAGAGAGAGACCACATTCATATAACTTTTATTACAGTATGTTGTTATAACTGTTCTATTTTATTATTAGTTATTGTTATTGATTTCTTACACTGCCTGATTTATAAATTAAGCTTTATCATAGGTATGTATGTAGGGGGAAAAATGTAGTATATCTAGGGTTCGGTACTATCTGTGATTTCAGGCATCCACTGGGGGTCTTGGAACCTATTCCCCGAGGATAAGGGCGGACTACTATAGTAGTCACTTGGGAAATTTTTGTTGAATATGGTAACTAGGGTTTTAGTAACCCATTTAGAAACAGTATTTGTTTCCAGGATGATAGAAAACATTTGTGTGTGTGTGTGTGTGTGTGTGGATAAAACACATCCCAACTTCTGGTCCCAATCTTAGTGCTTACTCACTCTCTGATCTTGGGCCATTAATCTTGCTTTTTTTATCCGTCACATGAGATAATGAGAATCAGAGGGATTAATAACTTCTTTAAAACCTTATAGGATTATTATAAATATCAAATAAAGCAAAGTATGGGAAAATACATTTGAAACTGTAAAGTGGTATGTACACACAGTCTTTTTCGTAGTGCTTTGGAGATAGAAAGTAAGAAAGGCTTTACTTGAGAAAATGCCCTGTTGTGTTCATAAAAGGATATTATGTTTTAGTCACGGGAATTGGGGGGCTTGACAGTAGATCCACCATATCAGATGTTAGATTTTTAATGAGCTTTAGTAAAGGATACTCGTGGGATAAATTGTCATGAGGAGATTAAGAGTTCATTCTTTCTGTTGAAGATGTGCTGACTCCCATTTTGGGAAACCTTCCAAGAGATGTGTCATTTCTTTCTGTAGTCATCATGTTTCGGTGGCCCTTCTTTTTAAGGTATTGGCTCCATGAACTGGTGCCCAAAGTCATCTTTAAGAAATTTACAGCATTTGCTGCATATTGTTTCTGTGTTGATCCTGACAAATACCAGAGTGAAAGAATAGAGTGACACTTAGCTAAAAAGATTTGAAGAAACAGTCTAAGGTGTTATTTTTTTTCTCCCAGAGTTTCCATTGTAAAGCCAGTACTGTAGTTTTGCTTTCTACAGTTTCAGTTACCACTTTTTGCAGGGAAGATTTGCCTGTGAAGCAGATAAATGAATAGCTCAAAATTTAACATGATAAAAATCTCAGGATATTTAATTGTAGTAGTTCCATTATAATTTATATTGCCCTTCCATCCAGAATTATAGTGATTTTATGATTACATGTAGATGGTTGAAGGGAAGACTTGGAAGAATGCTTTCCATTTAGAGGAAAACAGGTTTGAGGTTCTTAAGTTTTTGTTTTTTGTTTTTTTTTTTTTAAAGATTTTATTTTTTCCTTTTTCTCCCCAAAGCCCCCCGGTACATAGTTGTGTATTCTTCGTTGTGGGTTCTTCTAGTTGTGGCATGTGGGACGCTGCCTCAGCGTGGTCTGATGAGCAGTGCCATGTCCGCGCCCAGGATTCGAACTAACGAAACACTGGGCCGCCTGCAGCGGAGCGTGCGAACTTAACCACTCGGCCACGGGGCCAGCCCCTGAGGTTCTTAAGTTTTAATAGCAAAAGAATATCATGGGGGGTGGATTTAATACTTTAAGTCTCAAATAATTAATCTTTGAAACTAAGACCTAGGCATGCCTAATCATGACTTTTTGTTTCCTTTTGTATAGATTGTTATAAAGTGACAATATTTTAGAAGAGGAATGAAAATGAGGCTACTGCAGCCCAGGGAAGTAATGACCTCCCCAAGGTCAGATGGCTAGTTTGTAGCAGAGTTAGTGACAGAAGGGGTTCACACTTGACAGATTTAAATTGTTTTTCACTTGCTCTGACCCTTCTTTGAAAATCGTCTGGCTAGAGAACAAAAGTCCCTCCTTTTCCCATCTGTGCCCTGTGAAGAGTGTGCTAGGTCTATAAACCCCTTAACTAATCTGAATGCTTATTGGAGAAGAGGGATCTAGAATTCCTTTCCAGTAAAGCCGTAGAGGGGAGCAATTTCTAGAATAGGAACCCCACCTGGCTGTGTCTTTCTAAATTATTCTAAAGTAATAAAGTTGTTTCAGTGCTGGAACTCCTCTTTGTGATGCCATATTTGCCCTTTGCTAGCTCTGATACTTAGCCTTTGTTTGGGAGCTTTTCATGGTTGCACCCTTTGATCCTTACTTAGAAATGTTCCCTCAAGTTTTTCTCTTTATCTAGTTTAACTTCTATCATCTTTCTCAGATTCTTCCCATGGGTGCAGAACATATAAACATGGCTGCTATCTGTGGGAATGAAGGAAGGCTTTTGCTTGTGTGCCTTGCACAGTGGCTAGGGCAGAGCAAGCACACAAACATTTGTAAACTGAATGAAAGTTACAGAATCAGCAGAGGATCTTGGTTGTCTTTGTTGTTCTGAAACAAAACTTTAAAAGACACTACGAAGTAGCATTAATGTGTTCTCTGCTATTAAACAGCAGGTCACTTTTGATGCTGTTTACGTGGTATACTAACCCAAAGTATCCAACCCAAGCTGTAGAAGAGCATTGGTAGTCAACTATTCCCATGATTACCTTGGTTGTCCCTTACGGTGAAGTTGGGGTTGTTAGCAGCCTCGGGAGCCAAGCTGTAGTGGAAGTGCTGACCATTGTGTGGGTCATCTTGGTCCACTGCACTCACTGTCTGGATCAGCTGAGGGAGGGACATGAAATCAAGGTGAGTTGGAGCCAAAAGGAAAAGCTTCAGGGTCCAGTGAAATCCCAAACCCTGAAATCCAATAGCAGATTGTTTCATTTAATGAGAAGAACATCCTGAAACTTACCTGGAAAGTCCCCATGCCATCATGGAGAAAACTCAGGATTTGATTTTGGTTTATTTTTGGACCTGAGTACATTAACAGGCACAGGGTGAGTGTTACTAAATACCTCAGATGTTAGACATTGACATAACATACTTTCACACCAAGGCTAGCCATTATTAGGCACTTTAAATGGAGAATTATGAGTAGAAGAACTCTGGGGTGCCACAAGATCCTGCTTGTCTCCCAGTTTTTCATCCTCCCACCTCACCTACTTAATCTCATGATTTGGGTTAATATTTCAGGGTCGAATCGCTATCTTTGAGAAGCACCTGTTTAAAAATGACCAGTACTTAGAAAGGAAGTAAGCAGACACATCAACATTAACTATGTCAGGTTAATGGAAAACAGATGTGAGTGAATGGGTCACAGAGCAGTCAGTCTTTGTTGGCAGGAAGGAGAACTAGACAAGATGTAGAGCACAAGACCCCCAGGATGGGATGTATAGAACAGACTAGAGTCAGAAGCAAAGCTTGGAGCTGGGGAGAGCAAGAGGTGGGGTAGCTTCCACTTGAGCTCTTTGGCCAAAACTTTGCCTTTTCCACAATGCTTTTCAAAGTAGTAAGTTGCCTCATGGTTATGAAGACTATGATGAAAAAGCTACTAAATTAAGTAGTGTGAAATATACAATTGCAACATTAACAGGCAGCCTGGAGGAGACAGAAAAGGTAGTCTCTTTCCTATGTGTTTCCTCCTCTACCAGCGAATAACAGAGATCTTCCACCCTTCTTGGGCCTGGCCCTGTAGACTCAAGACTCCTGCTGTTAGAGACCAGCTATGCTTCTTCTTGGGTAGAAACTGGAACATCAGAGATCAGCTGGAGGGCCCAGGTGGGCTTGCTTAGTTCTTTATTTCTTCATCTGTAAATTAAGGGAGGTAATGCTACCCTCTCAGTATGCTGAAGATTAAATAACAGAGGGGGAAGCTCCAGCAAGGGGCATGGTATTGCTCAGATCCCTCTTCAGCGAAGGACTTGATGCCCCAGCCTTCACCTGTGTGTCTCTTCAGGGATTGTGTTGGTTGCTGAGAGTCACCTACCATGTCCTTCCAGGGCAACTCACATCCAGTGAGTGATGCACTAGTGTAAAGCCCTGGCCATCCCATCTCAACTTGTGAAGACTCTAGTTTTAGAGCTTTATGAAGTCAGCCAAGGCTGTTAGTGGGTTTGCCTTGCAGCTGGACTTCTCCTTTGGCCAGTCCTGCAAAAGTCTTTCCCTTCCACAGGCATTGGCCCTGAGGCCACTCCTTAATAAACATCTTGTACCAGAACTCCATCTCAGGGTATGCCTCCTGTTGAACCCACTGGTAACTGGCCACTGTTGAATCTAAAAGTTGGGGGAAAGGAGTTTCAATAAAGGAGAGGGGTCAGGAGAGTACTGAAGATGAACTCGCCCCACAGCCTAGCCTGGTGTCAGTGCCGCTCATGCACTAGTGTCATCCCACTGCAGCATCCCTGCTGAGACAGATCCTGAACTTTCCATCTTGCCCATAGTGCCAAACATATAAACATATGTAACATAACATATTTCTTGATGAATATTATAAATAGGTGATTATGTATAACTTTGCAAACATAGTTGGAAAAGTCATTTGAGAAGACCTGACCTGTGGAATCGTGTATATATCAGTGAAGCAGGGGCCTGAGGCTTAGGACTGGTTGGTTACGGGACTTTAAAGAATGAGTAAGTGAAGACACTGCCTTGTGGGTCTGGGTCAGGAGCACCTGTCTCCTAGCAGATCAGATTTCTTTCTCAGCCCCACTTGCCATGCAGTATTCTGCTCAGCAGGTTTCATTCTGCCCTCAGCCATCACAAGTATGTCATCTGATTTCTTTATGGGCTTCCTTCATGGCTGCTTGCTAAGAGGAAAGCACAAATCCTGACTTGGCAGACACAAAGCTGACGACAGTGTCCAACAAATCTAAAACAAGGAGGCCTGATTCTTTATAAACCAGACATACCTGCTGAGCTGCATGCTTTTGAAAATCTTCAAAACATGTCCCACAGCCAAAATCAAAAGGTAGCATTTTCAGTATTTTGGGCTAAAGATGACAAGTATGACAGACTTGTGACTCATGACCTGATCTTTAAGTCATAGATAAACTGTGCTTCAAAGGACTATATAATAGACCATTAAAAGATGTATTTAGAAATGCAGAAATGGGAGACATGCTCCCAAAACAAGAGGTGTTAAAATGCTGTTAATCTGTCAGAATGCAACTTCTATTCTGAAGCCCTTTAGGAAAGAAAACGTTTCATTTCTGCGGGGAGAGCAAGTTTAATTTACTGTGCTATTTATCACTTTATATTTTAGATTAAAAATTATCCTCTTGTCATGTTATAATATAAAGTTATGCATTTGTCATATTATAATCTTGTAAAACAAAGTTTTGTATATTTTATGTAATATATAAATTGTCATATTAAAGTATAAAACAAAAATTATTGAAATAAAGTCCCAAGCTCCCTCACTCAGAACTAAACTACCTTAACACAGTAACTATTACTATTTTTGTATCCTGCCTCCGAATCTTTGTTCACACGCAGACATAATTTTACGTAACTGCAAGCGTATACTGTAGTTTTTTATACCTCCTTTTGTTATTTATAATAACATGGATCATTTCTTATGCTGTAAAGTCTTCATTGTAACTTTTATTAGCTGCATAATATTTCAGGTCCTTCTAGACTAGAAAGTCAGTACATGTGGAAGTAGAATTATCCTAGACTTGTTGAAAAAAATTTTTAGGAGTGCTATAGACCATTGAACTGAGTTCAAGAATCAGTGGATGAGATAATTTAGATCAGAATCAGTATAGGACACATTTTTTCCCTGGGGGATAGGAATCACTTTTTTCTTTGAGTAGAATGGCAGAGATATGTTGAGTCAATCTTTGGTGAGTTCAGGAACTTAATGTACATTTTCGTTGTACAGACATAGCCTGTCTGTGCAGCAAGAAGCTGGAGGTGATGTTCCAGGTGAGTGAGAGAAGTAAAAGCGAAAGCTGCATGACAGTCAGAAGGCCTGAATTGCCAAATCATAAGTCCTTACCTTGTAGATATGCACTTCACAAAGTGCACACCCTCTAGTGATATCAAAAATTATATTAAGTCTCCAGACCAGAGAGAAAATGACATGTACCCAGAAATCAGGCCTGAGGGACACAGAAATATGTAAACTAAATGGATGGAATTCAAAATACCTATCATCAAAAAACTCAATGAGTTAAAAGAGGATGTAGAGAAATAATTCAATGAGTTCAGGAGCTACTTCACAAAAGAGATTGAAACTATAAAGAAGAATCAATCAGAAATATTGGAGATGAAAAACACAATGGATGAGAGGAAATGAAATATGGATTCCCTGAATGCTCGAGCAGACATTATAGAGGAGTGAATCAGTGTAATCGAGGATAGACATGTTGAAATGCTCCAGATAGAGGAGGAGAGAGAACTAAGACGAAAAAGAAATGAAGAAAGTCTCCAAGAAATATCCAACTCAACTAGGAAATGCAACATAAGAATTATAAGTATTCAAGAGGGAGAAGAGAAGGAGAATGGAACAGAAAGCTTGTTCAAAGAAATAATAGCAGAGAACTTCCCAAACCTAGGGAAGGAGATGGAAATCCATGTGGAAGAGGCTATCAGTTATCCTAAATATGGCAATGTAGAAAGACCTAGTGCAAGGCATATGGTAGTGAAACTGGCAAAAGTGAATGACAAAGAAAAAATTCTAAGGGCAACAAAGCAGAAGACAATAACTTATAAAGGAACCCCTATGAGGCTTTCAACAAATTTCTCTGAGAAACCTTACTGGCTAGGAGAGACTGGAGTGACATAGTCAAATTGTTGAAGGACAGAAATGTTCAGCCAGGAATACTCTATCCAATGAAAGTATCCTTCAGATGTGATGGAGAAATAAAAACTTTCCCAGATAAACAAAAGCTAAGGGAGTTCGTAGCCACGAGACACCCCCCTCCCACCCCAAATACTCAAGATGGCCCTGATACCTGAAAAAAAAGGGGGAAAGGGGTTACAAAGCACAAAATAAGGAGATAAATAGGTAGACAAAATCAGGTAATTGTAGCTATACTTCAGAACAAGTTAGTAAATACTCAAGAATAGCATTAAAGATAAAGGGAGGGAAAACACCAAAAACCAAGATAATCTTGTTATTTTAATCACAAACTCACAACACAAGATGGAATAAGATGTGAGAAAAACAACTTAGGAGGGGAAGAGGAAGCATACTGAAATGGTTTAGTCTAAGGAAAAAGAAGCCATCAGAAAATGGACTATCTTATCTACAAGATTTTAAATACAAACCTCATGGTAACCACTAAACAAAAAAGGAGAACAGAGAGACAAATGATAAATAAGGAGGAAACAAAGAAATACAACATAAAAAAACTACATAACTGAATTGGTAGACCAAAATACACAGGATGAGAAACAAAGGAAATGCAGGAGAACTGGAAAATGAGTGATAAAATGGCAGCATTAAGCCCTCATATATCAATTATCACCCTAAACGTAAATGGATTGAACTCTCCAATAAAAAGACACAGAGTGGTGAGATGGACTAAAGAATAAGATCCAACAATATGCTGCCTCCAGGAAATACATCTCAGTTCTGAGAACAAAAACAGGCTCAGAGTGAAGGGATGGGAGATGACACTCCAAGCTAATGGCAAACAATAGAAAGCGGGTGTCACAATACTTCTATCGGACAAAGTCGACTTCAAGATAAGATGGTAAAGAGAGACAAAGTGGGGCAGTATATAATGATTAAAGGGATACTCCATCAAGAAGACATAACACATAAATATCTATGCACCCAATACAGGAGCACCAAAGTACATAAAGCAGCTATTAAGAAACCTAAAAGAAGATGTTAATAACAACATCATAATAGTAGGGGACCTCAACACTCCACTCACATCAATGGGTAGATCATCCAGACAGAGAATCAACAAGGAAATATTGGAATTAAATGAAAAGCTAGACCAGTGGGACTTAAGAGACATATATAGAACACTCCATCCAAAAACAGCAGAATACACATTCTTCTTAAGAGTGCATAGATCATTCTTAAGGACAGACCATATGTTGGGAAACAAGGCAAGTCTCAATAAATTTAAGAAGGTTGAAATAATAACTAGCATCTTTTCTAATCATATTGCTGTGAAGC
Source organism: Equus asinus (assembly GCF_041296235.1). Taxonomy (NCBI): domain Eukaryota; kingdom Metazoa; phylum Chordata; class Mammalia; order Perissodactyla; family Equidae; genus Equus; species Equus asinus. The sequence continues at coordinate 16,000,095 of NC_091796.1, forward strand.
TAGAAATTAATTACAAGAAAAAAGTTTAGAATGGGATAAAGACGTGGAGACTAAACAGCATGCTATTGAACAACCAGTGGATCATTGAAGAAACTAACGGAGAAATAAAAAAATATCTGAAGATGAATGAAAATGAAAACACCATACCAATTCATATGGGATGAAGCAAAATCTGTATGAAGAGGGAAATTCATCGCAATACATGCTCACCTTAACAAACAAGAAAAATCCCAAATAAGCAACCTCAAACTACACATAATTGAATTAGAGAAAGAAGAACAAACAAAGCCCAAAATCAGCAGAAGGAGAGAAATAATAAAAATCAGAGCAGAAAGAAATGCTATTGAAACAAAAAGGGCACTGGAAAGGATCAAGAAACAAAGAGCTGGTTCTTTGAGAAGATAAACAAAATTGACACACCCCTAGCCACACTTACAAAGAAGAAAAGAGAGAAAGCTCAGATAAATAAAATTAGAAATGAAAGAAGAGAAATAACAACGGATACCACAGATATACAATGGATTATAAGAGAATACTGTGAAAAGCTATGTGCCAACAAAATGGACAGTCTAGAGAAAATGGATAAGTTCTTAGACTGTTACAACTTCCCAAAGCTGAATCAAGAAAAAAATAGATAATTTGAATAGAACAATCAGAAGTAAAGAGGTTGAAACAGTAATCAAAGCATTCCCTAAAATAAAAGCCCAGGACGAGACAGCTTCCCTGGAGAATTCTACCAAACTTTCAGAGAGGATTTAATACCTATCCTTCTCAAGCTATTCCAAAAAGTTAGGGAAGATGGTACACTTCCTAACACATTCTACGAGGCCAACATCACTCTGATACCAAAGCCTGACAAGGATGACGCAAAAAAAGAAAACTATAGGCCAATATCACTGATGAACATAGATGCAAAAATCCTTAACAAAATATTGGTAACCCGAATACAGCAATACATCAAGTAGATCATACATCATGATCAAGTGGGATTTATACCAGGGACATAGGGATGGTTCAACATCTGCAAATCAAGCAGTGTGATACACCACATTAACAAAATGAGGAATAAAAACCACATGATCATCTCAATAGATGCAGAGAAAGCATTTGACAAGATTCAACAGCCATTTATGATAAAAATTCTTAACAAAATGGGGATAGAAGGAAATTGTCTCAACATGATAAAGGCCATATATGACAAATGCACAGCCAGCATCGTACTCAATGGGGAAAAACTGAATGCCATCCTGCTGAGAATAGGAACAAGACAAGGATGCCCACTATCACCAGTTATTCAACACAGTACTGGAGGTTTTGGCCAGAGCAGTTAGGCAAGAGAAGGGGATAAAAGGAATCTAAATAGGGAGTGAAGAAGTGAAACTCTCGCTGTTTGCAGACGACATGATCTAATATATAGAAAACCCAAAAGAACCCATTGGACAACTATTAGACATAAGTAACAACTACAGTAAAGTTGCAGGGTACAAAATCGACTTATGAAAACAAGTTGCATTTCTATACTCTAATTAAACAAACTTACAGAAAGAGAACTCAAGAATACAATTCCATTTACAATCACAACAAAAAGAATAAAGTATCTAGGAATAAACTTAACCAAGGAGGTGAAGGACTTATACAATGAAAATTATAAGACATTAGTGAAAGAAATAGGTGATGACTTAAAGAGATGGACAGTGATTCCACGTACATGGATTGGAAGAATAAACACAGTTAAAATGTCCATACTATCCAAAGCAATCTACAGATTCAGTGCAATCCCAATCAGAATTCCAATGACATTCTTCACAGAAATAGAACAAAGAATCCTAAAATTCATGTGGGGCAACCAAAGACCTTGAATTGCTAAACCAATACTGAGAAAAAAGAACAAAGCTGGAGGAATCATAATCCATGATTTCAAAATGTACTACAAAGCCATAGTAATCAAAACTGCATGATACTGGTACAGAAACAGGCACACAGATCAATGGGACAGAACTGAAAGCCCAGAAATAAAACCACGCATCTACGGACAGCTAATCTTCGACAGAGTTACCAAGAACATACCAATGGAGCAATGATAGTCTCTTCAATAAATGGTGTTGGGAAAACTGGACAGACACATGAAAAAGAATGAAAGTAGACCATTATCTCACACTATACACAAAAATAAACCCAAAATGGATCAAAGACTTGAAGGTAAGTCCTGAAACCATAAAACTCCTGGAAGATAATATAGGTAGTACGCCCTTTGACATTGAACTTAAAAGGATCTTTTCAAATACCATGTCTTCTCAGACAAGGGAAACAAAAGAAAAACAAGTGGGAATTCATCAGATTAAAGAGCTTCTGCAAGGCAAAAGAAACTAGGATCAAAACAAAAAGACAACCGACCAATTAGGAGAAAATATTTGCAAATCATATATCTGACAAGGGGTTAATCTCCATAATATATAAGGGACTCACACAACTGAACAACAAAAATCAAACAGCCCAATCAAAAAATGGGCAGAGGATATGAATGGACATTTTTCCAAAGATGATATACAGATGGCCAATAAACACATGAAAAGATGCTCATCATCACTGATCATCAGGGAAATGCAAATCAAAACTACACTAAGATACCACCTTATGCCTGTTAAAATGGCTATAATCACTAAGACTAAAAAGAACAAATGTTGGAGAGGGTGTGGAGAAAAGGGAACCCTCACACACTGCTGATGGGAATGCAAACTGGTGCAGCCACTATGGAAAACAGTATGGAGATGCCTCAAAAAACTAAAAATAGAAATACCATGTGACCCAGCTATCCCACTACTGGGTATCTGCCCAAACAACTTGAAATCAACAATCCAAAGTAACATATGTACCCCTATGTTCATTGTAGCACTATTCACAGTAACGAAGACATGAAAGCAACCCAAGTGCCCATCAACCAATGATTGGGTAAAAAAGATATTGTATGTATGTATATATATATATATGTATATATATATATATATACACACATACACACATACACACACACACACACAATGGAATACTACTCAGTCATAGAAAAAGACAAAATCATCCCATTGGCAACAACATGAATGGACCTGGAGGGTATTATGCTAAGTGAAGTAAGCCAGACTGAGAAAGACAAACACCATATGATTTCACTCATATGTGGAATATAAACAAACACATGGACAAAGAAAACAGTTCAGTGGTCATCAGGGGAAGGTGTGTGGGGAGTGGGCACAGGGAATGAAGGGGAGCACTTATGTGGTGACAGAGGAAATAATGTACAACTGAAATTTCACAATGACATAAACTATTATGAACTCAATAATAAAAAAGGTACCTGTTGCCAGAAGTTAAGAAAGGGAGGTTGGAAAATATAAAAAATAAACTTCCTCTACTGCAGATATTTTCAGGGATTAGTGCAGGAAAAGAGAAGACTCTTGTTTTCTTCTCCTGGTCTTCATGGGTCTCTCACTTCCAGGACCCAGGGTGCATGTTATTACAACTGATACCATAACAGGTCAGTTGCAAGGTGGGTAGCTACCTTATTACAGGCTAGCCTGTGAATCAAGCCACCATTCATGTTCTTTAGATCATAAAATGTGTTGCAGGCTCTGGATAGGTGTCTTAGCAAATAAACTGTTGCAACATGACATACAGGAGTTGAGGACTCGTTTTGTAAACTGTTAGTTTCTGGAGTCTAAATTTCTTTGATGGCAGATTTGGTTATCTATAATTGTTGTTTCCATGTGTTGGGGGTTAACCAAGGTGCATGCGTCACAGGCTGCCTTACCTGCCCTGCTTTGGCATTTTCACAGACAAACGCTTCGTAGAATCGGGGGAACTCTGGAGCATTGTCATTCACATCCAAGACTTTGATTGTGACAGAAACACTTCCAACTTGGGAAGGATTGTCTAAAGAGAGCACAAAGAAAACTAAAGGTGAGGGTTCAGTAATGCAAGAAAGCAGCTCTTTGCCAGAATAGATATTTACTCGTTGGTCTGGTTTTTAAAGGAATGCATAAGGTACATGGAAATGGCAACAGAAGCATAGGATGCATGTGTTGCTTTTTAAGAGTGTGGCCAGAACATAAGAAGAGTGGACAGAGGGAGGTGTGTGTTGGTGAGTGTGTGTGATATCAGGAGGACGACGGGAAGGGCAAGACTCCAGGGGGAGCAGGTGTCACAAAATGAATCTTAAAAAGAGGTTTTGAATCTTTCACTTGGCTCTTACTTCAGGTTCTGGAATTAAAGACAGGTCACTTCTATATTCTGGGTTTGAAAACAGCCCGTTTCTAATCGGATGCATACCATGTGTGTGGCATTGCTTGGCTTTTTTCCTGTGGAATAATCGGTTCTTTGAATTATATTTCAGAAGATTTCGAGTTATTCATGGGAATACAGATAACACTGCACATTTATTTCTGCTTAGGGACTGAGGGGATATTACAGGATCAAACACACACCAAATCCATATCTTTGGCTGGGGCAGGAGAAGTTCTCATAGACACTCATGGGGAAATACGTCTTTTTGGTCTGTCTTTAGCTTGGCATTGCCACACAAAGACAGTTTCACAGCTGCAGTAGTGCCCCTCCTGTCTTTTTCAGTTTTGGTCACCATCCCAAGAAGACAAAATAGAAATTGTAAGACATAGAAATTATTCTTAGTAAATAATTTTATTATATCTCAGAATGCCTTGTTCTTCTGCTTCATTTTTTTCCTTTCCTTTCTCAAAAATATCTGTGTTGTACTGTTTTTCTCCCTAAATATTTCTATTGCTTGGTTACCAAAAGTGCTGACATATTAAAATTTTTTTTATTATAACTGTGGTACTTGTTTATAGAAGGAATAATGAAAATTTCAGAAAAACATGAGGATAAATATCTGCAGTTCTACTACCAGAGTTACCTATTAAATGATATATGTAATAATACATGTGTCCAAAAATGTGGAGCTACATGCACAAACACACACACACACACACACACACACACACACACACACATTGCAGTTAAGCAAAATAACAAAGTTGAATTCAGAAATTTAATATTTTAGGGCAAGAGTATCCTGTGTCATTGAAATATACCTTGAAAGCATGGGTATTAATATCTACATGAAAGTCTCATTTTACTGTATGGTTGTACTGTAATTTACTTAGACTCCTATTAATTAGACATGTAAGTAATTCCCATTTCCCCCCCATTTTAAAATAACATTGCAGTGGATGTTTTAGTACATAAATCTTTGTTGATATCTATGATTATTCCCTTAAGATAATTGTTAGAATTCTTGAGAAAAAGAGTATGAATATTTTGGAGAATCTTAATACAAAAGATTAATTGCCACATTGCCCTCCTGAATGGCTGTAAATACTTTTGCCAGTACCTTAGTGTCTGTCATTTCCCTGAACTTTTACCATCACTAGGTGTTATAAAAAAAAAATTGAATGTAGTTGTATATAATCTAATTTTTGTTAAGTTTATAATAAATATATTAATCTAGTTTTTATTAACTTTCCATTCTATTTTTAAGTTTATGTTAATAAGCCTGCCTTTTATTGTAAGATGTCTCAAATTCTTGTATGGATGTATGTATGTATGTGATATATGATAAATGATATGTGGATGATATGTCATAAATGCTTCCTTTCATCCAATAATAATATTTTATACTATTTTTGCATTCCCAATCTTATTAAAGATTGAAAGCCTCTTAGATTTCTCAAGAATTGTCCCTTGACAATAGAAGTTGAGCTCTTGGGTTTAATGGTGCTATTTTTTTTCTTTTTTTACTGCTTTTGCATGTTTTGTTTGTTTTTATCTTTAGCACAGGACTAGGTATACAGGAGATGCTCAAGAAGTATTTGAACTAAATGTATCCACTCACTTACATAAATCATAATTTCCATTTCTTCTCAGAAAGAATATAATTCCTGTTCCAATGAGCTATGTAAAGTTCCACTTTCTACAAGGCCTGTATTTTGTCACTATATGGAGACCAATTTATTGTGTTACTTACTCATTTCCATAGCAAGGACAGTGATATTATGCCAGGCAAACTCTTCCCGGTCAAGGGGTCTTGCGGTCATTAGGGCACCTGTTGTAATGTCAACATAGAAGAATCTTCCAGGGTCACTGCTTCTGTCAATGGAATATCTGCAGAAACACAGATAGCACATTACATGAGAGAACTGAGTGCATACCATGTGAAACATGACTAGTTCTGAGTTATGGACACTTGGAAGACTTTATTTATTGTCTTAAAATGTCAAAAACAAGCCCCCCCCCCCCCAAAAAAAAACCCAAACAAAAAACCAACAACAAACTATTACTGCTTTAGTTTCCACTTCATAAAATGAAATAAAACACGGCAACAAAGTCTTAGGGCAGTTTAAAGCTTTATAAAGATCAATTTCAGCTATTTAAAGCTTAAAACTGCCCTAAGGCTTTTAGGACACTGTGAATATCAGCCCATACATATCTTTGTTCAGAGCAAATTTTACTCAAGTAAGTTCTGAAATGCTAAACCGGAACTGGAAAAGGTATGTTTAGTGGTCCCAGTCCCTGTAAATTGTATCGCCTATGGGGAAGGAAAGATTTGCTTCAGGTCTTTTGTAAACATGCTAATGACTGACCTGCTAGCAAACACAATACAGGTATTTACTAGCTGGGATCCTTACCTATGGAATGTTTTTAGCAGGGTAGACCAGGTCTGTCTAGGTTGCTTATTGAAAATGAGCCTGGAATTTATGAATTTATGGGGTGCAACTTGCTGGAAAATGTCATGTGAGCTAAGTAATTAATGGGGTATAAAAGCAGATGTTCCATAACCGAAGTGGCTCCTTCAGTTCAGGCAATGCACTTCATCTGTTGCTTACACCTTTCGTGTTCTATGTGGACCAGTATGCATCCTTACTCAGGGAAAGAAGGATATTTACAGGCACCTGCTCCTGACAGTTTCAGGCTTCTCCAGGGAAAGAGTGCTTGGCTTATATTTTGCTGTTGTCTGTATCCTTTTAGTCATTATTTACCTTGGTCCTGGGTAAGATCTATATTTCCTGTTGAATCTGATTTGGCAATCTGACCCTTTGTGTTATCTTACCTGGTCCCCATCTTGGAAGATTCAGTAGGTGTGGAGGGAAGCTCAGACATCTGTATGTTTAAAACCCTCCATGTGGGATTTTGATATGAGCACTATCCTTGAGAACCTTATGTAGTCCTTGATACTGGCTAGTAATTATAATAGCTGCCATTTATTCAACACCAGGCATTTTATAGCTTCTTTTTTCATTCTTACAACATCTCTAGGAGGTAGGCCTTATCTCAACAGAAAAGGAAACTAAGATTGAGAGAAGTTAAATCACTTTCATACAGTTACACCGCTAATAATTTGCAGAGGTAAGATTTGAAACATACACACATACACATATATAAATTACTGTAATATATTGGATTCAAAATTCTATTTAAAATTGCCAGCAATTGCAGTTTGTATCTTAAAGTTGTTGAAACTGGGAAATTGCCATTTTGATGGGAGTAAGCAGTTTCCTTAGTCTAGTACATTGTTTTTCAAACTGCAGGTTAGTGAAATCAATATGGTGAGTTATGACTAGTGTTGAAAGAAAATGAAATAGAATAGAATATATGCGTTACAGACTACTGCATGCAGTAAGGGTAAATATTGATGGTAAAACTTTTGTTTCAAATATATATAAATACATATATAGAGTATATGCATGTATGTGTCTTATTTGGTAAAATGTTTTGTTTCAAATATGTATTTTTTCCTGCAAAGATTCAGGGTGGCTGTTCAGAGAATTAGGAATTAAATGGAAAGGTGACCACTAAGGGCTAAAGAAATTGGAATCATTTCAGTTCTAACTCTCCAAGAGTTGGGAAATTTAAGGAAGCAAATTAATGCCTCTCTTTGTGACCCTATTTAGTGAATACTTACTGTAGCCAGGCACTGCTCTATGCACCTTACATATATTCACTCATTTAATCCTCACAATAACCTTCTGAGGTAGGTGACATTATAATCCCCATTTTATAGGTGAGGCAACCGAGGCATGGAGAGGTTAAGTCACTTGCCTAAGGTGGCACAGCTGGGAATCAAGCCTAGGCAGTTGGGTTTCAGGTTCTTGCTCCTAACCATCAGGTCAAGCTGCCTTACTGCACATGGAATGTATGAAAGTGTTTAAAATTCTTCTTGAAGATAAATTAAACCATGTTAGCAAACAGTTGACTTTTTAATAAAAAACATGCCTACAAAGTTCATTTAATATTAACGAACATTTTTTTTCTAGGTATAATTAGTGATTTAGTTTTAATGTTTACTGGCTGTTTTAAGAGTTGAATTTGTCAGGGCTGGCCCCGTGGCCGAGTGGTTGAGTTTGTGCACTCTGCTGCAGGTGGCCCAGTGTTTCGTTGGTTTGAATCCTGGGCGTGGACATGGCACTGCTCATCAAACCACGCTGAGGCAGCGTCCCACATGCCACAACTAGAAGGCCCACAACGAAGAATATACAACTATGTGCTGGGAGGCTTTGGGGAGAAAAAGGAAAAAAATAAAATCTTTAAAGAAAAAAAAAGAGTTGAATTTGTCTTAGGAAAAAATACTGATTGGCTTGTGACAGCTTTTTATTTCAGCTCCCCACACATGAGAAAGCCAGCTGTTCACCCCATGGGGCCATAGCCCTGATGGCTGCTCTCCAAGCTGTAGGCATAATGCCGAGGGGAGAGGCAGCCTATGATGAACCAGCTTTCTGTATTCAAACCTCCAACGCCATAGCAAGTGTCACAGATGGTGTGGGAGATGGAGTGATAGAAATAACTAACTGACAGAACCCATGACAGTACTGCCTGGTGACACGGAGAGGAAACACTGCGAGCTCACTTCAGAGAAGCCTCCCTCATCGAGTGGAATCCCTTTCCGATTTCCCAAAGGGGGCCTGAATTGAGGCCGTAAGAGCATTCATTACTCTGAATGGGACGCTGAGCCAATTTTCAGGAGGCGGGAGAACAAATTAAAGGTGTAGATACAGATGGAAAATGAGGAAATTGGGACACACTAGTGAATTATGTAGGTGGTTTTCCTTTCTCTAACCATAATATTCTCACCGACTATGGGCAGAATAGGCATAACATACACTACAAAACTGCCTTCAGTGAGCAGTAGCTGGTGTGCATTGGGCTCCCTGCTTATTTGCTTGGCTGAGGACGTTCTCTGAATCTGGGAGAGATTTGGAGGTAGGGCATTGTGGGCAGTCTCCCTAAATCCACACACACAGGATGGCCCAGGCGGGCAGGCTGTTTCCACACCAGCAGAAGCCTATTTCATTTGCCAAATTGTTCAGTTTCTTCCTTGCCAGAAATTCCTCTAGCATTTATTAAAAATTTAGGAAATCCAAACAGTGTATTTTTCATGTGTATATAACTAAATCTGGAGACTTAGTTTTAGGATTTACTAGAACGTGATGACCAGCTTATATGCCTGACCACACCATAAACTTTCTAGAAAGGAGATTTTAAAAGTCCTAATAATCTTTTTAAAAAGTTAAATGGCCTTTTATCCATAACATTTTAACGTTAGGTGATATGTTGATTTTTGGGTGATTTAAATAGGTGTTTTCTTTTTAGGAATATAAATCTCATTTATTTGTAATAAAAATGCAGAAGATGAATTAGCCAAGCAGCTATAAATATGCAAATTGTTTTGAAAAGAAAATAACTTTTGTAGGAAAAACAAGGATAAAATGAGCAATTTGGGGAAAGATAACAGAAAAGTAATTCCCAAATGGGTTTTTAAATGATAGCTGGAGAGTTGACTTTTATATGCTTTTCCCTATGAGAGTCCAGGACCCCTGATGTTCTGCCTGGTTCCAGGGACCATTCTTTTTTCCTATGGGACAGTAAAAAGAGCCAGGGAGCCTATATCTAGCGATATGAATTCTGCTCCTTCTTTGCAACCGAAATGCAGAAGGAGAATTGTCTCTAGTTGTGCAAAGTGGAATTCTGCATTGCCCGCTGTGCCTGAATGCTTGTCTCGTTACCTCCAGGCCTGTGGCTGTTGCATTGTTCTTGCCAATTTTTCTCCCAGGACCTGGAGTCCTGCCCCAGAATAAGGCCCAGTGGACCTTGGTCTATGCCTCTGGCCTGTTCACTCTTGAGTTCTTCCTGACTGGGATCTATTGGAATAGACAGGCACTCCATTGTGTACCTCCCTGATGCTGACTGCTGTGCCATGCCGGCCAACTGACGCCTTTCAGTGGCTCATCATCTGCAGCAGCATTTTCTGTTAGCCAGACAGGATTCCTTCATTTTGTGTGCCTCATTTTGCTCCCTGCCAGTAGTGGATCCAGGCCTGCTGGTATTTCTCTTTCCTTCCTAGGTATGTCTTGAGATAACAACTTTAGTCCTGAATACTGTGCAGACACTCTAGGACGGTATGTGTGTGTGTCCTGACTGCATTCAGTCTCTTTTGCTTGTCATTTAGTAGTGTGACTCCTAACAGAGCATATTTCCAGTGCTTACCATGTAGGAGTCCAGAGTCAGAATCCGGGAAGAAGTTGTGGATTTATCCACTGGGTATTCTGATTGACTGTTTTAGAAATGGGATCTGATTTTTTTCAAGCTTGTGCTTGTTTTATTTCAAACATTTCCCTCATAAAGTGTTATTCTCTAAAGTTTTCCCCACAGTATCTTCTCCAATATGAATAGATTAATTGATCAGAAGATATGTGTATATATATTTTCTTGGCTTCTGAAAACATAAATTTATAATAGAATCTGTTTTATTTATGTTGTGGTTGTTTTGGGGATAATATATTTTCACTAACTTCTTCCCATCCTATTATACATTTAAAAATCTTAAGGTTGAAATATCACTCCTATGAAGTTGGTATAATTCATAAGAGAAAGATTAGTTGGCTGCTAAAAATCAAATATCAGAATCAAACAAACTCATTTTAGCCATTTTAATGCCTGAAAGTGTTAAATGCTTGCTGATTTGTTAGAGGAAGCGGATTTCCCCCAGTATAGTTATTCTCAGGAGAGAACTGTCCTCGTTAAACTACAAAAGCACATTTTCATTAAATACAAAATAGCACCAAGTGAGGGAAGTAGTCTACTGACAGAAAAGGCATTTGATAAATTGGGGTGTGTTTAAAACGTGTTGTCTGCACTAAAGCCCCAGATCCATTCTACCATGTGGCTTTCAACAATTAATGTGACAGATGGCCTCAAACAGCCTTGGAATCCTGATCTTTTGTGTCAAGCTTCAGAGGCTTGGCAGTTGCTCTGGAAGGTTGAGGCGTCAACCTGTCCACCAGCTGTTTGCACTTTGGTTCCAGAGTTGATGGGAAATGGCCATGGCTGGAAGAGCAGCTCTCCTTTCTCCCTAGAGGGGGAGGCGTCTTGGTTGGAATCTTTAAGTTCAAAACAGATTTTGGAGAGACTGATATGTGGGTTCACTAGAAAGCCGTATCTGGCCAGTTTACATGGCATGGAAGCCATGGACAAGGGGAGTAATTTCTATGTGTATTCTTTCTGTAGTACATGGAAATATATATAGCATATGTTATTTTTTCCTTTTTTTTTTTTTGCTAAGGAAGATTCACCCTGATCTAACATCTGTGGCCAATCTTCCTCCTTTTGCTTGAGGAAGATTAGCTTTGAGCTAACATCTGAGCCAGTCCTACTCTCTTTTATATGTGGGTCGCTGCCACAGCATGACTGACAAGTGGTGTAGTTCTGTGCCTGAGATCTGAACCCATGAACCTGGGCTGCCGAAGCAGAGCATGCCAAACTTAACCACTTCGCCACAGGGCTGGCCCTTTTCCCATTTTTTTAAGGTAAAAAAGTCAAAGGTTCATAAAAATTGAAAGAAAGTGCAATGATGACTTTTGTATTCACCACTAAGATTTGACGGTTTTAAACGTTTTGTTTTCTGTCTATGTCTGTGCTTTTTCTGAATTGGTGGTTTTCAACCAGGGATGATTTTGTCCCCCTACCCCTTCCCCATCCTGGGACATTTGGCAATATCTGGGGACATTTTAGGTTGTGGCAACTCAGGGGGTGATACTGGCATTTAGCAGGTAGAGGCCAGAGATGCTGCTAAACATTGTGCAATGCACAGGACAGCCCCCCACAGCAAAGAATTATCCAGCCCAAAATGTCAGTAGGGCCATGATTAAGAACTAAAGTGTGTGTGTGTGTTTTTTGTGGAACCAATTGACTATGAGTTGTAGACATAATGATATTTCACTTCTAAATAACATGACAAGGCCATATTCTTTAAACAGGAAGAACTTAAAAGAAAGGGAAGAATCTCCAGAAGTGGAAGAAGCAAAGGGAAAAAGTGCTAGAAAATTAGATACCAGGGAAGGGAAGAGTCCAGGTTATAAGAAAAAAGGCAAAATCTGTGGAAAAACCTGATTGAGTTGTTGGTCACATCCGGGTCCTTGGCAGAAATGATCTGTATGGTCGTTCCAATTGCCACATCCTCAGGAACCTCCACAAAATAAAAGCCGGGTTCAAATACAGGGGGCTCATCCACATCTTCCACACTGATGTGCACTGTCGTTGTGTCCTGAAATGGGCCCAGATTCAGAAAACGCATCTCCAGGTGAGGATTGGCTCCCTCCACTTTTAAGGTGTAGCTTTTCTTGCTTTCAAAACTCAGGGGCTGAAAAGTAATGACAGGAAAATTGATTAGCCACGAACATATATGTCAAGGTTCTAAAGGATGGCCAATATTGATGGCTGGTGGGAAGATTCCCAAATTCATTAAAATGGACGAAAAGAGGCAAAGGGAAAAATAAGGGGAATTTTTCCTTTATTCTGTAATTCTTGGTCTTAATGTCAGTTTCAAGTTGGGTAAAGAAGGTAAGGAAGATGCTAGATGCTTTAGAGATAGTGAACGAAGCTAGTTAGCTGATTATGAAAGCCACTGTACTCTGGGTAAGCTTGACTTTAACGCATCTACTTTTTAATCAGCATGGTCACCTTATCTTTAGAAATGCTTGTTCGTTTCAAAAGACGTCATGATAATTAAGAGAGAGTTCAAGTTCTGTTTCAGAATGTCCCTACAACTCAGGCCTAGGCTTTTCTGTTTTCTTCCTTAAAAAAAAAAATCTTGAGTATAAAGGCAACAGTGATTTTTCACGAGAAACTATCATAAGCACCTTACAAGGGTTCTCAGAACACTGTGTCAGATCAATATTTAGTTTATTTAGTGTATTTTGTTTATTATAGATACTCTCTTTTAAAAATATCTTTTAAAAACCTAATCCAAGACCTCATTTTACAGTTGAAGAAACTGATACCCAGAGAGCTGAGAAGACCTGGCTAAGCTGCCATGGTTACGTAGTGTCGGAGCAGAAATGCTGCTCTAGATTTTTAAATTCCTCATTCAGGGCTCATCCACAAAACTTTAACTTTGTCCAGTAAAATTCCGTGTCATAACATAATTTTTTTAGTTGTTCCTTTTTTGGTCTGTTCCTATCTTCAGGATGTTGTATGTCAAAATTAATGTAACACTTTAGGGTAGAAAGTGAACCTGAATGCTATCTCTTCAGAGTAATCCATTTATGTTTTTTTTTAAACTGACAAAAATCTTTAAATGTTTTAGGCAACAGTTATCTCAAAACATCATCAATAATGAAAAAAATCATGGAAAGTCAGTCCTGTAAAATAATTACAGTGGATAGCAAAGCAGTTACTAAAGCTTAGAAGTCATATGTCAATTTGGCCATGACTTAAATTTTTCTAGCTAAATATTCACTTGTGCTTTTTTCATAAAATATGCTAATATCAGCACATTTTGTGTTAGAAAGAGGCTTATGTCCATTTAAGCCTTTGTTTGTTTGCTTTTGAGAAACAAACAACAGTAAGATTTGCTTTAACTATATTTATTTTCAAATTCTAATAGGAATATTTTTTGTTTGTTCTGTTGCTGTTGTTTGGTTACTACTTGTTCTGCATTTACTTAGAGCCGCAGCTTGTACTTGTTTCGTGGAGTCAACCATTCCCAATCAAACCAAGCAACCGTTTCCACCAGGCCGCCTGCCTGCCTAGTTCGTAGTTAAAAGGCAAGGCTTTCATTAACAGGGAAATCTGCCACTCAGATTATAATATATTTGAAGGAATAGTTCTACCAATTTATTTTATTTTTACTTGCTCTCTAAATCAAGATGTTTATCTTTCCTGGTAAATTACATTGCATTCTTTGAAAATTCTTTCCTTAAATATGGGTAACCCTAAGTGGACACGGTTATTTATGTTAGGTTTGAGCTAGGCGAAATTTGTTTTCCCCTTAATTTAAAGTCATTATTCTAATCTGGTAGGATTTTTGATACTTGTTTTATTTTTCTTCCTTTTCTCCCCAAGCAATCCCAGTACATAGTTGTATATTCTAGTTGTAGGTCCTTCTGGTTGTGGCATGTGGGACCCCGCCTCAGCATGGCCTCATGAGTGGTGCTAGGTCTGCACCCAGGAGCTGAACTGGTGAAACCCTGGGCTGCTGAAGTGGAGCGCGTGAACTTAACCACTCAGCTATTGGGCCCGCCCTTGGTACTTGCTTTTGTAAATTAAGGTGTAATTTACATATATTAAAATTCATCCTTTTTAGTGTAAAGTTTTTCAGGTTTTTTTTTTTTTTTTAAAGATTTTATTTTTTTCCTTTTTCTCCCCAAAGACCCCCAGTACATAGTTGTATATTCTTCGTTGTGGGTCCTTCTAGTTGTGGCATGTGGGACGCTGCCTCAGCGTGGTCTGACGAGCAGTGCCATGTCCACGCCCAGGATTCGAACCAACGAAACACTGGGCCGCTTGCAGCGGAGCGCACGAACTTAACCACTCAGCCACGGGGCCAGCCCCAAAAGTTTTCCAGGTTTTGACAAATGTATACAGCCATGTGTCTACCATGATAATCAAGATATAGAACAGTTCCATCATCCCCAATACCCCCTGCCCTGTGCCCCTTTGTCGTCACCTCCTCTCCCTTTGGCAACCACTGATCTTTGGTTCTATCCCTATTGCAAAAATGTCATATAAATGCAGTCATTCAGTATGTGGTCTTTTGAGTCTGGTTGCTTTCATTTAGCATGATGCATCCATGCCATTGTGTGAATGAGTAGTTTGTCCCTTTCAATTGCCAAGTAATAGTCCATTATATGAATGTAGCACAGTTTATTTATCTATTCTCTGCTAGAGGTACCATTGAGTTGTTTCCAATTTCTGAGGGTTATGGATAAAGCCACTATGAACATTTGCACAGAGGTTTTTGTATGAACATAGGTTTTCATTTCACTTGGGTTAATACCTAGGAGTGGGATTACAGGATTGTATGGTAAGTGCATTTTTAACTTTATAAGAAACTTCCAAACCAATTTTCAAAGTGGCTGCACCATTTTGCATCTCCACCAGGAATGTATGAAAGTTCTAGTTGCTCCACACCCTTGTCATTATTTGGTTTTGTTAGTTTTTCTGATCTTATCCATCTTAGTGGGTATGAAGTAGTATCTCATTGTGGTTTTGATTTATATTTCCCGAATGCCTAATGATATTGAGCATCATTATAAATCTATATATATCTTTACACGTCTTCTTGAAGTGTTCTTTATGTATTCTAAATTCAAGTCCTTTATCAGACAGGTGATTTGCAAATATTTTCTCCCAATCTGTGATTTCTTTTTTCATTCTCTTAACATTGGCTTTTCAAGAGAAGAAACTCTTAATTTTGACGAAGTCTTACCACTTTTTCTTTTGTAGATTGGGATTTTGGTGTCATATCTCAGGAATCTTTGCCTAATCAGGGTCACAAATATTTTCTCCTGTGTTTTCTTCTAGAAATTTTATAGTTTTAGTTTTCTACATTTGGGTATATTATCCATTTGGAGTTTGTTTTCATGAGGTATGCATCAAGGTTCTTTTTTTGGCATATGGATATCCAATTGTTTCAGCACCATCTGGTGAAGAGACTAGAGTGAGTTTTTAATTATTGTTAAAATTTATTTTAAATAAGTTACCTAGTGATTATTACATTATGTAAGATGACTGTCTCCCTCACTTAAATAATTTTGTTATTTAAGAATTGAAAGAAAACATTGCCCTAGATACCCTAAGCTTTAAATTGCCCACAATTGATATATGTTTAACTTTTCTCTTGAAAAGTTTTTGTACTTTATTTCTTTAACTCCAAACAATTGTTTATTTCCATATTTATAATAGTAAATCAAAGTGTAGTAATATCTGAGAAGCCAAGTTCCAAATTCAAAAAATTTCCTAGAGTTGGTGCATGCAAAAATGGAAAGCCATCATATCCTTGGAAATTGAGTCATGAAAATTTTGGCACAAAACGATCATGCAGCTCCCTCAGCAGAATTAATTATTCCCTCCTTTGTTCCCCTAGCACTTTGTCTTGCTTCCGTTATGGCTCTTCTTATTTTGTATTACAAATATTTCTTTCCATGTTAGTCCCTTTCACCAGACTCAGAGGCAAAGGCTATGACTTGGTCAGATTTTTATTTGGCCCCAGTGCCCAGTGTGTGCCTAAAACGAAAAAAGCAGCAAAAAATGTTGTTACATTGAAGAGTGCAAAAAACTTTTCCAATGTGAGTATTAAGTACTGGTTGAGTGAAAATATGTGTAGATTTTATGTTACCTTATTTCAATGATTCTAAGGTGTACATTTTTTCATATTTTGACGTTTTGGAAATAGAGTTGTTTCTCCAACTGATGGTGCTGTACAATTGCTGTAGGCCCAACAGGAGATGTGATGTAGTTGTCACTGTTTGTGCAAGCCAAACCTGGTCAAAGCTGTTCCTGTTGTACTTCAGTTGAGTTCTGCACATTGTTGGTAGTACATGTGAATAACTTTATTGCCATCTAAAATTTCTTCAAAAATTCTCTTATGGCTTGACATTGAAATGGAAACAACAGCAGGGAGTAAATCTGATATTAGTGAAGCAAATATGTCTGTGTCTACAAGAGCTTTTCAATGACTATAAATTAAGGAATAAGAAAGCATTGTATCATTTAAGTTGGCAAGAGTTTTTTTAAGTGGTATGTAAAACGATGAGATTTACAATTCATGACATCTTAGGTTTGATGAAATACGGAAGTTTTGATTTTTGTGGCCTGCCTAAGAGGAGAATGGACTCAAAACAATTACTTCTTGTATGCTGGAAGATGGAAGACACCCTGAAGACTGGAGAATGGCATAACATCATGCTCATATAGAATAAAGAACATTTTGAAAATTATATATTTCAAGTTATCTTTCAAGCATTTAAGTTAAGAGACTGAAAGTCAATTGATTGATTACTTAAAAGCCAAAAAGACCCAAGGTACTGGATAGTAATCAGTGTAGTTTTATGAAGACCCAATTCTATCAATTTGACTTAATTTCTCTTCTTGAAAAAGTATGTGCTTTTTAGACAAATAATAGACTTTAGGGAAATAAATCAAAAGCAGAACTTTTGTTGCAGTTTTATATGACATTATTAATGACAAAGTAGGAAGATGGGTGGGGATCAGGCATTTGAGTGAATGTTGTTCCAAAGGTATAGACTGAGCAGTCGATAGCCTCCAAGTATTTATTATATTTGACTTGTCCATCTACCCAACTTATTGACCTCTTTCTTAATCCCATTTTCTGGCACCTCGTAAGTTCAGAAGAGAAATCCAAATGACCTTGGCAAAATTGATAAATGTTTTGATTAAACGTGGATATAGTTTTAGTAATGACAATGAAAGAGTGTTCTGTCGTATGAGGTTTAAACTTTTTTCCAGGTGATGGAGCTAGGGAAAAGACATTTTGAGACTCCTTTCAGATACAAAATTGTAATAGTTAATGTTTTTTAAATGAATGGCTTGTAATAAGGTCTAAGCTATGTTCTAATAATTTGACAAATTAATATTGTTTTATGGTTCGAATTACCTTATACATTATTGTAAGAGTCAAATAAAATTTAAAGTATATTGAGAATCTCAAAAGCTCATTTTCTGATTGCTTATTTTTTTTTCTTTTAAAGATTGGCACCTGAGCTAACAACTCTTGCTAATCTTCTTCTTTTTTTTCTTTTCTTCTTCTCCCCAAAGTCCCCTGGTATATGGCTGTATATTCTAGTTGTGAGTGCCTCTAGTTGTGCTATGTGGGACGCTGCCTCAGCACGGCCTGATGAGCGATGCCATGTCCGCGCCTGGGATCTGAACCAGTAAAACCCTGGGCCGCTGAAGCGGAGCACACGAACTTACAGCCATGGGGCCGGCCCCCTGCTTAATTTTTTAAAGAGAATTTTTTCATTAAAGAAACAATAATTATCCAAAACTTTGACATTTTACCTTGTTTACAGGTACCAGTCATGGTAAGCAACATATTATTATTAACTTGAGGCGTGCCACACAATAGGTGAATGTTCTTAAACCTATGTCATACACCAAATTGGCATTATTATTTCTAGTCACCTTTTATAATTCTAGCATGTGTTATTCTTACAGAATGAAAATAAAATAAGAAACGGCAATATTTAAATTACATCCAGATTTCTGTGATGATTCCAAAGTTAATCTCAGCATTTTGCATTGTTTTGAGGTCATTGTGTGCTGGTTATAAAGATTTATAGTTGGTGGAATGCTGGATAAATGTGTTCTTTAGTGTATTTGATTGCACCTTACATAAATAAAGGACAAAATGTGAACTCTTCTCTTCTAAAGCAGTGTTGATTCAATTCTATGAAACAACATAGAATAAGGTATTATTAAACACCTTGTGCCACATTCTAAGTTATGACTGTTGCTATTTGTCAAGGTCATCAATGACCTCCATGTTCCTAAAGTCTCTGGTTAATTTTCAATGTTCTTATCTGACCTTCAGCAGTGTTTGTCCCAGGTGATCATTCCCTTCTGTTGGAAACAGCTTCTTCATGTCTTCCAGGACACCACACTCCCTTGATTTCCCTCCTGCCTCCCTGGTCTCTCTCTGTCAGTCTAGGACTTGTCCTTGCTCTCCTCCCTGACTGCTTCATGTTGAGGAGCCACAGGGCTCACTTCACTGTCATCTTCTCCATCTATGCTTAGCCTTGAAATATCATTCTCTTTTATTTAAGTACCATCTGTATGCTTTTGACTCCCACATTTGTATTTCCAGCCCAGAACTTTTCTCCAGACTCCAGACTCCTATAACCAACATCTACTACACATCTCTATTTGGGTGTCTGATAGACATTGCAAATATAACATGTTCAGAATTGAATCCCAATATTTGCCACTTCCTGCCACCTGTTCTGCTTGCAGACTTCGCCATCTCAGTTAACGCCAACTTGATTCTTATTGCTCAGTTAACTCCTCTCTTTCTTTGGTATCCTTACTCAATCTATTAGGAAATCTTGTTGGCTCTATTTTCAAAATATATCCAGATTCTGACCACTTCTCACGACCTCCATTCCCACTACCCTAGGCCGAGTCACCATCATCTCTTACCTGGATTATTGCAATAGCCTCTCAGCTGGCCTCCTTGTTTCCATCCTTGCCCCTTTATGGTCTTTTCTCAACAGAGCTTACAGAGTAATTATTTTATAATGAAAGTGCAGTCATGTCACATCTGTTGAAGTCCTCCAGTTCTTCCCCACTTTAATCCCCAAGTCCTTACATCAGCCTCCAAGGTCCTACACAATCTGGCCCCCTTGTTACCTTTCTAACCTACTCTCCTACCAGTCTCCCTCTCCACTCAGCCTTATAAACCCCCTTACTGTTCTTGAAACAAACCAGGCAGAGTACCACCTCAGGGCCTTTGCACTGGCCGTCCCTTTGCCTGGAACACTTTCTTCAATATCTCCATGCCCAATCCCTCATCTCCAGGACTCCTGTGTACAGTTTTCACTGAAAGTCATTTGTAGGGCACCTCCTAGGGTTGTGCACTGTCAACATGCCCCACTCTGTGCTGTGACTCTGCCCACTTTAAGTCTTTGCATAAATGTCACTTTCTGTGAGGCCAATCCTAATCATCCAATTTAAATGTGAAGTTGTGTTGGCTCTTCTGATTTCATGTTTGTTCTATTGCATTCCTCCCCCCATAGCACTTATCACCTTCTAATATACTACTTTATTGACTTGCTATTTTGATTGTCTTCTTCCCCTCCCTAGAATGTAAGCCCCATGAAGGCAGAGAGTTTTGGTGGTTTTATTTACTCTCTACATTAAATGCCTAGAACAGTACCTGGCACATAGGTAGCCATCAAATAAATGTTTGTTGAACAAATAGTTTAAGATATCTTGGGTTTTAAAATGTATTTAAAATAGAGGAGAAGAGCCAGCCCTGATGGCTTAGCGGTTAAAGTTCAGTGTGCTGCTCTTTGCAGCCCAGGTTTGGTTCCTGGGCACAGGACCACACCACTCATGTGTCAATAGTCATGCTGTGGCGGTGGCTCAGATAGAAGAACTAGAAGGACATACAGCTAGAATGTACAACTATGTACTGGGGCTTCGGGGAGGGGAAGAAAAAGAGACGAAGATTGGCAACAGACATTAGCTCAAGGCAAATCTCCCCTCCACAAAAAAATAGAGGAGAAGTAAGATTAAATCATCTTCAATGAGTTTTTGAATTAATGTATTTCATCAGATACGTAGTTATTAGGATGTTAAAAGTTCAATTTTCTAAAAAGTTTTATCTTCCAGCGGATATATCCATATGTGCTTTATGCCACAGAATTGATAACTTACATTCAGAAAACTTGGTAACTTATCATGAGGCCATAGAGTTTCAAGTGATAACATCCCTCAGCAGCTATGTTTGATAAAGCTTTTTCAAGTCTAATCAGCATCTGTGGATCTTCAATTAGCAATTAAAAAATCCCTGCTTGTTTTTATTGATTCATAAATAATATTATAGCTTGCTTTATTGTTATTTACAGTATACTATGGTAAAAAATGGGTTTTATTCAAGTGTAAATGTTGATCAAGTCATTACCATTATTAGGCAATTAAACTTCAATAGTTCTTTAAGTGGCTAATTAGTGAGCTAGGAGAAATGGTATATTTAGAATATATCTTTATGGTGATCTGGTACCCTTTTTGTAAAACAATGACAGCCAGTGTTTACATGTAAGCAAAATGAGTAAGAGATTTATTTCCTTAATAATAGGAAAGAGTGTTTATCAGAGGATTTGAAGCAACACATACCGATAGTATAACAACCCTTACTAACACCTCAGGTACATTCAAAGCCTCCATTAAAATGATTTGGAAAAAGGAGTTGGATTACCTTCTTCACAGTTATGATGCCGACTTGGAAATTGGGATCTGTGTTAATGTCAAAGGCATCTGCGCCATCTCCGTCCACAATAGTGTACTTCATCTCTGCATTAATTCCTTCATCCAAGTCCTTGGCAAACACTCTCCCCACAGTGGAGCTAACCGGAGCCGATTCTAACACACTCATCTGATAGTGTTCTGTAAAGAGAGGTCAGAACATGCATTCTTGTGATCTGTCACGATAAGAAACGCCTCGTCAGTATCACATCATACCAGGCATTCTGGGCAAAACATCTCTCTCTTGGTTCAGCAATTAAAACTTGAATTTTACAGATGAAAAACAGATCCAAACTGAGCAAAGGGTATTAGGTCATAGCCTGTGTGGATGTTTGATAAGGAGGGGCCAAAATAGCTTGACCATAATCCTAAGAGTAGGACAGGAAAAAAAGCAAAAATATTTCTCATCTCAGTGAATCTATCTTCAAAGTAGTAGGAAGTACCTTACTTTCCAATCTTTCAGTCCTTCCTAATGAACTATTTGCCCAAATGAACTGTTTCCCCAAATGTTATTTCCTTCTCAGAAAGACAAACACACACTGTCATCACAAAGTACGTATTTATTCTATCCACATTTCAAATGCCCTCATTTTCCTTCCTGGTCTGGCTAGTGTACTGAGTGTCCATCCCTACAACCAGCTGCCCAAACTGAATGGCGACCAGTGATCTATCAGGGAGGAACAGCTGCAGAGAGCAAGTTCCACCCGCGCCATGTATTGTCCTTCAAAGTGTCCTTTCACCTGGGTCTGCCCACTGGCGGCCCCTTCATAGACACTCTTCTGATGCTTCTTATTCTCTTGTTGCAGAATAGAACACCCCAAAAGTTCTCACATATGTAAGAGGCTCAGAGCTGGTAATATTCTTTTCAATTTGGTATCCTGAATTCGCAGTTAAATTTAGTTTGTTTTCATCTCTGCAGAGTTGTATCTTCACTAACTTAACTTCTCTGGGGCTCAACTCTGACATTCTTCATTATTTTGTCAATCATAATGTGACTGAATAAATAACAAAGAAAATCATACAATCACATTTTCAATATGTACATGGTCTCTTTTATTCTAATACGCATTGCAAGCTGCAGGGAAGCCTGGGTTATGAGGGCTCGAATTTCACAAAGATCTGGGGAGGCTGACAGCACCCAGCCAGCTCACAGCGCTCTGCCTTGCACAGGAGAAAAAATAATGCCTATTCTTTGCAAATATGAGCCAGGAAATCAGTAATGTCTGTACTAAGCTGGCAGGCGCTTGGATTTCAGATCTCTTTCCATTCTTTTCCCAAAGTTGTTGATGAATTAGATTTTGCTATTACAGAACTTTTGGGAAAAACAAACAAATATCTGCCTGCAATTTTCCCCACACCAGGAAAGCTATGTGTTCTGTGTTTAAACAAACATATACATAAAATTTCTACACATGATGTATTATATTAGAAATAAATAGCCTGAGATCTTGATATTCCATTATAGTTGGTTCAATTAAAGGTGACTGAGCTTGTTCAATATAAAATAGTAGGTGTGTGTCATTTGTCAACACTCCATCATCAGTTACGATAATATTTTTGAAAAAGAAGAAAAATGGAATTCTAGAATGAGGAATAAGAAGATTAGTAATGCAGAAGAGTTTATCCAGGGTAGGATGTTCAAAAATCTATAGTCTATAGTGTGTGCAACGTGAGCCATTCATGAAGTTATAAAGATGGAACCCACAGGGTCAGCAAAGCAATAAGAAACCAATCTATATGGCATTTCACAAACCATTCCATGGCACACTAACTATTCTGTACTGTAGAACCAATTGACTTAGTAACCTACTTGCTTGCACCACTTGTGAAATACTTATCTAGTATCTTGCCTTTTTGATTCATGAAATCTCATGGGGTCTTTGGGTATAACATTTGCAAGTAATATTTTGAGCTCTCCCTGTATTTACGTAGATACAATAGATGCCTCACTTGGTCTGGCTGAGTCAAAATTTAGCTAATTCAGCCAATAGCCTGACTTTTAGTTTAGTTTTTTTAAGTCTCTGTTTTTAGTTAGTTTTTTTTTTTTTAAACTTGATTTTCCTGGTTAAGTCTTTCACCTGGAATTGTGTCTGCTACTCTTTCTCCAACTGCTCTCTTTAGGCATCTGCCTCTCTAATTCACGTCTCCCTTCCTGGACTCCATTTCACAGTCATAGCTCTGTATTTCTACCTTCCTTAAGGACATTCAATCTGATTGTCCTGCTGTCACTTCATATTCAAATATGAATTTATCTTTCTCCTTCCCTGCCACTAGTTCCATTGTGCATCCTCTGTTTCTATCAGTAGTACAATTCTTCTCCCTGTAGCCTAGATGTTAAACATCATTGTCATCTTTGACTCCACCCTCTGCCTTGTTCCTTAGTCAAGAAATCAAGAGGCAGAAAGCCATGTTTTCTTATTTGTCCCACTCCTCTCCTTCTGCCTCCTCCTTAAGTCTTTATCAGTTCAAATCTAGACCACTCTAAACACCTCCTAACAAACTCCCCTGCTTCTAGTCTCCCCATCTGCCAATCCATCCTGTACGTGGCTATTACATTAGCCTTTCTGTATGTCTTTCTCCTGCTCAAAAACTTTTCAATGACTTCCATTAGAAATATAACACATTTGAAACACTAAAGAGCAGTTCTTCATTTTAGGGGTCTTTTTTTAAAAAAAATTTTTTATTTTATTTTATTTTTTATTTTATTTTTTTATTAAGGTTATGTAAGTTAACATCCTTGTGAAATTACAGTTGTACATCATTATTAGTCATGTTGTAGGTACACCACTTCACCCCTAGTGCCCTCCCCCCACCCCCCTTTCCCCTGGCAACCACCGATCAGTTTTCTTTGTCCATATGTTAACTACCACCTGTGAGTGGAGTCATACAGAGTTTGTCTTTCTCTGTCTGGCTTATTTCACTCAACATAATACCCTCAAGGTCTATCCATGTTGTTGTGAATGGGACGACTTTGTCCTTTTTGATGGCTGAGTAGTATTCCATTGTGTGTATGTATGTATATATATATATACCACATCTTCTTTATCCAATCATCAGTTGCTGGGCACTTAGGTTGGTTCCATGACTTGGCTACTGTGAATAATGCTGCGATGAACATAGGGGTGCATGGAACTTTTGGAATTGCTGATTTCAGGTTCTTAGGATAGATGCCCAGTAGTGGGATGGCTGGGTCATAAGGTATTTCTATTCTTAACTTTTTGAGGAATCTCCATACTGTTTTCCATAGTGGCTGTACCAGTTTGCATTCCCACCAACAGTGTATGAGGGTTCCCTTTTCTCCACAGCCTCTCCAACATTTGTCACTCTTGTTTTTGGATATTTTTGCCATTCTAACAGGTGTAAGGTGATATCTTAGTGTAGTTTTGATTTGCATTTCCCTGATTATTAGTGATGATGAGCATCTTTTCATGTGCCTATTGGCCATCCGTATATCTTCTTTGGAGAAATGTCTGTTCATGTCCCCTGCCCATTTTGTAATTGGGTTGTTTGACTTTTTATTGTTGAGTTGTGTGAGTTCTTTGTATATTATGGAGATTAACCCTTTCTTGGATAAATAACTTGTGAATATTTTTTCCCAATTAGTGGGCTGTTTTTTTGTTTCAATCCTGTTTTCCCTTGCCTTGAAGAAGCTCTTTAGTCTGATGAAGTCCCATTTGTTTATTCTTTTTATTGTTTCCCTCTTGTGAGGGGTTATGGTGTCCGAAAAGATTCTTTTGAAGCTGATGTCAAAGAGTGTACTGCCGACATTCTCTTCTAGAAGACTTATTGTTTCAGGCCTAATCTTTAGGTCTTTGATCCATTTTGAGTTTATTTTAGTAAATGGTGAAAAAGAATGGTTGATTTTTCATTCTTTTACATGTGGCTGTCCAGTTTTCCCAGCACCATTTGTTGAAGAGACTTTCTTTCCTCCATTGTAGGCCCTCAGCTCCTTTGTCAAACATTAGCTGTCCATAGATGTGTGGTTTTATTTCTGGGCTTTCAGTTCTGTTCCATTGATCTGTGCATCTGTCTTTGCACCAGTACCATGCTGTTTTGATTACTGTAGCTTTGTAGTATGTTTTGAAGTCAGGGATTGTGATGCCTCCAGCTTTGTTCTTCTTTCTCAGGATTGCTTTAGCAGTTCGGGGTCCTTTGTTGCCCCATATGAATTTTAGGATTCTTTGTTCAATTTCTGTAAAGAATGACATTGGAATTCTGATTGGGATAGCATTGAATCTGTAGATTGCTTTAGATAGTATGGACATTTTAACTATGTTTATTCTTCCAATGCATGTGCATGAAATGTCTTTCCATCTCTTTATGTCGTCGTCAATTTCTTTCAAGAAGGTCTTGTAGTTTTTGTTGTATAGATCTTTCACTTCCTTGGTTAAATTTACCCCAAGGTATTTTCTTCTTTTTGTTGCAATCATGAATGGGATGAGTTCTAATCTTTTTCGGTTAGTTCATTGTTAGCATATAGAAATGCTACTGATTTATGTATGTTGATTTTGTACCCTGCAGCTTTGCTGTAGTTGTTGATTGTTTCTAATAGTTTTTCTATGGATTCTTTGGGGTTTTCTATATATAAGATCATGTCGTCTGCAAACTGCGAGAGTTTTACTTCTTCGTTGCCTGTTTGGATTCCTTTTATTTCTTTTTCCTGCCAAATTGCTCTGGCCAAAACCTCCAGTACTATGTTGAATAAGAGTGGTGAAAGTGGGCACCCTTGTCTTGTTCCTGTTCTGAGAGGGATGGGTTTCAGTTTTTGTCCGTTGAGTATGATGTTGGCTGTGGGTTTGTCATATATGGCCTTTATTATGTTGAGATACTTTCTTTCTATACCTATTTTATTGAGGGTTTTTATCGTAAATGGATGTTGGATCTTGTCAAATGCTTTCTCTGCGTCTATTGAGATGATCATGTGGTTTCTGTTTCTCGTTTTGTTAATGTAGTGAATCACGTTGATTGACTTGTGGATGTTGAACCATCCCTGTGTCCCTGGTATAAATCCCACTTGATCATGGTGTATAATCTTTTTGATATATTGCTGTATTCGGTTTGCCAAAATTTTGTTGAGGATTTTTGCATCTATGTTCATCAGTGATATTGGCCTGTAGTTTTCCTTCTTTGTGTTGTCCTTGTCCGGTTTGGGGATCAGGGTGATGTTGGCTTCATAGAATGTATTAGGGAGTGCTCCATCTTCCTCTATTTTCTGGAATAGTTTGAGAAGGATAGGTATTAAATCCTCTTTGAATGTTTGGTAGAATTCTCCAGAGAAGCCGTCTGGTCCTGGGCTCTTATTTTTGGGGAGGTTTTTGATTACTGTTTCTATTTCTTTACTTGTGATTGGTCTATTCAGGTTCTCTCTTTCTTCCTGATTCAGTTTGTGTAGGTTGTATGAGTCTAGGAATTTATCTATTTCTTCTAGGTTGTTCTATTTGTTGGCATATAGTTTTTCATAGTACTTTCTTATGATCCTTTGTATTTCTTCGGTATGTGTTGTGATTTCTCCTGTCTCGTTTCTAATTTTATTTATTTGAGACTTCTCTCTTTTCTTTTTAGTGAGTCTGGCTAAAGGTTTGTCGATTTTGTTAATTTTTTCGAAGAACCAACTCTTTGTTTCATTGATCCTTTCTACTGTCTTTTTTTGATTCAATATCATTTATTTCTGCTCTAATTTTTATTATTTCCCTCCTTCTACTGACTTTGGGCTTTACTTGTTCTTCTTTTTCTAATTCCGTTAGGTGTCATTTGAAGTTGTTTATGTCAGATTTTTCTTGCTTATTGAGGTGAGCCTGTATTGCAATGAAATTCCCTCTTAGGACTGCCTTTGCTGTGTCCCAAATCATTTGGTACGGTGTGTTTTCATTTTCATTTGTCTGCAGATAATATTTGATTTCTTCTTTAATTTCTTCAATAATCCATTGTTTGTTCAGTAGCATGTTGTTTAGTCTCCACATTTTTGGCCCTTTCCCAGCTTTATTCTTGTAGTTGATTTCTAGTTTCATAGCATTATGATCAGAAAAGATGCTTGATATTATTTCAACCCTCTTGAACTTATTGATGCTGGCTTTGTTTCCCAAGATATGGTCTATCCTTGAGAATGTTCCATGCGCGCTTGAGAAGAATGTGTAACCTGCTGTTTTTGGATGAAGTGTCCTATATATATCTATTAGGTCCATCTGATCTAATTTTTCATTTAATTCTATAATTTCCTTGTTGATTTTCTGTCTGGATGATCTGTCCATTGGTGTTACCCATTTTATGGGTCTTTGAACATAAAATTGCTTTTGCAACTTTATTTTCAGGTCTTTATATATATATATTTTTTCTTACATTCAGGTTTCTACTCAAATGAGCTCTAGGAGAGCAGAGATTGCATTTGTTTTGTACATTGCTCTATATCTCATATCTAGAATGTTACCTGAAACAAATACTTTTTGAATGGATGAACGGCTTCCCTTCTGGATTGTTTTCCTTTCTGCCTATTGAAATCCTTTATATTCTTCAATCCTGTGTTGAAGTCTCCTCCTTCTATGAAGCCTTCATTCATCTTAGTTGGAAGGCTTCATTCTGCACTCACCAAGTGGTACAGCCAGTGTTGCTTCTTGGTTTACTTCTTATGAGTATAGAATATGTACTCCCCAAATGGATTTTAAGCTTCACAGGGGCAAGGACTGGGTTTCAAGTATCTTGTGTCCCTCATGCCTGGTTCCCTTACAAGCAGATGCTCGGTACCTGCTTGTGAATTGATTGGTTAAAGTGGTCAGATGGGTCACTATATTCACCTACAGTTTTGGCTTAATGTCCCTGAGTGCATTCTCAACAGGGGCAATATCACTCCTTAGGGGACAGAAATTAGTTCTTGTGGCTGGTAGAGGTGAAAAATCTTAAATATTACAATAGTTTGTGGCTCTCTAAAGTTCAACCCCACCCAAGAAAATCTTATTCTTTAGTATTTAATCTTATGGGGGTGGGGTGCAGGGCATGGGGTTCAAGAGAAAAAAATCTAAAAGGGCCCAGTAGGGAGGTGATAATGAAAAAAGTGAGAAACACTGGTTTAATGCTATGGGATGTTGGGACCCAGGAGAGAAATGGTTATGTGGGAATAGCATGATAAATGTAGGAAAGGAATCCAGGAATCGTTGAACTTAAAGAGGAATTCAGACTGGCCTTTCTCTTTCACCTCTGTAACAGCTGCATCCCTCTGGCCTGTGATCAGATCTCTGTTAGGTACTTACTCTGGGGAAAGCGGGGTGGGTTATCATTGACATCTGAGAGGGTGATGTTGACTG
Organism: Equus asinus; assembly: GCF_041296235.1. Taxonomy (NCBI): domain Eukaryota; kingdom Metazoa; phylum Chordata; class Mammalia; order Perissodactyla; family Equidae; genus Equus; species Equus asinus. The sequence continues at coordinate 16,028,708 of NC_091796.1, forward strand.
TTGTGGTCCCAGCTAAGCCTCCAAGCTGCCCTCCCATGTCCTTGGCTTGGATAATCACTTCGTAGTATTCTTTGGCTTCTCGGTCCATGTTCATGAGTGCTGTCCTAATTACACCTGCAGGATAGAAATGACTTTGATTTTAAAGACAAACCACAAAGCCAGTTTTTAAGATTGGTTTCTAGGTTTCCCCCTTGTGCATTGTTAATGTCTAGAGTTGAGATGCAAGTCACCTGTGGTCTATTAAACTTGAGGTCAGAATCCCAGCTTCAAAAAAGTGCTTAAACAAATGGTGAATAATTCCTATTCCAGCAGGAAGAGCTTAGAGGGACAGTTTCCTCTGGCAACATTACCAAGAGAGAACGGGAGGTGGCAGCAATGGCTCTCTAACAGACTTGGGGAATCTAGAGTCCCAGGCAATTTCAGGCTGCTCTGTCTCACCAAAGAAAACTGGGGCTTTGGGTCCAGAAAACAAAGCCTTACATGTCTGCAAAGCTATGATTTTAGATAATTCTCCTGCAGCTCTTTCTTTCTTCAGCCCCTAGAGCTCTTGTGGTGCAAATGACTCTTCTTTAGGCAACTCACTCCTAGTCTACTCTTTCCAGCCTCCCCAATACCTGTTAGCATGGTTGAATTCTGATTTGATTTTCCTTTTGTTATATATTCATTCTGTTTTGTTATGTTCTGCTTACCTGCGTGCTTCACTGAATTCTGTGAGCTAGGACATGAAAGATGCTCTGTGAGTTGTTTGTTTTTAAGACGATAAGGGATGAAGTTCCCCAGACAATAAGTAGCAGCATCGCCGAGTGCTGATACGGTTTCATTTAAGAAGAGGGGTCTAAATCAAAACCCAGTGAAATGTGTTGTTTTGATCCTGCCAAGGATGTGCAGTAATGTTTTATTTCTCTTTTACCCCTTCCACTTAGAAAAGTTGACTTCTATACGCTCTAGGCAAAGAATAAAGGCTTGTTTACTGTAAATTTACAACGTGACCCTTGGCTAAATAGACCTTTGGTATGCAAAGGGAAGGGATTGGGAGCCTCAGATCTGTCCCCAGTTTACTCCTATAATGTATATATTGCACTGTAGTAACAACATTCTGAAGTGAAATATGCAGCATTTTCTTTTTTAAATGCCCTATGGGCACAGCAATAACTATCTTTTCATGTGTTTTTGACCTTAACACTAAAGATGCCTCCTGGGAACTGTCAAAATAATGTAAGTTTCCTCTGAGGATATAAAGGACATGTTGCCCTCTTCCTGTCTATATTTTTCCTGCCTGTGGGCACCCCCTCACTCTCCCTCTCCCCATTTGTAGAATTGTTAAAGTTACTGTTTTATGGAAGTCCCTAACTGCAATCTTTTTTCTTTCCTCCTACTAATATGCACTCCCTCCCTTTCTACTTTTATGATATAATTTTCTAAATGCCTGGTTCCCCTTAGGACTTCCGGAAAAAAATTCTATTAGATTGCTAGTAAGAAATGTATTTTTCCTCTTTCAACTAGAGGTGACTTTGAGTGTTCACCATTGACTTTAACTCTGTGCCTGTAAATTTCTTTACTCAAGTTCTCTGTTAATTACTCTTAGGTTTCCAGTTTTCCTGTATGTAAAACTGGAATAACTACTTCCATATATTTCATGAGTTCACAAGATTATTGGCAGGCTCAAATATGGTATTGTTTGTGGAAACGGAGAAAGCCTGACACAATGCAAGATAATAATGATATAATTATCACTCTGCCCAACTCAAAAGTATTAAAGGGACTTCTTCATAGATAAAACATGCATATTCTGTAGTCAAAGCTTGCTAGTAAAATTGAGACAAAATAAAACAAACAAAAAACCAAAACCAAACTTCTGTTGGTTTGCCCTTTTCTGCCACACTGCTCCCTTACCCATCTGGGTCTCTATGCTGTCCTCCCAGTTAGAGCCTCCCACTCAGCACCTGTCTGTTTGGGGGCCACATCCCGTGCTCTGTGCTGTTTCCTCCCTCCTCAAAACCTGTCTGTCCCAGCACCCGTTCATTCTAGCCTCATTCTCTGCTTAGTACAGGATGGTTCAGGGGAAAGAACATCAGACCACACATCAGGGGACTTATCTACAACTAGATGCGCTTGTTAGGTCTCAAGTCCCAGTTTCCTTATCCATTAAGTGAATGGTGAGGGACTGGATGACTCCCCTAAGGCTCTTTCCAGTTTCAGAATCAATGATTCCAGTTCTATTGTGAGTCCAGGTTAATGTGTCAATCTTCTCAGGTCTTCTTGGAGTGATAAAAGACCTTAATCCCTGGGGATAAGTACAACCAGAGGACATTTTGAAGGCTGGTGAGGAGGTACTTTTGTGGAGGCAGGCCTTCTGGCCTCTCCAGTCAGACCCTGTACACTGCCTATACATAGTGCTGCTCTTGACCACCAGGGCAGTGCTGGTTTGCTCTCTTAATCCTAAAGCTTATAACAATCACCTCTGGTTAATACTCTCCCTGGAGAGTCCTTGAAAAGGAGAGTTGGGTCTGTCATAAGTAGCAGTTATAAATTATTAAGGAATAAAGCAAACACTTCTGACTTGACTGTTGCATCAAATACCTGTTTTGGAGTCCACAGAAAAATATGGTTGGCCCTGGAGAATGCTGTACACGACCCGGGCACTGTTGCCGTAGGTTGGATCATCAGCATCTGTGGCTGTCACCTGGATAACAGAGGTCCCTGAGGAAGAGATGGAGGAAGCCTGTTCAAGTTGAATTGCTAAAGGCTGGATGCAATCCTGAATGGGCAATCTTAGAGCATTTGCAGATATTATGTTTGCTTTCTTGGGAGGGTCCCCTTTCTAGGTCAAACTTCCATAACAACTCTCTTGTACCTCTGTAATGGAAACTACTTGTGTTTTAAGTTCTTAATAACCAGTAAAGACAACACAGCCTTTGGGCTTTTCATTACCCTTTGGATCATACTGAAATGCTTCTCGCTTATGAATCAAACATGAGTGATAGATCATTTATCTATCATCTATCTTTTGTTTTACTTTTAAGAATCAGAACTGAATAACCATACTAGGCTTATTATTACTATTATCTTTTACTGTGGCTGATTCCAATGTCTAAGTAGCTTCCTGCCTAAGGACTTGGTTGTCATTTTTGTTTTTTATTATTTGTGAGCTGTTCTGCACATTCCTTTTCTGCATATGTACAGGAGGATCTTCTGTAGAACAAGTGCTGTTTGTGAGAATCAGTGAATCTCCGCCTTACCCACTGGTGACATTTCTGGCACAGTGGCGACATAAGGTCCCTCTAGGAACTTGGGCTCATTGTCATTGATGTCTTGGATCTTGATGATGAACTCTGACTCTGGCTCCATCGGCCTGCCTGTCCGCCTGTCTAGGGCTTGAGCCCTTAAAGTATACTGGGCTCTTTCCTCTCTGTCGAGCCTCTGGATGGCATGGATGTCTCCAGTGGTGTCATCGATGGTAAACACAACACCTGCGCCTTCTCCTGAGAGGATGTATTTGATGGATCCATCTCCCCTGTCCATGTCTGAATGGAGCTGAGGAAAAAACACCGAAATCTCATTATGGAGATGAATAGGTGTTGGAATAACTTCAGTTTGGTCCCAACTTATGACCTCCTTTCAGACAGTAAGATTTTTTTTTTCACTTAAATGTTTAAAACGTCTGTCTACAAAGAACTAATATACTTGAACATGCTTGTATCAAAGAACAAATATAGGTGAATAAGTAAAGTTTGTTACTTTACTTGATGAATAAGTAAAGTTTTTCCAAGTCACATTCAGTATTCTGAACTTACTATTATTTTAAGTTCTTCTCCCTGAGAAGTATAGAGAACAGGACTTCTGGAAAGTGTAGGTCCCCATCGTGAGAAGAGGAGCAAGCCTGATAAGGAGGAACCCAACATTTCCACTTAAGAAAACAAATGGACAGGCTTAAACATTTTAAAATAAATAAGTGTTGATATAAATTAGGTTTTGCAGTTTTAAAAACTTCATGACCATTCAAGTTGGCTGAAAACCTAATGAAATGATTAATAAATAGGCTACTCCAGTGTACGGGAAATAGTCAGTGACCTCCAGGGGCTCTTGCAGCTCTGACTCTGTAATCCTGATTCCGTTGTTTCATTCAGTAGGACTATGCTTGCTTGTTTCAGGTGTCAAAACGGACTTTCACTGCTAGGTATTATTCTTTGCATCAGTGTGTCTTTCCTTTTGGTGGGACCTGGGCTCATAATTATCATTCAAATCTACATATGGATGGTTGAGTTAGGGACATGCTTTCATCTACCCATCCAACTGTATTTCCTCCCAAATTACTTCGTAGTGATTCTCAAAAGGAGTCCAGGGGCACTATTTTTATATTAAGCCTAGAAATACATTTCTGCATCTCTAGTTATAGACAATGTATATGGGTGTCAAGAATCCTGGAATTTTGTGCTATCTTTTAAATAACAGTCTCTCTCTAAAGGGGGCAACAAAAAATTAATTACAGTTAGTCAGCCCCCACTAACTGTTGTTGCCTGCTTGGCACTTTGCATAGTTCAGTGTCGAAGTTCCTAAGATTTAGTTTATAAAATAGACAACCAGTGTTAGGCTTAGGTTAGGGAGGCAAAATATATCTGATCTGAACACTATCTATGTCAGTTATAAATTGAGTGCCCTTGACAAATTATTTAATGTTTATTACTCCCAAATTCCTCAAAGTGTAAATGTGGAGAACATTAATACTTACTTTGAAAGGTTGTCAGGATCATTAGAAACTAATGTCTGTAAAGCACCTAGCACGGTGTCTTTCCCATAATAAGAACGCTATAAATGGGGTCAATTATGATGATGATATGCGTGCATAGAGAAAAGGGTACTAACACGCCCAGCTCTTCTCTGCTCCCTTCAAGCCTCCAGGAGTGTAGCAGAGATAGCGAAAACAACTTGTTGCCTTTTTTCTTGTGCATAGTCCAATGGTAAAAGCTGCAGAAGGCTGCCTGAAGCTTTGCTGGGACAGTGTTAGTCTGAGGATTAAATGGCACAGACACTAAGAAGACACCTGAAAATGTATTTGCAACATCCTCAGACAAGGATGGGTTTGGAGGTTGTGGCTGGCTTTGAGCTGATCTCAAATTGACTCTCAGCCAAATCACACAGGCGACCATTTTGCTGCCTAGAGGAATTCAGCTGTGTCCTATCTAGAGAAGGGAAATAAGAGAATAAAATTGACCAAAAAAAATCACTGTGGATTTTTTTCTACTTAAAGAATTCTATTTAGAATATGAAGTTCTCACATTTCCTCATTCCATATACAGTATTATTATTTTTTGCCCCACAATCCAAATCATCTATTTGTGCAGTTAAAAAAGCAGAGGTGCCCAGCTCTTATTGTATAGAATAGAAAGCCATTTTATTCGGACTTGGCCACAAAGAAATGAAAGTCCATTCTGTCTGGAACTGTGTTCCCAAGCAGAGGAATGGAATTGGAAGGAGGAGGACAAGGATCTCAGGATTTTTTTAAAATTAAAAATATGTATATTTGTGTGTTTACATATATATAGATAGATACAAATATATGTGATTTTAAGGTGTGTGGCATAGGACTTTCACTTAGAGTGAAATAGGTTAATTTAGGACATGGCAGATTATCTAGGGGAAAAAGAAAGAATAGAAGTTGACATAAAGAAAGTACCCAGGTGTTTTGAGGTGTTCTATTTGTCATCTAAAAAGTTTTGTCCTATGAACCTTGAAAAAGCTAAGCATACTTGTGATCCTTAGTGCTCTGCCCATGGAGAGTGCTTAATAAGTAACAGAAGGCTAAAAATCTAAAAATCTCCTCTACAGCAGGAGATTCTGGTTTCTCAGGAGCCATCCAGCTGGCTGATGTCAGTGGAGTCTGGGCTGAACCTCAGATCTGTTGTCTTTGTTTTCGTCTGTATTGGGAGAAGAATTTCAGGAACTCTGGACTGTGAGTTCCTTGAAGTCAAGAACCAGGTGGCTTTCATCTTAGCATGGGTCTCACATGTAGTAAATGTTCAAAAAAATTTTATTGAAAGAATGGTGTAGGGTGTAGGATTAGTGTTAAAGCTTTTTGTGAAATCATTTTACCTTTGTTTGAAAAGGGCTAGCAAGAATCTTTCAAGTAGCTTCTGAGTGTGTTTCTGCATGCTTTTGTGCATGCATGTGTGTGTGCAGGAGAGGGAGGGGGAGGGGAAGGAGAGAGTGAGGGAGAGAGCGAGAGGATGTCCACAGAGAATCAGATGGGGCCTCTCAGGAACAGGAAGAGTACCAGCTATGAAAGGGGCCAGGATCTGCTTACACAAAGCTGATTTCTGAGGAGTATAATTGTATCAGTTCAGGATCCAGTCAGGGAACAAGATCTACACCAGTTATTGTAGCAGAGAGAATTTAATAAGGAAGCCTGAAAAGGCAAAAAGGGAACACTGAGGAATAAGAGAGGTAGTAACTCCAGGAAACAGTTAGTGCCCCTCTGGCTGGGGGAACGGAGGGCCAAGGTTGGGGCTCTTGGGACCTAGATGTTTGGAGGAGGCAGGCCTGAGACCTCTGAGGAGAGAGTGCTGTCCTCTGGGGCTGGGGGTTCAGGAGCTTAGAGGAGGTGCCCCTCAGCACCCAGCTCCCATGGAACTGAGACTCGGACTTCTGAGAAGAGGTGTCATCCAGTAGTGCTGGTATTTCTGAGGGGGTGTGGTGAGGCTGGTTCTGGGAGTGTGGAAAGAACCCAGAAACTGGAACCAACTGCTGGCCAGGTAAAAGGAGCAAGGTCCTTCCCTTTCCTCCTGCTTCCTGTTCTCCCTCTAGTACATTCTACTGTCTGAACCCAATCAGGGAGATAGTTGGAAAAGGAGAAATGGTGGCTTGCAGAGTCCCAGCACCAGTGTCACAAAGTGGAGTATGGAAAGGTGAATATATTGCTGAGAGACACTAGCTTAATAACCAGCACAGTATTGCTCATTTAATATCAGGGTTTCCCAACCACTGAATACACATTTGGTTGTGAAAATTGCAAAGAAGAGACAGTAACAGCTTTTCTCTCAGCAAATTGGCAGTTTAATAAAAATGTGTTTTATATTTATCTATATTTAATTCAACTAACACTGATTGAGCATCAGCTCTTTGGAGGAAGGTAAGGAGCTTCTGGAGTGGAGTTGGCAGCACATAGTTATGTATATTTTGGGAAAACATTTTTTTTCCTCCAAAAATCTCCTAGACAGAATAAGACAGGTGGATATCCTACTTATCCTAATAATTCTTTAGTCTATAAAATCTTCAGCCAAAGAAGTAGTGAATGATGGAAAGTACATGCAGATTATGAAAAATCTTAGTTGATTTAGGATTTTAAAAACAAGGGTGATTTTCACTCCTTTTGTCATCTTTCATAGTGCCTTGTATAGTTCCAGGAATGCAGTAAGTGTAAATTTGTGGTTAGACAGCTTCCCTGTGGTTGTTAACCTGAGAATGACTTGGAACCACAGATTCGTGCACAGGCACAAGCCCTCTGCATCCCCCTCTTTGCATATGTCAATATAATCCAGCTTTAACTAGACACTGCCTTGTCCCTGGAAAGCCCAGTGTGGATTTTATAAGGCCATACCAATTACAGCTGATAATTGTTACCATACTCCTTTCTGAAATAAGCAAATACTCAGGCAGGCTCTCTAAACAGACATCTTCCAGAGCTCAAGGTGACAAGCTGAATGCCCCTGGGGGAGAGGGAATGAAAGGTGGATGAATTCTCTTTCAAAAGAAAGTAAGGGGGAAAAGTGCCTGGGTAAGTAAATATGTAGTTATCTTCCTCATGTGGAGGTAACACACCCAATTCAGGGTAAAAACTTTCACTGGTTGCTGGTGTGTTGGTTGGACAAGATGACTGTAGAGATGCACAGGGTGTCCTGTGTCCTGAGTTGAGGTAATTAGTGAAGGGTGAGCACTAATTGTGAGTACTAGAGGGTGCTACACAGCTAAGTACTCCCAATGTCAGGAAGCAGTCAGGCTTGGTTAGATTCCTGGTTCCAACCCTAAAACCATTGACCCTTCCGTGTATTTCTCAGTGCTAAGTCTAAAGTCATGGCCACATGGGGGGCAACATAAAGGAAAGCCCATGGCTTCAGTGTCAGATTTCCTGTTACCTTCTGTGTAACTTTGGGCAATAAACATAACCTCTCTGAGCCTAGTTCCCAAGTGGTGAATTATACTTACCTCACAGTGTTGTTACGATGATTACATGATCTGTTCTATGTGAATGTGCTGGCACATAGTACTGTGGTAGCCCAGTAAAATGTTAGGTACCCATGTCTTTCTGCATTTTTGTATGTCCAGTTCTGTGCTGGTACTCAGTGTTGGCCAGCTTTAGGGAAGGCAGGGATGGTGTTTCAGTTTCTACCCTTGGAAGAGGAAGAGGGTTCTAAATTGTGCATGCACATAAAGCAATTACTGAATACAAATGTATTTTCTTAAACTTTTTTTAGCAGTAGCTATGTATGTCTAGTTGAAAGAAATGTTTTTAAAATGTTGAGTAGCTAGAAGTCTCTGGAATTCTGAATAGATGGAAGGTGTGCTCATGATGGAAGTGGCTTTTAAGCTGGGGCTCTGAGGAATTTGAATGTGATGGAACAGAGAGGAGGTGACAGCATGTCCTGGGCAGGGCAGTAGCATGGGCATACATCTGGGGTAGGGACAAACGTGGTTTATGTATCAGGGCCAGAAGGAGAGACAGCTTGGCTGAGATCAGGACCAGATTTGAGAAATTGTAGGAGGGGCTGGATAAGGGAGGAGGAGTCCTTTTCTGGAAGTCCTTGAACTATATGCTAAGAGCTCTGATAAGCATTGGAGAGCTACAGTGCTTTCTTAATCAGAGGAGCGACATGATGGAAAGTGTGCTTCAAGGAGATAAGTGTCTTGAGTTCTAGGGGAAGGGATGGAAGAGTCTCTCTACAGGGACACAGGCAGCATCTACTTAGTTAATCTCATCATGAAGAACAGAAGGACCACAGTAATGACAGAGGCTAGAGAGGATGAGGTGAATCTGAGAGAAATTGGCAAGGAGATATTCACAGGATGAGGTGACTGGTTGGGCAAGAAGGAAGGAGAGAAGGAAAGGGAGAAGTCAAAGAAATCTCACAGATTTTTGAGGCCAAGAGATTTGCAGCTGCCTTAGGTATGCATTACTGTATGACTACTGCTACTACTACTAAAATTACTGCTACTACTACAACTACTCAATTATTGCTACTGTTACTACTACTGCAATTACTATGGCAACGGCAACTACTACAACAACAACTACTACTACTATTTCTTACTGCTACAGGGTAATGATTATTTAGATCTTACTTTGGACCAGACACTGCACTAAGCACTTTACATGTGTTAGTTTATTTCATCCTTACTACACCATAGAGTACTCATTCATTAAATATCTTTTTTGAGCACCTTCTGTGTGACAGGTGCTGGGTTAGGCCTTGGGGATAAAGTGGGAGCAATGTCCTTGCCCTTATTGAGCTTATAGTCTAGTCTGGGGTTTCAGACAATACAATGTAAATAAAAAAATAAGTTAGATATTATGGGTTGTGATTAGAGCTGTGAAAAAAATAATGGTAGTGAGAGAATCTAACAGAGGGGCCTGCCTGCCTTAGAGATTGGTCAAGGAAGACCTAGATTCCAAATGAGCCCTAAAGGATGAGGAGGAGCCAACCCTGAGAGAAGCCAGGGGTAGGGCATTTCATCCTGGGAGAACAATAAGGCAAAACTTGGCAAGTTGTAGGAACTGACCGAAGGTTACATCCCTGGAACACAAGAGTGAGGGCAAGAAAGAGTAGCATGTGATGTGGTGGGAGGCCAGGAGGCAGGCTGAGTCAGAGAGGAATGGCCTTGTAAACTGTGGGGAGGAGACTTGAGGATTCAAAGTACAACGTGAAGACACTAAAGGATGTAAGCAGAGTCACATGGTCTGACCCACGTTTAAAAAGATCCTGTATGGAGAATGGATTGGAAGGAAGTGTGGGTAGAAGTGAGGGGACTGGTTGGCAGTCTAGGTATTTGCACAGGTGAGAGATTTCAGTGGAAGAGGAGATGAGAGAAATGAAGGATTTGGGATTTGTTTTGGCATAGGGCTAACAGAATTTGCAGGTGGAGAGAATGTGTGTGTGTGTGTGGGGGGGTGGTGGGCAAGAGAAAGGGAGGAATGATCACCAGATCTCTGGTTTTAGGAACTGAGAGATGGCAATGCTAATATAGGAAGACTGGGGGCAGACTCAATTTGGGAGGAAAAGCAAGAGTTCCTTATTGGATACGCTGCACTGGGGAGTTCTGTGAGTCGTAAACGTGGAACTATCACCTATGCGATAGGGTTTATGAGCCTGAAACTCAGACAAGTGGTTTGAGCCAGAGATGGAGAGTTTGGATTCACTGGTTTAGAGGAGGTGTTTAAAACTATAGGAGGGCAAATCCACTCAGCGTGGATAGAGAAGAGGTCCAGGGCAAAGCTTACAAGACCATGAACAATTGGGATGAGGTGGAGGAAGAGGACCAGCAAAGAGGCTGAGATGGAAGGAGGAAAAAGGGGATTGTGAAGATCTTGAAACTGAAAGGAAAGTGAATCAAGAAACAGGGACCAGTCAGCAGCATCCAAGGCCACTGTTGGGTGGTTCCATAATATGAAACCATTGGATTTGGTGGTAGGGAGGTCCTTAGGAGCATTGAAAACACAACATCAGTGCAGTAGTGGGGACAGAAGTCAGATAACTGGATTAAGAAGTGGGTGGGAGTTGAGGAAAGAGCTTATGTAGACAACTCTTAAGAAGTTGTAGTTCTCTTATTATCCCTGTTCGACATTTGAGGAAACGGAGGCTAACAGGGCTTAGTGACGTGTCCAAAGTCACTTGAAGCAATTGGCAGAGCTGGATTTTGAACCCACATGTGTTTGACTCTGAAACCCATACTCTTCACCTCTGTGCTAACCAAGTGTTTAAGTTGTCATTTGAATGAATTATTTATTTTCTAATTAGTTCCTTGTTTCCCATTTTCTCTCACTTGGTTGCTTTCATGAAATGGTCTCTGATTAACATCCAAATAAAGTAAACATAGGAGAAAGCCTGGATTAAAAATGATATGATGATAGATAAATCAAGGGAATTAGAGTATAAAGTTTATAAATATATTCATCGATTGTCTCTAAGTATCCTAAAGCACATGCTAGGATCTTCTGAAATGAAGAATGTTTTATTCTTTTTTTTTTCCCCCCATTGAATTTAGGCCTTAGGCAACACCTGTGGAAATGCTTTAAAAAACTCCACAAAGCAAAAAACCCTCTACTTCCCCCTTTGTGTTTCCCAGTTTCTTTTTTCCCCATCCTGTCATTCCACGGGCTGCTGCTGCCTCTTTGGGGACTTGGATAGCTTTCGCTGGGTCTGAGGGTTTTCCTCCAAAATCCAATTCCCTGTTTTTCCCACTCAGAACAGAGGCAAGAACAAGGAAAGAAGTCTTTCTTTTCTGACTGGTATCTGACAAAGCAAAAATTAGATTTCAATTTGCTGTCAAATAACATACCGCTAGTTAAAATTGTTCTCAGGCCTCAGACATAGGCTAGGTGAGCTTTCATATTCAACTCATATTCATATTGTTTCAATATTCTATATCTGATAATTTGTCTTTCTGTTTGGCAGTTCTTACCTTGCCCACATACAAAGGGTCGGTTCCAGTGTACTCTTCCAGAACAAAAAACTGGTTCCAAACCCAGCTCCTCTTTGTCCGCAAGTGTGACTGTGGCTTGTCTGACAGGAGCGCTTCTAATTCACCTGGCGGTGTTGGTGTACCCGAGAGAACGGTGGTTGTAAGGTCCATCAATCCCCAGAAGTACAAGGACATGCCAAGTCCAAGCCAGCTCTTTGCATTGCTCATTCTACCAGAAGTCCACATGGGATTGCCAGTTTTTCAGGAAGTAAAGTACAGGATGATAAAGCCACTGGAACTTGAGTGTTTTCCAAATAAAAAAATACAACGCAGTGTGTTGGGCACTTAATGCTTCCCAAATGAGATCCCAATTCAAGTCAATCTGCTTGAAGTTGACTTCCTGTCAAGTTAAGGAAAACACAGTGTGATGATGTCACATCCTTTCCTGTGGGCTTGTAGCAAGTTTTCAAGAAATGTCAGTAAATATTCAGTTTTCTACTCAAGGAGTTAAACAGTCATAACATGTTATTGCTTTAGAAATGTTTGAGTAATAAATAATATTTTGATAAAAAGAACACAGTTTATCTTGCTATAGTCAATCCCAAACCTTTGGATATGGATTTCAGCAGGAAAAACTAGTGAATAAATTTCTTCTCATTGGTAATATAGCTGGAGGGTTGTGCTGTATTATTGATTGGCTTGAATTAATAGTGTGCTCTTTGAAATATTTATGATCAGACAGGCTCCTAAACTCTTAAAAATAGCATTCATTTCCAAAATTTACAGCTAATAACTAGTATTTTCATTAGCCCAACTGCTTTTCTTGGCTCACTAAAGAACCAAAAGCAAAATCTAACTATCTTTTTTGCCACCTATAATTATCTTGTGCCTACCCCATGTTATTGATAATATTAGGAATCCTGGACTTCATTTATAAGTTGCTATGGATCACTTCTGACTTTAATCATTTTCTGAGCTGATGGTGAAATTCAAGTTACACACTTTACTGCTTTGGCCTGAAGCACTGATAGGGGCTGCTTATGTGACCTTTGTAGGGTTTGAATGGTCGGTTAATCATTATATTCTTCACGACAGACTTTAAAGTGCGATTAGTCACATGTTTCTGTGGGCTAGCTAAGAGTCTAGCCAACAAATATTTTTCCTGATCTGAAAGACTCATTTAGGCAAAGGAATGTTGACTTCTACCCTGGGGACACCTTTTCATCAGTTAAACCTCTTTTTTTGCTATGAAGTCAGATTAGCTGGTGACCTCACTCCTGAGCTATGACCTCATCAACCATTTCTTCCTTTACTTTGGCTGGGTTTAATGAGATGGCATAGCACTCAAGCCACTCTGTCAAAACAACCAAAATGTCTTCTGTGGGCTTAATATTTTCACTGTTAATGTGGAGAACTGCTGTCATCTTCTCAGAACAAATGTGTGTATTTGGGGATTTCAGACCCATGCAAATAAATAATGCTCCCTTCCTACAAGTGGTTTAAGATGAATGCATTAATGCTAACTCAATTGCCACCTGCCACCTGTCATCATCAGAACTCATTTTAGCTTCCTCTCAAATACTCACTATTGAAATGAACAAAAGAATTCAAAAGATGTAATCATTTCGTACAATATGCCCTTTCATTTCTGCATAAGAAATCACTTCAGTGAGAACTGATAAAGAGGAAAAAGGTGGAGGAGATGATAGAATTTCTGTAACAGAATGGGAGGCTGTGCCTCTTAGGAGTTCTAGCTCTAAAGGCAGGTTGACTGTTAAGTAAAAGCAAGCCAGGTGTGCCTTATTTAGGGTGAAGTGTTTGTTAATAAAGAACAGTGTGCTAGAAGGTGCGTTACCGAATATTAGCAGTTCTCTCTGTCTTTGGACTGATAGAAGCCCAGTCGTGTTTCTCTGATCTCTGTCTAAGGGGAGATGTTCTGAAAGAAGGAACTCTAGCCTAGGAGATGAACTAATGAAAAAGATTGGTGAGACATAGCTATGCTTTTAGGAACCTAGAAGATGGACAAAGGGCATTACCAAAAAAAGCTATTGCCAGGATACTGTGATTGGTAACTACAAAGGGAATAGTCCGTATATTGTGAGACACAAACCTATCTGTAACTTCCCCAAGGAGCGCTAGATTGTGTCAGATGCTGTGGTTCTAGCTTCATTTCCTCTGACTTGCTCACTTCTATGAACTATCCTTCCTCATAGAAAGCGAGGAACAATAATAGTTCTTTTGCCCCCTACCTCACAGGACTACCGTGAGGCTCTATTGGGATAATGTAGGTGAAAGTGCTCTGTAAATGACTAAGAAGCCAACTGACATTTGCACAGTCATGTGGAGAAATTACCTGAGTTATGTGTAAAAATAATGAAGCTGAACCTGAAACATATTTTGTGGGCACTTTTTTGACCGAAATTCTGAAAAGGCTTAACATATATGTATTATGTCACAGATCTCTACATCTGTGATAAGTACCATTGAGTAGAAGATTCTAGCCCAGCCTAATTGTATATAACCAAACACTGTTTTTCCATATGAGGAAACATAATGTAGGACTAGCTATTAGAAAACCCTGTAGATAGAGAAAATTTTTTAGGATTGCATTTATCAAAGATAGAACTCAATATACATATACTAGATTTAACATATTTCCTTTAATGTCTGTGTGTCACGTGTACCTTTTGCCTAAGTGTTATTTTCAATTATTTTGATTATTTTCTCTGGCTAATTTATTATCTTGCTTTTGGATTCTGAGAGCTCAGGTGCACGTGTGTGTGTGTGTGTGGGGGGGGGGATGCTAAGGTTCCCTCTCCCATTTCCACTGTCTACATTTTCTGGACAGAATAAGATTTGAAGACATTTTGAAGAATTTCAAGTACTGTCCCTTATACTCTCCCATCTCTTACAAACTAAACATGCATTCTTACCAATTAAACCCCTCTATCTTTAACTATAGGTGTGACCTGAAGAGCTCAAGGGAAAAAAAGGCGTTCTTTGGAATCTTCGCAATGAATATTTTGTAGGTGGTTTGGTTGCAAGAGCTTTCATCTCTCTCTCCTACCCTCCCACACGTTAGTGCAAAGCCCTCACATTCTTCTCTTTCACTGATGACATACAAAAGTGGCTTTGGGATGTTTAGGACCAGTGGCGCCCTTGGAAATCCTGTGAAAGGTCTGGTGGTCTGTGTGCCCCTCTCATGCTCCCCCTTACAAACTTGAGGTATCAGAGCCCTCAGTGCCTGTACAGTCTTTCTGTGTGAAATAACTTGATAACTACAGTTGATGGAAAGCACTTTATTCCTGCTTCCTCAGGGAAGAATGCATGAAAAATACTCCCTGCCTAACTTTTTAGAAAGTAAAATCTGGGTTATACAATAGTTACAATTATTCTTTTCACAATTAGAGCTGTTTTTATACAAGTGAAGGGAAAATCAGTTCTATCAGAAATACTAACCAGTTTGTAATTATTATAAATAATATGGTTCTCATATTGATTTTTTTTTCCCTACAAGATAAGAATAGCAATGATGTGTTTGAAGGGGGGCTAATTTCTGTTGTTCATATAAAGGAAGAGACTAATATCTGTCTATTTGAATATACAGATCAACTTTGGAAAACCACATATGCCACACGAAGAATACTTTAGTGGAAATAGACTTCTGTGTTAAATGAATCTTTTAAAAGTTTCCCCCCCATCCTGCCTGAAGAAAGCAAACAGCTTGGTAATGAACACAGTAGGAAGAAATTAAAGTTGTACATAAAGTGTGTTCTCAGTGAATTGTTTATTTTGTTACTTAAATTCATGTGATATTTAAAATGTAGGGGGAAGAGATGGTTACTGCTTTCTCCTTGAAATGAACTGGGCTTTTATGGTCTCCCCGTGATTTCTTTCATTACTCCAGTTTTCCTGAGCTTTTTATGGTTAATGGAAGTACTACTCAGTAAAGCTCAAATGACATCTCTATAGAAGCACAAAGTCGGTCGCCTATACTTGTGACTCCCCCTATGAAGGGGGGTGTGTTTTAATTTTCTGATGTGTCCTCATGCCTTTAGAAAGGTAAATATAGACAGTGGTGTTGCCGTTTTAGGCAGCTAAACTTCTTAAGCTATCACTTTTACTTATAGAAGAAGCCTCAAAAATGTACTTACAAAGAAAAAAGAAACTTTGTGAAGATCTTAGATATCACAGTGAAATATGACAGTGTACCGTGAGGTGCATCAGCATTAAATCGGAACACAGCTCGGTGTCACAACATTCTCTTTCCTCTCAGTCAAGGGTTTCTTTTGAGAAACATGAACAGATGCATTTTACTTAGGAGTAAAAATTCTTCAGTATAGAGTATAGAACCCACAGAGAACAGAGCAGGTGGTTGCGGGTATGAATTGGAGTGAAAAATTCATATGATGATGATATCTCTGAAGACATACAGTTCACAAACAACAAGATTCTTATTGTGGAATCCCATAAAGAAAATATTTTCAGTGCTTCTGTAAACAAACTTTCAACATTTCTGAGTCTGGATGTATATGTCTGTGCTACTGACCGAAGTCTACCACTGGGGGTCTCTTTTGGAAAGGTGTGTAATATGGTTTTGTATGCTGAAAGATGGGACAGTTTTCTGACTTGAATTCTTTTTCATTTACTACAGATGTTCCATCTCAGTTTTCTCCTGGGCAGTCATTAAGTGAGTAGAAGGTCCGTACTTCCTTTGTGGCCATCAACTCTGTAGCCTACCCAAAGCCACCCATCTACAGGTGCAGTCAACTCAGCAGAGCCAGAAGAGGTTGTCCAGGTACTAGAATTCCTGGATTTGGGTTGTGCTCTCACTTCCACTCTCTTACTCCATACCTCACCTGCCTCATGACACTGTCCCCAACCCCAAGGTTAACATTTCTGAAGTGGGATATATCTTAAAATCAATGCGTACATTTAATATGGTCATATTTCCTTCTTCCACTCCTCAGAGAAGCTGTTAGTAAGTTGATGGTGTGTTTAGAATTGAGGAATTATGGTATTACCTTTTCTTAAAAAAAAAATTGAACAGAAGAGAAAAACTAAGAATACTTAATTTCCATGGAGATTTCTTAGAAAAGGTGTTTATCACTTTTGCTTATTCTAATTTTGATTATTTATTTTTCTATGAATTTCTGCTTCTCCAAGTTCCTCAAAAACTGTGGAAATCCTGAGCCTAAAGGTTCATTCTTACAGCGTTCACTCAGCTATTATCAGTCTCTTAATCTTCCTTTTCTCACCACTCGTTCTTTCTGTTCCTCATTTCCTTCTCACAACCAAACTAGTCTATGAGAGGGAGTGCTGTTTTAAGAAGTTCAAAAATGGAACTGTGGGGTGGCGGTGGCTGAGGGGGAGGTATAGGGTGGCCTAACTGAAGAGTTTAGGAACAATATCTGGTTTTATGTAAGGGTAGGGATGTGTGTGTGTGTGTGTGTGTGTCCATGTGTGCAGAAGAGAAGTAAAACAAAAAAAGATGGTAGAAAGCTTGAATTATGTAATTAAGAGCTGACTTTGAAAAACCTGATCAGTTCCATAATAAAACCTGCTTTGTGTATCCTGTATAGACACTGACCCTCTAGCTATAAATTCTCTAGCTCAGGTCATGAATAAGGGAATTTCCACTTTAGAAATCCCTTTTGCTAGCGTTCGTGCCCAATTCCTCTTTTCTTTCCATTCTCATTATAATCAATTTTTCCAGTTGAGGGTGCCCTGTCTTTCTTTCCATATCCTCCAAGAATGGCAAATAGATTCTTACTGATCTTTTCACACATACTTAGTATCTACTAAATGTTTTAATCCTCAAGGAGTGGGGAAGTTTTTGACCTACTTTACCCTTCCTCCAGTTTTCACTTTTAATCAAGCTAATGAAACTGCAGTTCAGTCCGTAGGCAATTTCTTTGACTTACAGTTAGACAAGAATGATCAATTTTGATTTTTCAGCATTGTCTCACATGCTCACTAATTTCTAGTCTTATGTGACATTTATAATTGCATTAAATTTGTGCTTGTTCATTTGGAAAAAGCATGTGTTTTAAATGTAATTCTTTGGCTAAGGTTCTTCCTTGATAAGAAGTTGCAAATAATTGCTACTTGGTATTTTCTCTTATAACTTTACCTTTAACAGAACTTTAGGCAGGTAGGACAATTCTGTAGTCTTCCCTGGACCATAAAGATTAATCCATAGGAAGAAGAGTTTTTGGCAAAAGCAAGTTTGCTATCTAAAATTAAGACAATTTATTAATTCTATAAATACTTGAGCATCCAGTATGTTTAATCAAATATGTTAATATGTTGGTTTGAGGCCAAACAAAATTGAGTTTCAGTTTTAGCCCTACCACTTCTTATCTTGCAATCTTGAGTAAATTAAACTCTTTCAGTCTCAGTTTGCCACATGAAAACTGGAGATAATTATAGACTCTCACCGGGTGATTGTCAGAATTAAGGGAGAAAGTATATCTGAAACTCTTAGCACAGTGTTTGGTGGATGGTTAAAGCCTCGTGCTTGAAAATAGCAGGTGCTTAAATAAATATTAATTCCCTTTCCCTCCTTCAAGGAGTTTAGGGTTTAGTGGGGGTGATGCTACCATTAATACTAGTAGTAGAAGTAGTAGCAGGAGTAGGCGTGGGCATGATACCATTACTGGCAGTGGTGACAATAGTGTTGTTAGTAGCAGCAGGAGTAACAGAAGCAATCACAGCAGAAGTAGTAACATGGAGTGTTTACTCTATGCCAGGCTGTGTTAAGTATTTTATATTTACTTTGTCATTTAATCTTTACAAGAATGCCACGAAAAGGTTTTCTTTTCCCATTTTACAAAGAAACAAAGAATAATAGTGTGCTGGAGTTAGCTCCTACTGGCTGTCACGAGAGCCGGTTTGCACATCTCTTCCCAGCTCCTTGAACTCAGCCATGGTGTGAGTATTTCACCACAGCTCTTGCAAATGCGACATATCATGAAAGCAGATGAACTGGGATTCTCCTCAGGAGCCACTCTGCAGCATGTGCTTCCTAGACGACTGACTATAACACGGATCTATTTGTGATAAGGGCCACAAGAGCCCTAGAAAACAAACTGCTAGGCCAGGTTGGAAGAGGGAGAAATGACTTCTATCAGGGAGGAAAAGGTTAAGGTAGTATATGAACTAGACCTTGAAAGGTAGAGAGGATGGCATTCCAAGTGAAAGAAAATGTAAGCTCAAAGGTGCAGATACAGGATGCAAAGGGCCTCTCTGGGAGAAGAATAATTTAATCTGCTTGGAGAATGGGCTCCATTTGGGAAAGTAATGAGAGATGAGGCAGGAAGTACAGGCAAAAAAAAGGAGCGAGGAGCTTTAAATATTGCTGGACTGAAGTGACTGGAATATATTTAGTTGTTCACGGTGAGCAGTTAAAGGTTTTTGAGCATGCAAACGTAGCCAGTCAAATCTCTGTGTAGTAGTGTTGCTGGAGGGGAGTGAAGAGGAGGTGGGGGATCAGTTGAGAGTCCAGGGAAAATTAGTAAGGAGAACTTCAACCGGGGAGCCTGGGGGCTGAAAAGATGATTGGCCCCATGTCTGAACTCTTGAGGAGGCAGAGTCTCCAACACTTGCATACTGAATAGATATGGAGGATGGTGGGCGCGGGAAAAAATGAAAACAATGACAAGGAACTTCTATGCTTAGGTTATGGCAGAAAGCTGGAGGAGGCATTAGTTAGAGGCAAGGTAATAAATTTGGTTTTAGACTTAGGGATAAAAAATTCATCCTTCTATGCCTGATTATTTAAAGAGGCAAGAACTTTCCTTCTCTTTTTAGTCCAAAGCTTCAAAGTAGCTTTGGGCATAAAGAATGTGAGCTCTTTCCTCTCTCTTAGAACAATTCTTGCAGAGCACACACACTGCATTGGAGCTGGCAGACGCTTGCTGACCTGGGGCTGACTTGGTGAAACTGATCTGGAACTTCAACTCAGGCAGGGAGCTTTTGACCTGTTTTGAGTTCTCAGGTATTATTCCTTTTACAGAATCCCCACTCTCTTATTGGAGTCGTGGGTATTTTATCTTTCTTTCTTCTAATGTGTAAGGAATATAAGAAGGCAACTGGATAATCTGTTCAAGAAAAAGGAAAGACAAAACAAAAATCTCATTGATATTTATTATTTCTTCTGTTAAAGGAAAGGAGAAACTTGTCTTCCAATACATGCTTTCAAAAAAAAAAATCTCTCTTTTGGAGAATGGCACATAATGTGGAATCAGGACATCTTGGTTTAAGACCATTTCCAGCTCTGCCACTCAATGTGTAACACTTGGCATTTGCTTAATCTTTTTGAGTCTCAAATATGATGATAACAATCTTCTTTAAAGGTTTATCACAGATTATCATGACCTAATATTATAGATTAAGTTCTGTTAAAAAAATTATTTTTACTTCTTTGTGTTTCCCTTTTCATCTATCTTCTCAAAGCACTGTGTGCGTTTCCTGTCATGGCTCTTCATTATTCAGGATTGTATACTTGTCTCTCCCTTCTCCATACTGTAAGCTCCCTGAAGACATAGCTCCTGTCTTTTCTCCACATATCCTTGATAACTAGTGCAGAATTTGGCACATGATAGGTGCTTAGTAAATATTACCTGAGTGCTGATGTATTTTTAAGCTGTAAAAAGTATTTAACAGTTTGATATTATTCTTTCTGCTTTTCAGGCTTTTAATTTGATTTAATTAATATTTTTTATGCTGATTTTAATATCTGTTCTTACCAGCAATGTATTAAGAGGCATGGATAATCAGTATAAAGGCAACAAAAGTCAAGAAAACAGTGAGTTTTTACAGATGATATTTTTGTTCTTGGACAACAAATATAATAAACTGTTACATATCAGATGTACTCTAGACCTTGGCGTCACTTATTCTAACATAAAGTTGAAGAATCCTTTGTAGAGATGCTTGGAAACCTTATGAGGGAATTGGGATGTGAAAAATTACAGTGACTTAAAATTATGTGATTTTTTTATTGTTTAGTTAAAGGCATGTGACCATGAAGTTATCTCTGGTGGTTTAGCTTCTTACCTCCTTAATTCGGGGAAGGGGGCTGATATGAGAAGATCTTTTTTCTCTAATTCTTTTCCAGGTCGACTCGCACCTGTTCCTTTGACAATCCCCTCTTTCTTGCACCTAGATCCTCTTTATTAGTCCAGTCCTCACCATATGACTATATTTACATTTCCTTTTAAAATGTTTTTATTAGTCTCTGATTGGATCATTGAATATATACTTATGTTAGTATTTTTCTTTTGGGGAGTTCCACCATGTAAACAAGGGATATAAAAAAAAAGAAATTCCCAAATGGCCCAAGACAACTTGGTCCCAAACTAGGTCTTTCTAAGCAAAGTGGAGCCATCATGGGTCCCAGAAGAGACTGGCATTCATGGGGAGTGAGAACTGTTCTGAATTCAGGATCTTCTCAGTCATTTCAGGCTCATCAATCCAATCGAGGCTTCCTGGCATCAAGGTCACCAAATAGCCTGAGGCCTAGATCAAGAGGCACAGATGTCTCATGCAGTGAGGAAAGGGGGATCTGATCCACTGATCCTCTATCATTTGATTTCCTACTGAATCATTTTGGCACTAATTCCTGTTTTCTGGCTAGCTATTGACATGAAATAAATCACCTCAAAATGTAGTAGCTTAAAACAGCAATCATTTTATTAGTTTTTATGGTTTCTGTGGGTCAGGAATTTGGATGTGTCTTGGCTGAGTGGTTCTGGTGTGGGCTTTCTCAGGCATCTGCAGTCAGATGGTGGCTAGGCTGAGACAGCAGAGGTCTGGTGCAGCTGGAGGCTGGGACATCTCTGTCTCTTCACACAGTCTCATTTAGTACCTTTATGTGTGATTTCCATGCAGACTAATTTGGGCTTCCTCACAGCATGGTGGCTTCCAGGAGGGCAGTTGGAATGTGTACATGGTCAGGGTAAATGTGAGCGCTCCTATTCTCAAAGTAGAAGCTGCATGATCTTTTATGACCTAGCCTCAGACTCCTCTCAGCTTCACTTCTGCTGCATTCTGTTGATTATGAGCCACTCAAAAATCTGCACTCACAAGGGGAAGAGAATTAGACTCCACTTCTTGACAGGGGAGTGGCAAGGCTCCAGAAGAGCCTGGGGGATGAGAAATATTACTGTTACCATCTTTAGAAAATACACTTTGCCACGCCTGGAATATCAACCAAGCCATCCAGGGCCACTGAGTTCAGTGGGGAAGAACTTTTGTAATCTCAGAATAGAAAGGCAAGTTTTTGTGTTTAGAAGGTCATGGAAATAGCTATTCTTTGGTTTTAAAAAACATATAGAAGAAGTTCTGTCTGAATGGCCAATTTCTATTTATGTTGTGATGGAGACTGGTGTATCTAAGGGAAGGAGTTCTATGTAAGCTGTACATATAAAGCTTTTGATTATGCCTACTCAGGCATAACAAATTAAGAAATATGGCTCTGACTGTTCAGTACTGAGTGACTAGAGAATTATCATCAATGGATCACTTTCAACTTTAGTGCAATGATAAGTAGTATTTTATAGGAGTAAGTTTTGTATCAAGTGTTTAATATTCATTCATAATTTTAAGGATATCTAAAGTCATGATTACTAAGCATTTGGATTTTTCCAAAGTGGAACAAATTAAAGTGATGGTGGTAAAGGACATGGCTTGGCTTTAGACACAAGGCTCTTTGGAGAAGTTTTAAAATATGAACAGAGCAATAATGAATAAAATAAAATTTAGTAACATCTGGAGATGAGGACTCAGTGAACAAATAAGATTGGTGGGTCATAGTGGATATCATTTCCTCCCAGTTTGACTTCTAATTTTTTCTTTGTTGGGTCTCTGCTTAGTTTAGCCGGGCAATGAATGGCTCTTCTAGCCATCCGAGTAGAAATCCAGAAGATTCCTCCCCCCCGCCCCCATAAACTTCATACCTTCACCCCTGCTGCAACCTAACTGGTGTCCCTGTTCTAATCTGTTATCAGCCAGAGGGATCTTATCAGGTCACTCACCTGCTAAAAGGTCTCTAATGGCTTCTCATTTCTTAGCTGATAAAACCTAAATTCCTTGACAAGGCACTTAAGGACCTACATGATCTGGCTCCTACCTTTCATTCTAGCGCCATCTCCTGTCCCTTCTCCCCTCACATTTTTTGGTTCATCTAAATAAACTAAAGACCCTATATTTTAACACCTTCATTCTTTTGTTCAATCACGAATACCTTTTCCAGGCCCTTTGCTTGGCAATCTCTCTTCCAGGAAGCATTTATTGATCACCAGGCCTATCTTCTGTGCCCTCATGCCACTCTGTCCATTCCGCCAGCACAGCCCACATGGTCTGCTTTCCCCACTAGCCTGTGAATTCTCTGAGGGCAGTGACTCTCAACTCTGTATCTTCAGAATTAGCACAGTGTTGGCACCAAGCAGGAATTTAATAGAACTTGGAATAGAATTAAATTAAATAGAAATTGAACAATGATTTAGCAATACAGCATTTAATTTCAAAGAGAATCATGGCACCTGTATGGTAATAGTAACAGAGTAGGGTCCTGAGGAACCACCAGGCAAGACTGGGATTCTTTGTCAGTTTCTGAGAGCTACAACCCCAAGGGGGTTGGAGTTGAGGATGGAACTTGGAGCAGGTACAGAGGAGTCCACATGGGCCTAAAGATGAAACCTACAGTGTCCAAAGAAAGGAATCTTAAAGGCTAGTGGAGAAAAAGTCAAGGCGTAGCTTAATGAAGACATCCAAATTTTTTAAATTCGTTTTCACCAAGGATGGGCATCTCCTAGGAATCAGGAGCAAGGAACACAGCCATAATCAGTAGCAGAAGAGATTAAAGACAGACAGATTTCCTGACAGTGACGCTTATAAACTGGAACAGCTTGCTTACGGAGATTAAGAAATCTCTTGCCCTTTCTTGGGCAGGGGGAGAAGGATGGGGCAGCAGACTGCGGGGGAGGAAGTGTCCCACTGACTTAAGTGTAGATCTGCCAAAGATGGGGGATGGAACCAAAAGGCCGTAAGGTCTTTTACAAATCCTATAAAACAATGATATTTTCAAAAGCTTACTTTTCATCACAGTAAGCATTTACAACATTTCACTCATTTTTGCCTAGGGAATATGAATTTACAAGCACACAGTGAAAAGAATTAGTGATCCCTCCAAAGTGCATCAGTTGATAATGATGCTTAATTCTAGCCATCTCTACTTTTGCTTGCTGTAAGGTATCGGTAAAACAAGCAAACAAACAAAACACATTCTTTTAATGACCTGCTGATTGACCTCAGGTAACACTTGTGGCAAGATAGGATTGTTAGCTCTGCTGTCTGGAAAAACTGTATTCCTCCTCTGCTTTTATGCCAGCACTTTTCCCCTTTCTGATATTTAAATACCATATAGCAGTGCCACAAAGATGTTCAAATGTTACCAGTGGAAACTGCATTAGCAGTTAAAATTCTTGTATATTTCTTTTCTATCTTGGTAAAGGAGTTGGGTTTCTTTGGAATGGAAAATGCTGTTATATGTCATTTGCAAAATTTATTATTTCTTTCTCCTATAATCCCTTTCATCTTTCCTCTACAGTAAAGAATGGTTAAAAGAAATCCATATAAACTCTACAAGTTTTTATTCTTGTACTGTAAGGCTAAGCATAGTATAACAGGACCCAATCCACATACTCTAATCCATATTAAGGAAAAAGATTTTGTAAATGTTTCTCTTCAAAGTACTAACAGTAAATGTAGTTTAAAGAGAGAGGCTACAAAGAAAGCCTTATTATTGGGAAATACATTCTGATAAATCAAACTGATTCCAATCTTAATAGCCAATTTAAATAATGGAATTGGTTAGTAGCATCAAATTAGGATTAAAGAAAGGGATAAAAATCTATTTCCACAAGTTGTTTCAAAACAAGACATTCACTGGCTGATGCCATATTATATCAATCTGATTATACTGTACATAATAAAGCCTGCCCTATGATGAAACCCTGCTAGGAGACGTGTTTAATAAGATGCCTTTGATATTATTTGAGTGAAAGCTACTTTGGACTCTAAAGAATCAAAGAGGAAAATCTTTAGCTCCTGCAGTCAATCTTAATCCACAGTGAATGCCAGTGCTGTGTGTACACCCCATCCTAATCTGCTCCCGAATACAAGCATGAGCTAACTAGTTGGGATTTCAGATTTGTCCTTTCAGAAGCCATGAACAGAAATTTGTTTTGCTTAATAACCATGTTCCACACCGACTGTTCATTTCTAGGCTTATCACAAATCAAGTCAAGATAAAGATTTTCTGTTGGCAGGAATTTTAGTGGACACTGGTGACTACAATTAACAGCCACCAAATAATAATTTAAAATTACTATTTTAGATGGCTTTGTTTGGCTCCAGCAGGAACTAAATCAACACATTCCTTTCCCAAGACAGTCTTTCTATGTCACTGACCAATTTTAAACCAAATTTTGTGAAGATATGTCATAGAAATAACAGACGACATAAAAAGTTTTATAACTTACTTTTCTCCTTCTTCCATGGAGTGCACTATTTTTGCATTTTCCTGAGCTTGTCACTTTAGTTGTGGAGTTCACTTCATGCTGCCAGCTCCCACTGTATGTCAGAACAACTTAAAGTGGTCCTCCCTTGGCCAGTTTGAAATTGGTCCTTAAATTATAATCAGCTCTAAAGGAGGCTGTTGGATGTAGGAAATTTAGTCCAGTAACTTTGAGGGGAGAATGCTGCACCCAGTTAAAGCTTTCCTTCCCCCTCTGCTAGTGCCATGGGTGAGAACACATCTCTTGGGGGAGATAAGATCCAGCCAGCCACCAAGTTGCTGATGCAACCTAAAGCTACTTGGGAAGCAAGTGAGAACAAAAGGCATCACTTATGTTAGGTGATTAGCGGCAAATGATGTATGGGGGTGGGAGGGAGCCTGGCGTATACAAGGAAGGCGGGCTGGCAGTTGCCCTTGTCTAGAGGGGGGAAGGACAAAGAATGCTGTCCCTGAACATTTGAGGCCCTGGGGGATTTCTTAACAGAATCAAACGGCAAAGGACTGTTAGCAGCCTTGTACAGTAAGAGCTAAAGTTCTTTGGACATGTTGGCCTCACAGACAGCTGAGAATATCTAGTGGCAAATACCTATCAACTACTATGTATTTCAGAAACGAAAGATACATAATGGGAAGGCTAACAAATTGCATGTCTTTTCCACTTAGCGCTGCTTAGTAAGTAAATGCAGCATCTCAGTTTCCAGTAAGTAAATGTAGTATCTCAGCTGAGCTGCTCTTTCACATTATTGTTAATTAAATAATACTCCCTAAGAAATCTGTCATTACTGGCAGCTGGCAATGGGTTTGTTGAGTTTGCCTGAGGCTGTTAATGCTCCAACAAACGGGCTCTTAATTGCCATAAGAGGTAATTTCACTGGGGATTGTAGTTCACTTTTCCCAATGATTTTATAGTATGTTTTATATCTTAAACTTCCTTTTTGTTTCTATGTCTGGAGTTCCATAAGGCCAGAGGGATCATTCTCTAATGATTCATCCATTGAATTAGCCATTCTCCATAATGGAAAAAATGCATGTTGTTATTGAATCTGTAATTTTTCCCTCTATTTCCATTATGACTAAAGAAAAGCAATTAATAAAAGACTTTAAAATTAGCTTAATTTTCCCCTGTTCATTTCATTACTTATCCTTTGAAATAAGTGAATTTTACTGGGAGAAATGATTTCTGGTATGTCATAGATGTAACTCTGACATTACTTCTTGTCAACTGTTTTCCTGGTAGACAGGAGTGTTGGGTGAGTAGAACAATTATGAGTAGATATGGTTGAAAGGGGGAAAGATGAGGGCATTTAGCCCCAGAGAAGAACATGTGCCATGGCCTAGAATTTAAAGCGACCTTATCTTCAAACGTTTTCCTTTTGTTCATGAGCAGAGAATAAGGACAAATATTCAGAAAAAGTTACCTTTTTTTCCAGTGCTATAAAAGCTTCCATATGCCATTTCAAAAAGAAGTGCTATTTCAGCCTTTTCTTAAATGACCTCTTTTTCATTATAATGTAATATATTTTTTCACCTTTTGACTGGTACTTTGGTTTTTTTAAATAAAGTTACATACTTGTTTCAGAGGAATTACACTTCAGAATGCATCTCAGTGGCATTTCATCCTAACAGTTTCGTTTGGTTGAATTAATGTGCAGCTGTACCCTAGTGAAGGAAAGAGAGAGGCAGAGACAGAGAGAAGATAGGAGAGGCTTATTTAATCCAACCTTCAAGCATAACTTTCTTCAATTTCACATTTCAGCATCATTATAGTAAGCTTTATGTGTAATAAAAGCATAATTTAGCTGGAGAGTACTAAAACATATATATCCACATTATATCAGTGATTTACTGTCCTGTGGTCAAAATAGTTCCCTTTCTTCCTCTTCACCAAGTTCACGTTTTGTTGTCTGGTGTCACTTGATAATCTTTCATTCTCCTGTTTTTTTTCTTTTTTTCAGGTTCTATCTCTCTCTTTTTCCCATTAAGATGTGAATGGGCAGGCATCTCGGCCAATATGTCTATACATGGCTGAATACACTTGGAGAAAAGCAGGGTCTCCTTTTGTCTGGACCCTGGATGGCTGCGTGTCATTCCGCACCAACGGGCAGGGCCTCCCTCACAGTAGGAACTTTGCAATAATTGCCAGAACAAATTGAGCTCAGGCTTATCAGTTCCTTTCCTTTTTCAGTTGGAAAATGGAGGGAATGGGAGAACAAGGCCATTTTTGACCAATGACAATACAGCGTAGAAATAGATTGGATACAGCCAGTGCCCAGTTGTGCTACAGACAACAGTTATGGGATATATTGTGTACAGGAATGATAAGATGTGACCCTACAGTCACCAAGCTCACCGAGCCTTGTTTTCCCCACATGCCCTGAGCATTCCTGTAATTACGAGCTGCATATGCAGCAGTTGGCAGGGGAATTAGTGGAATTAAACACATACAGCCTGCAGAGGTGAACAAACATTGATGTGACTGCTTGGTGCTTGTATTCTTTTTGCATCTGGTAGAGACCAGCAGAGGCAACACTCAAATTGTTTCCAGCAGGGAGCAATGAGAAAAATGGTCTTTGGTGAGAAGGCTGAATACAGGGGAAAATACTCATTTAAAAATAGCTTACTTTTTTTTCCTATACAAATTTTTATCAGAATCTCTATGAATCATTGACGTATTTCATATGTGATATCTGCAGTGTATCTAGCTCTCTGTTTGGTGTCTATGTACGTATGTGTGTCTGCATGTTTTTGTTCATTTATTAATCCCACTTGTATGTAGGTAGGTACAAACTATAATGTCCATTTGTAAATGTAAGTGAAAACAGATGTACTAGCAGAGGTGATTTTTTCTTATATATATATTCAGACTCCCAAGGGTGATTCAAAACCTAGAAAATGCCACAAGCTCGTGTCCAGAAATCCTTCCACCTTAATAGAAGACGATTTTGGGCTTGAGGGTTACATGCAAAACCAAGGCTGTGTGCTGTGTTGTCACTACAGGACGGTTGGGAGGCAGGGCCCTCAACAAACTGGGCAGCCAGCCTAGTGTTTCAGAACCGTGAAAGCAGTCAGACCACCTGTCCATGTGACAGCCGAGACTATATATTTTTAATAATGTTATTTAAATAAACATTTGGGTGTGTGTGTGTGTGTGTGTGTGTGTGAGTGAGTGAATTCTCATTCACAGGGGTTAAGCTTTGTTCAGCTGCTTCCAGAGCAACTGGAGGTAGACAAGTCAAGGCGCTACGGCCAACTGAGTGGCTTTCCATCTGCCCTCTGCTTTGCTTGAAAATAACCAGCCAGACCAACGGTTTTGCTTTGTTCGGCTTTTTTCTGATCTGAAGCAGAGGCTGACATGAAACAAACATGGCATTTCCTTTTGAAAATTGGATTCTGAAATTGGCTTCATCTTTCTAGAAGCACAGTGCTTTAGCAGTTCCTTCCCAGTTTTGTGAATGTCATGTAAACAGTTTGCATATAAAGCTCCAAATTTGGAGGAAATTACCACATTAGGTTTTTGCGATTTTTTGGGGGGAGGTGTTTGGTTTTTGGTGGTCATGAAGGGATATGTTGTAGTGGGATGAATGGGAGTGGTTTCCCCTGAACAGAAAGGGATGAAGAAAATAGGGGAACAAATTAATAGTAGAGAACACGTTTGCCAGTCTTTTATTAGCGGTGTTAAAGGAGACACAGCAAATGTGAAGTCATGCAAATATGGCTTCTTGAAGAACTTCATTATCATCACGCACAAGCTATAGTTTACAATAAATGGCCACGGGGACCCCCGTAGGTCATGGCCCATGGCCAGCTCACTGCAATGGAAATGACACTTACAGTAAGGCGAGTCCCCTGGACATGATCTATGAAGTATGGATGACAGTACGTTATCTAAGCCAGTTGCACTGTAGTGATTTGAAATTGGGAGACTTGTAATGGAGCAAGCAAGGAGAAAAAAATACTAGAGGAATGCAGTCTCTTAAAGATCTCCTAGCAGAGAGAGACTGCATATGCTTATGCTTGAAAGGAGAGGTAAGAAAAAGAACATTCTTAGAAGAGAGTTAATAATCTTCTTTAATACTGACCCGTCCCCCTCCCCAAACACATGCACACGCCCACACACCCTGCACATAGAAATGAAAAGAGATTTCCCTTGCTCCTAACATCCTTAGCATACCTTGATATCTTGAATCTTTAGGAGATGTAAGGAAAAAGAGCTATTTTAGGGTGAAATAAGGATTTGAGAATGCTGGCTACCAAGACTGTCATTTCCGTTCTCCATGCATGCAATATAAAGGGGAGCTATGCAATTTTAACTTGATTTTACTTTGAACTTGTGATGGAATCATGGCTGCTCTCACAGACACAGTTGAGACATATGGACTTACTAGTGAGAGCACTCCCCAAGAAGGGCCCTGTGCTATCTACAGAATCAAAACTCCACTGGAGGCAGTCGGACGTGCTGTGTAGCTGGATTGCCTGGGTTCCAATCTCAGCTCCACCCTTTACAGGCTGTGTGAACTTAACTTCTTTGTGCGTCTCTTTCCACATCTGCAAAATGGAGCTGACAGTAGCAGTAGCTGGTCATAATCTACTACCTAAGTCAGTGTATGTGAAGCACTGGGAACGGGGCCTGGGCACACTGTCGGTGCTCCATAAATACTAGCTATTCGTATTAGTGAGAGAAACACTATGGGCTATGGCATCAGGTTTAGATTCCACTTCTCTGTGTTTTTTTTTCTGTGGCAAATTATTTAATCTTTCTGAGCTCAGAGAGTTATTCCAATGCGCAGAGTTGCAGGCTTGCTCTAAGGAGTAAGTCATCTTCTACATGCACCATGCAGAGCATTGTGTGTGGAGCATCATAGATGATGAATAGAAGTTTAATTCTTTCCCAAAGTAGAAAAGATGACACTCCTATGTGCAAACTGTAATGCTAGCCTTGTCTTGTAATTGTTTGGACCTTCTCTGAGTTTTTTTGAATGAAACTTGGGATTTCACATCAGTTATTGGTCAGCAGTGGTGATTTCCCTGAAGCTATTGAAATCACAAACCCTGTACTTGGTGGATAGTAGGAAATGGAAGCTTTTAGAATGGGATGTAAAATTCTACTTGGCTTGTCAAAAGGACACTCTATTCCTGACATATTTTTTGGGGAAAAACAGACTGAAACACCACAAATGAGCTCCTTCATTGTGCCTATGTGCAAATTGTCAGATTCTCAAGAAGAGAGGAAGGAAAGTTATGCCATAAAAGTCTCTCAAATATAGAAAGAATATGAAATATATTTTCCAATAAAATACTTTGCGCATAATTCTAATGATAGAATCTGACTGGGGATATCTTAGCAATATGTCTCCTCGATGGCAGACTCGCCATTGTCTATGTAGCCTCTTATTAGAAACTATTGTAGGGGCTGGCCTGGTGGCGCAGCAGTTAAGTGCACACGTTCGGCTTTGGTGGCCCAGGGTTCACCAGTTCGGATCCTGCGTGCAGACATGGGACTGCATGGCAAGCCATGCTGTGGTAGGCATCCCACATATAAAGTAGGGGAAGATGGGCACGGATTTTAGCTCAGGGCCAGCCTTCCTCAGCAAAAAGAGGAAGATTGGCAGCAGTTAGCTCAGAAAGAAAGAAACTATTGTAAACACCTGTTGGGGTGCCAGTGCAGCAGATGTCTAATAACAAGGCCCCCTCCCCCAAAGGATGGGCCCCTGCAGCCATGTTTATAACAAAGGACTTTGTCCCTCTCCCAGGCCAAAGCTGTTTGGAACAGAGTGGACATTTGAGTCAAGGTGGGCCAGGCAGGTTCTGTTTCCTGGGAATGTGGACTTGGGATGTGCAAAGATGGCTGGCGTGCTGTGTCCTGCAGAGGCAGTGCAGAGGAAGTCGGGCAAAGAAGAGAGGGAGCCAGGGAGGGCAGGGGAAGAGAGATGGCTCTTCCTCCCAGCTCCTGGGCCTCGGGAGGCTGAGCTGAGCCTCCTGCCTTTCGATTCTGTGCCATACCTTTATAACCACGCACTGATTTCCCCCTTTTCTTTAAAATCAGCTTGAGGGAATTTTGGTTCCTTCAGACTAAAATTTTACTAGCAGGAGTTCTATCTATCTCATGGAAAACTGACCTCAAGTTGTGGATCCAGGGAAAACAGTTTTGAGATCTTGATAGAGTTAATCCTCTCCCCCAACCCCTAGATTGTTTTGAGCACCTTTATTAATAAGGTGAACTGCAGAAGGTAAAGTCATAACAAGATGGCCTTGGAAGAAATGGTGGTGATATCATGAGCTGCACATTCTGTAACTTTCCATGACTGGAACTTCATGTCATAGAAGGATTTATGAATACTGATTTTTAAGAAAATGCACTGTGATACAGCATTTAAGTGAAATAGTAAGTTTCTATTGTAAATGTTAGAAAATAAGTTTGAACATTGGTGAGATAACTAAGGTAGAATTCTTTTTCTTTTTTGTATAAGGGTAGGTAGAGAATCACTCTGAGAATTATTTACCTATTGTAAATCTTAGATTTGTATTTATTTCAAAAAGTAATGGATTGCTCTTCAAACAATGAAAAGAATTGTTTGCTGCTTTTAAGGAATATGCCTTTATTTATATTTATGTTGTTTAGGTGACAAGTACAGCGGCTTCCCAGGGCAGATCCCCGTGTATCTGGGTGGGTTACTGGAGTTCTCTGTGGAATTAGAATGAGGATAATTTTTGTTGACTTTACACTTACAAATATCCCCTTCCATCTGTTTTCTGGATGCTTCGATCCTTCTTGTTTCATTTCAATGTTAATTTTCAAAATGGGATATTAAAATTCACCTGGTATGATAAAATTCCAGGCCATCATTTTCTGAAAGTTAAGAATCATTTTATTTCCAAAATATTAAAGTTGAAAAATGTTTTGGAGCTCAAATGTTGATTCAGTTTTGCAAGCCTGGTAGCTCTAACCAAATCCAGGATTCTTATTGCCATTTCTGTTTTATTTTCTTCATTGCGATGGGAAATATGTATTACTAGCAAAAGGTCCACACAGTTAGAAGATGAGAATGGTCCCGTTCTTTGTAAGAAATGGTGGTTGTAACTGTCAAATGCAAAGTTATACTTGAGAGAGGCCAGGAGTCCACAGGGTGACTAGACTTAATAGATTTGGTGCTGTTCTTTGCTTGTTAGTGGCCATAGGAGTACACATGTGGAAAGCAACAAGTGCCAGTGCCATTGTTGAC
Organism: Equus asinus; assembly: GCF_041296235.1. Taxonomy (NCBI): domain Eukaryota; kingdom Metazoa; phylum Chordata; class Mammalia; order Perissodactyla; family Equidae; genus Equus; species Equus asinus. The sequence continues at coordinate 16,061,180 of NC_091796.1, forward strand.
AGTGACCCTATTTTCAATTTCAATTTTAAAAAATATCAGGGGATGTTCTTGGGCAAACAGGCCAACTAATTTATTTCCAGTGAGCTCTGTGATGATCATGTTTAAAATATTCCCTAGGATTTATGTGGGAGTTGAAGTTGTTTGCTATTACCAGGCTTATTTAGAAATGATTGATTCCATTTGTAGATATTGTCATTTCCTGAAGTTAGTTATGAATCAAGATTATTGTTATACAGTGATAGATACTGTTGAGGATTTTCTAAATATGTTCAATGACTCCATAGCGTTTTTACAAGAATAATTCATATGCAGACCATGATGGAGGGTCCCAGCTAGTCTCCCTACAACCTCAACTGCCACTTCAGCTCTGTGTTTGGTTCATTAACATCTGCTTTCAAGTTTGAGAGGTCTGGCAATTTTCACTCTGATGCTAATGTTTCCTCCTAGTCCCGGATCCTGATAAATGGGTGTGGTTGCTTTCAGCTCCCTTGTGGCATCACGCACAGCCCACATTCACTTCTAGGCAGTGTTTTGATCAGGGGTTCTGTAGTGAGGATAGTTTTGACAAGAAACTGTCAGCTCCCATTGCATGCTGTGTCCTGGCTGGTGTTTCCAGGCTGGTAGGGTTGAACAGTGTATGAATCAAAGCATCAGAAAACAGATGGAAGGGGATCTTCCTGGAGATTGCCTGGTCTTTGCTAGCAGTGCAGTGAGGGCAAAAGGAGGCATTGATGTTTGGAGGGTGGAGGGCAGCAGGTGGGTGGCAAGCACTAGGGTTGAGGGCCGCAACTGGGCTAGGACAGGAAGAACAATGAGGAAAGTGACATTTCACACTGCAGGAGGAGTTAAACTTTTTTTTTTTTTACCTTGTTAAACCACTAAACTTCTTCCCTCAGATGTTCCTTTTCATTTTTCTTTTTTTAAATTAGGAACAGATTACCAAGCCGCATAAGCAGAAAACTCTGAGCTTACATAAAGCATATAATGGTGTTATCAATAAAATTTAAAAACCAAAATTACCATAGTGGTACATATTTAATTACATGCACACTCCTTAATGTGCTATATGGTAATAATGGCAAGTGAATTGCGAACATTGTAGGTGGTGTTACTTTTAAGAGGGAAGGGAACTAGTATTTATCGACTCCCCAATATCTGCTGGGCTCCATGCTGGGCGCTTTACATGTCTTATCTCATTTAATGTGCAGCTAAACAAGGATTTCCAGGGGCTGTTGTCGGGGGAGGAAGGAAAAGTTACACTCCGAGCCCCTTCGGAAGACCCAGGATTCTCTTTTCTTTGGCAGGGGCTCTCATCTTCCTAATGGTCCAGGGACTTTTACCCTCTCCCTAGTTTGGACTTTCTGGGCCCTGGGCCCTGGATCTTAGCCACGGTTGGACACAATGAGAACATAGCTCCTGCTCTGGATATCGGATCTAATCTTACCTTCAAGTTTCGCTAAGGGCTGGGAGCTGACCAGACAGCCTGTGCTCCAGCCTCCAGATTGGAATTCTATTTTACTACAAGGAAGCAGAACCCAAGGCAACTCCTCCTTTGAGTTTGAGGGAATGTGAGTAGAACCCTCTGCAGCCTCCTGCTCTGCTGTCTCCTCCTCCCCCATGAACAGCCTCACAAAGGGAAAGGAAGAGAGCCTAGTGGTGTGCTTTACAAGGAGGAGGCCCTCCACCCCACCCCTCTCAAACCCTTTGAAACATGTTTATTGACAGTGCCTGATATTGCAGTATTTAGAGTATGGCTTTTTTTAATCTTTTGGGATTAGGGAATTCTTTGAAAGTCTGATAACAGTCTTGACTCCACTCCTCAGAAAAATGTACCAATATTTACACTTCAAGTGAAGACAACTGTAGAGATTCACACACTGCCAAGGAAAACCTCTGGGAGGATGAGGAGGGTGGGTAAGGAGAGTCTTATCAGCCATTTATTATTTAGTGGGATTGTTTTATTCACTTGTTTACTTGAGATGTGCTTAAGGCAACAGGACCTGACGAGAGGAGGCGGGTGGTAGTGGTAAGAGATCACTTTGAAGTATGAGATCTTGTCGGGGAAGGAGGCCCAAGTTGGGAAGGTAGTGGGGCTTAGAGTGAAGGCCATGGAGGGCAGCCAGTCAGGGTGTACAGCCTTGCTACACAAAGTGTGGTCCATGGTCAGCAGCCTGGTCATCTTCCAGGGGCTTGTTGGAAATGCAGGATTGCCGACCTCGCCCAAGACATACTGAGTCAGAATATGTATTTTAACAAGATCCCACATTCAAGTTTGAGAAGCATGGATGTGTATTGAGGACACTAGGAAAGGAGTGGGGAGCCAGGGGTGAAGTTAAAGGAAGCTAGCAACCAGAAGAATGGTGCTGAGAGATGCCCATGAAGGTGACCCTGATGGCCTACAAGGGATAGAAAGAAGCTCAGACAGGAGGAGGGGGAAGAGACAATGGAAGGGGCCCTTGAAGTGGTACTCCAAGGGGAAAGTCTGGGAAGGAAGTGATGTATTTAAATACAGGCACAGAATTGTAACAACAAAAAGAAGTTGTTTACTACAATATGTTAAATCATGAATGGCACCTACGTTAGTGTGAATTATGTTTTCTAAACATTCAATTGGTATCAAAGAATTGTCATGCTAAATTATTTATTTATGGAGTAAATGACTTTAGGCAGGCTTCTATCTCTTTCCCTTGATGAACTTTTGAACTTATCATAAGTTTGTTTTCTAAAACCCTATGCCACGTAGGCAGTTGAATTACTTGAAAATCTCAAGATATGAAGTCATTCGCTCCTATTATTGGTGCAGCCATCACCGACATGCCCTAGACGCCCTTTTCTCTTTTCTAAGAGAATTTTTATCAAATGCTCTTTGGACGTATTACATTAGCAATTATTGCTTGATTTCTAACTGTTCTTGTGTTTTCTGAAGGCAAGTGAAAATAAATTATAATTTTTGAGCAGATAGAATAATACTATCATTTTGGTAAGATTGTGGGTTATATTCCATCACTGAGGAAATACTAGCCATGTATTATGGATTGAGTTGTGTCCCCTCCAAAAGATATGCTGAAGTCCTAACCCCTGGTACCTGTGAATGTGGCTTTATTTGGAAATAGGGCTTTGCAGATATAATCAAGTTAAGATCAGGCCATTAGGGTGGGCCCTTAATCCAATGTGACTGATGTCTTTCTAAGAAGAGGAGAAGACAGACACAGAGGGAAAGTGGTCCTGAAAAGATGGAGGTTGGTGTGATGCTGCTGCAGAGCCAGGGAACTCCTGGGGCTACTGGAAGCTGCATGAGGCGAGGGAGGCTCCTCCTCTAACGGCTTGGAGGGAGCACAGCCCTGCCCACACCTTGATTTTGGACTTCTAGCTCCCAGAACCGTGAGACAAGAAATTTTTGTTGTTTTAGGCCATCCAGTTCATGGTACTTTGTTATGGCCGCCTAGGACACTACACTACCATGCTTAACTATTCTGTAGTTAGTAATTGTTTTGATCCAATTTTGAATGAGTTCATTAGTTTTGTATACTTCTGTTTGAGATGGAATAGTCATTATAGTTATTAAAGAAACTAAAACATTTTCCCAATTAATACTAAATTAAAATCCCCTACTTGTATAATTTTTATTTCGTCTGTATAGGCTGTGGGTCAAATTTACCTTTTCATGAAATGCCAGAATTGCTTTTTCTTTTAAAATTAAAAAACTCATTTGTATTATCTTAGTGAAAAAAATAAATAACAATGTCATACAATTCATTAGTACTTACTACATGAGATATTCTGAATAAGATTCTGATTAAAAAATATTGAAAGATATATTTACTTGTAAATCAATAAATTATTTGAAAATAAATGAAAAAAGTGTATTTAAATGTTATCTGATGTTAGCAGCTACAGGTGTCTAGGATATCTGTATCTTGCGAAAAATGGCAAAAACATGAGGAAAACACAAATGGCTAAGGAAAAAGGAAACTCTGCAAAACAGCTTATGCAATAAATACACCATATGGTCAAGGGATGTCAAAAATCTCAAATTTATTTTGAGACCAGAGTCAGTCTGATCCTGCAAATTACCTTCATTCAGGCAAGGATGGCGGAGCTGCCAGTCACGCCCATGGATGTCTGTCTTGAGTGTGAGGTCCAGGACTGTGTTAAACTGCAACGAGGGCAGCCGATTCTGAGACACCATGAGCTGGGTAAGCACAGCCTTGGCCGTGGGGATTGCTCTGGATGTTATGACCTCCTTGTACTGCATGAGGTTTCTGTGATTGGCTCCTCCACTTAAATGAGGTGTGTTTGCGTCCTCCTACACCTCCCACTTTTTGTTATTTCCCTAAGTGAAATTTAGCGTGAAGTCTGTTGTTTTGAACCCAATGCCAGGAAGACTAGTTACAAAGGTACCCAGAGGAGACTATTCCAAGATGGCTCTGAGATGTGAATATCATTGCAGAGTTATATCAAGGTCACTTGTATTTATTTTTTCCTAAACAGTTTCTTGACTTTAAAATGCCTTTGGAATTTCCAGCTCAAAATTCTAATCCCTTTCAGTGAGCTCAGTCTCTATGCAAAACTTGCTTCCCGCCTGCCAAATTGAAAGCATCTGGATGGAATACTGAATGTAGGTCATTTTTTTTTCGTGTGTCCTTCTCTAGAAGAAAGGAAATCAAATCCAATAACATCACACAGAGAGAGGGTAAAACAGTTCCAACAAGAGCTTTTTGTTTCAACGGTTGTTTGGAATTAAGTCTGTGACACTTCCCTCTTCCCTATCTCTACCTCTCAGGCCACCAGATCTCAATGGTTGATTTGAATGTTTAAAGTGATGCAGCTTTTTACTTTCCATTATCTCTATAGCACCATTCTCTGCTAAGGAGAATGACTAGAGATTTCTAGTTAATTCTTCAGGTTAATCAGGATGCACTTCCCTGTCTTCCCAGTTGAGGCTCTGAGTGAGATCTAGACAGAGCTCCTCAGACTTGGAAGTGCACAGGAACCTTCTGAGGGCCATGTTAACACGCAGATTTTTATTAGGTCGGTCTGGGGTGGGATCTGAGCTCTTGCATTTCTAAAAAGCTCTCAGGTAGTGTAAACAGCTGCTGGTTTGTGGACCACATTTGAGTAGCGAGGAGTGGCCCACTTTCTTGGCCCAGTCTCTCTCCCAACACCTGGCTATTTCTGGGCTTGGTATGTTGAGAGCATTAGGACTTAGTGTTGAGTAATATCTCCTGCACATGGGTGTAATTCCACCATTTCCCCTTTCTCCTTCATTCCAGTTCTCTTCCCACCAAGTGCACTAACTGAGGGTTCAAAAATCAGTGCACACAGAAACTTGCCATTACAGAGAAAACACTTTTACCTGAGTAGAGAGAAGGAAAACAAGGAAAGATGTGTATTTACACTGAACCTATATTCCATCATCAAAGAATTCAGAATATAATTTCACCAGAGGTAATAGAGTTTCATTAGTATTTACTTAGCACTAAGGTAAGTAATAGAATGATAGCAGATTGAGGCATATTTAATTTTCAGCTTTCAAAGTGCTCTAAATAAAAGAGATTATAATAATATAACAGAAGCTATTATATCCACAGCAGCACTTAAGACTGATAGACATAATGTTCCACTTAGGAGCTATCGTGGTACAATTAACTAGGTGGTATTAAAAAGAAGTTTCTTAAAACACTTAAAGTTGTAAAGCTATTCAGGAATAGATCTGTGCTTCTCAAGTAAATACAAACAAGGACTAGAGTCATTTTAGTGGATAATAAAAGAAATCAACAAGCCCAATTCTAGCTCTCCATGGATGAGATTTAAAGCAACAAATCTATGCTACTTTATGCAATTAACATAAAATAAACTTAAATTTGGAAGATTTACTCTGCCATCACCTTCCCACACAACAAACACAAATCCCAGGGTAATTTGCCTTCATTAATTCACATACCGTTGCAGGGCTGACTTCTGCTCTCAGATGCTTATGCACAGTCTACCTTGGAGTTAAGTTACTGCATATGGGCCCTTTAACTTCTGTTCAGATCCCGGAAGAATCACAGGTTACAGACATTATGAGCCTTTCAGCCTGTCTTCAACCCTGAGGGAGGCTCTATTGATGTATGCAGAATCAAAGAGGTTTGTAGAGAACAATTCCTTGCTTCTCGTCTGGCAGAGCTCAGACGCAGCTGCTTTGCTCTGAAAGGGAGGGGGCTGTGGTGGGCCTCATGGGAGAAGAGATGCTTTCCAAGATGTCTCTTTGACAGGCTACTTTCCTGACCCCGTCATCCCCAAATATTGCAGGAATGGACCTAATAAATTATGATCGAGGGCCAAATAAATCATTAACAACTTAAGGTGTTTTGAAATTCTTTTTGTGTATTTAGAATATTTCACTATTCTTAACTAAGGAAAACCCTATTCTGAGATAGAGTAAATAGTAGGTAATATATTGGTTTAATAATATAATCACTTAGAGTGAACTAAAAGAAGGTGGAGGGGCGAAAGGAGGAGATTATAAAGAATGAGAAGGCAACCGGAGGAGATGGTCTCACACCAACAACAAGGCAGACAGAAGAGAGACACAGACATGGAGAGAAGATGCAGAGAGGCAGAGGAAATATAATAACGTGGAAAGACATACGGTCATGTTTGTTTAAACATCTGTGTTGTGCTCTATCTGTGTTTTCTTTAAAAGTGTTCGAAGGAAATCTAGTTCTTTTGCTCAGAGTCAACTAAGAACTGAGGTTGTTCATTGGAGAATCTGCATTTTAAATTAGATACAAAATACACAAGAGGGGCAGCATCAATGTGAGGTCAACCAGGAAATGGCAGTGGATTGCCACCGCCATAGAGTCTCCGGGCCTAATGAATGGAAAAGGGCGAGGGGGCAAAGAGGCTGGGGAATCCTCAGTTTCCTCTGTTGGTTTGACTCTAGAAAGCACTCAATTCCCACCCAAAGAGCTAAGGTTTTGCCAAATGGTTCTATATTCTATATTTTTTATAATAGCCCTAAAGAAGAAAAAAACCCCAGAACATGTTCCCCTCCCGTCATATCTGATCCTTCCAACAAGTCTGTGAAGTAGGTGGGACAGGTATTAATACTGATGTCATCTAGTCAAGTGGGAGATGAGGAAACAGACTAGGGATTGAATTGCTTGGGGAAAATTACCTAGCTAGAAAGGATAGTAGTAGTAATATTCATAGTGGCTGAACATGGGGTGGCTCTGCACTATGATATTTTGGGCAAGTAATTTAACCTTTCTGTGCCTCAATTTCCTCATTTGTACAGTGGGGTGACTAATAAGAGTACCTGATTTTTAAGGTGGTTGTCAGCATTACATGAGATAGTACAACAAGCACGTAGAACAGTATCTGGCAAAACTCTTAAGTACTAAATGCTAGCTATTATTATTCTAATTATTAATGAACACTAAACCATTCAGAACAACTGTTCTGGATTCATAGCCACAGCTCATTTGAATAAAATATACTTAGGCAACCAGTGAAGCCTCATAATCAGAGGTCACCACCTCTTTTCAGATTCTGGGAATGCTTCAAAGATAAGACTGATGCTCAACAGTAGAAGAAAGAGTTTCAGGCAGAGCAAGGTTCTGTTTAGGAGAATTTCTGATTGTAAGAAGTTCTACCGGAAATGGCTTCATTAATCAAGGGGTCTTCTTTTTTTAACGATAAACTATTTCCATTGAAAAAGTCCCCTATCCGAACCTAGGTTCTTGTGGTTAAAACTGTCTTGCTCTCAAGACGTCTCTTCTCAAACTTTGTTTTTTGATTTTTAAATAGTTACGTAATTAATGTATACATAATCATATATTCTGTTTAACCATGAATAGTTTTTATTTTTTAAACATAAAAGCAGCTCTATTAAAGTAGATTAGAAGTCTTTTAAGCATTGGAAGAGATTTGGTTTGCAGATCTTATACCAAACATGAGAAGTGCATCATCTAGGGTTGTTACTCCTGAACAACAAGTAAAAGACAATTATAGGTCAGAGAAAACCTCAGAGAGGTATCTACCAAACCCTGTGGAGACCACAGAATACCCAGGCCAGGTCTTACTCTGCATATGATAACCTGAAAGAAGGAATAAAAAAATTTGAGCTTGCTACCATCAAATGTACGAACATTTATTATCGAGCAGCCACTTGGATTCCACACCTACCTAGGAGCAAATAAGAGGACTGGGGCCATTCAAACTATAGGATGGAGGATTGAGGTTAGCAACTTACTGTGGAATGGGGCCACTCCAAGCTGTAAGCTTACTAAATGATAGGACCATAAGAGTGCATTTTTTAGAACTCTGTGGGGTAAGTTCTATCGTGAAGAGGGGTCCCGAATTTAAGCTTACATGCCTTTGTTTACTTTTTTCAGTAATTTATTAAAAACTCTGTCTAAAAGGGATGCTCATCATGGAGATGATGTTAACTGTACCATTTTGTATAAAAAATGTTAATTTGAGGTAAAATTAAAGGGTCATCTTTTTGATGTCATTTAGGACAGAATTATATGGTTATTGTTTTTTATGGTAAATTATGGGTTTTTTGCTTGCTTGCCTAATTCAAGTTCTCATAACATCTTCACATTCCCATTTGGTAAATAATTGTATACTTGTAGAACTCTTAGAAGACAAATATGTGGCCAAAAGAATATTATTAAGAAAATACTATGACCTTTCAGTGGTTTTATAATTAGCCATATTGAAGAAACCCAAAACATGGAATAAATTATTCAAAAGCTGTCTCATCTTAAGATTATGTAAGTATGCATATTCACATTTAAAAAGAACAGTTGAACTCTTTTCCAGAAAATAATTTCATTAATAGCTTCAGAACCTTTATCTTGCAAACTGTCCCATTAAATCTTTTACCCATAAATCATACTTTTTAATTAACTGAACTACAGACTTTATTTAGATTTCCTCAATTTTTTCCACTAATGTCCGTTTTATATTCCAGGAATCAATCCAGGATCCCACATTGCATTTAATTGTCATGTCTGTTTTAATCTCCTCCAATCTGTGACAGTGTTCTGAGCTACCCTTGTCCTTCATGATATTGATACCTTTGAAGAGTACTGGTTAGGTATTTTGTAGCAGGCCCATCAATTTGGGTTTGTGTGATGGTTTCTCAAATCATACCTTGTAGTGAAATTTTCTTACTTTTCAGTGGAAATAATAGAATTTATGAGCTGGAAGCAACCTTAGAAATCATTTTATTGACTAGTCCAAATTCCTGATTTTATTGGCATGGAAAGAAAGGCCTCTGTGGTTTAAATAGCTTCCTCCAGATCAGTTGATTAGTGAGTGACTGGGCTAGGACTAGTACTTGGTTCTCTTGTCACACACCTGATGCTTTTTCAAGGCATCATGCAAATGATGCCTCTGTCTTTGGCTAGTCAACACCTTAGCACAGTGGGGGCCAACAGACTCTGGTGATGCTGTTTATGCTCCTGAGGCATCATTCACAGAGAATGCCATGTGAACAGTACTCCCTGGGCTTATGCAGCTCTGATGTGTCTACTTGGACTATTTATAAAATAATTTGAGGTAGCTTATAATAAAAGAACAGATAGAGTAAAACAAAAACATGAGATCCTACAATATTGATTACTTGGATATAATATGATTGGCAGATGGTCCCAGTGCTCTACCCAGATCTTGTTTTTAGAAGGGAGTGGCTGAAGGGCAGACATTTTTTATCTTTTAAGGGAGTGAAGTAGGAAGTGACTCCTCCTGTTACTTGGAACGTTCTCATTTCCGTGTACAGTGCATGTTTTCTTTGAAATAATCAATCTCTTTCCCACATGTCTAATAAATCCAAACACGTTTTTCTCCCTCCCAGTCCATTATACACACAGGTACTGGAAGGCTGACCAAAAAATAGTGTTGTGCATTAATCTTGCACTTCACAACTCTGCATTTCACGTAACAGAACTTCTTGGATTTCCACTTAAAATGTTAAAGTGGAGTTTTACCATAGTTACCAAAATAAAAGACATAAGCCAACAGAGTGGGAGAAATGATCTTGCAAACCAGATATCTGACAAAGAACTAGTATCTAGAATACATAAAGAACTCTCAAAACAAAACAGTAAAAAAACCAATTAACTTAGAACATGGGTGAAAGAAATGAAGAGACAGTTCACCAAAGAAGTGATACAGATGGTAAATAAGCACATGAAAAGATATTCAGCATCATTAGCTATTAGAGAAATGTGAACTAAAACCATAATGCAGTATTACTATGTGCCAATCATAATGGCCAAAATAAAAAATCGTGGCAACATCAAATGCTGGTGAGGATGAGGATAGACTGGATTACTCATGCATTGCTAGTGGGAATGTAAAATGGAACAACCACACTGGTAAAGAGTTTGGCAGTTTCTTTAAACAACTAAACATGCAGTTACCATACTCTCAAACAATTGCACTCCTGGGTATCTTCCCCAGAGAAATGAAGACTTACATTCACACAAAAACCTGTACATGAATGTTTATAGCAGCTTTACTCATAATAGACCCTAAATGGAAACAACCCAGATGTCCTTCAATGGATGAATGGTTAAGCTGTGGTACATCTATACCACAGAATACTACTCAGAAATTAAGAGAACCATTGATAGATGCAGTAACCTGGATGAATCTCCAGAGAATTACATTGAATGAAAAAAGCTGATCCAAAGAGGTTACACACTGTATGAATCTATTAATAGAGCATTCTTGAAATGCCAAAATTATAGACGTAGAGATCCAATTAGTGGTTGTCAAGGGTTAAGGAATGGGTAGAGGCAGGAAGGAAGTAGACGTGGTTGTAAAATAGCAACATGAAAGACCCTTGTGGTGATGGAAACGTTCTCTACTGTGACTGTATCATTGTCACTGTCCTGCTTGTGATCTTGTACTAGAGTTACCAAGAAGTTACCATGTGGGGAACTGGGTAAAAGGTACACAGATTCTCTCGGAATTATTTCTTATACCCTCACGTGAACCTACAATTATCTCAAAATAAAAAGTTTAATTAAAAAACGGGGTTATGCCAGACATTAAAGAAAGAAAAGGGGTCTACTTTTTACTGAAAATACTTCTGTTTGAATTTTTTTTAATCAGCCGATATTCATGCATTATTAGTCCAATAAAAATTACCAAAAGAGAGGGACTGGCCTGGTGGTGTAATGGTTAGGTTTGTGTGCTACACTTCAGTGGCCTGGGGTTTGTGGGTTTAGATCTTAGGCACGGACCTACATATTGCCTATCAAGCCATGTTGTGGTCGCGTCCCACATACAAGATAGAGGAAGACTGGCACAGACGTTAGCTCAGGGACAGTCCTCCTCAAGCAAAAAGAGGAAGATTGGCAACAGATATTAGCTCAGGGCCAATCTTCCTCACCAAAGGAATGAAAGGAAAAAAAATTATCAAAAGAGAGAGGAAAGAAGAACATAAAATAGTGTGTGCATCTTAACTAAGGAACTGTTAAGACACAAAATTTGCTCTGTACTTCGTTTCAGTCACAGCCAAGAGGGAAAAGTGAATCAGCTACATAGCTGTAGAAGCAAAAATACAAGTAATTCAAGGACCGTGCATATTGGGAGCTAATATTATTTTCATACTCTACAGTATAAAAAGGGTAAAGTATTAGAGATGCTATATTTATACCTGTTTGTATAGAACTGTTCCTGGTACAGACAAATACACACACGCTTTTATTGATATTATGAACTTTGGTTGGCATTCTAGAACTCACCTTCTAATGTAACAATCCAAACTTTTTCTTTCTATAAGGAAATTTAAAAAAGATAACCAAAACCAGTTTCCAGGTGGAAAAAAATTGAGAATTACTGGAAGGATGGTAACAAATGAACAATGATCCAGCCATCATTCTTGTTGGAATTGGTTTACAACTATTCTTTTTAACTTGATTTTTGGTGGAAGAGTTTTGGAATAATTCTAACTGGTGGTAAAAAAACCTGTGATAAATAATAATTAAAAAATACAATATAAAAAATCTCACAAAGTACATACAAACAAAAATATAAAATATGTAGAGTTATGAAGACTAGAAATGGATAGGGCATATATAAAGAAAATTATAAGATTCTAACGATGACTATGAAATAAGAGGTGAATGAAAGGAAGAGACATCACTGCAATATTATTGGAAGGGAGGTTGAAAGAGATTTTAAGTTCATCTGGAATAACTAGGATAGGGTGGTTGGGGCGGGGGAAATAGTGAGTGGTATTTGCCCTTCCAGATATTAAATGCATTTTAAAGCTATAATTATTGAATCATTATAGTACTAAGACCATAACACAGAAAGATCGATGAAACAGAAGACAAATTTCAGAAATAGCTAACTACACATAGGAACTTAGAATATAGTACATGTGGTATTTCAGTTTTTATAAAGGGAAAGCTTCTCAAAATGTGGCCTCTAAACAGTGATGTGCCATTAAATGTTTAACAACCAGCTCTCTGAAAAAAATGTCTGCAAATATATATACATATGTGTGTATAAATTTATTACAAATTTCACTAATATAAAGGATGCATAGCACACAATTTACAAATAAAAAATGCACAATGCTTTTTATTGTAAATAAATGTAATTCCGTATAGTCAATTGATTTTCTCAGCATGCTTTCCTTGATTTTTTCCTAACTTTGTAGTCAATATTCAGCCATGATTTGACAAATGGAGTTGCATCTCGTCTGCTCTTTTCCCAATAAATTGATAGTAAATCTGATATGTGGCTTATTGTTAAACTTCTTCTCACCCTCGTGTAAATTATTGATTAAACTAAAAACCCTTCCAGTTTCAGCAGTAAATCAAGCGCTGATTTATAGTGCTTGCTGATTTCTATGGTGTAAATACTCCCACCATGACCAATTTTAAGCTACCAAAGTAAAGTCACTGATGGAGGAGTTGGGAAGAGATGTGGGGTAGCCACTATATACTATTTCCACTATCCAGATATGATGGTCATAGTTGACTTCAAGAGCATGGATAATTGTAAAGTTTAGTAAAATAATTAGGAAGTAGGGCACTTTGTGCACTTATTACCTTTGTTTTAACTATAAATTATTTAATTGTAAGTTTACATGATTTTTTAATAATGGCTACATTTTACAACTGGTTCTCAAAATTCCAGAAAATCTGGCAATTGGCTTTCATTAAGCTGTTGGGCTCTTACTTCTACACATCACTGTCCCTGGGACAGAACCACAAAGTAAAATATTTGAAACTTCCTGAATGTTTAAAGCATAGACAGAGTTAAAAAAAATAAGATATAAATAACAGAAAATGGATGAATTGCCTTTCTGGAAGGCAATTTAGCAATACATATCAAAATATAAGATTCACCAATTCTTTGACCAAACCATTTCACTTTTCATTCATCCATCAATTCAGTAAATTTATTGAGAACCTATTATGTGCCAGGAACTTTTAAGAATTAATTTTATAGGCATATAAAGATGTATAAGGTAGGAGATTTGCCACAATGGTTTCTTAACAAAACATTGTTAAGAAAAAAACATAAATGTTTGTCAACAAGGGATTGGTTAAGTAAATGATGGTTCATTGAGATAAAGGAAAACAATGTAAATATCAAGAATGAGGCTGTAGATCAATGTTTATTGTAATGGAAATATGTCCATGGCACCTTTAAAGAGCAAAATCAGCAGTTTTTTTGTTTTTTGTTTTTTTTGTTTTTTTTTAAGATTGGCACCTGAGCTAACAACTGTGGCCAATATTTTTTTTTTTTCTGGTTTATCTCCCCAAATCCCCCCTGGTACATAGTTGTATATCTTAGTTGCAGGTCCTTCTAGTTGTGGCATATGGGACGCTACCTCAACGTGGCCTGACGAGTGGAACCATGTCTGTGCCCAGGATCCGAACCCTGGGCTGCCGCAGTGGAGTGTGCAAACTTAACCACTCGGCCACGGGGCCAGCCCCAAATCAGCACTTTTTAAGCGTGTATGTAATATGATTCCGTTCTGTAAAAAATAAGTATATCTCTATACATATATGTGTAGAGAAAGTCTGGAAGGATATGCACAAGTTATTAATAGAGGCAAACTTTTCTATTCTGAATGAATGGTTTTATAATGGACAATATGTTACCTCTGAAATTAGAAATAACAGTAAAGCTCTTTGCATTAAAAATTGCTGTGATAACTGCTTCTAGCTCTAGATGAAACATGTTCTAGAAAAATGGCTTTAGACTGGGAGCTGCAAGTCTTGTTTTGGGTTCATAATACCATTCTGTCTAGTTGGGTATCTATTTGGAAATTAGCATAATAAAAAGTAAAAAGTTTAAAAACGGGGGGGGGCGTTGAATTTCAGCTCCATTTCTCTCTGTGTGACCCTAATTGTGATAATTATCCACTCTGGACCCTATTTTCCTTATCTGAGAGGCAGGATGGGCTGTGTTCTAATCCGTGGTCTCCACTTACTCACTGGTGACTGAACCAATTACTTAAATCTTCTGTTGTTTAGTTTCTCAAGCTGGGAAATGATGGTAATAATGATGATGATGGTAATAGTAATACCTACCTTATAGAGCTGTTGCATTAAATGAATTAAAATACATGTCTTGTATTTAATAGGTTTTTATTATTCTTATTATCTGCAGAATGGGATGATGATAATGATGCTAAAATAAATCTTGAAGATTTGTTGTGGGCATCAAATTAAATAAAATACTTCTCACCTAGTAAATATTCACCAAATGCTAGTTGCATCTACACTGGAAGTAGTACAACAAAAACACAGCCTGAGTAAGTTTTCTTCAAGAGAATAGCCAATATAATTTATTTATCTCATGTCATGTCTAGAAAATAGGTAACAGAACATTGAATGCAAGACTCTTGATTTTTAGTCATTGAGGAAAATACCCCTTTTCTGTTCAAATATTCAATATATTTTCCTCTTTTAAACTCTGGACTGTCATATTAAACAACACAAATATTTCTATACAATTTTATTTTTAGAAATCTTTATTGGATCATTGTAATTCTTTATTATTCCACTAACTCAAAATAATTTGTGCTGCCTCACTGATGACCTCTGTAAATGGAGATGATACAATTATGCTATTTTAAATAATTTAAAGTGCCATGTTCCCTACCACCTATCCATTTGTATAGTATATTAGTCTGTGTACCTGGCTATCAGATGCCAACACACTGCCTGGTCTTTTAATACAGAGCCATTAACCATGTGAGGATCAGAAACGATGTATACATTAATGATATATTTTAATTTAACACATGACAGCAAGGGAAGGCTGAGTGACAGACCACATTTAGTTACAAATAAGGGAAGAACTCATTGCTTAGGAGTGTTCAAGTCACAGGTGAATAGCAAAAGGTTTTTATTCCTTCCCTGACAGAACAAATTTATCTTCTTAAAAGTCACCTTTATGCTTTCTACTTATCATCAGGAAGGCTGCATTCTGTATTTCAATTTTATGTGGACAAGACATTAATTTTAAGTGAAAGACATTGTCCTGTGCTGGAATTAAATGAGGTCGTTATTGGTTTGAGTGGTAAAAGTGTGTGTGAGGGGGTTCAGGCTCATGTTTGGCTTTAATGAGAAAAGTGCTATGTGAATATGGTTCTCTTGACTTTTTTGGCACTGAAAGCAAAATCTAAATGGGGCAATGAAGTTGAAAGCCATTAGTAGCCTCTCTAAGTACCTGGCGTCAGGGTGTACAGGTGATATCATCAGAAAGGGAATGTGGTAGAAGAACATATCAGTCCTTTCTCAGTCAAAAGATTGATATAACTGCTCAGAATTGATTTTAGATCAAGGAACTCAAAGAGCATGAACTTTTGCTATTGAGAAAGGGACTTCAGAGGTCACCTAGTTTGAACCAAAATATAATCCTTTCAATGATAATGTCTATCCATTTCTTAAACACCTCCAGAAGAGAGATTTAGCCACTCCTCCTGATAGGATCAAATTGGCAGGATAGAGAGAAAGCTGGTCATTAGACGTGATGAATATTTAAAACAACCATAACACTTTTCATATCTGAGAGAAAATAAATGAGGTTTTGTTCAAATAAGGCCAAGAAGACCAATTCAGCTCTATTCAGGGAAAATTCAGGTGATTGTAGGGAGCACAAGCTAATTATAATTAAATAGTGCCTAGTTCTCCTTCCTGCCATAGCCACACTTCTGGAAAGGGAACATTACATAATTTTCACTTTCTCACTTCCCATTCACTCTGCAACCTAGTCATATCTGGCTTGCCTTCTTTAATCGGTCGAAATGGCTTTTGAAACTCACCCAAGGTGTTCTTGCCCAGGCCGTGGACACTTTTCAGGCTTATATTATTTGACCTCTGCTGTATCTGAAATACACAGTTTCCCATTGTTCCCTTAAATGGTGCGATAAGGTGAGGGCTGGACTTTCCATAGCTTTCCCTCTAAGTCAAGGGAGGTTGAATTGTGCTAAACATGTCTCCAGTCTTCTTTTCCTTTTTTGTTTTGATATTTAGTGAGCATTAGGCCAAGAATTGTGTTTTATGCTTTATGTGTGTTATCTGATTTAGTGCCCCACAATGTCAATAGGAAGAGGTAGCATCATCTTCATTTTTATAGATGAGAAACCTGAAGTTCATAGTGGTTAGATACTTGCTGAGGGTTATGGAGTTAGTAAGTGGTGGAGCCTGGATTTAAAGCAGCCAATGCTGGTTGTTAGCTCTTGTCAAGTATGGAGTAACAGGATTGCTGAGAGAAGCACTCAAATGGCAGAAACCGGCTGCTCAGGACATATTGTAGTGGCAAGAGTGAAATATAAATTGGGGTGGTAGAATGTTATTGGAATGAGCAGGTTGGGAGTAAAAGAGCAGGCTTATGTACGTGTGAGTCTGCGGCTTCAGCCTGGCTGTGTAAGGAAGCAGAGGAGTCATGTCAGAATGGAGAAAGGCAGGATGTGAACTTAGATTTAAACTTCTCTTCCAAATGAGAAGTGTTGGTTTAGCTCATCACACTTGTAATGACTAATTAAGTGTCCGTTCACCCCGTAGGTCATGGACTTTGCTCACCTTTTTCACTGCTGTATCCTCAACCCATAATACGAAGGCAATTAATGAATATTTATTGAATGTTACAAACCCCTTACCTCTTGAAATTCTCTGACATTTATGGAAACACACTCTCTAGGTTTTCCTCCCCACTCACTGGCTGCCCCTCCCAATCTCTTTTTGTGTTCTACTTTCTCTTTGACCTCCTGGGATTTCTCAAGAGTCTACCCTTAACATACATACCAATTTACCATACTTATGTTTTAGGGATTATAGACTCCACCCAATGGCATTAGCTATCCTATGTGTATAGCCTCCAAAATGTCTAGTTCAGTTTAAATTTCTCTCCTGAGCGTCATAACTCTCTGTCCAACTATCTCCTAGTAAACTCCACTTTGGAGTCCTGCAGTCACCTCAAATTCAGTGAGTCTAAGATGCCCCAACTGAACACACTAAGCCACTAAATTCAAACATTTGTCTCCCTGTCTCTATATATTTTTCTTCCAAAGGGAGGGTCTAGATTTCATTAGATAATTTAAAAGTTCCATGACCCAAGAAAAGTTTAGAACTACTGTGCGTTCTTCCTAAGATAAAACTCTTTCCCATGAATCATGATCCAGTGGTTGGGGCAGATCCTTTTGTGCAGATTACAAATGTTGGCCATTGCAAGATTTTTATCTCAATCTTGTGCCTCTCGTGGGGCTAACACAATTACGTGGTTGACACATATGGCAACTTGCTTTACTATACCATGCTTCATCATTCACTTACACTCAGTTCTGTTTTCAGGACTGGCCTTCCTGTCAGTGTATTTTGGGCTACTCTGTGAAACTGAAGTGAATTGAGGTAAGGACAAACATATCCCAGGAAAAGAAACGAGGGAAGAGCTTAAAGAAGGACAGAGTAGGCAACAAATCAAAGGACACAGAAACAAAAAGGACAATGAGAAAAGGGAAAAGGTAATTAGGTAATAGGTAACTTTTGAGTGAATAATTTGAGGAGGATTGTGGGAGAGGAAGACAGACTACAGGATGATAAAAAGGGAGTAGATAATGAAGAGGATGTGAAGAATTATAAGGTGCTAGAAAGGGCAGCACAGAGCCCAAACTGAGAGATTAGAGTTGGAGGAAAGGATTAGAGTTCTTGATGGAGAAGGTCTTCAGGGGCAGTAAGGTAGTGAGAGAGAAGACAGCAGGAAACAGCTACAAGCGAGGCTGAGGTGGATGAAGAGTGTTGTTTTCATGGGTAGATTTGCAGAATGGAGGGGAAATGGGTGAGAAACTATGGGACAGTGTGTGAGAGTTTTAAAACACGTCTACAAATTCCTTGATATTCTTCTGTTAGGAGTTGTAGTCTAATACACTTCCCTTTAGGTATGAGCTGGCCTCAGTGATTGGTTTCTAACAACATGCAATGGTAGTGATGCTGTGTGGCTTCTGAGACTAGGTCATAAAAGGCAGTACAACTTCCATCTGGCTCTTTGGTGGGGTGCTTGCCTCTGGAACACAGCTACTATGCTTTGAGGAAGTTCAGGCCACGTGGAAAGGTGCACATGGAGAGGCACTTAGGCCTATGACCCTCAGCCTAGGTTGAACTCCCAGCCAGAATGCAGCACCAACTTGGCTGACTTGGAAGTGAACCATCTGGGATGCAGTTCCTCCATCTTTTGGTTGAACCACTCCAGCTGATGCCACGTGGAGCAGCAGAGAAGAGCCTTCCCTGCTGAGTGAGGCTTACCTGAATTGAAGGTTTGTGAAGAAGATGTATGAATACTATTGTCTTAAGCCATTAAATCTGGGTGGTTTGTTTGCAGCAACAGAAAACTGGAATTGCATTTTAGCAACGTAATCAACAGAGATATTTCTGTGTCTGTTGTGTGGTCTGTCCAAAGAGAAAAAATATTGGACTTTGAGTGATACAGTTCAAATCTTTGACCGTAAGTGTGCCTTGGAATAGGTTGTGTAATATTTCTGAGCTTCATTTTTCCTATCTTTAAAGTGAGAATGATGTGGACCTCAGGGGTTGTTATGCAACTTCAAAATAAACACTATAAAGCCAATGGCTGTTATGTGGTAGACATTCAAAAAATGGTAGCTGCCCTTTTTATTGTTAGGGAAATTTGGGAGGAGCTTGGGCTTTGGCATCAGTTATATCTGTGTTTACCTTCTGGTTTCATTGCTAACTGTGTGGTTTTTGGCAAGTCATGTAACTTGCCTGAATCATCTGTTCTACTTGTGTAAATGAAGGATGAAACCTACCTTGCAGGGTTGTTAGATTAGAAACAGTGTCTATAAGATACAGAATAGTGACTGGCACATGGTGGGCACTCAATAAATAGGAGTTATAATAAATATAAGTAGTATAGCCCTGAACTTATTATGGCTACTAGCAGGAGTAGGGCAGACTAGAAAATTCTGAGCCAAGCACTGAAGCCTTTGGGGAAGTTGGAGGAAGGTTCTAGTAGAAGATGGTGATGAAGTTTCAGAAAGGAAGATATTAATAATTGACATAAGTTTTAAAAGAAGGAACTTTTGAATGATGAGAATAGAATAAAGACTTAGAAAAAGCATTTAGAGCAACCCCTTTCTTCTACTAGTACTGAGAATAGGAGCAAATAGGCTAAGGATATTAGAAAAATAATGAGTTTCTAAATGTTAGAAAAGGCCACAAAACTCTAACATAATGGATTGAAATTATGAAAGAACAGAGAGGTCAAGAAACTTAAAGAGAAGGAATATTGATAAGGAGGGTTAGTTTTAGGAAGTTTAGTAAAGAAGAGGGAGATTTCAAGCTCTCCATCACTCAGCTCAACAGACAACATCACTCTGTTTGCTGCTCTAACATTAGCCACACACATAGGCTTGCCCAGGACTTGAGGTCATCCACTGGTCCTCTGCCTTGGGCTGAATCTCTCTTGAACTTCCTCAGACAGATTAATCTGTTCCTTCCTTAAAAGATTATCAATCAGTAATTGACTAGCTCAATGTATGGGAACTGTCATCTCTGAATTCTTCCCATATCTGCCAACTTGTTTTTTTTAATAAGAATCTTGGCCTTCAAGCATTTCCCATACCATATTTAATGGCCATTGAACATCCCTTTTGGCCTGGACATGAAAACAAGTTATACTCAAAAGTTCCTGAGAAAGGTATAATGTAAGCCTCTGGAAACATTAAAAAAATTGTTTTATTGGGCCGGCCCAGTGGCACAGCAGTTAGCTCAGGGCTAATCTTCCTCAAAAAAAAAAAAAAGGAAAAAAATTGTTTTATCTATTTGGCTTGATGTGTGCACCTGTCTTATATACCTACACATTTGCTGTAACATCATTCATTCATCTAATATTGGCTGAGTGTCTGCCATGTACTAGACACTGGTCTAGACCCCCCATCCTCCTGGAGCTTACGATCTGTGGTGGGGGCTGGGGAGGGGGTGGCAGTGATGAGGAGATAGACAATAAACAAACAAGTCCCACTAGAAAGAGCATCCATGACATGCAGTATACCTTGACCGGTTACAAACCCAAAACTCTTAGGTGCCTGAGAGAGTACAGGTGTTGGGCATGTCAAGGGAGGGGAAAGAGTAATTGACCTGGATGGCTGACTGCCTGCCTAGGCAGCAGTTGTGCATCTGTTGTGCATCGGATCCACTGGAATGCTGGCTTAGTCTTGGGCCATCCACAACTTCCCAGACCCTCCTGGAATTCTACTCTTTTTCCATCCCTTAGTAGATTCTGCTTGTTCATTCAAGTCTCTGAGACAGCACCATGAAGAGAGTCCAGGAAAGTTTCTCTTGGGAGCAGTCCTACCCAAAATGCCACCCGAAATAAGGAGTTTGTGCCAGAATGGAAATCATGCCCTGCATCCTCTAGAAAGAAAAATCTCACAATGGAAAAGATATCAGCTGAACTAAACGGTATATTTAGTGATGCATTTGATTTACATTCTAGTGTTGGCTCCCTATCTTGTTATACATTGGGGACAAATAGTTTGTGGACAGGTGCCTATCTGTGGACCAAAGTGTGGAGCACACTTTGAGTAGCACTGCTCTAAACAATAGATTGCAAATTGGGGGTCCAAGTTGTTGCATCTAGCCTGCAGATATGTTTTCTTTGGCCTGCACACTGTTGTCAACATTTTAAAATGAAAATACTTTGCATAAAATTCCACATTTCCAGCACATGCCTTTATTTTCCATCCCTTCAACATGTGATGTCTCGGGGTTGCACATTCCTACATGGCAGCAGTCAGATGGAACGGGGAAGTGACTTATCCCTTTAATATAGGGCATGTACCTTCGAGGAGCCCAAGGGACCCATTTGGCCCACTTCATTTATTTATGTTGCTTACTGGACCCTCAAGGCATTTGATTTCATAACCCTAAAAATCATGGGGGTTACTGAACAAGGGTGATTGTAGCTCAGCCCCAGGAGGGAAAACAACTGGGTCAGGGTGTGATTAAGAATGTCCCTCCTCTTCCTTCCTTTATTCTTCCATCAATTCATGGAGTCTTCCCTTGTGTCCTCTTCATAAAAGCACTCAAAACTTACTGTGTTGAACCTGCTTAGTGATGAGATTGGGAGAGGAGAGTGGAGGAAAGGTGAATATGCATATGCTCTTTCATGCACAGCAAAGTCACAGTTCCAATCTGTCAAGTATGGTTTTTCCAGGAACCTGGGGAGCCATAGATCTATAGACCTGAGGGCAAATCAGCAAGGGGTAAGAGGGTGTCTCTGAGGGCCGGCCCCACTATCATCGCTAACTGTGCAGAGATGAATTACTGTTAACCTTCCCAAGAGAGGAGGTGATATCAAAGTACTGCTTTAGAAAGTGCCTTTTGGTTTTCTAATGGTTCAACAATATTCTTATTACAAAGATTCCTATTTCACTGCTCCCTCTAATCCTTACAAATGTTACAAAGTGATGTTTGATCTGACTTCTCTGAAAGCACACAATAGTCTCTAGTTTTAGTTAGATTTCTTGATGCCATTTTTTTTTTGTCAGTTTAAAGCCTTGAATATATTTTCCTGTGCTGTATAAAGTATACTAATTGAAATTGAAAATTGTTAGAGAGTACTTGTGATGCATAAGATTTTATTTTGGGTAAGCCTTCATTTAGCCAGACTGGGGTAAAGTTCTGGAAAACCACTGTGATATTCTAAGACAGATACCTTGCCTGGCAAATCCCTTTGACCAGCACTTTACTTGGTGCTTTCTGAGTTTTGTTTGCATCTTTTTGTTTTTATTATTTAATTGATATACAATATCATAAGATTTTGTGACTCCTAAACTGAGAGGGATGGGAGGAGAACTGGGGCTGGGCTCATTTCTTCCTCAATCTAAAACCAATTAAATTTAGAATTTTAAGCAAGGCATGGTGTGTGGGAGAATACAAAAAGAATACAGTTTGTAAGCTTCACATAAACAGGAACCCTAATTGGAGGTGGCTTGGCAGAGAGTGTGGAATTGTGTACATGAAAAAGTTAACAATCACATTATAATAAATCTAGATCATACACTTTTGGGAACATGTGTGTATAAATGGAAAATAAGACATTTTCATTAAATGTAAAATATTCTATATATAAACAGAATATAGGAATGTTGAAGGGGCATAAAATAAAAGAGAACTCAAAGTTGGGTACTATTAAATACTTAAAGGAAGGTGGCTTTGCAAAAGGTACTAGGTCCCATTGCTATCAGCATGACTGTATTTTATGGGCACAAAAACCATTCAGTGTTTCTTTGTCTCACCATCTTCAGTGTAATTTATTGAACACCTTCTGTGTGCACAGTTCTTATGTATTACTTATTTGGTTCACCTAATAAAAAGAACAGACAGTACCTGGATGAGCTCCAGCCCTTAATTTGGTTCTTTAAGTTCCACCTTTCCGTGTAGCCACACATTCTGTAATGTGACTTCAACTGTGCCCATCAAGAGGTGGAGTCAACTTCCTCTACTGTGAATCTGGGTGATCTTGTGACCTGCTTTGGTCAGTAGAATGCAGCAGAAGTGACAGTGGCCTCAAGCAGGAGTTAAAGCCTAGGCCTTAGGATACTGTGTGTGTTTCCTCTCTCTCTCTCAGCACTAAGCCACACCATGAGAACAAGCCTCGTCTGCTGGAGAATGAGAGACCTTGTGGGGCAGAGCTGAGTAAGCCCATCTGTCCCAGCCAAGCTCCCACATATGTCGAAGAATCTAGCCAAGATCAGAAAATGTTCCTACCCGGCTTGAAGCTGACTACAGAGGCACCAGTAAATTTCATTGAACCTGGCTGAGGCCAGAACTGTTCAGTTGATTTTAGTCTTATGAATAATAATATGTGGTTGTCGTTTTAAGCCATAAGTTTTGTGTTGCTTTGTTACACAGCATGATTGTGGCATAGATAAGTGATATAGAGGGAGTGTATTAGTCAGCATTGGCCACAATAAAGCTGTATAACAAACAACTCCCAAATATTAGTGGTTTACAGTATTTATTTTTCTTTTTTATTTCCATCATAGATTTGAGGTTGGCTGCTTCAGGCTGAGGGTAGGATTCAGGATTGTTCCATGTGTCTCTCATTTTGGATCGGGGCTACCCAGGACATGGTTTTCTTATGAAGGTGGCAGAAACACAAGAGTCAAGCTAAATTATGCAAGTGAATTTAAAGTCTTTGTTTGCATCGTGTCCACGAGCATTCTTTTGGGTAAAGGAAGTTACATGGCCAAGCTAAAAGTCAATTTGGCAATGTATAGTTTGCCAACACTACAAAGTCAAAGGGCCCTGCAAAGTCACATGGCAAAGGGAATGATGTATAATCCTATTACAAGTAAAAATGAAGAATTAGGAACAATAATTGACCACAGGGAGAGCTATTCAGAAGGCAAATGGGGAAACCATTTCCTGAAATACTTGATGAAACTCGTTAATGCAATAAAGAGTTTGCCCCAGAAAAAGTCAAAACAATCTATTAAAGACCTGTGGCAATTAATACACTAGTAGGAATGTAAAATTTTTTTCCCTGAAACATATGTTATTTGGAATAGGAACATGCCAAAGACGTTTTCGTTTTTCTTGGTCACTTCACCTATCAGTTCCTCTTTATGTTTACTACATTTGGGGGTTATGCGATATTTCTCCTTCTCTTGGTTTTATTATTTTATCGATTCACCTTTTAGTGAGGTTTTCTTGGGCTTTCAGGATTGTAAAAATAGGAAAATATCTTCTACTGAAAAAGTGGTGGAGCCAGCAAAAAGTCATATATGTGAGTGTGGGCTAGTATGCACTCTAATTATAAAACTGTTTTTTAGATTGAACTGTAAAATGAATTGAAACAACTAAACAAGAGAATAAATTCATGTTATTATAGAAGTGCAGGACTCTACCTTGCACATAACAGGTTACATAGAAACTTGCTTGAAACACTCTATTTTATGTGGCATGTTGCACTCCTCTGTTTGAGAGTCTCAGAATCCAGACATTGCTTTCTGTGATTAACTGTTAACATTGCTTCTTTCATTGATAGGTTTTCCCTTGAACACTGCCACTTTATTATTTAGGAAGTAAGACAGTCACAAAATCGTTTTTCTTTGTTAAAAATGAAAATATACCAGTATCTCAGTATCTACAATGATTTATCAGAAAATTTATTTGAAATAACATACTGAAAAAAAATCGAAGTACTGTACATATTTTTGGTCAGTTTGCTGTATGGATGTGTTCTTTAAAGGTGACCTCAGCCTGTCTGTCTGTCTTCCTGTGTTGAATGTGTTGGGGCACCTCTGGCAGGAACACATGTGGTTGGGAGAGAGTCAGGGTCCTCTCCAGAATTGTTCTCCACCTCCCATATCTTCTCTGAATCAACCCCTCTCTCTTCCATGTCACCATTCACACATCCAGCACGTATGATACCTGAGAAGAAATGTCTTATGTCTTTTGGGAGCAATCAATGTCGGAGGAGTTGAGAGGAAAGAAAGCAAGAGATACAGACAGAAAGAAGTTAAGGAATAGAGCACTAGTGCAGAGACCAGTGCACAAGGAATAGGTGGACACAGAGACATAAGCAGGTTTGAATGCAGAGGAGGTGGAGACCTGCCAGCCGAGCTGAAATGTACCTGATGAAATGCCATTGATCCCACTTTCCAGCTTCAAAATATTTATTATTGGTCATCCACACATTTCACTCTACTGCCCAAGTCCTCTGTCTTTGGTTGGGGCTTCGGTGCTAAGTAGAAGCAATTTACAATGTAGGATTTTACAGTTTAGCAATTTAGGCAATTCTACCTTGGGATCTTCTGTGTTTAACATTTCATCCAACCCAACCTGAAAAAACAGTGTGGATAAAATGAACAGAAAATTCACTGAGGGGTAAAAAAGAGTAGTAGAAATAAATTCTACACTGAATATTTTTATGGAATCAAAGAATGGCCAGAGCTTGAAAGGAGCCTAGACTCTGTACTCCCCAACCTCTCTTTTTTTTTTTTCCTTTTTACTGGGAAAGATTTGCCCTGAGCTAGCATCTCTGGCCTATCTTATTGTCTCTCTCTCTCTCTCTCTCTTTTTTTTCTCTCTCCAAAGCCCTAGGACATAGTTGTATATTCTAGCTGTAAGTCTTTCTGGTTCTTCTATATGAGCTGCCACCACAGCATGGCTACTGACAGATGTGTGGTGTGGTTCTGCACCTGGGAACCGAACCTGGGCTGCCAAAGTGGAGCACGCCGAACTTTAACCAGTAGGTAATCAGGGCTGGCTCCCATCCTCTCATTTTATAGATGAAACATGTCCAGAGAAGTAAAGTGACTTGCTCAGGTAATGTGAATGCCAGAGCCAATATTTGAACCCGGGCGCCTGACCCCTGGGCCAGCGCTCTTAACTCAGAACTTCCTTTCTGGATGGCCCCTTTGAACCATTTCACAATGATTTTTGTGCAAGGAGAAATCAGAGAAATGTCACAGTTACTTTCTGTGGCATCAGTGGGGTTAACGAATCCTTTCAACATGCAGTCATTTTAGTGTGCCCGTTCAGCCCTTCGTTTAACAATATTTAGTAATGTCTATTGTAAGTTCCGTATATTATACGGTAAGCACACAGGGCCAATAATATTTTATGCATTCTCATCAACAGTGAAATTGTAAGGGCCATAAATGGCCTGATGGAAGAGGATGATGAGCATGGTGGCTCACAAATCACATTTACTCGGCTGAGAGAGCTGAGTGACTGTGGACATGAATTCTTCCTGTCTGACAGGCCCGCAAGGAGCCACCTGCCAACTGGGCAGAACATATAAAGACATCTACCATTTATGTTGTTTTGTTCTGGTCAAAGCATGATCGTAGTAATGGAATGCTTGCCCTTGCTGCACATTAATCTTTACTGCTTGCACATATTAATAGTAACTGTTGAACACTTACTAAGTGAAGGACATTGTGCTAAGTACTTGTCATTCATTCATTCAACCATTATTCATTGAGTGCCTACTATGTGGCAGGCTCAGTTTTCTTTCTTTTTTATTCCTCACAATCACCTTAGGATGTAGGTGCACATGTTTATACCTCATTTACAGCAAAGAATACAGAGAGGTTAAGTAAAATGTCCCTAAGTCACATAGCAATGTGTGTGTAAGTCAGGGTTTAAACCCATAGGCTGAGTTTTTAGCTCCTAGCTATATAGCTTCCCCTGCCATCAGAGTCTCCAGACGTAACATGAAACAGGAAAAGCCTGATTATAATTTGCTTAGCTAAGGCTAGTCTTGGGTATGAGTAGAGTTAGTAGTTACCTATGTGGTACAATTTGTAATTCTTGGGAGAATCCTATGTCCCAAGTAGTTTCCACTTAATGCCATTGTGCCTAAAATCTCACAAATGGAAATGCTTTCTTTTAGATTATTACACTGATGACTTCCAAGTGTAAATCCAGCATCTTTCCCCGGTTCAGCCTTACTACTAAACTTAAAGCTGCATTTCCAAAAGCTTTCTAGATGTTTCACAGGCATCTCAAAGTCAAGATGTCTAAAACTGAACTTCATTAGTCAATGGGAAATGTAAATCAAAACCACAATAAGATAGCACTTCATACCCACCAGGATGGCTAGAATAAAAAAGACAATAACAAGTGTTGATGAGGATAGAGGGAAATTGGAACCCTCATACATTACTGCTGGGAATGGAAAATGGTACCGCTACTTTGGAAAAGAGCATATTTCCTCAAAAGATTAAGTGTAGAGTTGTCATATAACCCAACAATTCTACTCTTAGTCATACTCTCGAGAGAATTTAAAACATGTGTCCACACAAAAACTGTACATGAATGTTCATAACAGTATTATTTATTATAGCCAAAAGGTGGACACAACCCAGTGTTGGTCAACTGATGACTGGAAAAACAAAATGTGGTATATCTGTACAATGGAATGTTATTTAGCAATAAGAAGGAATGAAATATTAGTATGTGCTACAACATGGATGAACCTTGGAAACATTATGCTAAGTGAAAAAGCCAATTACAAAAGACCACATATGATATGATTCCTTTTATATAAAATGTCTAGAATAGGCAAATCTGTAGATACAGAAGGTAGATTAGTAGTTGCTTAGGGCTGGTGTAGGAGGTGTGTGGAAATGGGGAGTGCTAGCTAATCTGTACAGGATTTCTTTTTGGGGTGTTTAAAATGTTCTAAAATTGATTGTGGTGATGGTTGCACAACTCTGTGAATATACTAAAAACCATTGAACTGTACAGTTTAAATGGGTGAATTATAGGGTATGGGAATTATATCTCAATAAAGCTGTTATATAGCTTTTTAAAAAACTGTGCTGTTCCACCTATTTCCTCATTCTAGGATAATGGCATCCCTTCTGCCTTCCCTGGCTGTACTGCATGTTCTTTGCAAGGGCCAGCTTCCTATTTTGTATTTATCCACCTGCACCCAGCATCATGCCTGGCCATATTAGGTCCTCTTTACGATGTGAATTATCCCGGGGAGGATGATAGCATTTTCCTCCATGCCAAGGAGAATGCGGACAGGATGGGAGCCCTGGGAACCTGGGAGAAGTGGGCTCATTGAAAGGAGGGAAAAGAGGAGGGTACAGCATAACAGGAGGTACTGAGGGCATCCTGCTTATGTCACAGTTGTCTGTGGTTGGCCTGTGTGTAGTATATAGCAGCTCCGCGAGCGGCAGTGTAATATAATGGACAGAATATGAGCTTTGTTCAAAGTTACAGAGATAGTAAGTGGTGAAGCCAGGCTGTGAACCCAGCTGGGTGATTTGAATAATTATCCATCCTCTGTGAGTCTATCAATTTCCTGATCTGTAGAAAAAGGATAATAATACTTCCAGGAATTGTGAAGATATAATGAGAATGTATATAAAGTTATCTGTAATGTGAAAATGCTTTGTTATTGTTGTTTTTATACTATTATGACTTTCAGTCCTGTCCCCAGACACTATCACAGTAAGAGGTAAACACAGGAACTCTACTGTGTTTTCTCTCAGTCCTTATCTTGAACACCTAAGAGAAAGTATTCTGAAAGAACTATGAAATTGTATAAATATTGGAATAAATTCAATGACTATTCACTTTATGGGTCAGAATGTCCGCATACATGATGATTTTCAAATGTGTTATATTAATATTTTTCTTCAGTCCTAGCTCAATAATTAGTGAGCTGCAGGAGGGAAACTGTGTGACAAATGAAGATTAGAAAGGAGGGTCTGATTCTGGCTGCCTGGGTGGATCCCTGTGACTCTGCCCACAGATGCTGCCGGACGAGTAACAGGGTGGAGAGAGGGGGTTAAGAGTGGGGCTTTGTGTCAGTCTCACTCTGCCGCCTGTTAGCGTGTGGGCCATCAGTTGGTTATGTAACCTTTCCAGACCTCAGTTTCCCTATCTGTAAGAGGTCATCATAACAGCTCCCTCACAGGTGTCTAAGGGGATAAAGTGATTTCAGCATGTAAAACACTTACTACAGGTGCTTAAAAATCCCTTAATAAATGCTGAGTTTATGCTGGAGGATGCTTTGAAGACACCACTTTCTCCACATAACCTGTCAACCAAATATAGAGTTCCATGTCACATTTTATAGCAATTTACCTTCAAATCAGTTCAATAGGTATTTATCATTGCCTATAATGCCAGGCACTGTGCTAGCTGGCCCTATCAGGGACTTCTTCTAATAGATGAAATGGGCCAGTTAGCTGACAAGGAGATTTATATCATCAAGCCTCCTTTAATTGATTCATATGCATCATGGTTTGGGTTTTTTTAGACTAGGATGCCATATGAAAATATGAATTCAGAAATGTCCAGACTACTTATGAAACATAGCATATGTCATAGTGCAAAGGGCTATTACTGCTATTATGTCAGAGCCCTAAAAGAATATACCTATGCATATGTGTCCCCAAATAATTAGCCCTCCCAGACTTTTCTCCAGGGAAAATCTAGTGAAATACTGAGGAACTCCATACCTTCTCTTTGTGTTGTATTGATTCTACCCCTGAGTGTGTTTCTAAGGTTCCATTTTCTAAGAGTAAGTAGAAATTACATTTTCTCTATTGTTTTCCGGGTTCTTATTTCTCAATTATAAAAGCCAATATAAGCCGAACCCCTTGCTCTTGAACAACGTAAACAACAACAGCAGTGATGACAAGCAAACAACAATCCCCTAAATAGAACAGCAAACCCCAGAAGAGGCATTGCTCAAACAAAATTATGAAAACACCACCTTAAATTCACACTTTGGTGATCAACACTGTATTTAGCTCATTAGGCCTCTAGCTCAGTCCCCTTCCCCGATGGTGCATCTGGTTTGAGGAGCTGCTGCTCTGAGAGCAAGGGGCTGCCAAAGACATCATCGGTCCAGCCTTTCTGCTCCTTTGAAGTGGCCCCATTTTCATGTGTGAGACTGAGATTTTAAAAACAGTGATTATTCATAGGGAAATGATAATCCCAAGGGAGTTTCTAGAGTAGTGATAATATATGTCAATTATTTTTTTAACATATACTTTTCCTCTTCATATTTCAAAATAAAAACACAATACAAAGAAGTAAATACCAAAAATGATAGGCAGATCTATATTTAATCACAAAAAGTTCTGTATTTTGTTGAGCAAAACACCAGATACCAAATTTGGAATGTTGGTATAATCTCATGTTTGACAAAACATGTATTTTTAATAACACCTACCAATTATTGAGCTATTGTGTTTGGCACTATTCTGTTTTGGGCTATGCTAAGTGATTTACATAGATTATCTTGTTTAATCATGACAAAATAATGTGGTATATTTTAATAATAAATAATATACCATTTATCCTCATTTTATAGATGTGAAAACCGAGGCTTGGAAAAGTTAAGCAACTTGTTCAAGCTCACATAGCCAGTATATGCAAGAGCCAGGAGGCTCTTGACTCCACTGTGCTCTGCACATTGGTACACTGCCCTTAACAGATATAGGAAAAGATACATAACAATTTTAATAATTGTTATCGGTGGTTGTGGGACTTTTTTCTTTTAGCCTATCTGTATTTTCTAATTTTCTTCAAAGAGTTTATTTGCATAATAAATAAAGGGAGGAGATAAACTGAACCATAAACAACTTTCTCCTTACCAAATCAGAAGGAGGTGGTAAAGGGAGAAAGGAAAGAAGGAGGGAAAGTAAAAAGAAAGTAGGATAAGAAAAGGAAGGAAGAAACAGGGAAGGGCAGGGAGGAAGGAGGAAAGGAAGGGAGGTAGGGAGGGAGACAGGGAGAGCCATTTTTGTAAGGTGACTTTAAGATGGTGTGTGTATACAGCTCTGTACCATCATGCGTCCTTTTGGGGGTGGCATTGAATGCAGTCCAGCACAGAGAACAGGAGCAGAGGAGAATGTCCTTCAAAGCTCAAGGGTTTGGGAAAGGGTCCTCCACACATTTACTGTGTTCTTTCCTGCTGTGGAAAGTTGAGTATTGCAATACTGAACTGAGTTGTAATTTATGTTGAAGACCATATCTTCTACAAAATGCAGTCATTTAGAAAAATATTTTGAGTTTTTTTAGTAGAAGAGTATTAGCTATCTATCAAAAAATTTACCCTGTTTAATTGCGAAGGTATGTTTTGGGCACCAGCAGTGGAAAGGGACAGTAGTAAGGATTAGCAGCTGGAGTTGTGGTGCATGTGGGAGAGGAAACAAAAAGAAGAAACAAAAAACATGAGGGCAGCAATGGAACATAGTGGAGTGACCATGTCATTTATCTTTATAAATTAAAATAGTTCATATTAATCATTAGCTGGGACAGCAGGCATAAATTAAAACTGTCCCTGACAAACTGGAAAGTTTGATCACCCTAGAGAAGCCAGATAAATCAGAAGAAACAAGAAGCTACAAAAACCAGAGAAAGAACATGAATATAAAACGCATAGACAAACTTTTTTACAAGTCCAGCCTCATTAGTAATCAAAGATATTCAGATTAAAACAATAAAAATGTTTCCTTTCACTTTTTGAAATGGCAAAAATCATCTTAAAAAATAATAGAGATACCATTTATTGAACTTCTGTATGTCAGGTACTTTCTAGGCCTTTTTACAAAAAACATTTAACTAACTTTTTATTTTAGATTTACAGAAAAGCTGCAAGAATATTACAGAGAATTCCCATATACCCTGTACTCAGTTCCTCTTACATTGTTATAGCATATTTGTCGTGACTATAGGACCAATATTGATACCTTATTGTTAGCTAAAGTCCATACTTTATTTGGGCTTCCTTAGTTTTCACCTAATGTGCTCTTTCTGTCCTAGGATCCCATCCAGGCTATCACATTACATAGCCATCATGTCTCCTTAGTTTCTCAGACTTCATTGTTTCTGATGACCTTGACAATTTTGAGGAGCATGGATCAGGTCTTTTGTAGAATGTCCTTCGATTTGGGTTTGTCTGATATTTTTCTCATGGTTAGACAGGGGTTATGGGTTTTTGGGAAGAAGACCACAGAGGTAAAGTACCATTCTCATTGCATCATGTCCAGATACATGCTATCAACATGGCTTATCACTCTTGATGTTAACCTGGGTCACCTGGCTGAGGTAGTATTGCCAGTTTTCTTCACAGTAAGTGACTCTTTTTCTCCTCTTTCCATACTGCACTCTTTGGAAGGAAGTTACTAAGCAGCCCACATTTGAGGAATGGGGAGTCATGCTCCACCTCCTTGAGGATGGAGTACCTACATAAATTATTTGGAATTCTTCTGCACAGAGATTTGTCTTTTCTCCCTCATTTAGTTATTTATTTAACCATTAATTTATGTCAGTATGGACTCAGATATTTATCTTATACTTTGGGTTATAATCCAATACTATGTTATTTATTTTGTTGTTCAAATTGTTAAATTTTTGGCCATTGGGAGCTCTTTCAGGTTGGCTCCTGTGATCCTCTGACAGGTCCCCATCATTTGTCTTATGAGCACTTTCTTACTTCCTGGCATTACAAGATGCTCCAGGCTCATCTTGTGTATTTCCTGCCTCAGTTCCAGAATTAGCCATTTCTTCAAGGATCCCTGGTTCCTTTTATTGGAGAATGGTTTTAGAAACCAAGACCTGGGCCCTAGGTGTGCTTGTTGTTACTGAGATGTTGTTATTTCTAGGCCCACTCAGGGAACACACTTAGGAGATATATGTGTATATGCTAACTCACGTATACCAGTGGATCTACAATTATTTCTTTGTGTCTGTTCATCTGTATCTGTATTAAGCTAAACATAAGTTAATACCCATGTTTCCAATTCTCATCCAGTACCGCATGGTCTGTTCTAGCTTCTCACTTTGCCTATCTGTAACTTTTCATTCCAACAGTGGGAAACTTCTATCACGTGCCATCCATTTCCTTATATTCAGTTTTGGTGAAAGTGCTGGAAAATTGGCACTTTTGCACTGTTGGTGGGAGTGTTGGTACAACTTTTGCAGAAGGCAGTTAGGTAAAATGTGTCAAGAGTCTTAAAAATATCAGCTGGGGTGGGGTCGGCCCTGTGGCAGAGTGGTTAAGCTCGTGCACTCCACTTCAGCGGCCTGGGGTTTTGCTGGTTTGGATCCTGGGCACAGACATGGCACCGCTTGTCAGGCCACGCTGAGGTGGTGTCCCACATGGCACAACCAGAGGCACTCACATCTAGAATATACAGCTATGTACTGGGGGGCTTTGGGGAGAAGGAAAAAAAAAAAGGAAGATTGGCAACAGTTGTTAGCTCAGGTGCCAATCTTTAAAAAAATAAAAATCAACTGGTCAAAGGGTCAAAAGTCCAGTCTTCAGTCAAGAGGAACAAAGGCAAGGAGAGTAGGAGCATATGCCTCAGGGAGGAGGAAGGCAGTGGAACTGGGAGGGGCAGCACATAAACTCAAACTCAGCCCCCTTCATTCTTCCCTGTGCTCCGGTGAGAGCCAATATTGTTATCAAACCTTGCCTGGGGACCTGTAGCTGATGGCAATGGAGAAACAAAACATTCGATGGGTGGAGCAGCAGATTCAGTTCTTTATCAGATGTGTTTTCTTGACATTTCCCAAGGGATTTGTTCATGGTTTAACTCTGAAGTCAACTGACTGATGGTTGTGGAGAACCCATTATCTACTCATCACTGTTTGAAAGAATAAAAAGATCTACTTCTATTCCCGGAGAGATAGATACTGTGAGATTTATGTGAGATTTATGCCAGTAAGCATGACCAACCTGCAAAACAACTCAGGCATTATCCTAAAAAAAGGAGAGTGGGCAATAAGCAGGAGCCAAATATTTTGCTGTTGCTTCTGAGCCCTTCCAGGAGCCCTGTGCTGTCAGGACACCTGTGTGGGTCACCTCTGAAGTTATAGCTTCCTACAGTTACATATGTGCTATGTGACACAAACGGGAGCTGAAGTGTAAGGATTCCATAGTCTCTTTTTCAGAGTATCAACTACAAAGGAACATAGTCTGTTGAAGAGAGAGTGAGAAGGGTAACTATAATTCCAAACAAGAAGTAATAATTGTAAACCATCACTGTTTATCTGAGAAGGGATTAGTGAAGAATTACTTCTCAAAATAACTCCCCAAAGCTTCTCTCTGCTCTTGATTTGATAGGCATGTTGCTAAGACTTTGAAAGAATTGCCATGGTGGTTTAACTCTTTTGTGCGGGACAGAATCAGGAGGCGAGGCTGTCCAGGTATGTTGGAATGAAGAGGAGGGAAGAGTGCTCTGCACATCTTCCAGGTGGTTTGGGGAAGATAAGTCAAATTTGGAAAAAGCTAAAAAATTTTAATTAAGTTGTGGCTACTTTTGAAAAACCAGGATTTCCCTTGGGAGCAGAAGTCATGGGAGATGTTGAGTCAGCTTGCTATTTATTCAAACAACAAACATAATAATTGTGATTATTTGGAGGTAATACACAGTTGAAAGGACAGAAGATGCAAAAAATGAAGCCAAGCTTTAGGTAAGTTAGAACAACTGAGAGAAGAAATACAACTTGAAGATGTAGGAGGCATCTTGTAAAATTCCCAAATGTAGTCACAGAATCAACATCCAGTGCAATGGTCTGTGTTTGGAAGAACAATGGAGAAACAAAAGTTAAAAGACATGTGAACTAGCATTTAAAAAATCTAGTACATTATGATTTTCCAAAAAATCCCCTTGTTTGCCTGTGTATAACAAAAAATCAGACTTGTGATTCTCTGCGCACCTCCATACCTCCCAGAGAATCAGATAAAACCCCCGTCACCACCCAGAAATTCCCATATAACACTCTCCACCGTTGTTTGCACTAAGATATATTACTGGGTATGGTGTCATGGAGGCTTACTGAAGTTGGGAATCACTGTGGCATAGACAAGTGGTGATCATTAAAAACAAAGAAAAGGAGAGGAGTCATATTGTGGAGTCACAGGCATATTCTTGAACAGGTGTTCTAGCTTAAGCCTGTATCA
Source organism: Equus asinus (assembly GCF_041296235.1). Lineage (NCBI taxonomy): Eukaryota > Metazoa > Chordata > Mammalia > Perissodactyla > Equidae > Equus > Equus asinus. The sequence continues at coordinate 16,096,124 of NC_091796.1, forward strand.
GTCATGTCTGGAGGACTGGTGGTTGGGCCCATTATGGGTCCATTTTACTGGAAAGAATTAAGGGAACTGGGATGATTTCTTCTCAGAGGGAGAGGTGAAATGAACATCTCACAGAGAGCCATGGGCTAGTGTCTGAGAGCTGAGGTGATTCTATGAAGAATCCATTAGTGTCCTTCTAACCCCAGCCCTGTGAACTCAGACTTGAGCTGTGTACAAAGGAAATGAAGCAAGCACAATGGAAGAAAAGGTGGAAGCTAGGAGAATTGAGATACTGAGACACAGGGCATTAGCCTTGATGGGGCTCTTCTGTTGTGATGGAAAATGGAGTGCTTGACCCTATAGCAGGACCCTCATTCTTGGGCTCAGAAGACTTTAGTGACCATCAGTGGCTGGGCAGTCACTTATCTATTTTGCAATGCAAGAGATAGCACCACCGTGAGCCAGATTAAAGTAGAAGGGAAATGGCCCATCATGTCGCATGGGAGTCAAGAAGATTAGTTATGGAGTAAACATAAGACATCTTTTGGAGCCACTCAGACCTCTTTGGTAGTAATATTAAAGAGAGAGAGGGCCAGAGGTGCAGTAGTTTTGGGTAAGGCCAGAGCCCAATTAATGCTCTTCCTTGATTGGAGATTCCAGTTTTATACCACTCTGACACCTCCCCACCCTATACTCAGCTGGTAAAAGGGATGGCTTGGGAAACACAGGTTTCATTCCTCTCATTCCTTGAAAGGTGCTGAAGGTAGAGAGGAAGGAATGTCTCTTCTTTTTGCCTTTATAGCTTTAAACGCGATCAACACTTGTGGCAATCTTATAGCATCTGATGTATTTTTTTGTCCTCCCTTCTAGAATCTAAGTTTGTGGAAGGGACTGTGTCTTTGTCCTTCAATCCCTGACATGTGATACAATACCAGAAACAAAGCAGGTGCTCAGCAAATGCTTGTAAATGAATGGAAGGTACCTAACCTAGAGCAGGCACCATTTTAGGTGTTTTATTTAGGTTTAATTTTAACCTGTATTGGGATTGAGTTTTTATAGAGAAAGGGGAAACCTGGACAGCTTTTCAAAATTTTCCCTCCAGAAGCACAGAGCTGGGGTTTAAAGATTATCAGTGTAGTACTGTGCATTGCATGGTCTATGGACCGGTGCTCGTCCATGAACTGTTTATCGGTTTGCAATAAGAGAAGTACAGAAATGGAAAGCATTTGAAACTTTTATGGTAATTTGACACTGCAGGAACATCCAGTCCATGATCATTTTTCTAGTGCTTCCTATTTTAAAAATATTATCATAGTATTGGTATGAAGGATTGGAAATGAGAGAAACAAAAAGGTCTGTCTTTTTGTCTGTCTCAAACAAAAGTTTGAGACACACATTTGTAGTTGAGTTCTCTACCTTTTCAGAGAGGTAGGATGGCATAATGGTTGAGCACATCGTCCTGGAGCTAGGCTACTCAGGTGGGAATCATGGTTCCTCTGCTTTCTAGTGGGCAATTATTTAACCTCCGTTCCTCAGTTTCCTCTTCTGTAAAATGGGTTACCACAATGACAAAATTTTTAGTACTTCCCTCCTCAGGTTGTTGTGATGATAGGAGTTGACACATGTAAAGCAGTTAGAACAGGGCCTCCCATGTAGTAAATGTTATACAGTTATTGGCCTTTATTATTTTTACAGATGAAAAACAGACTCAGAGCAGTGAAGAGAGTAGGTTGAGCTTACATGGCTACTGAAAGAGAGGTCTGGATCCCCACACATCTCAACAGATTCTTCTTTCTCACTATTTCCTCTCTTTATCCCAAATCACCCCCTACTAACAATAATAATATTCTCTCAATTCTTGCATGCTCTCCTCTCACTCTGCTCTGACACCTAATTTGCTCTGTGCCCCCTTCACACTATTTATTCTTAAAACATGTTTTAGTCATTGTGGCCTCAGTCAGGTCCCTGTCTGACCACAGAGTGAATCATTGCCCTCCCGTGTTTGGGGGCTTTAATGTCCCTGCTGGAGTCACCACAGAGATTACCAGGGCTAACTGGTATCCTCACAGAGCACACAGACTCTGCTGCTTAACTACAACAATGAGGACATGTGATAGGAACGCTGCAGCAAAGATGAGCAGTGGCTGCAAATGTTTATGAAAATGATGACTGACTTTCCTGCAAAGAAAATGAATCACAATCTGCTGCTGCCGCAGGCCATTAAGTCAGCCCTTGTGGACAAGCCATATTGACCTGTCATGGAAAAAACAGTGGAGACAATGGACAAGATGTTTTAATTCTCCTCATACTCTGCCCATATGAAGGAACTGATTTGCTATAAGACTGGAGTTAGAGAGGCTTATGTTTTGTGAAGAAACAAAACAAGCAAATAAAAAAACTGGTCCTTGTCCATTTACTAGGCCTATTAAAAAATTCTATATTTCGAGAAGATAAAGAATGCCATTTTCCTCATATAATTCCTCTTCTTCCCCAAGGCTTTGAAAAACCATTTTCAAACCCTTTCTAAATTTTATGTCCTTGAACCTCTTGTACACCATGTTGTATTTCTTAAAAAATGTTTTAGTGAGGGCTTATTGTGTTCTGGGCCCTTTTCTAAGAGCTTTATGTATGGTAACTCCTTTAATCCTCCCAACCATCCTGGGAAGGAAGTTCTCTTTATCCTTATGGTAAGTTGGGATACAGAATGATGCAGTTAGTGGCATGGTGAACATGCTCCAGGCAGGCGTCTGCTGGAACCACCTGCTCACCACTGCCTGAGGGGCAGCAAGGGAGGTGCTAGGTGCCACTCATGCCTCTGCCCCTCAGCTGTCCCTTACGCCCCTTCTTCCTCATTCTCTGTCTCCTTCTGATCATCCTCTTATCTGAAAGTATAGTATTATACTTTCTATTCTATGGGACAATGACAGGGTCATCACTGGAAGTTCCCACCACTTCCTTTCCATCTTCCTCTAACTGACAACAAATCTGAACAATAAAGTCGGGGGAGTTGTAAATACAGAACCTACAGTCTGACATAAGCATCTCTAGGACTTTGGCTCTCCCTTCAGAAATACAATCCTCAGTTTTGTCTTGAGTTTTCAGTAAAATGTTTTCAGAAGGGAAGGAGGAGGGAGGGAGAGAAAGAGAAATGGGCAGTTGGTAATGGGAGATACTTGAGAAGCTCTGAAGTCTCATTATTAACCCTACCATTGATTAGCTTGTTCATTGCTTGTCCAAAAATTGGGGTGAGAATATTGAGGAATTCCCCAAAATGGTTTGTGGCCAAGGGCCAGATCCTTGTACCACTTCTTTTACTCTTGGAAAGCAAAAATATTGAAGGAAGAAGAAGAAATATGTGATTTAAAATTATATAAGCAGGAAGTAGATTCTTAGATTAGGTCAGATCCCAGTATTATTCCAGTGATACTAAGAGGGCTACCTAAAAGCAACTGTCAAAAAAAGTGCATTCTGGGAAATGTTTTTTCACAGACTACAATGACTAATCTTAAATCAATCCTATTTGACATATTAGTATATAAAAAGTCTAGATGGATGAGATCTCAGTAGAGTAATCACTGTATATTTTATAAGCTTCCATAGTGTGATAGATATTACATTGATTGGGAAGGCATCTTCTCTATCCTCGAACAAACTAAATCTAATTTAGACATAAACAATAATCAGTGCTAATACTGCCATGCTGCCCAGTGCCTAGAAAAATAAGATTTTTCTGTTTCAGTTGGCCTCCCATTTAGTTAAATGTTGTACAAGATGGCAGGTGAGTCTTCCGTGTCTCTGGCACACTGTGAACATGAGTTGAAAAAACCCTGGTATATATTCAAATTTGCATTGGATGCAGTTCTGGAGGTTGTCTTGCCCCACCGTTTTTTGATGAATATAGGAAGACTAGGTTAAAAAGGGTATACTTTCCAGAGAATAGGAGAAAGATAAAATTGGAAAAAATTATAAACTTTCAGACATGATTAAAATCTTTGAAAGTGAGTTTGCCATCTCTGTACATATGCTACTCCTTTAATTAATTTTGATACTTCAGGAAACAATAAAGCACTGTCAGGTTGAAAGAATTTTAATCTAGCATTTGGAAGTGAAACACAGACAACCCCTTTTCTGGCATTTGGAAATGAAATATGGACAATTTATATTAAGTAAAAGAATTCTAAAGAACTTCAGATTTGTAGAATCAGATCACAGAGCCTTGAATTTAGGGAGTTTTATGGGGAGAAAGGTAGGGAGGAGCAGGGGCTGGGGAGTCTGAAACACATTATGATTAAACAGTGGCTCTTATTGGCTAGATGTTACAATGCCAATAGATCTATTAAGTTTAAAAGAAAAAGAAGTTTGTAGAGAGAATCAGTATGGACTTTGTAGATCCTCAAACTTGTGATACATCGTATTCAGGGGAGTCGAGGTAGAGGGAAGACAGGATCTTGGTGCTGGTGGTTGAAGCAGAGGTCACTGACATACAGATTAATGGGATTGTACTGTCAGAGCATAATTCACAGGGTAGTGGATTCTCTACACCAGGGGATGAATCCTTAGACACACTTAGAGAAGCTCGAGATGGAAGAAGATCAAGGCTGTCTCACCACTAAGTGCTCTGATGGACATTGACCTGGCAGGGCTGACAAGAGGGAGCCCAAGGGGGTAGCGGCCCCTCTCAAAACTATTCTCCCTATGCTCTGAATATGTCCTCCCTTTGCTTCTTTGCTGCTGACCTGAGCCTGTTGACCACAGCTTTTGTGGTCCACTCTTCTGTGGTGATTCTTGACCTGCTCAGGATTTGCCCTTGTCCCTACTTCTCCCATTGGACCAAGCCATTGCATATCCTCCATGCTTGATGATTTAGTTTTAGCAGTTGCCTGGCCTACTAAGCTTTGACTTGCTCACACATTTTTCCATGTATAAAACATGATTATCAATTTCATAATTTTGCTTAAGATGCATGTTGTGGGAAACCATTGTGTGTAGTAGCTAATACTGATTGTGATATTGGATAAAAGGGAAGAACAGAAAGCAATAAAACCAAATGATAATTATAAAATGCTTTTAGTTGGTAGGTAAGCCAGTCACCTATCCACAAGACTTATCCTAAGTTACAAAATTAATAGTTGTATGTTTTCCTCTTTTCTCCTGCTGCTTCAGGGAAAGTTAATTTGCCTAGAAGAAAGGAAAGAAGAGTTGCAAATATCTTAAATACACAAAAAATATTTCCTCCTTTGTTAATTGATAATGTTTAAAGATTCAGGGTAAAAAAGAAGCAAGAGTATTAGAAAGACACGTTGCTCTCTGTGCAAAAGAGAATCCCCATCTGAACATAGTCAAAAACAAAACATTATAATCGTTGGAACATATTTTCCCTACACTTTCATAGGGTAAGTTTATGTTAAATAGATGAGTCATTGGAAGTTTTGTTTATGAATTATAGGCCCTTTCACAATTACTAGTTATATTTATAAAATATGGTCATTTATATAAACACGTATTTTGAAATATATTCATATATATGATATATATTTATAAATATATAAGTACATATTTATATGTTTACTATATACTTGTATAAATATAACATTTAACAAATGTATATTTTTGTTCTTATTTGTGATGTAAGCTGTGAGTAATTTCTATTAAATCTCACAAAATCCAAATTCCCAGTGTGATGATCTCTTTCAGAATCCTGGCTCCCATGCTGAGTAATAATATTTCTCTGAGATGTAGACATAATTTGAACTTTTTAAAAATGTAATCTGCAGTTATAACTATGTAGTTTTATTCTGGTAATAGCTTCTCTCAAAAACACAGAGCAAGGGTCAACAGAAGTGCCTGGCTAACCAGAAAGCAATTAGAGAAATTCTCATTAATTTGGCTATTTAAATTTTTTTACTTAATATAGCAACATTATTTTTTCCAGTAAAACACTGATTGCTAATTTAACAAATAACATCAAGCAGAGGAAGATGAGGTGGAGAGACAAAAAAGATACAAAAAAAGAGAATTTGAAAAGCCATAAAGTAGCTTATAAAGAACCAAAAGTTTTCCTTTTGACTGGAAGCTGCCAATTGCTTTCTGCACAGCTTTATCAGACGTGCTCAAAAGAATATTCTTGAATGAGAAATGAAGTATATGTTTAATTATGTCTTTAAGCTTATGTAGGAAATCACTTTTCTGTCCTACGGAGCTAAGGAACTACTCGTATTAATTTAACACTGCATTTCATGAATTTTTTTAAATTGCCATCCTGATTTAAGGTCGTGAATGCATGGACTTAAAACCATATTAATCCCAAATCAATATGTTTCTTTTGTTATTTTTGATTTTAAGCACAGTAAGTGTGGTAGTGTATAGATTTTTGAAAAGTGGCTTAGAAAATGAGCTCATTTTATTATATGGACTGTATTGAAAATGGAATTTTTGACTATTCAGATGAAAACTACTGTTGTTCTTTTACTCATTGACACTAAAGAATCCCAACTCAATTTGTCCAGTGGAATTCTTAATTCTGTGTTACCATGTGCCCCTTTGAAGAAGCAACACTTATGATAGTTAACATTTATGAGACACCCACAAATCCAGGAATATAGCTGGGCATTTTCATCATCATCGACTATATGATGAAACAGTGAAACGTTTAGGCCTGATTGCCAGAGACTCAGAGATTTAGATCCTGGACTGCCATTTGGAATGTTCAAGTAGGAGTTAAGCCTCTGGTGATAAGAGTGAATTTGCAAAGATAATAAGAGAGTATATTATGAATTATGTTAAGTGAGATTATTTTCATGTTCAATGGATTAGATTACAATATCAATGAGGAAGATTAGCCTTGAGCTGACATCTGCTGCAAATCCTCCTCTTTTTGCTGAGGAAGATTGGCCCTGAGCTAACATCCGTTCCTGTTTTATATGTGGGACACATGCCACAGCATGGCTTGATAAGTAGTATAGAGGTCTGTGCCCGGTATCTGAACCGGCGAACCCCCAGCCGCCAAAGTGGAGTGCACAAACTTAACTGCTACTCCACTGGGCCTGCCCCTACCCTACTTTTTAATGTTCTGAGTTTGTTGCAATCTTCTTGCTATTCTGTTTTCCACTCTGCTTTGTTCACTTACAAAAAAATTCTTGAATTTTTTTTAGATATCATTTTGGTAATCTCACCATTCTTACTGTTGATCAAATAATGCCAAACTTAGTCACTCGTTAGCTATTTAAGTTTGGAAAGATCAAGAAATTCCCCTGACCCTTTGTTTCCTACAATGGGCGTAACTTTAGAATGGATTATTTAATAGAAATTTTTGAACACTCAGCAAAGGATGTGAGGATGACTTGGAGCCAGTGTGACCGTTGCAATCCCCTACCCAACCACAGACTCCATAGGGAGGCATCGTTCTGTTGTGTGTACCATTGTAGTTGCAGCCCAATTTGGTAGACTATGGCATATGATGCATAAAGTATACCTGGATTTTAGCAAGATATTGATCAATTTGTATATAATGTCTTTTGGGAGAAGACAATAGAGTTAGATTACAACTTAGTTACTTCAGAACCTGGGCCACAGTGGTCACTCAAAAAATATCTGTTGGGAAAAAAAAAGAAAAGCCTCTGGGGAGAAGCTGTATGGCATGGTATTGCGCTCCTACTAAATTTTTTTCCTTGAGATGAATGAAGACATCCACAAATTAGGTGACGGCAGACTTAGAGTTCACCAAGAGCTCGATGGGCTGATGGAACAGATACGAAATAAAAAGATGAAATGTTAAAAGGATAACGCAAATACTCAGCAGCTAAGTTCAAAAAGTATAAAAGATAGAGACTGACAAAAATGTATTTTTCTAGTAGTTAAATATGCAATGTAAATTAGATGAGATGTAGTTAATTGCAAACGATGTGAATCAACAATAATGTGATGTGGCTACTAAAATATAAATGTGATTTGGGGCTGCATTAATAAATGATTAACCTTGGGTCTGTGGTTCATGAAACCTCTGACATTGTATACATAATGCGTATATGTGTACTTTTTTTTAGGAGAAAGTGTTCAGACCTTTTATTAGATTCTTAATGAGAACAGCAACTCACATAATGTTAAGATCTACAAGTTCAGAAGAGGATAAGTAACAATCCTATTTTGTACACAAGTCAGGTCAAAGTACAGTTGTACCATTATAATCAGTTCTTGGAAATACGTTTCATGAGTGGCAGTGGGATAGTGAAAGGTCTGAAAATCTTGATTGAAGGAACTGGAGGACTAGGCTTGGAAAGAAAAGATTTTAGAGATACTGCGTATGACTACAAAAAAATAAATGGTTGTTTCAGATAGTACTGGTGAGAATGTGAGGAAATGGAGATTCTAATAATCTAATAATCTAATAATCTGTTAGTGGGTGTGAAATGGTATGATGTATTGCATGGCAATTTGGCCTGCTCAACTTTTTTAAAATGCACATTTTGTAGGTAATTTAGAGAAATTTTGTACACAAGTACATACGCACAAAGGACATATACAAGGACATTTACAAGAGGGTTTACTCTAGCAGGTTTATTATTGCTGGGAATTAGAAATATCCTAGGGGTTTATACATAGTCAGATTGTACCCTTGATACAATTATGGAATACCATGCAGCAGTTAAAATGAAAGAGGTAGATCTATGGGCTCTGACGTGCAAAATATCTTTGATTCAGGGAGGGTTAAGGGACTCTTTATTTGTATAAATTTTAATTTTTATATAAAAACATATTCAAGTGGTTTTTAAAAATAAGAACAAACAATAAGTGGAAGTTATAAATGAGTAAAAGTGAATAAATAAAATTTTAGAGTATTTACATATGGAAAAATGGTTAAATTCATTTTTCTATATAGCTCCAGAGAGAAAACAGGGGAAGTTGTATCAGACGGCTTATTTTAATTCTGTGTAAGGAAGTATTTTCTAGGATTAGAAATGTTCTAAAGTGGAATTGATTGCCAGTTATTGGCACCATCCTCATTGGAAGGGTTGAAACAGAGCTTAGATAACCAGCTCCAAAGACGTTTTAAAAAAAACCGTCCCATTCAATGGGAAAGATTACTTCTAAAATAATTTTTAATTTTGTGAGTTTATGATTCTATGGCTAGATAATGTCTAAGTGCCCTTTAGGGTATAAATACCGCAATTCTGATTTAGAATTCCTTGATCTAGCAACCAGTCTTTTATCTCTCCCTATCCTCAATTTATCTCTATAATCTTATTTCCTTTCATGATTTCTTCATTTTAGGCCAGCTTTTCCCAAAGTGTGGGAGGCACACCACTGGTCGTTCAGAGGGTGATTTTAAGTGCTACATAAACATGGCATTAAATAATATTGAGTCACTGAATTATCAACTCATTGGGGGTAAACAGCTATCGCCCTTTTCAATGCTTTTGATTGGAATCAAGGAGAAAATTGTTAACATTTTCTAGCACTTGATATTTTCCCCTTTTAACCAATTGAGAGAAACTTGGGCTTTAAATTTCAGTCATAAACAATATATATCTATAGTTTAATAATATTATTTTTTATTTATGTGTTGTGGTTGCCTTCTGATTTTTGGTATTTCTGGCATAAACTATTGGTTACTTACCCAATATCCATTACTTTGCATCCCTTCTTTACTAAAGGAAGCTCTTTATTATTGGTAGTGGCAATGTACGCAGCTAACAGACTATAATGTCTAGCCTTCCTTGCAACTAAGTGTGGTCGTGTGTCTTAGTTCTGGTCAGTGAGATAAGCAGAAATACCATGTTTGACATCCAGGAAGGATGCTTAAAGAGAACTGATCCATCTGAGAGATGCACACTTTCTGCCCTAGCCCCATTCTTCTTTCCCGCTTCTTGTATAGATGAGATGGCTGGAGCAACTGCAGCTTAATTGAACCACAACAGAATCTTGAGAACAAAGGACTCATGCTAAGCAAGGCAAAGCAGAAATATAGAAGGATACTAGTCCCCAGTAACCATAATACTACTGTTGCTAAGATTGGATTGCCGATCTCTTGACTACTTTTGCAGGAGAGGTTTATCTGTTTAGGCTGTTGTTATTTTAGGCAGGTATAGAAAGGAACACAATCCTAACTGATAGAGCAAGTATTATTTGTATTCTAAGTATGTCAGTGATATAAAATATACTTCTATAATAAATTTATTTCATTGGTATACCATCAGGGTCCATTGGACCCAATTTTAGTTTTGGAGTTTATGTTTTGAACAGGTTTAACTATTTGTAAGGACTGATACCCATGATTTTTATTCTTTCTTCAAAGCCTTCCAAAGAACAAAGAGAAAATAGGCACTTCTTTTAAATAAGAAAAACTCATTCAACCTTGCAATTACTATATGGGTCCATTAAACCATTTGTAAATCTAAGATACATTATGAGATCTTAGTGATTTTACAATTAACATTTTTTATATCTTGGAACATTTTGTTAGTTCATCTTAGGAATTATTTAATCATTACTCATCAATTATTAACAGCTAGGCCAAACAGACTGAAATAATAAGAAAATGTTAAGGGTGATGTAATCCCCTAAATTCGAGGCCCTCTGAAGAATGATATAAAAGTAAAATAAATCACCGTTATTCAGCTTTCTTATTATGTTGCCCAAAGTATTGTATCATATTTCAAGAGAAGACTGAGACATCATCTTTGTGGTCTGCTTTTAGCTTTCCTTGAAACAGTTGATAATTCAGAATTTTACATTTTCTGCCCAAAATGGCAAAGGGAAGAAATAGGTAGAGGAAGCTGGGTCAAAATTATAAGATGAATCAAAAGATAAATGCAAAGAGGCAGATAGCAGCATTCTAGTCTTGCATGATGGTGGTGAGAATGCTCATATAAGCAAAATTTGAGATTATGAGTTTTCAGATGGAGATGTCCAGCATGAATTTTCTCAGACTCAAAAAATGATGAGTGAATGATATATTTCCAAGGATGCAAAAGAAAATATGGCATTCTCAGTTTGTCATTCAACCAGGAAGGACTTCAGTATGTCAATATTTTGCAACAAAACTCACAAAAAGGATGTGTGATAATACTATTTCATCTTTTATGATGCTTGTGCACCAAAATTTACTTGATCGAACAAGGCTTGCTATGTTTAAATTCTTATAAAATTTTAAATAAAGTTTTTCATTATCTATTTATTCCTCTACAAATTGTTTATAAAATAACTTAGAACATAAAAAATAAAAAGGCTCATTGGACTCGGATCATAAATGATGATAGCTATTTTTCCTGGTGTACTGAGGGTTAAGTGGGGATAGCTAGTAAATTAGATGATAAATATTAAGTTAAGAAAGTACGTGTTAATGTAAGTGCTAGAATATAGCAAAAAAATCACAAAAGAGGTTATTACATGTATAGTTTGGGAAACATCACATCAAAACCTGTTTTATTTATTCTAACTTGGACATCCCAAAAGATGTTTTTGTACACTTGTTGATATTTTTCCTCTATTTAAAATTTTTTACTACAATAAGTTATTGTTTATTAATGGGTATGGGAAGATGAAAAAGTTCTGGAGATGAATGGTGATGATGTTTGCCCAACACTGTGAATATGCTTAATGCTTTTGAACTGTACATTTAAAAATGGTGAAAATGGTAAGTTTTATGTTATTTATATTGTACCACAAATTTAAAAAATTTAAAAATTTCTTGCCTCTTCTCTTCTGACAGTCATGTATGTTAATCAAATTAAAACTCAAATTGCCTTCAAAAGAATGCTTTCATTTATGACTGGTTTCATTCTTACTTATGCCTTTATTTTGGATGTTCTACATGTTTTTGGAAAGAGTAACTATTATATGGATATTGTACTGTATGGATATGCTTATATAAGAAAGGGGATACAGCATGTAGAATCCTACATCACTCATTTGGACACTTGTATACAGTGGAGCCTGTATCAATTGAAGCACACTATATTATACTATTTTCAATTAATATCTATAATTTATATATATCTAATTAAACTAGCAAATGATTCAGTTCCCAAATTCTCATAATTTTTTTGTACAATGCGAGGTCTTAGGAGGCTACTACATATATATGGCTGAGACGCATTAACTGCTGAGTAGTCCCCTTTGTGCTTCTCCAGTTTCTGAGTCAAGCTGCATGTAACGAGATGCTGAGTTCTTCTTACATTTGAATATTCAGTATCCAAGACCCACTAGAGTCCAAACTTTGCATCTGTTCCTTACTTGTGTGATTTTCCACTGGTTTAATTTCACCCCACACTATCTGTATTACCACCTACACATACATCTGATAATATTTTATATTTTAGTTTCTGGAATTTGATGGAGGGGTCATAAGTCCATAGGAAGACTCATTTATGAAAATTCAAATAAAGATCATTTTAATTAAGACCAGGAGCCATGAGAATAACAGCACAATGAGAGATAAAACCAAGTCCACATCAAAATTAAGTTTCATTTGAGCTATTGAAGTTTATTATGAGCAAGTTTCCTCATAAACTAATTGTCTTAAGTATACTGCATTATACCAAGATGTATGGAGTTTGCATAATGAACTGTGACACAGGAAAAGCGTTTTATATATTCCCTTTGAAATTTCTTTGTATTTGTATGCTTAATGTTACCGGCACATTTTTAGCTAGACTCCAGTTTTTCCTGGGAAATTGAAATGCTTTTGAGCTCTATACATTGCAGGGATTTTCCTGCAATTTTTTAAAAAAACATTCCACCAATGGGGTCCTTTCAGAACACCTACAGAGGATATAAAAAATATATTGTAGTGCATTGTATTGATGTCAACAGAACTGTGTGTTTTCACCCTGGTGTGATGTCAGAACAATGCAGTGCATCTTTCACTGTGCCAACTCACTGGAATAAAAGACCCATTCAGAGAGAAACCCTTGGATGGTCACAGTTTTCAGGAGTTTTTATGCATGGCCACACAAGCTTATAACTTTAAATTTTTCTTACAATGCATTATATTCTCTTCCCATTGCAGCTAAGCTTTCATATTGAAAAGTGAATATTTTTATATATAGCAGCTGAAACATGTATTCATTCTTTGGTTAAAAAAATAAAAAATAAATATGTTTTGTAGCATCGTTTTATCCCAAGGCCAGAGTTAGCACATTTCATTCATGCTACTTTCTAAAACCCCTGGTGTTAAGATTGGCAGCAGAATGTAGACTTCATAGATCCCACCATACAAATTCCTGAACCCCCCAAATAGCAGATGTGAATTTGGATGGTACTATGGATGCTTTTGAGACAAAATGAAAACATTTTTTATTTAGATGTAGAAAATAAATGTAAAGCATTTCATTTTAGGTAGCTGGAGTTTGGGGAGAAAGAGAAAATAAAGCATTCCGCCTTAGTTCATGAGTTCTTCTCCCTCTCCTAACTCTTCATGTTGTTGTTCTTGTTACACTTTTATTTCCCTGATTACAGAAGTCAGTTGTGATTATTGAAGATATTGGAAAATAAAAATAAAAAGAATAAATTAACCACCTTGGAATGCCCTTTCCTATACCACCCAGAGATGTCCGTTGTTAATATGTTGGTGTGCATCCTTCTTTTGGAGTATATATGCTGCAAAAATGGGTCATATTGAACACAGTGATATTCTAACCTCATTCTAATCAGTATACAATGAACCTTTTCTTGTTTAAGTGAATATTCTAAAGCATCATTTTTAATGACTGTAAAGTGTTTCTTTATAGATGAACTATAAGTTTTAAAGCAATAGCTTGATTATGACATTTATCTTATTTTTGTTTATTGCTATTTAAGACGTTTTTTTGATTCTAAGCCCCTTTCAGCTGAATCACTATGTCTCTGCCCCACCCATATTCCCTGATTGATGGACTGTCGGGCTATTCCTGTTTGTTTTCCTGTTATAAACAAAACTGCCATAATCGTCCTTGGAGATATGTCTTTTTGCACAAGTTGAGTAAATGAGTAAACTTTATGGTACGTATCTTTGATTATTAGTAAGGCTGAACTCTTTTTTCATATAATTATTTAGTTTTGCAATTATTTTCAGTTCGGTTTAATGTGCTCATATTAGGGCATCTGTATGTTTGAGTAACAGCTCATGCCTCAATGAAGGAGAAAATAATGGTTGATCCAGGAGCAGGACAATTCTGAAACCAAGAACTAAGGAACTTCTATCACAAGGAGACCAGGATAATAGTAACCAACCTTTATATAGCTCTGTTCTAAAAGCTTTATATTCTTTGGCTTATTAAATCCTCTCAGCAACATGATGAGAGAGGCATTATGTCAATCCCTGCTTTCTAATGAAGAACTGGGGCTCAAGGACGCACACAACTTGCCCAAGGCCACATAGCTAGTAAGTGGCCAGGCCAGGGTGTGAATTCAGGCAGTGTGACTTCTGAGTCCAAAAGCTTCCACAAGGGGTCTCCTGAGTCTGCTGTCCTTTCCCCCAGGACAGCCATGGACACTTGCTGAAGGAGTCTGCCCCAGGGTCAGACCAACAAAGACAGAAACAGTTGCTTTTTTCTTGAATCAGAGTCTTAAAGTCTTTGGGAAAGTGGAGGTGAGAATGCTGCCTCAGAAGCACTGTGGGGGCCTCGCTTCTCCACAGTAGAACTGTGAGGAAGACTGGCATTGTTTTTGGTGACAAAATCAGTATCACTGAAAACATTTCTAAGCAACCGTTTCAAAATGCTCAATATGCTATGGAGGCATAACATAAGTTGTGTAAAGTAGTAACGTTCTCAGTCTCTGTAAAAAGACATCCTTACCTAGAAAGGAGTAGGTTGTAATTACTTATTTATTTTTTAAAAAATACAGAGTGGTATGTTACTGCTTTATCTGATTTAATTATGCTTACTTCTAAGTTGTAATGTATCTGATGAAGAGCTGAATCAAGAATTAGAAATGTCAGTTATGTCATTTTTCTTAGTGTTATCTTTTATCTGCACTCGGAAATTTTGTGAAGTTTAGTTAAAACTAGGTAAGTCCACCTGATGCAATATGACTCTTTAAATAAAAGATAGATGGTGATTATCCTTTGGCTTCCACAATTGGTTAAATTAAGAAGACCAAAAGGTTCACCTAGGGTTCTTGTTATCCCTTTATTTCTTACTAGTTTGTTATCTAAGATTTAAGGGTAATTTGGGGAGGAGTAGAGGGAAAGAAGATGAATCCAAAACTAAATATTGGTAAGAAACAAGTCTTACACGTGCAGGTTGTGATTTGTACATGGGTCTAAACTGGGATTTGAAGTGTCTGTAGCTACCTCTATGAGGAATAATATTAGAATTATTAGAATATTAGATATATTCTATTATTAGATATTAGATATTATTAGATATATTAGATATAATAGTATCTAATATTAGAATGTTAGAATATTAGAATAATATATACGGACCATCATAACATTGATCAGTGTCCCCTGCTCATTTGCAGGGAACTGGATTTATGAGGTGACCCTTGAGAGGAAAGGTTGGAACTACAGACTATTTTGCCTAAAACCCTGTGTCTTCTTTAGTTCTTTTTATCTGAACAAATGGCATACCAAACAATTACTTAAGCTAAACTAGAAATGACCCTGTCCTTCACGTCTCACGTTCAATAGATCTCCAAATGTTGGCAATTCTGTTTAAAAAATGCACCTTGATTCCTAATTTCCTCCATCTTTGCTGCCACTATCTTCAAACTATTATCTCTTACCTGGACTTTTTTTTGTTAGCATCCTAACTGGCTTTCCCACTTCTATTCCTACTGCCCCACCATCAATTTATTAACTCAGTTAACTTAAATGATCTTTTAAAAAAAATTAGAATTAAAAATATTTTAAATATTGAAATGATTTTAGACCTATAGAAAAGTTGAAAAATAGCGCAAAGAGTTCCTGTATATCCTTTACCCATTCTACCCTAATGTTAATGTCTTACATAACCAATTATGGAAACCAGGAAATTAATATTAGTGCAATACTATTAATGAAGGTAATGGACATTATTCAATTTTCACAAGTTTTCCCACTAATGTTTCTGGCCCAGGATCCAATTCAGGATCCCACATTACATTTAGTTGTCAAATCTCTTTAGTCTCCTGTAATTGGTGATGGGTCCTCATTCCTTTTCTTTTATGGCCTTGACATTTTTGAAAAGTACTGGTCAGTTCTTTTGTAGAACTTCTCTCAGTTTAGGTTTGTCTGTTGTTTTCTACAATTAGATTGAGGTTATGTATTTTTGGCAAGAATTATCATAAAAGTGACGTTGTCCCCTTCTCAGTACATCATATCAGGAGGGCTAAATGTCTTGTTAAAGATATAAATTAGATCATGTCCCAAATCTTCAGTGGGCTTCCATTTCTCTGAGAGTCAAATACAAAGTTTTCTAAGACCCTGCAGAATCTAGTCTGTGTACAGAACCTAGACCCTGTGTACTTTAATTCATGCCTCTTTGTCAGGATGAATACAAATGAAAAGTAAGAGCCTTAATTCTCCCTGTTGAAATCCCATTCCCTATTCTTAGAGCATTTACTTTAGAATGCTTGTAAGTTCTTTTGCTCTCTCTTTGGAATGTATGTAAATCTTTCGTAAAAGCTACATAGACTCTTGCCAGCTTTAGGACCCAAGAATGTCTTTCTCAAGGACCTGGGAACCATCTCTTTAAAATGTTATCATCACAGAAGATAGAGCCCCTTTGCCCAGTTTTAGTGGGAGTGTAGGAGCCTAAGTTCAGCCAATGCCTCTCTCCAAGTTACAAAACTGCTTTTCGTCATAAAGAGAAGTTATTTTTCCTTTGGATAAATCCAATTAGCTAACACAGATGGTCACCCCAACTACTAAGTAAATTTAGGAAGAACTGTATATGACAAATGGTGCTGTCAGGTCCTCTTCCTTGACTAGTTATTGTTTATCTGAGAACATGTATGTAATGGATTGTAGCTGTTTGGCTATATAAGAGGGTGAGATGTCTTTCAGTCTTTGTAATCTCTTAGCAGATTGTCTGTAATGAGAATCACATTCTGGCTTAATGCTTATTCAATAATAAAATTGTTTCTTTCTCTTCTAAGTTTGTGGAGAGGTTTTTCTGGATTGGGAGAAGATTTTGTTTTTAATTATATTTCTCCAACACTCTTCTCCAGTGACTCACTATGGCTTTCTTTTGTGTCTTGAAACACACCAAGCTGTTACTTGCTGTAACTAACCTCTGCCTGAAATCCTCCACCTTCCTCCACCGCTTTATATAAGCAGTTCCTTCCCTTCTTCAGGATTGAGCTCAGAGGTGATCTTCCTAAAAAGGCCCTTCTTGACCACCCTGTCCAAAGAAGCCACTCCTTTCAGGAACTCCATAGCACATCAGCCTCTTATATCTTGCAGAGTACTTAACACAATCTGTACTTACTGTATTTATTTACTTGCTGACTTTTTTATAGTGTGTTTCCCTTGATTAGAGTGCAAACCAGGAGGAAGGGACTCTCCTCCAACCCCCAAACCCTCTGTCTTGTTCACAGCAGAATGCCCCATACTAGAACAGTGCCTGGCACCTAATAGGTGCTGGATGAATGTTTGTGGAATGAACCAATCGATGAATGAATAAGATAGGCATGATCAGCCAGTCAGGGTAGTTGTATAATGAAGATATACATCTGTTTTAATCACATTCCTTTTCAACTTGGAGAAGTCTTAAAAAACTAGTTATAGCAGTGTTTGTATTTAATGAATGTGTAAAATAATTATATAGAGGAAACAATAGATGAGTGCGATACATGAATATACCTTCATATTGAATAAAAATAGGTCAAATGCTTGTTTTTCAAATGGGAAAATCTGCAATTTTTTTTAAAAAAATGCTCAAATATTTTAGGAAATCTTTCATGTTAATTCTGGATACAGCTGGGGCCATTTGAATTGTAGCATTGACTAATTGGCCAGTGTGAACATCAATTAGTCCCGAATAAAGAGCAGGAGATGAATGCCAAGAGGGAGGAAGTGAGGATTCACATCATTTAGCAAATCTACTAGGAATCTTCACCTCCTTAGAGAGGAAGCCTTAGAGGTTATGCTGACATTTGAAGGAAGGCTTAAAACTGTGTTTCTGAAACTTGGGCATACATTAGAGAGCTTATTTAAAACTGGTTGCTGGGCCCCACCCTCAAAGTTTCCAGTTTGGTAGGCTTGTGGCGGAGCCCAAGAATTTGCATTTTTAACAATTTTCCAAGTGATCCTGTTACTGCTGGCCAAGGCACTGCACTTTGAGAATGACTGCTTTAAAGTGTTGCATGACTAGAAGAAGCTAATGGGGTTTGTTTATAACATTCTTTTGGGAGTTGACAATGCCTTGTTTTAAAAAATTAAACAAATGTTACTGTTTTTTTAATTGCCAAGAAAAATGGTCCCCTTTTGCAGGCTCCCCTTCTCAGGCCCCTATCTCTATAGTTCAGCTCTTATTTATTGAGCATGTACTAGTTACACACATTATTTCATTTAATCATTATAATCGTGTACAAAGGTAAATATTATTATCTCCATTTTACCCAAGAAGAATTTTAAGCTTCACAGTGGTGTGATTACTACCCAATGGTTCACGTATGGTCAGTGATAAAGCTGGAATCTGAACAGGGCTATCTGACTCCAGGATTAGGTCTCTTTTCACTATGCTGCTTCTCAGCCTGAGAAAATTCAAACTAATTTTAATGTAAGACTAATTTAAATGCCTTGAGGTGTTATAAGACTAAGATGGAAATCACTCATTAGCTTGAAGTAAGCCTGATCTGACAGAGAAGGCTGGTTAGATTAAAAAAAAAAATGTCCTAATGTGAAGTATAGTATCTAGGTGCATTGTTACCCAAGAAAGATGGTGGACTGATTTACCAAGGGGGTCAGAGTATTTTAAAGTTAATTCCAGAAAAACACTCATTTTCTATATGAGTCTGAGTAATTTATCTAATAAGTTGCAAAACAAATGGACTTTTTTTGTCTAATTGCCTACATGTTCAATGAATTCTGTCAAGAGACACTGAGACCAAGGAGATTCTCCTTAATATCCCAGAAATGTATGGGTCACATTGAAAGTCTCTGAAAAACTAATAGCAAGAAGCAAATGACTGAGTTCATAATTGTTTCCCTTTCTCTAAGCCAAAATTGATGGCCAGTAGGAAGGCATTGAAATCCAGTGCACACTGACACTATTTATAAGGTCTTGATATTTTAGACTTGTATTGCACCATTCATCCTAGGATCATAAATGTGGTTGTTAAAATTTATACCATATTAGTCTGATTAACACTGTGATGGGTAAAAATAAAGGATTGAGGAGAAATATTTATTTCACAAGGGTAGGAACTTTAATATACAGAAAGCTGCATAAATCTGCAGATGTTCTAATTAGATTCAGCTGAACTGCTTCGGAATGCAGGATAACATGGATTTACTCTGCCAACAACTAAGAATAACTTTTCTGATGCAAAAAATGTTCAAGTTTCAATATTGAAACATAAAATACCCCAGCCTAGGGACAGATTCTTTTCATATAAATTTCTTCATTGGCTCAGATTCCTCCAGTACTTACGTTACTTCTTTATGATGAGACTTAAACAGAATTTGCTAAGTGGTACTATTCCTAGGCCCTACTACCTGGAATCCTATTTTCTGTTAATAGTTAAACATTAACCTTAGATTACTAGAATACTGTCAAGCAGGTTATCAGTATGGTGCTTAATTTACAATCAGGCAGCAGTTTAGGCCATGAGAAAATCTGGCTTGTGAAGAGGATGACATTAAGGAATCAAGGGAATGTATTTCACAGGGTATTTTTGTCAGTTGATGTCTGGTTCTTTTTCTTGAATATATGTTTGGGTTTTTTAAAAATTTTTTTTTGTTGTTGTTGTTGAGGAAGATTAAGGTTGAGTTAGCATCTGCTGCCAGTCCTCCTCTTTTTACTGAGGAAGACTGGCCCTGAGCTAACATCTGTGCCCATCTTCCTCTACTTTATATGTGGGATGCCTACCACAGCATGGCTTGACAACCAGTGCATAAGTCCGCACCCGGGATCTGAACTGGCAAACCCAAGGCTGCCAAACCAGAACGTGCAAACTTAACCGCTGAGCCACTGGGCCAGCCCTGAATATATGTCGTTTTTTAATCTCAAGAAGTTATTCCTGTGTGCTGGCACGGTAAATACATGCCATTCTGCCTCACAAGTAGTTCAGCAAATCTGATCAGAGCATTTGCTGAGGCCCAAGTTACAGCCAGGGTGATGCATGTATCCTCCGGCACAGGAATACTACTTGATCCCCAAAGGCATGGGAATCCCTTTGGTGTCTACCTTCAAAAAGTTCCTTCAGCAGCAGAGGCTTTATACTTCCATAGAGCCTGGCTGTCAGATTCAGCCAGGCATTTCCATTTAACTGTTTCAGCTTTTGGAAGACAAGGTTAAGGAGAATGTTCCTTTTCAAAAGATGTCAAGGGGGAATGTGAGAAGGCAGTGTCTAGAACCTCATGTTCCATCAACTGCCCCTTAGACAAACCAATCTTTGGTCAATATTCGCTCAACTACGATTGATAAGCCAACCTATTCTCCTTAATTAAAATATTGGCAGGCAGACTTCATGTGAATTTATGCCCAGGATTCATTATAATCTCCTTGTTTTATGATTTCCCATTTTGAATGGTGAAAGGATAATTTCATAAACCCTTCTGAAGGAGAGTCTCTGTAAATGACAGTTTTATCCCCTTCATAATCTTTTTGGATCTCTTCGAATTTGTGTGGAACAAAAAAAATACATTCCCCAAATATGCTGTTTTAATTTATTAATAAAAACAATATAGTTGTGAAAGGTGTTTGCAGGAAATTGATTTGAAATAGATGTTACCATGGCATAAGCATTGGTTTGCGACATTAGGAACAATGAACATAGAAAATCAACATTATTTATGGACTTACCAGCTACCTATTACTGTAGAATCTGAGTCAGGAATATTATAAAATATGTAGACCCATGTCCCGCATTTACATTTAACCCTTGGTTGTCCAGTATCTAAGTGACATTATCTTGTTTCTCTGTTAATCCTACACATAAAATTATATTTAAAAAACTTAGCACTGATGTAAAAAAAAGAAAATAAAACAAAACTGGTTACTGATATAAAAAACCAAACAGTACCTATAACATAAAAGGAACTCAATAAATGCGAGTTCCCTCAGACCATCCTACATCCCCCTTCTCATTTCTTGGGCATTTTCCTTTCTCTTCCATCAAAAGGTAGGTTGAGAATAAAAAGGAGATGGAGTTGAAATAAACTTATTAGAATGCCTTGCAGTGCATCATACAAGGAAATCTTGGCAGATGGGTTTCAACATGGGTAAAATGAGTTCAAGAATGATTAGTGCCTCTTCTCGTTCCAAGACAGCTTTCTCTATTAGCATGGATACTGGAGAGGCAGCTGCTCGGGTGGCAGAGTCTGATATGCCAGAACTAGGAGATGTCCCAGGGTGAGCCAGCTCCTCAACGGTGGTCAGATGTTCTCAGTCCAAGAAGGCCAATCCCTCAACTCTGTTTGGATATGTCCAAATGGTGGTCACTTCGTCTCCCCATGACTGAGGCCCTGGTCATCTGGGCTTCCGAACTATCATAATAATGTTTCAGGTTTTATTTATTCAATTCATATTGAATGTCACTGGGACATCAAAGGCTGACCCTAGATTACTCTTTGAGTCTCAATTCTGAGTTTATTCACCAAGCTAGGTTTCTATTGGGTCACTGTCCTAGCTGAATACACAATTTTGCCTTTATCACATGCTGCAAGGTAAATAACTTGTCTTTTACTCACCATCATTTGATACCTCTAGACAAGAACATCTGGTCCCTGTGAATTGAATCTTAGAAGTAAAATTGTGTTGGTATTAGAGTGATACGTGTACTTGAATCTGGCAGAAGCACTTTAGAAATAGCCAACACCTTTATGGGAAGAGAGAAGAGACTGTGTTCCCTTTCCCTCTTTTGAATTAAAGGAATTACATTGTACTGGCAGGATTTCCTTCAAATCTAGGTTTCTACACTGATTCTATCTCCCTTTGTGCATTTTCTCTTGCATATAAGCTCGGTTATGTGGCACATATCAGAGAAGAGAGTCTGGCTTTTGCCATTAAATCTTTCACAAGTTAACTGAACAAAAGAACGACTTTTCAGATTATTATCTCACTAACCATATCTACTTCCATGTTAAACAGCATCTACGTCACTTTGTACTATCTAGACTTGACAGTCTAAACAGAGTTAATGCTCATTAGCAGGCTGGAGAGGTTCCTTGGATCTTCTTTGCTGGGTAGTGTGATGTCACGGCTTCCCTCTTCTGATAGAATTTGGAAAGAGGCTGAGACTACAGGTCAGGGAGAGGGACATGCACTAGGAAGCAGCCTTATTGTCCCCTCACTTGGTAACAGTCTCACAGTACAGCAACACATTCAGCTCCCAGGATAAAAGCAGGTGTTTGGCTTTAATTAAGACCAACAAAGACTTTTCTGTTCTCAATAGGCTTATATTTTTAGACACTAAGGTAAGGAGGAAGAGAACATTATCCCGTTCTGTGCATAAAAATAAAGATTCAGCATGAACTGCATAATTAAGAACTGAAAGGGGGAAAATGCAATTCAATTAAAACTGACAGAATAATACACGGAATCAATGGCTTTATTTGGTGTTTAATGACGATACTGTTTTCATTTCATTATACATGAGTCATAACCAGCTTTGCCTTAGTTTAATTGTATTCCTTACAGAGTAAACTGAAGTATGCAATTTGCAGTAGACTCATCAATTAAAAAGAGGCTTATTTAAGATTATCATAAATGGATCCCTGAGAATGAAACCAAATTTCTTACAATCCAATATATCAGTTTATTGGAATGATGAACAATTTTAGGCAAGGGGGTAGAGAGGCATCGGTGGGGGAGATGAGGAGCAGTGTGCAAAGGATAAAGTCCAATTTCCATGAAAAAAAAATAATGATAGTAACAATATTTTCCAGTGGGGAAAATGATATGGCAATATATTTTTGATCCAGTGAGCTGAACAAAACACGATGAGATTTTAGGTTGGAGAGGAAATTCAAGATTGAGCTGCCTATATAAAATGAGTCATGGTATTGGCATAAAATCAAGTGTAACAGGGAGATAGCATTTCTATATATGGCCTTATAGCCATAGAGACTTTAAAATTGGGACATGACACCTAAGGAAAGCAGAAAAGAGAGATAAGTGTTAGAAGTTAGGCTACTTGAGTATATCATGGAATTAATGGTTGAATATAGGACATTTTGCTGTTAGGCACATTGATCACTCAAAACTTCTCAGACATTCTACTCAATAGGCTAGACACCATTGCCAGTGCTCTGTGAATCCAGCTGAGGACCTAACTGGGATTAGCAGTGAATAGTGAGTCAAGCTCTGACAGGTTGGTCTTAGTGAAATGTGTCTATCTTATGTCTTTATTCCATTAGTTGTGTGAATAAAAGGTTCATATTCCCCTTGACTAAATTTCAATTGTACTATGTAAACAAACAGACTAAGAGACTCTCACTTACCCATGACAGCCTGCTTTCCTCAAGAGCTAATAATGGGTCAGGTCTGGGGAAATGGAATTTTTCTCCTTGTCAGGGAGTCAAAGGAACCATCCTGTCCTCCCTGGATGATGAGTGCTGGCCACCCAGGACATGCCTTTGTAGGCTGGATCTTCCCATAGTAAGCCCAGCCTTCTAACTCATTTCTATTTTCTAATATCAGAATAATCTTCTTTCTCACTGGCAGTGCTAGACCGACTCTCTATGCCAATGATTCCTTCATAGTGACCTGGAGTGGACAGAGGGAAAGTAAAGCAAAGAGAAAAGTACATGTGCAGGAGTCTTAAAGCCCGCAAAGCCAATAAAACAACACTTGTGCTTTGTAGATGTGGCAGATGGTCTCAAACTCGTAGTAACGACTCATCTTTAAGAATCATTTTGTGTCTTCTTACATACTTTTGCTTTTCTTTTCTCTTTTTTTTTATTTTTGGACCTTTAAAAAAATGTCAACATGTAGGTCAGCAGAAAGATTTTCAGATACTTCCATGGACTATCCCTTGAGTTAAATACTTGACTCAAATTTTCATCTACATAACCAGGTGTATAGGTAAATTGTACCTATAGATACATTAATTTTATACATATATAAATAATTTTAAAGAGATCCAAATTAAATTGCTAGTACTATTTTCAGGTTCTAGGATTATTGTGGGCAAAATTACACAGTTTACATAGGATGATTAAAAACAAGAGCTATCATTTATAAAGCAGGTGAACCTGTGCAGCTACAGTAAATAAGACATGTCCTATGTATGATTTAAATACTGACGGTGACAAATACACATTGACTCATTCAGACTTTCTTATTCATTCCAGCTGAAAACAGCACTATTCAATTGCTGGACAGCTACACAGGCTTAGAGATGTAGTTAGTTGCTGTGGAACAATAAAGTATGCTGCCCTTTTTAGGATTCAAGCAAATGACCTTGATCTTGTTGCACTATAGTTAAGCTGGCAGATCAAGTGAGTCATAGATGTAAGACTGCATATATGTTTGGACTTGTAGTATTCATTCATTCATTCTTAACTTCTACATTCAACAAGTATGTTTTGGGTGTCCTATGTAATTTACGCGTTATACCAAATGCTAGGTACTTTGTCTAATAAACACTAGATAGCAGTTACTATGTCCCAGACATTGACTCATTTAATTGTCATAACAACTTCATGAGGCGTGTTTCCCTCATTTTACAGATGAAGAAACTGAGTCACGGAGAGTAACTTGCCCAAGGTAGCACAGCTAGGAAGTGCAGAGGTGAGATTAGAACCCAGGCTGGCTAACTCCAAAATCCCAGCTCTCAACCTCAAGACAGATATAGTCTGGTCTCCTGGAACTTATTCTCCTGAGGGGATACAGACAACAAACAGATAGACAAAGAGAAATTAGAAACGATGAGCTGTGATAGGGTTATGAAGGAAACAAATCGTGATGAAAGATAAGGTGTGGCTAGATAATGTGATAATGTGTGGCTGGAGTGATCAGGGAAGGTTTCATTGAGGAGGTGGTATGTAAACTGAGGCAGGAAGGGTGAGAAGGAGCCAGCCAAGTGGAGGGCTGAGAGAGTATCCAGGCCAAGGGAAGGTCAAATGCTCAAGGAATTCAACAGGGGCCAGGAGGGCTAAAGCAGGCAAGGTGTGCTTGTTGCCTCAGGAGGAGAGTGAGCCAGAAAAGGAGGAACCACACAAAATGCCTGGAAGGAACTGTACAAGACAGAGAAAACGATTCTCTCACATGAGAAAAATATTTCTTGGAGTATGGGGACTTTGCATGGGGATGAGGAAGTATATGGAGGGGAAGTAAGGAATGCAGAGATGTGGGTGGGTCCCAGAGAAAATCTTAGGGGAGTGGCCAACCATCAGGAAACTCTAAGATGCTGAGATTGGGGTGATCTGTTCCCTGTGCCGTGGGTAGATGTCCGTAGAAGTATCAACCCCCTCCCTGAGCAGACGAACTGACAGTATGTTAGAGCTAGGCAAATGGGGTCATGGATAGCTTCACAGGCACTCTGGCACCCAAGCATGGCACCAAAGTCCAAAGAGTTCCTGGGTCCTCAGGGACACAAAGATTGGAGAGAACCTCCAGGCCTGAAGGGAGTATTCAGACCGTCATTAGGGGTGTCTCGGGGAGGCTCTGGGTAGAAGAACAGCAAATATCCTCAGCAATGTCTTGCTACTGTGAAAGCTGTTCCCTCTCCCCAGAAAGCTAGGCCAACCTCAGGAACAGTGGAGTTGCTGATTGCTGGGGATTAGTTCCTTACTATCCTCACAGAACAGAGACTCAGAGGAAGTGGAATAATGGAAAAATAAAGTTGATCTTTTGCACATCTGAGTTTGCAGAGTGAAGCTCCTACTTGCTTCTTGTGGTATTATCTTCCGATTTGCTAAAAATTCATCTACAGCAAATATCCACACTGTGGTTTGACTACAAACCCTAAGATTAAAGCCAAGTCATTTGCAAAATCATCCCATTTGCAACAACATGGATGGAGCTTGCGGGTATTATGCTAAGCGAAATAAGCCAGACAGAGAAAGACAAACATCATATTTCACTCATATGTGGAAGATAAACACATGGACAAACAGAGCAGATTAGTGGTCACCAGAAGGGAAGAGGGTGTGGGCTAAAGGGGTAAAGGGCCACATATGTATGGTGACAGATAAAAACTAGACTATTGGTGGTGAGCACAATGCAGTGTATACAGAAACTGATATATAATAATGTGCACCTGAATCTACACAATGTTATAAACCAATATGACCTCACTAAAATAAATTTTAAAAACCCGACAAGTCATTGGGGGACAACATATGTAACCTGTGGGAGAACTATTGAACAGAAGTGAAGTCAACTTGCGGAGGTCACTGTTGATTTTGGAAATATCAGTGGACTGTGATGAGGCTGAGTTTAAGAAAGTAAAAGAGAATGTTTTATCTCTGGGCAGACAAAAGGTGGTCTTCAGAAGAAAGAGAGGAGTAGATGAAGTACTCTTAGAGGTTTTTAAAAAAATTGTTTTTAATTTTTAGTAAATTAAGTTATTGATTTTTAGAAGAAAGGGGGAGTTCTGAAAATAATTTTTATGGTTTCTAACTTGGATTATGATTTTTCTAAGTGAACTAATATTTACTCTTTCAGGAAAAGAAAGGGCAGTTTTAGCACCACCAGCTAAAGTGAGCGAACTCTTCTTTAGTCTCTCTAAGAAATGGCTATCCAGGTAAAAGTGAATCAAATATCCCCTCATTGATGCTTGCTTCTAATTTGCCAGTGACGTACCCTTCCACATGCACATGCACACACACACACACACGTACACACATGGGTGGAGATACTGTGATGCCTGAGGACAGAGTGGGGAACCAGACTTCACTACAAGGCTGGTGCACAGAAGATGGTTCCTAAGACTATTGGAAAAGTATGTGTTCTCCTTTTTTTTTTTTTTAAATTTACTTTGCTTTTTTATAAAAAGAAATGAATGTTTTGTCATAGAATATCTTCATAAATAGATCACACATCTGGCAGTGTAGACATAAAGGGTGTTCTGAGGGTCACAGGAAAAAACCTGAGAATGGAGGTTAGGCTTGGAGGGTGCCCATTTGCTTCTTGAAACAGACATCCATTATTGGGATTAATGTCTGCGACTAGGGGTTGGATTAGGAACCAGCAGCCAGAGACAGCTGCTCACACACCCAGTTATATGAAAGTCAACAGAGTCATGCTTATTAACGTATTTAAAAGGAACAGCCTTGGGCTGGCCCCGTGGCCGAGTGGTTAAGTCTGTGCGCTCCGCTGCAGGTGGCCCAGTGTTTCGTTGGTTCGAATCCTGGGCACGGACATGGCACTGCTCATCAAACCACGCTGAGGCAGCGTTCCACATGCTACAACTAGAAGGACCCACAACCAAGAATATACAACTATGTACTGGGGGGCTTTGGGGAGAAAAAGGAAAAAATAAAATCTTTAAAAAAAAAAAAAAAAAAAAAAAAAGGAACAGCCTTACTGTTATATGGATAACTAATAGAAGGGAGAGACGTATTTGAAAAGGTTAAACCCATTGTACCGGTTAAAATGGTTTTATAATTTTCTCTAGCATCGTTCACCCGATTGTGTACCAGCATAAAGTAGAAGAATGCTAGAGGCAAATGAAGACAGGAGGGGGATGATTAATAATGAGAATGGCATCTATGGATTAGAAGTCATAGGAAGTTGTAGGATTTTTATGGTGAGAGTACTTGAATAAGTAAGCAGAACAGATTGGAGGTTGTGATCAGAGGATGGGGTCTTTTTGATTTTGGAAGTTGAAGGTGGTTCGATTTTGGAGTTGGTGAGCCTGGAATATGACTGGGGTGTCAGTGGCTCAGATGATGTAAAAGAGAAGATCATCAGAGGTAAAGAGCTCAAGGAACTGAAAGTCCAGAGTTGGGATGGGTCATCCATATGAATGTAGGCACCAAGATAGAAGGCAGTCATTAAGGTGCAGATGAAGATGACACCTCAGAGTTAAAAATTAATATAATAATAGTTAATATTTATTCAGTGCTTACCAAGTGCAGGCACTGTTCTAAGAGCTTTATATATTATCATTACTCCTATTTTATAGATGACTGAAATGGGGCTCACAAGATTGATAAACTTAGCCAAGTGACGTTGCTTGTCAGTGTCAGAGCTGGTTCTCAGACCCAGGCAGTCTGGCCCCAGCATGTCCATTCTTACCACTGTGCTCTGCTGTACCAGTGAATAGTGCAATCATGGCAGCAAACAGGAGGCAGTGGGTATAGTGTAACCCTTAAAGAAACAGGAGGGTTTGCAAGGGGAAGAGGAAGAAGTAGTCATGAATAACTCAAAGTCTTGGCCTTGAGGTATGAGAGAAACAGCCTCCTCTTAAGATGGTTGCAGGTTCCAGATAGCAGTTTCCTCCTGGGAGAGCACAGATTTCTATTAAGGCAAGAAGGAACAGTCTAAGAAAAGGTAAAGCATGTTGGAAGTCTCCAAGGCCCAATGGGATGGTGGACAGATAGGCAGAGTGAGGAGCTGGGCAGATACACAGACTCTATGGAGATGAGGATATTGGTGATAATGGCCACGTGAGCTTGGGCTTCTGGCAGCAACTGTGGTAAACACCTACGGAGGCCCTGAGGGCTTTGTTGCACTGCCAGTGAGACAGTGAGTGGTAATACATTGGAGGCACTTGTTTACTAGGGCTGCTGTAACAAAGAACCACAAAATGAGTGGCCTAAACAACGGAAATTTATTGTCTCACTTCTGGAGGCTGTAAGTCCAAGATCAAAGTGTTGGCAAAGTTGTTTCTTCCGAGGGCTGTGAGGGAAAATCTGTTCCATGCCTCTCCTTTAGCTTCTGGTGGTTTGCTGGCAATCTTTGGTATTTCTTGATGTAAGGAGCATCACCCTGATCTTCTTTGTCTTTATCTTCACATGGCATCCTCTTTGTGTGTGTCTGTGTTCAAATTTTCCCTTTTTATGATGATGCCAGTTATATTGGATTAGGGCCTGCCCTATTCCAATATGACCTTATCTTAACTAATTACATCTGCAATGGGCTTATTTCAAGATAAGGCCATGTTCTGAGGTCCTAAGGGTTAGGACTTCAAATATGAATTTTGGGAAGACACAATTCAACTCATAACAGTCAATGTCAGGGGCACTGCTCACTCCTGGCCACTCGCATTCAATTCAATATCTGTCCTGAGCACCCGAGCATTTAAGACACCTTACTAGGTACAGCAGGGAATATACAGACGAATGGAACAAAACCCTGGCTTCAAGGCCCTGGAGTTGGAGGGTGTATAGGGAATGGGTAGAGTGTGAAAAATTCAGATAACTAAAACACGAGCAGGATTGATAAATGCTGTAAGTGAGATACAAGCAGACTGTTACATAAATTAGAAGATTATATGAAAAGGGGAGTGGGGCCTTGGAGCTGATCTGGCTTATTTTTTATTATAAGTAAGGAATCTCATTTCCAGAAATGTCAAATGACCTGCTGAAGATCTACCAACTGTAAGTCTGTTCTTTCAATTACACTACGTATGTAAACACACTTGTAGACCTATTTTCTACTGTGTCAAATGTCTTTGAAATGCATTTTAAAAATTATTTTTATATAACTGGTCAGGAAAAAGATTATATGAGTTTAGGAACACAGTGAAAAATAATGTTTAAAAGAAGTCATAGACATTTATATCCAGGAAAAAATGACTGAGCTGTTGAGTAAATATTGACTATAAATCTTCAACCACCCACTATCCACAGGTGCCAATCTGCCTACAGTTATCCACAATTTATATAATATGTATTCGATGCCAAAATGCACAGTAAGTTTCTTGAATCCTTTAAAAATAAAACCATTAGCCACCTTGAACCACTATAGTCTTCTTCTCCCTCAATATCTTTCATCTTCTTAAGTGAGATTAGAATAACCTAACTGGGAAAAATGGGTGGGCTCTGCACATAGGCCTGGATTCTTCACTGCATTGACAGATAAGAACCGATTATTTCTAATGGAATTCTAAATTTTAAAAATACAGTGTTGAGCTGGGAGCCATGGAAAGAAAGTGATAACTGTGGGGAGCAAAATGTCTGTCCTGAGTTTCCTAGATGGTTAGGAGTGGATTTGGTGGGCATTGTAGTATATGGTATGGAAAGCCTATGAAAAAAGAGAGAAGGTAAGATGAAGAAGAAATTGATCTTCTCCTTTTGGGTTTATAGTGAAGTTTCCCCAAGAAAGTGGAACTATATTAGGACTCATGGCAAGAGGGAGCAAGAAATAGAAATCTAGAATCATCAATTCAACACAGAATGTATGATTCCTGTATGTGAATGAAAAAAAGAACTAGCTTTATTATTGATGACAGTTAGGAAATCAAGGCTCTGAGTTAGATATGAGTCTGGTTCCTGACATCAGAGTTCCTGAGGTTCTGTAATCTAGGTAGTGATCATGCCACTGGAGATGAATCTACCATCTTGTTTGTGGCAGTGAGGAATAATAACATGCACCATGGGTTTTCTGATTTGGGAAAGATAAATTTGGTAGAAAAAGACTGTTTTACTACTTTTTTTAGCCTTTATTTTTTAGAGTAGTTTTAGGTTCACATTGAAATTGAGCAGAAGGTCCAGAGATTACCATATACCTCCTGCCTCCACAGATGAACAGATTTCCCTCTTATCAGAATCCCCTACCAGAGTGTTATATTTGTTATAACTGACAAACTGACAATGACACATCATTATCATCCAAAGTCCATAGTTTACATTATCGTTCACTCTTGGTGTTGTAGATTCTATATATATTCATCCATTATACATAAATATATAATGACATATCCATCATTATGGTATCATACAGAGTAAAAATTTTCAATATCCTAAAAATCCTCTGTACTCTTCCTATTCATCCCTCCTCCTCCCTAACCCTTGGCAACCACTGATCTTTTTATTGTCTCCATAGTTTTGCCATTTCCAGAATGTCATATAGTTTAAATCATACAGTAAGTAGCCTTTTAAGATTGGCTTCTTTCACTTAGTCCTATGTGTTTAAGTTTCCTTCATGTCTTTTCATGGCTTGGAAGCTCATTTCTTTTTAGCACTGAATATTATATTTCTGGATATATGACAGTTTATTTTTCCATTCACCTGCTGAAGGACAACTTGGTTACTTCCAAGTTATGGCAATTATGGATAAAGCTGCTATAAACATCTGTGTGTGGGTTTTTGTGTGGATATAAGTTTCAACTCTTTTGGGTAAATACCAAGGAGAATGATTGCTGGATTGTATGGTAAGAGTATGGTTAGTTTTTTAAGAAACCACCAAACTCTCCTTCAAAGTGTCTGTACCATTTTGCATTCTTACTAGCAATGAATGAGAGTTCCTGTTGCTCCACATCCTTGTCAGCGTTTGGTGGTGTCAGTTTTTGGCAATTCAGTAGGTAAGTAGTGGTATCTCATTGTTGTTTTAATTTGTACTTCCCTGATGACATATGATGTGGAGCATCTTTCTGTAGGCTTATTTGCCATCTGTATATCTTCTTTGGGATGTGTTTGTTTACTACTTTTATGTTCAAAATCTGTGATGGATGTACACTTTTAAAAAATAATAATCAAGAAGTTATTTTAGCTCTTGATGTGACTGATTTTCAAGGAACAGAGTACTGAATCCTTATTCTCTCCTTTCCTTTTACCCTCCCTTCCTTCCTTCACTCGTAAGATATTTCAGTGCCTGATACATGTCAGTCTCTCAATTGTGCTTAACAGTTGTCAGGGATATATAATGATGAAGAAAATGGACATGGTCCTTGTCCTCAGCCTGTGGAGAGAAATGGATAGTAATGATATAATCCACAAATATATATTTGCAAACTATGATAAGGTAACCAAGGAAAAAGAAAGAGAGCTATGAGAGTCTATAAAGGGAGAGCTGACCTGGGGTGTGCAGTCGGGGAAGACTTTCCTGAGGAAATGCCGTCTGTGTTCAGCCCTGAAAGGTGCAGAGGCATAGTGTGGAGGGGGGAGGTGCAGCGTGGGCAAGAAGGTTCCAGACAGAGAACAAGTGCAAGGGCCCAACATTGGAGTGGGTGAGGGGGAACAGAAGAACTGAAAGAAGGCCACTGTGGCTGGGGTACCTACAAAGTGGGAGAGAGGCAAGAGAGAGAGTCAACAGGAACCAGATAGGGCAAGGGGTAGTATGCTTTTTCAATAAGGAGTAAGATAATCAGATATTAGCATTGCAAAACTATGCCTTTGACTGCATCAGGAAATTCCACGGGAGGAAGGCCCAAGAGGAAGCTGGGGGACGAAGATGAGAGAATGTTAGCTTGTACCAGAGTAATGATGGAGATGAAACGAGGGGATTGATTCAAGAAATATTTAGAAGGTAGAATAGTTTTGTAATCTACCTTTTCCACTTGACATATTGTGGATATCTTTCTACATTTCAAAAACGTAGGTCCACAGAATTAGGTTTGCATAGAAGTTCCCTGTATGGATCGATAACGACATATTCAATAATCTCCTATTGATGGACTTTTTTTTCAATTATAAATGACTGTGCAAAGAATACCCTTTATGTATTAATTGTCTGGTTGTTCCCTTAATGGATATGTTACATTTAATGCCAAACTAACTCCCAGGAACTTTGTATCACTTTACTCTCTCAGAATAGTGCATAAGAATTCTGGTTTCCATCCATCCTTGTCAACCCAGTATATTGCGAATACTTTTACTTTTAGCTGGCTAAGATAATAGGAAAAGGAAGTTTAGAATTTAACTTGCATTCTTTTGATTAGTAATGAGATTATATTTTCACGTTTATTTACCATTTGTATTTATTCTTTTGTGAGTTATCTGTTTCCTTTGCCTTTTTATCTATCGGCATGTTCTTTTCTCTCTTGATTTAACATCACTCTTTTGTAATCCTTTATCATATGTATAATGCAAAAATGTTTGCTAGTTTTTTGTTTGTCTTTTAATCTCATTGACAGGGTTTTCTAGTTTATTTTGTTTTGTTTTTACCATATATACTTTTTCACTTTTAAGAAGTTGAGTCTGTCATCAGTCAGTGTTTTTCTTTATGGTTCTAGTTTTGTTGATATACTCAAAAAGCCTTCCTCACTCCAAGGCTGTAAAATTATTCTCTAATACTTTATTTTCTATTATGGATTTATTTGGAGTTCAGTATAAGGAGTAAGGAAGGGTTACTTATTCATTTAGCAAGCACCTAGGCAGAAGTCCCAAGATCTTTTATTGAATAACCACTATTTCCCTCTCTGATTTGAAACGTTATCTTTTTTATTTTCAAAATCTCCAAATACATTTGAGCTCAATTCTGAACTCTGTAATCTGTTTCTGATCTCTCATCTTGTGCCAGATTCACGCTGTTTTAATTACTGTTATTTTGTAACGCAATTTTTATATCTTGTAGTGCAATTTTACCC
Organism: Equus asinus; assembly: GCF_041296235.1. NCBI lineage: Eukaryota > Metazoa > Chordata > Mammalia > Perissodactyla > Equidae > Equus > Equus asinus. The sequence goes on from NC_091796.1 coordinate 16,129,652, forward strand.
ATATTATTCTTCTTTGTCAAATTTTCCTAGTTATTTTAAAATATTTATTTCTTAAAATGGATTTTCGGATTATTTTGCCAAGTTATACAAAAATATCCTGTTGCAATTGTGGTAGGAATAAAATTACATTTGTTTAACTTTTACTCTAGCACTATGGGTCATCACAAATTTTTTCAAATAGTGGTTGAAGAAATTTAATTTGGGATCAAGTAAAATTTAGCATATATTGTGACCTATCCTTCAGAAATATGTGAGAAATTGTCACTCTATATGTTACATAATTCATTAAATCACTATATCGTTCTAGATGATTTATTCGTACAAATATTTATGGAATTAGGCATATGGTAGGCACTATTTCAAGTGCTGGGCATACAACAGTGAACAGACAAGATCCCCTTTCTCACATTCTAGAGGGGAGAGACAATGGAGCTTGCCTTCTACCAGTGATGTGGGTCAGGGTGAGGGTGGGAAAGGCCACGAGGGCTGTAGACAACTCTTTCCAAAAATATTTGCTTTGAAATGAAGAAAGAAAACAGAGTCGCAGTTGGTCATGGGGATAAAGAAGTTTTTTGTTTTATTTTTAATATGGGATACACTAGAGCCTATTTATATGTTGCAGAACAATCACCAGGAAGGAAGAAAATAAACATATAGAAGAGAAAGGAGGTGTCTGCAGGTTCCACTTCCTTGAAGGTGAGAATTGGCGGAATGTACTTCACAAATGGAGTGTTAGCTTTTGATAGAAGGAACAAATTAATAAGAGGAAATTCCATGAGGGTGGGCCCCGATACAAGTAGATTAGGGTTTATTTCACTAGTGAAATTAGAGCAATAATTAAATGTATAATACTCTGCCTATTATTCATCAATTCCAGGAAAAAAATGGAGTGTTTTATTCCAGTGTTAAGCTGGGATGTCATAACTTCTTTGTTTGACACTGAATTGTTAAAACTAGTGTTTAGAACAATGCCTGGCGTGTATCTGACACTTATTTATTGAATAAATTTACAAATTAGTGAGTGAAATAGTTTTATATTGCTGAACAGAATTTTTATACTATACAGGTGATGTCATATATCTCGTATGTAAACTTATATGGCTTCTTAGTCCTTCCGTGTCAGTACATAATGTTTATTTAACTCTTGCATGTTGTATAGCAGAAAAGGCATTGGTTTTGGAAACAGAAGACCTGGATTTTATTAATTGCCCCAGCCACCTTATAGTTACTTAAAGTTGGGGAAGTTATTTAGCTTCTCTGGGTTTTACTTTTTTCATTGTAATAGGAGGCAATTGGAATAAATCAGTGGCTTTCAATCCTTTTAAACCTTTGTGCATTTGCTTTAAATGGAAGCTTTTCTGGAGCTCAATATATAAAGCAGATAATCTAGGACTCCTCAGCTGAAAAGGGGGATGTGTGAGAGAGGACCCTATCCATTCAGCAGCAATATCCTTCATCCTGTTTTCACCCTTTCTACATCTTGCTAGGGGCCCCTGAATGAGGGTTGTTGGAGCAAAATCTAGAAGCCTAATGAGATTTTCTCTAAGGTCTTTAACAATTGCATAACTGATGACTGTACATTCTTATGTGATTTTAATAATCCTGTGAAGTAAGGAAAACATAGTAGTATTATGTCTTTCACAGATGGGGAAACTGAGGTTCAGAGTTTATCATTTGCTGTAATCTCATGGCTAGTAAATGGAGGCACTGGAATTAGGGCCCCACCTTCTGTTCTTTGTTTGGGCAGTCCTTCTGTCACTATCAGATAATTTTCCCTAACTGGCTTTACGTTGGTTCACTGGAGTCTCCAGTTAAACTATCTGAAAGGATTTTTGCCAGAAACTATTACAGTATACTTATGTTACAATTCACATCCTCACATGTGTCATAAAACTGCTTAAATATGTTTTCCTAAATGTTGTTCTACACCTGAATTAACTAAGTTACAGAACCTTTGATCAAATCGCTAAGAAATAATGAGCTGTGAAGAACCATTGTAATTTCTTAACAGAAATCTCTAAAATGCAAATCAAATGAATTGACTGAACACTTAATCTGTTTAATTTTGAAATCAGTTTCATTTTTGAAATATTCTTCACATTGAGACAGATGAAGCATACAGTTTTATTTAATGTGAAACATACTAAAATAAGAAATCAATTTTAACCTAAATGCATATTTAAGAATTAAAATTTAATCAAGGTTAAACATTGGGTTGGAATGGAGTGATGATTGGGGTAGCCACATCAAATAAGAGCTGTCAGCCCAGATTAACTGCCCTTCCTCCAGCATTTTCTGGAATTTCTCATGCTGACCTCTCCCTTGGAATGCTCTTTTTGGTCTGCTAAATATTTTACTCAACCTTTAAGGCCCATTTCAGAAGCTTCTTCCTCTGTGAAGCTCACTCAACCTCATGGCTCCTCTTCCTTCTTGGACAGAATTAATCTCCCTCCCATGAGGGTTCCCCAAAACTTTGCACTGTGAGGGTAGCACTCCTTATACTGTCATATAGCTAGTTGTAAAACTCTCTGTCTTCCTTGCTAGGTTTTAATTTCTGCAAGGGCAGAGTACATTAAGCATTTTAAAGGTTTTTTCCCATTATAAAAGTAATATATAATCAATGAAAGAAAATTTGGAAAAATTATGAAACATTAAAATGAAAAAGAATCATTTCATTGACCCATTGCCCTAATACAATCAATGTTTAGAATACGAAATAATTCATTCTAATGTTTCCCCCACCATGGACAGGTAAATGCTGAGTTTAGTTGGGTAGGTATTGTTGATGCTAGAAGGTGCTAGAAAACTGTACATCTCTTTCTGTCTTGTCTGACTCTTGATGTCCAGTATAGTCACCTACCAGACATATATTTATGTCTATGTCTATGTATATGTACATTATTCTATGAATGTTTAGACTGGAGAAGAGATTTGCTCCCAAGTATGGACAAGCTTGTCTAGAAAGTATTACACCAAGGCACTCGACTCTAGAAATCGTATCAAGAAATTTAGCAGAGTTTAATGAATTCCACCCCTTTTGCCAAGTAAGAACTGCTTCTTCATTGAATTGAGCAAATGGACATGTATCCCAAAGGGAGAATGTGTGCTCCTGGAGGTTCTCACAGTTAATGGTCTGAGGGTTATGAGGACAAGAACCATGACTCAGTGACAGTTTTATCATTACCCTTAAGAACTTTGAGCAGGAACCCTGGCAATTTGTTACCTCAGGCTTCCTACTCCTCCATTCCCTCCTTCTTTTGGAAAGACTGACAGTCTGTACTATGGTTAAGAAAGCCAGGTGCCAGAACAGCAGGAGAGGCGTACTTGCCATCGGGACCACACTGATGATCATTAGTATTCATTTACCCTAATGAACATCAACAGTGTGATAGGAGCTGTTTTATTTGTATAAGTTGAATAAAACTACGGATGAAAATAGATCACTAATACTGGAACTTCTTGCTGACAAAAATTGAGATAGTCTCAAATTTTCCATGTATAGGATTCTATTAGTTGAGACCCTCTTGTTTTTTACAACTTTTTTTAACGTTATCAAAAAACTATGAAGTTCCCTGGAGAGACTTTGCAAAATGCAGAAATGTATGAAGATGTAAATCAAAATCAATGCTACACCTCCCACATATAAATAACTACTGTTAATATTTTGATGTATTTAACTTTTGATCTTTTTCTCTTAATATATAGATGCTTAATTGGGATTGTATTATATATAAATAGTCCATCCTTTTTTCATTTAGCTTTAGATACCTATACCTTGATATAGATCATTTTAAAGTGATTACTCAAATGGCATTGTAAAAGTTAGCTTAATATTCAATCAAAAGGATAAACTAAAATTAATTTAACCTTTCCTCTATTGTTCAATAGTTAGGGTGGTTACAATTTTTTCAGTGTTGGATTCAACATTTTAAAGAATGTCCTTTTTTGGGGGGGGAGGGGTGAGGAAGATTGGCCCTGAGCTAACATCTGTTGACAATTTTTCTCTTTTTTCTTGAGGAAGATTGTTCCTGAGCTAACATCTGTGCCAGTCTTCCGCTATTTTGTATGTGGGATGCTGCCACAGCATGGCTTGATGAGCCACCATGTAAGTGTGTGCCTGGGATCCAAACCTGTAAACCCTGGGCTGCTGAAGCGGAGCACACATACTTAACCATAATGCCACCAGGCTGGCTCCAAAAAGGATGTCTTTTTATATAAATTGTTCAAATTTCTAATTATTCCCTTAGGGTAAATGTGTAGTATAGAAATTATTTGAACAAAGGTGTGAGGTGTCTAGGAATCTTTATATTTATTATACATTTTTGTCCAGAGAAGTTAGAGACATTTGCCCTTCTACCAGTAATTGTTCCAGTATATCCTTAAAAAAATATTGAGTATTATATTTGAAATCTTTGCTGTTCTGATTAATATAAAAGGTATCTTATTTTTTAAAAAATTATACTCTTGATTACTAGTAAAGCTGATATTTTTTCACATATTTATCTACTTGTGTTTAAAATATGGATTGTTAATGTCTTTTACATTGGGTCTTAATGTTCTTAAGCATTGATTTCTTGCTTGCCATTAACATGATAATGGCTGTTGGCTTAAGGTAAATACAGTTTATCAGATTAAGACTGTTGTCTTATATTCGTTTTTTACTAACAGTGTAAGTAGTATATTATGATGAATTAAAGTCCAGGTTCAGAAGTAAGGTGTTGGATAAATTCTTCAGCGTCTCTAATCCCTAATTTTTAAGTGGAGTTATATGATGCTATCTTCTGAATAGGGTGATGAGATGGTTAAAAGAGAGAATATATCTAAACCTTAGCATAGGGCCTGGCACATAGGAGGCGTTCAATCTATAGTAGCTGTTATTTTTACCATTCTTAGGAAGGTGGGAATTTTATGAAATTCATTTTTGGTATCTAGTGAGCAAATCATATTGAATTTATTATTTGCCTACTAATAAATTCTTACCCTGATGGGATAAAGGACTTGACTGTTGTGGAATGTTATTTTTATACGCTCTCAAATTTGATTGGCTTCTAGGTTTTTTTTAAGGTAAATATTAATGTGGGGCTTTTACAAATCCTTCTTCTGGATCTTACTAACTTAAACAATTGATTATTTGGAGTCAAGCCCTAAATGCTAAGAGAATCCTGAAGATTCTGGAAGAAAATAAAATCAGTATCTCAGTGATTTATCTACGGTTATTTATGTAGTGCTCACAACTGCAGTTGAAGGACAATGTCAGGAAATCTTGGCCACAAAAGCCTAGCCTTTTGTTCAGATTTTCTAGCCTGAGAAATCTATTCACAAAAATTTAGTAAGCAGTTTTCACCCATTCTTTGTAAAAATGCAAGAACCACGCCCACTGCTTCTCTCCATTAAGGGAATAGGAATAAAAAGATTTGTTTTATGGTTTCTTTTCAGAAAAGAGAAGAAATGCCTGTGTGATGGATTTGTGTGGGAGGTAGGGAAGCCTTGTTCTGAGATCTGGCAGTCTCATAGACGGCAAGGCTGGGATCTTTCGATCCCTTAGAAACATTTGAATTGTATCCAGAGCTTCCCCACCCCAGGAACCTCCACTGAGGCTGAGCCCTCCCCCGGCCTTGCTCAGGAACTCCTTTCAAAAGAGCCTGTCTTTCTCCCCGTCTCTCTTTTCAATTCCAAAGGCATGGGGGGAAATACTTCTTTTAATATACTGAAAATAACATCCAGTTAAAAATTCTGCATCCAAATGTAGTATCTCAGTTTTCTGTTACTCTTAGTGGAATTTCAGATATATAAATATTTCAGCTACTTAAAATTTTCCACCATAAGCACCAGACCTTTTTAAGAGTGTAACATTTTTGATTGAGCTAGTTTTCAAAGGTATTCCGCTTCCTTTAAAGGGGATAGTATTTGATGAGTCAGTCTTTCAAATAAGCAACGTTGAGGATACTGTGTTGTAACAGTTGAAGAGAGTGCTTCTGTGGTCACTCACGCCAGGTCAGGCATTACTCCAAGTGCCTTACAGCTTCAAATTATTTACTTCTACGTTTACTTACATACAACTCTATGACATAGGTACAATGATTGTCTTCATCTTACAGAGAGGAAACTGAGGCACAGAGAGGTTGGGAAACTTGTTGGAGACCATAAGCTACCTAGAAGAAGAGCTGGGGTTCAAACATCTGCAGTAGTGTTCAATCTGTGCCCTGAACCACCACGTGATGCTCTTTCTCTGTACTGCTCATGGTGGATCCCTCCAGGCTTGTGAGGACTATTTGCCCTGCTGTGTTGTGCATTTTGAGTTCTTACATCTGCCTGTTAAGGTGTCTCCATAAGCTTCCTTGTTGTCACCTGCTATTTCTCCCCATTTTCACTGTTCCTGCCTTTCATTTTGCTGCTTTTCATTGGATTTGGCTTGGGAAATCAGAATAAAAAAGCTTATTAGAATTGTGTATTGTCACCGAGTATGAACCTAGAGTGCTCTCTTATGAGAAAAGTGTACGAGCATTAGTACATGAATCTTTGGATTTTTTTTTTTCAAACCCTCTGCAATAGTCCTGGTTCTGGATAAGGAAAAAAATCCAATATTTCATGAGTGCCTACTAATAAGAGCAACAATCATAGCAGTTATTTGTTGAGACTCTACTGTCATTCTACGCTAGCTACTTAACCTCTGTTACCTCCTTTAAAGCCCCTGATAGCTCCCAAAGTGGGAACTGTGCTCCCCATGTTGATAGAGTAAGGAAGTAGGGCTCCGAGAGTTTAAGAAACTTGACCAATTTTCAGGCAGCTAGTAAGCTAACACTCAGGTCCAGGACTTCCTGACCCCAAAGCTCTTGCTTTTCTCATTCAACTCTTTGCCTTAGCTATTATTCTGTTTTCTTTAGCAAACATGTTTCTATTTAAATATTCTTGCTTGTTGTTAGCTTAATTACCATGGTGTATTTAGGATTATGTTTTGAAGCATAGATTTAGAGAACAAAATAGCCTGAACCTTTATATTAGGAACAATGTAAGAAATTTTTGAAAGGGTTGTTTTCAACATTATTCAATGATATTTGTAATTCAAATAGCAATGCGATGATGGATTGGAGTTAGATGTGTCTGAAGTCCAGAAGTCCAGGTGGGCATTGTGGCAGTGAGATAATAGGATATGGATTAGGGCAAGGAAATGGGAATGATGAGCAAGAGAGGAAGCCAAAAGACATTCTGCATATGAATGAACAGTTTTGACCTGATTGGGAGGTGGTGATGAAGGAAGGGTCAAGAATGGCTTTGAAGTTTCATTTGGTGAAAGAGATCTTACTCACTGAGATGTGGAATATAGAAGTGGAACGACTTTTCGGGAGGAAGTGAGCTTCATTTTAAACATTTGAGTGTGATGAACTTGTGGGACATCCAGGAAAAAATGATGGGCAGACATCTGAAAATAAGGGTCTGTGTTCTGATTATCTTTACAGTTAATAGAAATTCTACAAATTCCTAATGAACAACTTGAGTGGTGTTTTTGATGGAGGTCAATTATCATGTGTATCAAACATGTTTGGATTGCCACTCCAGCACCCACTCTCCCTTTTGCCTTTCTTGAAATCACTTAGATTTGCCTCTAGAGAACTCCTCTTTTCTATGCTCAGCTAAGCTCTTTGAAAGGGAATAACCCACCCTTCACTCAATAGGTAGGCCTTGAGAACTTAAGCTCACCACCACATCCATCTCCTGACTCCTCGGGATTGGTTTTCAATTAGGTTCAATTGGTTTCAATATCAATTAGGATATTTTGAGCTGTAAGTAACAGGATATCTGACTAAAAATGTTGTAAAAAAACCAGGAGGTTATTTTACCCCTAACTAACAAGATTTCTAGAAGAAGGCAGCTCCAAGGTTTTTTCCGTGGCTTAACAAAGTCAGTCTCTGAATCAGCCTCTCCAAGATTCTCATAGTTACAAGATGGCTGCCATGGTTCCACTTCCTTTTATAACAACAACCAAAGAAGGGTAGAGAGAGTAGAGTGTCTGCCTAAATTTCTCTCTGTTATTATAGAGGAAAACCTTTTCCAGAGGTCTCCAGTGGGCTTCTCTAAAGATTCTATTGGCCAGAATTATCCATGCCCTAAACCAGTTACTGGAGACAGTAGTAATATTATTATCAACTTATTCCACTTATGGTTCATCCCTTAAGACTGAGGGAATGGCCCACTTGCCTGAGCCTATTGCTGCTTGATACTTGAACAAAATCAAGGTTCTGTTATCAAGGAGGAAGGGGATAACAGCTACTGGATAGGCAACATATAGAGTCTGTTGCACTGGGCATGTGAGTCAGTAGACACAAATAGATCTCTGTAGGGGCATCCTCCTTGCAAGCCACCTCCCTGCTCTCCCAAGAGACCTACACTCTCTTTATGGACCATGTGGTATGTGGCTCTGATTTCTAAAATTGCTGCAGCCAGTATTGCTGCTCTGAAGGGAGTGTGCCTGAGGACAAAGACAACACACAGAGCAGGGCATAGTTGTGAGAACCTCAGTGAAACATAGCAGGAGCCTTGATTATACACTTCTGGATCAAACTGTACCTGAAGCTGGTTATACCTCAGGGTGTCCAGTTATAAAAGAAAAGCCATTTTCTATTTTTGCTTAAGCCATGTTAGACTGGATTTTCTGTTAAGTGCAATGTGAAGATTTTTTATAATAAAAGGGTTGGGAATTTGGGCAATGACACCTCCCACTCCTTTCTGTCCTAACAAAGAGTCCTAACCTTATTTTCATTTAAATAATGTTGAACATGTTGGTAAATTTCTAATATGCTTTTAATCTTCATAACAAGGAAACTTTATTTACTCCTGATAATTAGAGTGATACCTCTCTATTTGAAGAAGGCAATGAAAACAAGATAGCAATATTGCCCTAGAGACACATAACTTTGAAGTTCTGTAAGAAATACAAATAAATTTATATTTCCTCAAAAATCTTCTATATTTAGTGAACAGAGCAATACTATTTTTCATTTTCTTCCCTGCCCAAATGTTTCTTCCAGACGATACTCAAAGTAAGATGCCCTATCAGAGATTAAATGAGGTTTTCATAGCACATAAATTTTCTTTTTTTGAGGAAGATTAGCCCTGAGCTAACTGCTGCCAATCCTCCTCTTTTTGCTGAGGAAGACTGGCCCTGAGCTAACACCCATGCCCATCTTCCTCTACTTTATATGTGGGATGCCTACCATGGCATGGCTTGCCAAGCGGTGCCACGTCTGAACCTGGGATCCGAGCTGGTGAACCCTGGGCCGCCAAAGTGGAACGTGTGAACTTAACTGCTGCACCACTGGGCCAGCCCCATAGCACATACTTTTAAATCCATGATCTGCTCTTGTTAGGCCCCCAAAATAATGCCTTACTTATGAACATAAATGTCAGTGTATCTCATAACCTCCTATTTCAGCTCCAAGCATCTCTGTCCTCTTCAAATGACTGACAACTTAATGGTATTTTATTTTCTTCTTTCTCTTAAGAGTGATTTAGTTTAAAATAAGCAAATAGGTAAGCAAAAGGTGCCTTAAGCTGCTTCTTCAAAATGAGCAATGCCCTTGTCCTCAGGGACTGTCATATTTATGTCCTTAGATGAACAATAATTACATTAATAACTTTAAGGGCTAATTAGCATTTTATAGTAAACACATTGTTCATCACACTAAGGGGAGGGATGGCTGTATCCTTTCTGCAGAATAATTGCTTTTCAAAATCAGAACCCATTTATCTTACTTCACCACTACGTGCTACCAATTGACCAAGAAATACTTCTGTGTTGATTCTCCCTGAGCCTGAGTCTGGTTAATTCTTAGAACAAAAATTTCAGAAATGTAAATAGGGGAACTATGAATTAACTTTAGTTTCTACTTGTGTGAACCAAAAAAAGCAGCCTATACCCTGTCATCTGTTCTTCACATCCTTCACTTTTCCCAGTGCTTTTCTTCCTTAATTTTGCTATGGTATTTATAATATACATTCAGTTGGAGACCACGCTCCCCTCCTCTCTTCCCTCAGTCTCAATGCAATGCAGGAAATTGCCATGGTTACTTCTTTATTGCATCAAGTCCTGGAAATACACTTTGATTTCACTTTAGATTTTGCAAGCTCAAAGTTAATTGTGGATAAATCCAAGAAGACTTTTCATCAGGATATTGACCCTCTTCCCCAGAAGCCCCCTTTAGGGGGCTTTCTCTGCCTGCAGCCACTTTCAGTACTTCCCATAACCCACAGTTGCAGCAACTCCAAATCGACAGTCTTGTCAGAATGAATAATCTAAAATAAACATCCACTTTTCTGCCCACATTACTAATTCTGACAAGGATGCTCTGCCTGTATCAACTAGGAGCTGATAGTCCTTAGAAGCACTTTGCTCATTGCCTTGGTCCAGCAGCAGATGGAGAGCAGACATAAGGCCTGGAGTCTGACTGTGAATGGTTCATGACATTAAAATCCAAATGATATCATCAAAGGCATACCTACCTGCTTTCTCCCTCTTGGCAGCCTTCTCAGAGGTAATAGTTATCTCATTTAATCAAAACTTTTGGAGTCAGCTAACAGATCACATTAGAACACCCCAACAATAACCATTTTTATGTACAAAGACACTAGATGAGGGAGACAAATATAAATCTCAAGTCGACAGTTTTGCAGACGAGGTTTTCCCCCTGATGTTTTCTTAGCTACTTAATACACACTAAAACTTTGATATCTTTGAGATTCACACTGGGAACTATCTTACAGTATTGAAAACTGTCAGTTAATAATAGAAGTTCTATCTCTTTTGTCCTAAAGAATATTTTGTAGGTTTTCCTTTACTCTTATTAAGCTTTACACTGTGAGCCTGAAGAATAGAAAGAGAAATACACAAACTATGTCTTGAAATGAGGGAAACCAATGCAAAACTATGAAGAGATTTTTCTATTAATGTTATAAGGTTTGGTGTCCTCAATAAAGCCATTAAAATTGCGACATTATAGGTTCCCAAAGATCCTTAACAGAAATTTTAAGGGAGCATAATGATGCATCAAGGCTGCTGAAATTATATGTGCCTAGCAAAAATTAAGGAGATATTACTTGATTATTAGGCTTATCTGATCAATTAAAAGAGCCAATTGGAATAAAAGAACTCCACTCTTTTGCCATAATTATCTGAACAGATTGTGTTACACTGTCTGAGTCATTATCATTTTAATACATCATTTCAAGAGAGACAGACAGCCTAAAAGTCTGAAAATTATTTTATAAGGGAAAAACCCAATTGTGGATGTTATTCTTAGATTTTTATTTTATGTCATATTTATCTAGGTATCTCAGAAAGTCTTTGATACTGTGGGAAAGCTATTGAGAGGGAGAAAAAAGACCACTATCCAAATTTATCACAAGATCTTCTTAAATTGCTACATGTTCTCTCTCAGACTGACTATTTGCAGTATATATTCTATTCCTGGTAAGTAGCCCTGAGTGTGTCATATTAATTCTGCTTGGAGCGTGGTTGTTTCCTTAAAATATATCCCAAGTCACACCTAAGCTGAAGTGCCAAGTACCACTCCTTTAGAAATTTAAAAAAAAAAAAAGCAGAACTTTTTTCTCATTATCCACCTGATATTTTTGTCATACTTGATCTACTTCAGAGCTTTTACTAAAGAGAATAAGGAGGGTCATCAGCTATAATGGTTAATTTTATGTGTTAACTTGACTGGACTACAAGTTGTTCAGATACTCGGTTAAACATTATTCTGAATGTGTCTATGAGGGTATTTCTGGATGAGATTAACATTGAATCAGTAGACTAAGTAAAGAAGATTGCCCTTCTCAATGTGGGTTGGCATCCAATCCATTGAGGACCTGAATAGAACAAAAAAGCCTGAGTAAGGGGAATTCACTCTCTCTGCCTCACTGTCTTTGAGCTGAGACACTGGTTTTCTCCTGCCTTGAGATTCAGACTTGGACTGGAACTTACACCATTGGTTTTCCTGGGTCTCCAGTTTGCCAACTGCAGATCTTGGGACTTCTGAGCCTCCATAATCATGTTAACCAATTTCTTATAATATATACATATATCCTATTTGTTCTGTTTCTCTGGAGAACCCTGACTAATACATCAGCTAGCCAAAGTCAACATAATTTTGAAAATGAAGCTATTTAATAATCCTTAAGATTTAATTTTGAATGCTCATAAAAGTATTTAATCTGATTCTGGTAGAATGAACCAATAGGGAGCAATCTATTTAGCATTTTAGTCTTTTCTGATGTAATCAGAATCCTATTCGTTCTTGGGAATCTGCAGGGAAGGCAGGGGCATCAGAGAAACAGATACCTAGGTTTTGACATCCTCTATGACATGGCCAGATTCTTCCTTAAAGGAAGACCTCACATTTCAAAAATGTGAACTAAGTAACTGTTATGTTTTTGGACTTGGACTCAATCTAATCCAAAAGATAGTAAGTAGCCTAATTTGTGCAGATTTCTGTGATGAAGAATACCATAGATCCAAGATATAATTTCTTCCCTTAAGATTTAGACCCACAATGTAAAAAACAGATAAATGGCAATAGTGGGAAACCCGTAATACAGTGCTCAAAGAAGCACCTGCAGGGTTTCTCCCAGTGGTGTTCTCCCCTTGTTCCATTGTAATGGAATTTATCTGGATGCATGACTGCTCTGTTCGAGACCAGATTTCCCAGATTCCTTTGCAGCTAGATGTAGCTACGAGGCTCAGTTCTCTCAACTGTTATGTAAATGGGTGTACCAAGTGTGACTTCTACAAGTAATTACCTAGAAGGAAATTACTTGTTCCAGATTTCCTTTTCTTACTTTCCCTGTGAGATGTGGGGGTGAACTCAACTTTGACTGTGTAAATTCTAAAGGTTCCAAGTGGGAAGGAATCCATGTCTTTGAATGACTTCACAGAGCACTGTTGCCTCACTTAATAATTGTTATGAAAGAGAAATTAACTTCTATTCTGTATTTTTTTGTTATATCAGCTTAGTCTTTACCCAGCCTAGCTAATACAGCTAACTATCCTCCCTAAGGAAACTGTAGCAGAATCCCTAGGTTTGCCCAGTTGTCCCCTCTGATACCTCTCCTCCATAAAGAACCAGCTCCATGCCTGCATATACACCTATTCCTAACCATTCTCTCTCTGGTTGCTGATCTTCTGGGGGCTGTTACACCCTGAAAGAGCTCACATGTTGTACAATGAACATTGTGAATAGGGTAAAGCTACATACCCAAAGAGACATTTAAGACATGCATATATGCTAAACTTATTTTAGTCTTAGAAAAACTGTCTGCAGAATAACTTTTCTTAGCAGTAAAGTTCAAGCCTTAAGATTTTTAGCATATTTATTTTCTCTTTTTATTCTCATTCTCTTTCTTTGTCTCTCTCTGTCTCTGCCTCTCTCTTTCTTTCTCTGTCTCATATACACACACACATATACACACTATATGTATTTTAATAATAATGAATTAGAACAGCTAATCACAAATCCAACAAGAGGAAACATTTTTTTGAGGGAAAGATCAGATTGGAAAACTTCAATTTTCAAGAGAATCAACACCTAAGAAACTATCTATTTGTGTTTCATATTTAATGTAGAAATCTATCTTTTAGATAATATCAAAAATACCACTAGTAGTTTGAAAGAAAGTGACTTTCTGATGGAAAAATAATAAATAGATAAGGATATTTTATATCCAAATGTAAACCAAAACCCATAAAAATGTATATGTAAAAATTCCACATAGCTATATAGCCCCAATTCTTTCTCTTTAGAAAGGAATTGGTTGGCTTATAAACATGCTGCCTTTAGAGAGTTGAGTAGTGCTGCCTTGTATCTTTCATACATTTGATAGGAAAATCAGGATAAGGAGCAAACTGCTATGTATAGATCTATGCATTCCTTTGACGTGTGAACAGGATCTGCTGGAATAGACTTGGAGTTGAGCTGATTTCACACCTCATGATTGGCCCACAGAGAATCTTGGTGGCCTTACTCTATTTTCGGGATGGAGGGCACATGTCAATGTGCTATTATGAACTTCTTTTTAAAATGTTTGCAAGCTAGAACTGCATTCCAGAACTTCATTTTATTAAAAAACCTATTCTATGAATGGATGATATTTGGTATTCAGGCCAAAAAAATGTTTACATGCAATTTATGGCTTCTTATATGATCAAATAAATCATGTTTTCAGCAGATACTTTTCTTAAGTCAATGGGTAACTCCTTCCTACTGCCTCTGGATCTGATTTGAGGCCAGACTGATTCCTCATTGAAAAAAAGAGAGGTTACAGGGTTAGAGAAAGTATTTATTGGTTTATGACCAATTTATATATTACTTGATTTATATATATTTATAAACATTTAATAAATTATATAACATTTATCCTACACTATGGGTTCAGCTATTCTCAACTAATCTAATGTTTTTGCTGTCTTTATAAAGGCCCACCTTAAATTTGAACCTTTTGAGGATTGCTAAAGACACCTAAATTGGGTGGACAAAACTGATGATAAAATAAGATGTTGTATCCAGAGTGGACAGATCAAGGAAGCAGCTCTCTTTACAAAATGCCTGAGACCCATGTCTTTTGGTTGTGCTTGCTTTGTGTAGACAGGGCCCTAGTGACCCAAATCTGAAATTGCGAGGACATTCTTAATCTTGAACAGATAACTAGAAGCTAAAGTATTCCAGTCCACAAGAATCTGAAAACTCTGAAAGTATTTAAAAATAGTTTAAACAGAACATTTTGCATGAGTTTTAAAAAGGGTGGGTAGATCATTTTATTTAAAATGCTAATTGACCTCTTAACATTTTGAAAAACAAATGCAAGCAGAATATAAAAATATTCCTCTCCAACAAGGAGTTCAATGTTTTGAAATTGTAATATACACCAATGTGCTTCTAAATACCTTTTTGTAAATGGTAATAATTTTAGTTACAGTTTCTATTAAAAGTACTAGACCTAAAGTTTTATGGTTTTGTTTTTTCTCTTTTGGTAGATTGAAAAATTAGCTCTTAAGAATTAAAAGAATTTCCCCCTGTTTGGAACAGACCATCTTTGTATTCTTGGAGGATCCACTATGGTGGATATTGTTAGTTATGCAGATATAAAACAAACACCTACCCCTGACTCTCAGGATTTGTTGACAGCAAGGCCACTCAACAGACATGCTTCACACCGAGGTGTTAAGAGTGGTGTTAAATAATGGAGATTGGCTGTTTTACTTATGTTCCTATAGAGTATAGATGGTGAAAAATTCACTCCCTCCACACACACACACACACACACACACACACACACACACACTCTAAATTTAAATACAGATGCTTGAAAATTATGTTTTGATCTAGATAGGATTATAAGTTAAGACAGGACTCAGAGAGAAGAGCATGCCTGATTTTTCTTGTCACTTCATCTTAGAGAAAAAATTGTGGCAGAGAGTAGGGGACAATTCAGACATTGAGAAAACTGTACTGACAGATTTGGACTTCTGTTTTCTGGGCCTTGCTGCCGAATCAGCCCCTAGTCTTTGAGAACATGGTTTCCCTTGAGGAGCATGGATGTCTGGGGAGAAGGTTAATCTTCCCAGGCGTGGAGTGAGACGTGAAGTGGGCCTTGGACTGGGGAGGGCAACTTCCTCCACATCTGATCAGGGCTCAGTTGGCCCCAGATGCCAAGGCAAGGAGGTTGGTAGTGATTTCCTGGATATGGCTGGTTCTGGTCCCAGCAGGTCTGGGGCCATGGGCTGTAAAGGCAGCCATTCTAGTAGCAGTTGTCAGTTATGTGTTGTGTTATACGTTCTCCATCATCCCTAAGCCTTTATTAAAGGCACATCTGACCAGCAAGGTGGCACTCCCTGTGGTGGAACAGGAGTCTCAGGGAACTTACTAGGGAGCTCTTGAGGACAGTGGCCTGAGAAATAGTGGGAGAATCTGATGGGGGCTCATTTTTGGCAGTTAGGTGAAGGAATTTCATGCAATAGTAATTAGATATAAAATAAATATAATCTTCTACTGGAGTCAGGTATATAGGAGTTTTATGCACAATAAAAGCCATTCCTATTGGAGAAAATTAAAACAACACAAAACAAAACAAAAACAAAAATACCAAAACCCCAAAGCAGAAGAGTTAGATCAACTGAGTTGGGTCAAGATAAAAGAAGAAAAGACAAAATAAAATCCTCTCTTAGAATTACATTATATCAGTGAAGAAGGACTGATGACGTCTATTTGGTCTTGGGATTATCATGAACAGACCTGAGAACATACAATTTGATGTATTGGAGGATGTTGTAGTCTAAATCAGGGGTCAGCAAATTTTCTATAAAGGGTCAAATAGGAAGTACTTTAGGCTTTGTGGGCCGTCATTCTGTCACAACTACTCAACTCTGCAGCTGTGACACAAAAGCAGCCATAGACAACCCATAAATGAATGAATGTAGCCGTGTTCCAATAAAACTTTATTGATGGACACTGAAATTTGAATTGCATACGATTTTTAAGGTCTCAAAATATTATTCTTCTTTTGATTTTTTTCCAACCATTTAAAAATGCAAAAATCATTCTTAAGCTGGCAGGCAGTGGGCCATAATGTGCTGACCTCTGGTCTAAATTAGAGGTTCTTGTTGGGGCAGATATCATCCCTTAGGAAGTATTCAGGAAATTGTAAGAGACAGTTTTTGTCTTCTAGTAAAGTCTTTCCTGAGCGTTTACATGTTGAAATACATGCTATTTTATTATAAAATATTTTCACTTTCCTAATAAGGCATTATCAAATTAGAAATGAGTTGAACGACTGAATGGATCAACAGACACAAAAAACATTTTAGCGTGGAAATTCTGTGCAACAAAGCAAAACAAAATCTAGGACATTGAAATTATGGGAAAAAAAGAGATCCTGAGAAATTTCTAGAGCATTAGGAAAGACAAATGGAAATTAGTAGTATAATACCCATTATTTCAAATTTTTAAATGAGTGAAACATCTTTGCTAGTTGTCTTTACTTAGTGTGTACTATACACACACACAAATACCTAGTGAGCAAAAAATATAACAGTTTTTGTAGGTTCTTTCTTGACTGTGACATCCAACTTTATTTTTCTACAGTGATAGTTTCTCAACTTGCAATTTTACTCCTACAGGGATTTTTAAGAACATGACCTTCAATTATGAGGAGAAAATGACTGCAATTGAAATATTGTTCTTGAAGTAGGTACATTTCTGAGTAACCAAGCTATTTACAGGTAGCATTCCTCTACTGGAATCATCTACAAGACATGCTGACTTGCAGTAGTGTGCATTTCTATTCCGCAATGAAAGAAGGGAGACCATTTGGAAAATGTAAGCCCAATAAGCATATTTGTCACAAATTTAGCTGTAGGATATAAAAAGTCATTGCTTTCTAGCTCCTAATGAGCTATTTTCTTTGGGCCATTTATTAGCCTTTCCTAAGACTAAGCCCTCTGGGCTGCTGTCAATCATTATTGTGTAATGACACATAGGGCATGGGTATTTTTGGAAAGAAAATACCTCATTTTTCTCTTTAGTTCTATTAAAAAAAGGATTTTTTCTCCTTATATCTAAGGAAATGTATATTTCATATCCATGAATATAAATGGATTACAAAATACATGTGACTTCATTTCCCTGAGTCTAGTCTCCTCAATTTAGTAAATGCCGTGTTCCAATAATATGGGTAGCAATCCTAAAGAAGGTTGTAATGATTCACTATATAGCACCTACAACAAGGCAAACACCATTTCATTATCACCAGTTCATTTTTTTTCAGTAGGAAACGAAAACCAAAAACAAGCCAACCAGCACTAATGAAGAAATATCGCCCCACTGCTCCATCTCATCGGTTACAATAGAAAATGCTTTGATTAATGAGAAGTATACAAATACAGCAGGTTAATTGCAGGTTACTAATGCCCCCTTTTTTTCTCAAACCTGGAAAACACAGATGCAAGGAAATATGATCTCTCTTTTTAATGACTATTTCTTGTTCTTAAAATTCATTCTTAATCCAGAAGATCTGATTGGAGAACATAGCTGTACCAATAAACGGTTGTATTTCAAGGGCAATTTTGTTGTTCAGTTGATTTTATTACCCATCAATAATTACTGCTGGAGCTACCTGCCTTGTCTAACATTTTTGTAGTTGGAGAAAATTCTACTGTTATTTTAAAAGAATGTTTTGATTATGGTTTTCAAGTTAAAAATTGATCTGTCGTTGAATGATCATACTTTTAAAAGTAGCTACTTTTGATGTGGATCCATTGTTGGAACAGCCAATATTGAAAAGAAAAAGTTAATACTGGAAAAGTGATATGGTGATGAAATAGTATCAGTATGGAAAGCATCCTACATTCAGTAGGCATTAGACTTACATGGACCTAAAGCAGAGATGTACCCACTTTTAAATAATCTGAGTTACTGTCAATAACATCCCAAATTGCTTTTGGAAAAGGACATGACAGGCAGCAAGCATCCTATCAACTTTAGAGCATCCTTGTTGACAAGATACGCTATACTCAAGATGAGAGACTTCATGTTGTTTTATTTCCTAAGCACAAAGGACTTCCTAAGAAAATCAAATAGACAAAACAACAAAACAAGCACTTCATAAATTTTTTTTTTTTTTCCTTTTTCTCCCCAAAGCCCCCCAGTACATAGTTGTATATTCTTCGTTGTGGGTCCTTCTAGTTGTGGCATGTGGGACGCTGCCTCAGCGTGGTCTGACGAGCAGTGCCATGTCCGCGCCCAGGATTCAAACCAACGAAACACTGGGCCGCCTGCAGCGGAGCGCGCGAACTTAACCACTCGGCCACGGGGCCAGCCCCAACACTTCATAAATTTTTAACTGTCCTGATGAGAGCAGAAATACTTAGTTATAAAAATTCACAATTAAGAGACAAGTCTTGGAAATGAAAATTTAAACATAGAATATATACCTTTTAAAATACATTACCGGGGCCAGCCTGGTGGTGCAGCAGCTAAGTGCGCATGTTCCGCCTCTCGGCGGCCGGGGTTTGCCAGTTTGGATCCTGGGTGTGGACATGGCACTGCTTGGCAAAAAGCCATGCTGTGGTAGGCGTCCCACGTATAAAGTAGAGGAAGATGGGCACGGATGTTAGCTCAGGGCCAGGCTTCCTCAGCAAAAAGAGGAGGATTGGCAGTAGTTAGC
Source organism: Equus asinus (assembly GCF_041296235.1). NCBI lineage: Eukaryota > Metazoa > Chordata > Mammalia > Perissodactyla > Equidae > Equus > Equus asinus. The sequence continues at coordinate 16,148,861 of NC_091796.1, forward strand.
TCAGGGCTAATCTTCCTCAAAACCACCCCCCGCCCCCCAAAAATATATGTGTATATAACTTAAGGCTACCAGGCTCAGCTACAACCACTAACATATGAAGTTATGAAGTTAACATATATTTTCTTCTGATTCAGGAACGCAGCACAGAGTAGAACATGAGCTCTGCAGTCAGACAAACCTGAGTTCAAATTCCACTTCTGCCCTACGAGTTGTCTGAGCTTGGATAAATCACACAACTTCTCTAAGCCTCGGTTTCCACATTTTAAAACACTCCCCAGCTCCCTTGCAGCTGTGTTATTTGAAATATGTGCATCTATCTCCTGCATGATAGACCCACATAGGAAGTAATACTGCTTCTCTTTCCTTGCTCTTTTGTTTGAATCCAAATCCCAGTTTGTATAGAACATTTCCAGGCCCCATGAACTATTTGTATTTTATGACTGACTTTCATTAAAGTTATTATTTATCAGAAATTAGGTTTTTAAATTATTAAATGTGAGGCATAGCTTTTTCTGTGGGACTAGCAGAATGGGAAACATGATTTACAGAACTCCCGACTAATTGAGAACTTATTTTTTTCTGAAAAAGAACTACTTCCTTTATTTTTTTTTCCAGGATGGCTTTATGTGAACTCCACATTTTGGTTTTAAATTTTGCCTCCTTTTTGACACTTGAGAAAATGTTTGCCTTCTTCCTCACAAGAGTGTTTTCTGAAGTAATGTTTATTTAATAGTGTACTTATGCTTTAAATGCAATTGATTACTAATTTTTTATTAAGAGATATGATATGTAATATCAACACAATAAAATTTTTTTAACATTATCTAGCTTTCAGATGTAATAGTAACATAAGATAAAGTAGTCTTCTAGGACTTTTGGCTGTATACACACACATTCAAATTTTTACTTATTTTTACAAATATTATATATATTACATCCAGCTCTATAATTTCTAAAATTATTTATTTAACCCTAAAATGTATATTGGCCCTTTGCTTCACCCCTCACTGAAACAGCAGTTCTTTTTAATAGTCACCATTTATCAACCATCCAAAATATCTGAGGCCTCAACATACAGCAAATACGCCAGATTTCCTAACAAATACTTGACATTAAATAAAAAAGAGACAGTGAATATGATCTGTAGAATAATGGCCCCCCCCCAAAGAAATCCACGTCCTTATCCCCAGAATTTGTGAATGTGCTGTTATATGGCAAAGGGGGAATAAGGAAGCAGGTGAGGTTAAGGCTGTCAATCAGCTGCCCTTACAATAAGGAGATTCTCCTGAATTATCCAAGTAGGTACAATGGAATCACAAAGGTCCTGTTACAAGTTGAAGCATGTCCCCTCAAATTCATATGTTGAAGTCCTAACCCCAGTACCTCAAAACATGACCTTATTTGGAAATAGGGTCTTTGCAGAGGTAATCAAGTTAAAATAAGGTTATTAAAGTGGGCCCTAATTGGACATGACCAGTGTCCTTATAAGGAGAGGAAATTTGGACGCAGCCAGGTACAGAGGGAAGACAATGTGAAGACACAGGGAAAGACCATCATCTGCAAGCCGAGGAGAGGGGCATGGAACAGATCTTTTCTTCACAGCCCTCAGAAGGAACAGACTCTGCCAACAACCTTGACCTCGGACTTCTAGCCTCCAGAACTGTGAGACAATCAGTTTCTGTCGTTTAAGCCACCGGTTCATGGTACTTTGTTAACAGCAGCCCTAGTAAACTAACACAGGTCCTTTACATGTGGAAGAGGGGGGCAGAAGAGTCATCGAGTGATTTAATGTGAGGAAGACTTGACCTGCCACTGCTGACTTTGAAGATGGAAGAGGCCATGAGCCAACGATACAGGCAAACTCCAGAAGCTGGAAAAGGCAAGGAAACGGATTCTTATAGAACTTCCAGAAAGGATTGAATGCTGCTCTGCCGAAACCTTGATTTTGGTCCAGTGAGACCCATTTTGGACTTCTGAACTACAGACCTATAAGATAATAAATGTTCATTGTTTGAAGCCACTGAGGAGTAATTTGTCACAGCAGCCATTGAAACCTTATACAGTGAGTGAGTTTAATTTCTCTTAGGCATGAATTCTGATTTCCTTGGGATCCTGCTTGGCTTCCTTTTGTTCTGGTTTTACCTCTTTTGGGTTCAAAGCTTTTGGGCTCGTTTTCCCTTGATTGCCGTTTTAGAGAACATGTAAAACATTTTGAAAGGAAATTGTGCTTCTTCTCTTCTCACTTTCTCAAGAATTGCAAACTCTTTTAGGATGTTCCCTTGCTCTACATAACAGGAAATGTTTTAAAAATGTGCACCTTTTCTAAAAAGACTAGAGAAGCCCTTTATACTAAGGCACACAGTAGACCCATTTTCTTATTCCTCTTTTCTTCTCTGAAATTACTTTACAATCCTGAATGTACCTCTTAAGTCACACCACAGATGGCCATTAGTATGCTGAGAAGTAGGAATTGATTTTACCTGTTTGAGTCCTAATATATTCATTCTGTATTCCCACAAGCCTCCTCTGTAATTCCAGTTTTTCACAGTAACTTACTATTATATAAAATAACAGTTAATAGATAACCTTCAGGTAAAATACAACAATGCGAGACGACTTTCTTTTTTACACTCTCTCTGCTTTGTTTCACTATTGGAAATGCAATTAGAAAAAGTAATTGTGAAGAGTTTTGTGTGTGTGTGTGTGAAGCAACATTACAAATCTCAAAGTAGCATTCAAATTTTTCTAGAATAAGCTGTATAAGAAATGCTTTAAAATTATAATTAAGGCATACTTAAATCAGAGATGCTGGCTACTCATTATAGAAGTCATCATTAATAAAGTCTAAGGAAACTTAGAATGGTCAAAAGAAGGCCATAAGGGAAGCAGAAGCCCATTTCTGCTAGCTTTAAAACATATCCTCAGTATTTGCAGTGCTTACCACAAATACTGATGACACTAATGATGTTGGTCTAGATTCCTTGCTTCAAACCAAATGGCAGGATGTGAGTTTATTTTTCTCTGGCCCCTGACATTTACACAAGAAATGAATGATGTCTAGGATAAGAGAATTCAGGAGACCAGGTTTAGAACCAAATGAAATTTGAGAATTTAGTATCACAGATTAATTGATAAAGATCTCACAACAGCCTATATTTATGAATGATCATCATGAGGATCAAATTAGATAATGTATATGAAAACCTTAAGAGGCTTAAAATGTTCAATGTTACAAGTAGTGGTTTTTTTTAAGTTATAAATGTAACAATAAAACTCTAATATTTCTACCAGAAAGGTGTTTTTTTGTGTGTGTGTATGAGGAAGATTGGCCCTGAGCCAACATCTGTTACCAATCTTCCTCTTTTTGCTTGAAGAAGGCTGTCCCTGAGCTAATAGCTATGCCAACCTTCCTCTATTTTGTATGTGGGATGCCGCCACAGCACGGCTAGATGAGCGGTGTGTAGGTCCACCCCTGAGATCCAAATCTGCGAACCCCTGGCTGCCAAAGCAGAGTGCATGAACTTAACCACTATGCCACTGGGCCAGCCCCCAGAAAGTTTTCTTCTTCTTCTTCTTCTTTTTTGCTGAGGAAGATTTGCCCTGAGCTAACATCTATTGCCAATCCTCCTCTTCTTTTTTTTTGCTAGAGGAAGATTAGCATAGAAGATTAGCCTTGAGCTAACGTCTGTGCCAGTTTTCCTCTGTTTATTTTGTACTTGGGACACCTCCAGAGTGTGGTTGGTAAACGGAGTAGGTCTGTGCTCGGGATCTAGACCTGTGAACCCAGGCTGCTGAAGCAGAGTGCACAGAATTTTAACCACTTGGCCGTGGGGCCGGGCCCCCACAGAAAATTTTTACCTGAGGAGTTTTAAATATTTTATAAATATTAAATACATAAATCCCCTAAGGTCAACTCTCATTTCTAAGAAGACTGAAGAATTGCGATATCTAGTGTGTGGCCAAACATCGTGTTACATTGAAATGTGATTTTTACTATTTCAGTAGCTTACAAGTTTGTAGAAGCCATGAGTTCAAAGAAAACATTTATTGGCTAAATGACTCGATTTCCAGGAATCTGTACACCTGCTATAATTACAGGAGTTTTTAGGTTTGGAAAATATAACATCAAAACTATACAATCAACAACCTAATCTCTCTGACACATATTTGAGAACCAAAAATTAAGTTTAAGAAAGAGGAGGAGGGGCAGTTCTGGGTTGCTGGGAAGGAGTTTACAAAATTCTTTCATTAAAGCTCTCAGTTTTACTCACTGGACCCTTTTTACTCCTGGGACTATCACTGGAAATACATTACTATGCCAAGGCATCTGAAAAAAGTGTGGTGGTCTGGTTTCCCAGCAGATTAGAAATAGCTAAAACTCCAAAACTTGAAATAGGAATTTAAAACCCATGGCGTCTGGGACCAGTTAATATAGAGGCAAACAGCGCTGCAATCCTTGGTAGGACCCGAGGGAATCTCTGTGTTATAGTCCCGCTCAATAACGGATGTTCGTAATGACGCCTCACTCTTCATTGGGAGTAGTCATGGTAAGGGCACTGCTGATTCCTTCCACATAGCTTATTGATCACCTGCTTCTTGCGAAGCAAAGGTGAATGAAGCACACTTCCCGCTCCTGAGGAGTGTACGTGCCCTCTCTCGGGGCGGCAGACAGATGTGAAAAGAAGTAATTTCCAGATAGGTTACATGCCCTGAAAGTGGAGACAAAATAGTATGGAAGCACAGGCTTTCCTTAGTTAAGAAAATGGACTTTCCATCCAAATTAAAATAATAAAAATGGTTTAGATGCTTAAAGATATAAAACTTCAACTCTAGTTTAGCTATTTAGAATGACTCGTTCTCCAAACATTCCTATAGCCATAGCTTTATCATGCTTTTTTTTCCTACTAGTTAATTTAAGGAGTTCGAATTAATTTAAAGTAATTGTAGAGATGGTCATTGTTAGCTGGACTAATGGCGTGGTTCTAAGCCACCCTAACGCGATCTTTCTTTGGGGCCGCACTATACGAACTGCCCTACATGAAGATGAGCTCTATAAGCACTTTCTTTTCCTTTTTCCTTGCATTCTCTCGATCTTTTTTAAAAAACAATATAAAGAATCACCCAGGGGAGGACTATCCATCTCATTTCATTTAGGTCACGAAGTTACACACCATGGAAGGCCAATTTCTCCTCTGTAAGCTACCACCAACTTCGATGTAATAAAAGACTCTTACTACCATCCGGTGGGATGAATTCCCTGACTCTTGTGTTAAGTATGATTAAATAAAATTTTTATAGACCTTCTTCATAAATCCACAATAAGTCATTATTTTCTCCATGACATATAGCACAAGCCCAGAAAATAAGCATCACTTTAACTCACACAAATGTTCAAGATTTACATTCTTTCAGCCAAAAGAATAAAAATAGTTAAAATGTATTGAAGGAAACCCTTTCATTTGTTAATTAAAATAATACCAAATACATTAAAGCGATGTCTTTATTTTTCCTGCTGTCTCTTATTCATCTTTTCTTAGTCTTATTTCTTATCTTTGAGAAATAGCTACGATGGAAAGGATGTTATATAGTGTGCTTGTGCAATTGTTATTTGATGGAGAGTAGAATTCTTCAGTAGAATTTTGGGTTCCATGAAAAGTACCCTGCCCAGTAAAGAGAGTCACACCCAGAACTTCTGTAAACCACCAGCTCAATGTGCCCTGCAGCCTTGCTCCATCCTACAGCCACCACTGCTTACCTTCATCCCAAATGGCTCCTGGGATGTGTTAAGTTTGTTCTTCTTTTATCACCCACGCTAGACTGTAAACTCCCCAAAGACAGGGACAAATATCTTCTTTTCGTTTTCTCTACAATTCATGCACAGATCTGGGCATGTTAGGGGAGCAGAATAAACACTCATTAATTAATCATAAAAGGGGCATCTTAGCTTTCATTTCTGCCCCTTGGATCATGAAGACGGCAAGAGCAAGACATTGGCCTTCTCCAGGCTATTTAAATCTTCAAAGTCTCTTGTCAAAGGCTTTTCCTTCTGTGAATGTTAGTAAACTATGATTTTGCTCCAGATGCACTTCCATCATTGGCCAAAAACGACATTTTTGAGAAACCCTGAATAAATAAATTATACATGCATATACATATAATATAAATATGGATATTTGAGGAAAGACTACTGTATGATGTCACCATGATTATTCTACTTAAATCTGCTGCTTCCCTTGCTTTCAGTTCCCCTTCCTCCTCTTTTTATCTACATTGTGCTGATCGCTGTCTGACACGTTTACTTATTTTGTCTATTTATTTTCTGTCTGTCCCTACTAGAATGTAAGCTGCAAGAGGGCTGGGATTTTTGTTTATTTGTATCGTTAATACCTAGCATAGTCTTTGGCGCACAGTAAGCACTCAATAAATATGTGTCAAATAAATTAATGAGAGAGGCGGTGCTTGCAAGTGGCAAGGAACTTGGAGGAGATGTATATTGTCCTTCTAGCCCTGGCTCTGCTGATAAATAGCACTTATATTTTTAGGTCTGTGTTTCCCATCCATATAATAGGAGGAGAGTTATGTGAATTACAGATCCTTAATGTCTCTGCTGGCATTAAAACAATGCATAAACAAAAGAAGTTTTAAACACTACATTGAACCATGCCCTAAATTTTTTTCAAACATTTCTTCCTAATGTTAGATTTTCTTAAGTTTTCAGAAATTTCATTTTTTTAAGTGATGGTTTTGAGTTATGTAGGAAAGAAAAAACCCTCCTTGGAGTAAGGGGCCATGAGTCCTAAGCTTAGGTCTGCCTCAAACTTGCTGTGTGACCTTTGGATGATTCTCTTAACCTCTCTGGAGAAGCATTTCTTCTTCTGTAAAATGGAAATTAATAATTAGCAGAGTTGCTATCCCAAGAATGCCACCAAGGGAATATTTGGAAAATACAAAGCTCTTGCAACTGTAAATTAATATTGTAATTATTATTATAGATCTGAGGATTATCTTGGATCAGGGCATCTTGAACCATCTGTGCTGATAGACTGGCTGGTTTTATTTTCTAATCTATTATGTTCTGATGCTTTTATACAATACAGTAAAAGTAACTTGCTAGAAAAATGAAATGGAAAAAATTGAAAATAGAAGCCCCAATTTTAAATTTATTTTTAGATTTAATAGACAAAATATTCTTTTGTCAAGTTGCTATAAATGTTTGTACACACTTACTCCCAATTTCTGTACTTAGGTGGTCATGGAATGGCACTGGCTGGCACTTGGTGGCACTCACGGCACCTCTCATGATTCTTCTGGTTTGGTTACTGGAACCGATGAATGATTGGTCAGAGAAGTGTATTTTTTTAAAATTATTTTCTGTTTTTAGTGTGACAGTTGTGAGATTTTCTATGTACATATTTCAAGAGGCTAATGGACTTAAAGAGATGATAAAATTCATAAACAAAAATCAAGTAAATTGAACAACTGATAGGAAAAAATAGGAAAAAAAGCACTTATAGAAAAAAAGAAGCACTGTAAAATTTTCTAGAAAGACGATTTGCTGCCTTGTTTGGAAATCTCATTCAAGTCTACACCACTGACAACTCTAGAATCTTTAAATGTGGCATGGGGGATGTCCTTGAGTGCGTGCATTACCTCCTTGTCCTTAGCTCCTTCTCCAAGCTTCTGTTACCACCACACAGCATGCTTCCAGCTGAGCAGAAAGGTAACCACGAAGCAATGGGAAAAAGTGAATGGAATTTCTAAAACTAACTGGAAATACTTGTAGTCACTATACAGGGCTTCTTAGATATTTAGAGAAATAGTCTGTGGGAATGATAATCAAATTAATTGTCCACCTTAATGATATAGTGCCAAGGACCCAGACTGAGATTTATCATGCATGCTTGCTTGAAAATTCTGAGGCATAAATCATGGCAGCTTCTACATTGCTAACACGAGTGTGGCTAATATGGTATGATTTCTGCAAATTACAGCTGACACAGTAAGAGAGTTATGAGTGTATAAAAACATGCGTGGTTTTGATAGCAACTTAAGGAAATGGTCTCCCACCATTTCTCTCCCTGCTCCCAGCCTGGGGGCAGAGTTGGAAATGTGTTGGATCCTTTTGCCTGGCTGTGCGTAGGTACTCTCTGCTCCTTCTCCCTGGAATGTTCCCATGTTAGTCACCAGGTAAATTCTTATTCATTCTTCAAATGTCATCTCCCTTGTGAGGCCTGACTCAGTGCCAACAGGCAGAGCATGCAGGGCGCCTATCTCCACAGCGCTTGGCAGAACCTAGATGCTCAATAAATCTCAGCCCTCTTCTCCCCATGGCCCCTGCCTGCGCTTCTCCATTATACACTTATCACTGGGTGTGGAAGCTGCTGGTGCGTCATTCAAGACATTCAGTACTTCTAGGGCAGGGATTGTTTCTTTCGTTTTGTATTCCCTCCATAAATGTTAGTGAATAAAGCATTTCATTCATTCATTCATACATTTGTGCTGGCTTTTTTCCCCCATTCGGCAATCTGGTATCTATTATCCTCAATTTTGGAGAACAGGCTTAATTTGTCAAGGCATGAGCCATGCCCCTCCCTTTTGCCCCTTTAAATAATTTGGGGTACTTTTTCTCAAAGTGCTTCCTACAGATCATTTACATCAAAGCTGCCTGGGGAGCTTGTTAAATGCAGGTTCCCAGGTTCCACATCCCACCTATCGAATATTCAATCTTAGTTTAGCACTATTTTTACTTCCACTTCCAGGCTTCCACCCTTATTCAGTGAAAGCAGAGTGAAAAGTAAAAATGATTCCATTTTCAACACCCTCTCCAGTGATTCTCGCACACCCTAAAATTTGACAGCCACTTTTCCCTTGGGATGTTGCTAACAATTATTCTGTAATCTCTGGAAGAGTTGACCTTGCTGTGTCTGTTGTCACTCTGTGCGCAGAGATGGAGCCAGGGCCTGATGCTAAACCCAGGGCGTCGACAGGGCAGCCTAGCACTTAGCACGGAGTTGGGGCCACCCGAGAAATAGCTGTAGTGATAGATGGTGCATGGTCATCACCAGTGAAGAGAACCCAAGGCCAGAAAGAGCAATTTTCGTTCATCTATGAGGAACAGCCTTTGTTTTCACACACTAAACTCTCCTTCAGATGTTCTTGTCTCTTTAGAAAGAAACCTCAGGGATGGGACAATCTGATGATTTTTAAAAAAAACATTGTACTATTCCTGGGGCTTCCCAAGGACATATCTTAGTTTAGCACTATTTTTAATTCTACTTTACCAGCTAATCCATGCTCCCCACCCTTATTCAGTGAAGTTAGAGTGAAAAGAAAAATGAATTCCTAGAAGATTGGTCATGAAAAGGTTCTCATTTATGCCCATGAGGGAAAGGGAAAAAAATTTCTCAGCTTGGTGCATTTTTTTTTCTTTTTTCTTTCTTTCTCTCTTTTTTTTTTTTCTGCTCTCCTAGCTTTTTGTCCCTGCAGTGGGACAAATGAATATAAAGGAAAAATTTACGCCCTCAAAAATCTTTAGAAGCTTTAAGCATAATAAATGAAAAATCTTTGGAGTAAGGAAAGTCGAGTCCCTCTATAATGGTCTGCAAAATGTATTATGGGGGCTGCACAAACGAGACAGACTAGGAGAGTCACAGCAAAGTCATTCACTATAAACTACCACGTTTGAATCAGGAACGAAAGTAAGACACTCAAAAATATTTGTATTCAAAGATTTAGAGATTTAGCTGACAGTAGAATGTGAAAATTGAATGTTTTAATTGTTTAGTTCACAAAGGATTTAGAGATGTTTGTGACAAATTATTTAATGTGTATGCTCTTGGACTTTAAGAAAGAAAAAAGTGCAGGAGCAATTTTTAATAATATCCCCTAGAAGACAGACAGAGTCACTCAGAGAAATGTGAATAAATTGTTCATGGCACAAATAGTTAGAATAATTGAAGGCAGAGGCTTATAAATGCTGGGGGAATGGACAGTCCAGTGCATATGCAGAACAATTGGAAATCATTACCTTAAATACATTTTATGACCAAGAAAATCATGCTCACAAAAGCCAACTAAGCAATATGGAAATTTAAGAAAATGTGAAGTGTAATTAAAAAATTCAAATAGAATCAAGCAGCATTATGCTAGCACTCATTTCAGAGTCAAAGAAGAGTGAGTAAGAATGCAGGGAAGAGGAACGTTGAAAATTCAGGACTGGTCAGGGAAACTGTTGATTCATTTATTAAATGAATTAAATTGATTAAGTCAGAATCAAACTCTTAACTCAACCCCTCCCTGTGCTGGGTGCTGCTCAGGCACTGATGCAGCAGGGAAAAGACAGGAAAATCTCACTATTATGAGGTTCTATTCTAATGAAGGTAGACAATAGGCACATAAACAAAACCCATAAAATATTTCAAATATCAAGAAATGCTATGAAGAAAATAAAGTAACCACAATAACAATGAAAATGAAACAAAATAAGAGATAGAGGGTGACCGGAGGTGAGGTGCAGACTGTTTGACAGGGGATCAGATAAAGCTGCTTGTAGCAGTTGTCATACGTGCAGAGGCCTGACTCATGTGAAGGCATGGCCCATGCAGGCCTTTGGAGAAAAGAAGCTCAGGCAAAGGGAACAGCAAGTGCTAAGATCAAGAGATGGGGATGAGGAAGCCAGGTTTGAGGGACAGAGAGGCTAGCATGGCTGGAGCATGGAGAGTGGAGTGACGAGATGAGGAAATGAAGTAGCAAAAACCCACAACACTTGATTTTCTCCCTGCAATAGCCTTGTGACATTATCCTGAACAATAAGATGAGGACTCCTGGGTGGGGATTCTGGGAAAATGATTCCTTTCCTGATGAAAAGTGACAGACTCAGATGGCATGCAGTACTTTCATCCTTTGCTGTTTCTCTTCCTGCCTGCCTGGAATATAGACATACTGCCTGGAGATACAGCAGCGGTTTTGCAACTATGAGGATAAAAGCTACATGCTAAGGATGACCCAGCAGGAAACCAGAGAGAATTTGATTCCTTAACAACTTTGTTGTGCAGCTGCACCAGCTCTGTGCTGCCAATCTCTAGACTTTTTGTTACATGGGGAAAAAAAAAAAATAAACCTCTTACTGGCTAAGGGTAAAGTGCTTCCATCTCTTGCTTGTTTAAGTGTTACAGTGTTTAAGCCATTATAGCTGGGTTTCTAATTCGTGCAGCTGAAAGTGTAAGTGGTGGGGGCCAGCTCATGTAGGCTTTATTTGCCACAGTAAAGATTTTTGCATTTTGTTCTAATTGCAACAGGAAGGCTTCAGAGGGTTTTAAGCAAAAAAGTGATACAATCTAGTTTATTCTTGGAGAGTGTTCTGTCTGCTGTGTGTAAATTAGACAGCAGAGAGGCAAGATGGAAGCAGAGAGAACAGTTAGAAAGGCTGTTGCAAGAGATGGTGTTGTTCCTTCCATTTGTTTTACAAGTATTTTGGTCTACTTACACCTTGAAAAATTAAATGTTGTAATGACATTGCTAGTTAGGCTGTTTGACAAGTTCCTCTGTGTCCGGGAACATAGGATTAGGGGCTGCTCTGTGTGGCAGATACTTCGAGCCTTGTCAGCTGTGCAGGGATAGTTGGGTATCTCCTTTTAGTTTGCAGATCTTTCAATGATGAGAGTTAATTAGTCGTTATGTACTCTGTCCCCTGCCTGATCTAGCTTATCCTCACCATTGTAAATCGCCTTATTTTTTTCTCTTTTTTGTTTCCCTTGCTAGGGATCATTAAAACATTAGCCAGAGCTGTCAGCCAAACTAATTGAAGGCCACCTGCCTTTAGGATCATCCTAATGAAAAACAAAGGACTTAGAAAATTGATCAAATTGGGTTTCTTAACTGCCTGTGAGTTGCTATAGTTTGGGAATTAAAAATAAGGACCAAAATAAAATGATAACAGATATTAATCCTACAAATTATGGATTAGGAAATTGTTTTTCTCTATATATCTAGACTGCAGAGGAAAATAAGTATTTTCTTAAGAGATAATATAGTCTTCATTTTAGTACTATTATTATAGGTCAATAGAAGTAAAATTTTGTTGAAATAATATTTTGCTTATAAATACCTAATTACAAATATCTGATTTCAAGATTACAGAAAAAATAATCTACATGAAAAAACTGGCAGAAGACATAAGTGGAGTAATAATAAATAGTGCCTTAAAAATGTCTTGAAACTAGAAAAAGTGGATTATACACACTTGCTACACATTGTAGAGATCCAAGAAAGAAGTGACAACTCCAAAAAGAGTTTATTTTAATTATAATTGAGACCTATATTTTCAATGGATATGAGAAGCCATCAGTATTTCCATCTTAACTTATACCTAGCATTGCAGAATTTTAAACCCAAGAACTCTTGGGTTCAAGCCTGTCCATGTAAACTTCGAGGGCTGGGGTCACTTCTTAATCCTGCCCAGGTCATCCTCAGGGTTAAAGATTGTTTCCTGAATGAATGAATGAGGATTAAGCAGGACTTGACCAAGGTTCCAGGGCTAGAGGTGGAGCCAAAACTGTGTCTCTGTCTTCTGGTTTCAGTCTAATATTATTTTCTCATCTCTTTCCTTCAATCTTATGCTGTGACCTTTATCTGACTTTTAGCTGCATTAGTTTATGGGACTTTCGTCCAATTTTTGCCCAAATTTATTCATGTTTCTGAACATAAAAATCCATGAAAAGGGACTTCATATAAATCTTTATTTTATTTTACTTTTATGTGGGTTTGGCAGTGCTACACTGTACTTGTTTTTGTCTTTACCTTTTTTAAAAGTCAGGGCCCATGCTCTGTGCTTTAGGGTTTTACAAGGATTTTGTTGGCCCAGTTGCTGTAGTTGAATGACAATAGTTCATGACCACTAGGAGCTGTAGGGTTCCTCCAAATTGACACTTTCACAAATAAAGTGATATGAGTTGAATAACTTTCCCAAGTAAAATTACTATGCGTTCATTCCTTTTGTTCAATTCTTAAAATGGAGCATCAAGTCATTGTTAGTCTATCATGTACAAGGCAAATTTTGTGAACCACTGGGATCCTTATATAACAATAAGGAAGATACTATATCCAAATTTTGTAAATTTATTTATTCTGCTCATATTTATCTAATGTATATATCAATTTTATTTCCATTTGTATTGTTTTCTTCTTTTTCATAAAAAAACCAAAATGCTGTGTTTATTCATCTGTTGAATGCTGAAACAGTAAGATAATTTGAACTTAAGTAAGACATTTTATTTCTCATGATAGCCTCATGAATTAAATGGAGTAATATGATCTGAAATAAGATATAATTTTGTCAACATATTAACAGGTTTTTGAAGGCTAGATCAGTCTTTTTTTTTTTTTTCTCCCCGAAGCCCCAGTATGCAGTTGTCTATCCTAGTTGTAAGTCATTCTAGTTCTTCTATGTGAGATGCTGCCTCAGCATGGCTTGATGAGCGGTGCATAGGTCCGTGCCCAGGATCCAAACTGGCGAAACTCTGGGCTGCTGAAGTGGAGCATGTGAACTTAACCTCTCAGCCACGGGGCTGGCCCCATGAATACCAGATCAGTTTTAATCTGGAGGACGTCCTCTGGTGATAGTGCAATAGCTGTGGATGTGAACTTTCATGGATAAAATTCTATCCATCCTGGTGAACCTTGGATGGTCCTAGTTAATGCATATGTCTTAGAATAATTTTTTATAGTATTCCAGCTCTAGAAAGTGTCCTGGTTTGGGTGACAAATTGTATAGTACCATATTTATAGACAACATTTTTATCAACAACTAATGTGAAGTCAGAACTACTTAGAAATGTGTAGAAATGTATAGGATAGCCAAAATCATACTAGAATCAAAAATTAAAGATCTTGATAACTGGACAGATGGGATAAAATAGAAAAGATAAAATGTATTAAGGTTTAATGTTGGGGGGGTATTACCTTTAGATCCCCCAGAGTAATTATCTAAGTAGAGTACGAGGAAAGTTCAGCTTAAAAGCTGTTCATTCAAAAAAGACCTGGGGATTTTAATTAGTCAGATTTACATGCTGTTTGCCAACAGTGTGATGTTTCTAATCACACAGCAAGGAAGGCAGTGCTTCTCTTGCTGGAATAGTGGTCTAGACCTATGCTCCCCAACAGAACTGTCTGCAGTGATGGAAATGTGCCACATCTGTGCCGGCCAGTATGTAGTTACTAGCCACATGTGGCTACTGAGCACCAGAAATGTGGTGAGACTGAGGAACTGAAGGTTTAATCTTATTTAACTTTCATTATGTAAGTTTAAAACAGAATAGCCACATGTGGCTAGTGGCTACTACTGTACTGGATAGTGTAGGTTGAGATCAAGAGAGATCTCAGTGGGAGTTGGGGTTGGCAAACTGGGAATGGTGGTAGAAGGGTATTTAATAGGTTGTGTGCATTTGAGGGGCCATTTAATTCAACTAAAGAAAATTTTAATGAACATTAAACTATGTGCAAAGTACTGTGGTAGACACCATAGGGTATTCAAAAGCAAGTAAGGCTGTCTGTGCAATTACAGATCTTATAACGTCCTATTGAAACTGACAGTAACACAAGTAAATAAATCATTGGTGCTGGTATTGCAATATAAAGTCCATTTTATGGGAATCTAGGGGATGGAGAAGTGAATACAACCTATGGATTCGTGAAGGTTTTGTGGAAGAAGTAGGCTTTGAAGAGTAGTCAGCTTAGAGAGATAGAGATCAGCATCTAGATGAGAAAAGGCCCAGAGTCAGAAAAGTACAAAAATAGAAAGATGTGTCCTGGTATGTGTTGTACGAGAAGGAATACTGTGGGAGAGCAGGTTTGTTTGGAAGCACATCCAGATGGTGGAGAGGCTAATACCGCTCTGAAACTTTGGGCGTTGTTCTCTAGACAATTAAATGAATGTGTCTAAGTTGGAAATTGATGTGTCAGACCCTTCATTTGTAGGGGCACACATCGTGTAGGTGATTGGAAGTGAGAGAGCAATTGCTAGCAGGGTAACCATAGAGCAGAAACCATGGGCAGCAGATGAAGTTTCTAGAGTGGATGCTAACTGGGAGACCATGCTGCCTTTCTTTATATATTTGAAGAGCTGATATAACAAAAGTGATGAGGATTATTTTATGTAGCACTAGGACCGAAATAGGGTTACAAATATATGAAGGCAGATTTTGGATCAATAAAATGAGTCATTTTCTAACAATGAGAGCTTCTAGGAATGGAAGAGATACCATGTAAAATAGCAAGTAAGCCCTTGGTCACCTTAGGATTTTGTGCTGGGATGTTATAGAGAGTCCAACTGGCTTCTAGATTTTGAGATTTCAAACACTGATCAAAATAGAAAAAGGGAGGAGTTAGAGTTACTAACTTTCAATTTTGCCAAGTAAGACTGTTAAACACCCCTCCCCAACAAAACCTTATCATCTAGTATTATCACCATTTAAGATCAGAAAGGTCATTGCAACATCCCCAAAATAGGAAGAACATAATTTTAAAATGAAAAATGGCCGATTCCCAAGAAAAGATAGTGGTCACCCTGATTTCACCCCCACACTCCTCTCTCCCACCCTCTACGTTGTGTGCTATGCATCTCTGAGAACTTCAGCTTCCCTCTTCTCCTCTGTAGCCTGGTTATTGTTGATAAGCAATGATATTTAAGTTGAAATAATAATTAGTGTTTGTTTAACTCTGATAGGCAGCTAATGTGGCCCAGCAGCTGAGGTAATTATTATTTCTTAAATTTAGATTGGGAAAATCATTGCTGTTGAAACAGTATTGTGATAAGCCCCCAGGAATTTGCCAGCACAGTTACAGAAATGAGATGGGGGTCAGGTCCGGGTGATGTCATAACTAGTACAGCATGCCATTTATAACGCCTGCAGAAAGAGTAAAGAGAGAAGTACCAGCCACAAACAGCTATCACAGAGGGCAACACTTTCCATTTCTTTATCATCATAAATCGTGACGCTTCATTGATGCATATTTTATCACAGCACTCTTGCCATATGTGATCTGAAGTTTCCGAGCATCTCCCCAGGGACCACAGTTACTGATATAGGTAATCAAGAATTCCTTTTATGCTCCTCTCAACACTGCCACAGCTCAGATTGAAATTAGCATCTCTTACAATGAAATACCAGTTGCTGTCACAAACAGACATGACAGCTGGAGAGAGAGGCCTGTTTATCCAGTTATTCTCACGTCTTCAGTTCATTATGGTTTATTAAGATGTGTACTGTAAGTTCCTGAATGAAGAGACACTGAGTATTTGCACAGTGATTATCATTTGAATGGAGGCCTCGAGAAGCTCTTCTTAAATGGGGGTGGGGGTGAGGAAGGTCAGAAATCAAAAAGTCACCCTAATAAGCATGTGCTTGAAACTATAATAATTTATTCTCTCAAAACATGTCCTTTTGAGATGGCTTTTTCTCATTCACATAGTTTGAAACATTACTTGACATTGTGGAACCATTTTGAGAGGAACTTGATAACTGCTACACAACATGCATTGAGTACCTC
The DNA here is from genome assembly GCF_041296235.1 of Equus asinus. Lineage (NCBI taxonomy): Eukaryota > Metazoa > Chordata > Mammalia > Perissodactyla > Equidae > Equus > Equus asinus. Next base: position 16,165,406 of record NC_091796.1, read on the forward strand.
CTATGTTAAAGGAACCGTGCTAGATGCCTCTACCTGTTATCTCATGACATAGGTCGTCATGACATCAATCTTGTGACATAGATAACAGGAGTAATTTTAAAGAAAGATGTCAATTTACATGGCCAAAGTCACACAGCTTGTACATAGATTTAGGCATTCCAAATCTGCTGCTTTTTAAACCACCCCATATCACCTAAAAAATCATTTTTTAAAAAATTTGATTTTGCAGTTAATTTTGTTTGTTAGAGTAGTATAGAGGCAAACTACACATAGTCCCTATCTTCTTCTGATAATATTAGCAGTTACCATTTATTGTGAGTTCCCTACATGTTGGAGAAGGTGCAAAATGCTTTATATAGATAATCAAATTTAGTTCCTTTGAGATCGGCATTATTACTCCCAGTTTTCAAATTGGTCAACTTGCTCAGAGAGATGAAGTAACTTGCCCAGGAATTTAAGTAACTTGCTCAGGGAGAGTCAGGAACAGTGATAGAAAGCCAACCAGATTCCGACATCTGTTGGCTAAACCCCCAATCAATGCTAGGGCAGCTAATCATCAGATGGGGAGAACGACATCCACATCCACAGAAAGTGGGATGGGTTATGAGCAGTGGTTCTCAATGTGTGATCCTAGGACCAGCAACATCAGCTCTACCCAGGTTATCTGATTCCTGAGACAATGCACTGAACCATTATACAGTACTGCTATGTTGTGTCTCCTGAGATTTGTTAAGGAGTTTGTACTTCATGTTACAGCTAAAGTGGAATGACTAACAACTATTTGGTGTTCTCCCATCCCCACTCCCCCATCCCCAATGCTACCAAAACGGATGAGTTCACCTAAGCACCAAGATGCTTCTTAGTAGTGGAAAAAAGATTTTGAGCTGTGTCAGAGACAGACCAGATGCTAATGAGTCCCATTTCCTCTTCCTGGACACATAGGAAGAACATATTTCCCAGTCTCCCTTGCTGTTAGTTTGGGGTCATGTGGCAGGGTTCTAGTCGATAAAAGGCAGTTGGAAGTGATATATACCATTTTCATTACTGACTATAAAGCATTCTCAAAGATCCTCCATGCTTTGTCTTTTCTCCTCAGCTGACTTCAAGCAAAGATTTCTACCCCTAGGTGAGGTAGAGCCACAAGATGGAAGTAGCTGAATTTCTGAGTCACTTGGAGGAAAAAGACACGGAGGAAAAGCACTCAGAAGGACCACCTGATGTGAAGATGAACTGTGATGTAAGTGAGAAATAGACTATCATTGTGTTAAACCACTGACATTTGGTGTTTTTGTTACAGAAGCTAGCAGATACTACCCTACCTACTGCTTACAGTAATGGCCTTGAGCCCTCACACTGCACCCTTTCTCTTTCCAATGCTTGACAAACTCCAGTCATCCACTTATGGTTCCTTTTGATCGAGGAATGAATCTTGCTGGGATTCACCCTCCATCTACGTAACTACTGTTGACCTAAATAAAGAGGTGAACTGAGGCAAGCTCAAAAAGATGAGTTTATTCAGGAATAGCAAAGGCAATGCAATTTGGGACAAGCAAACTTAGCAAGCTACAGGCAAGTCTATTGAGGGTTTGGGATAGGTTGCTTTATGGGCAGGGAATGTAAAGAGGGGAGAGTTCAGTTGGAGTCAGTTAAAATCAAAACCAAACAGAGATGTAGCTTTAAAACTTCTCAAGCAGACAAAATCAGTCCAGTCACATAAACAAGGCTCAATTCAACCCTTTTTGTGAGACTAACCCAACCTGGGTTATCTCCCCTTTGTGCCTCTGGTAAAATTTCCCAAGGTTGATATGAGACAACCTCTGATCAATCCCCCATTATGCAAGAAAATTCCAACACTATTAGTTTTCTGTAAATCAGGCATTTATGGGAAATCGGTGTCTTACTCCTTAAGTTTTGTCTTCCTGAGGGCACATGCATGAGATTCTCCATATTATATCCTCCAGTTCTGTTTTAGATTGAAATTCTTTCACACTACCTTGATATGTCAACTCAAGACCCCTGGGAGTCCAGTCCTCGAACTAAGGAGATTATTGAAGGGAGTATAGTCTTATTAGAAGTTAAGTGTTCTGCTAGAAGAAGAGGGTAGAGACTTGGAGTCCAGCAATAATTGTATGCTAGAAATGTAAAAATGACAAAGGCCAGAACATAAAGCAGTAGAATGGAGAGAAACCTAGATTCCTTGGATATTTCTTAAGACGAGACAGCAATAGACATTGCTAAACAACATGAAATGCAATGGCCACCTATGCAGTACAGAGGCACTTTGGTGGGGCGGTGGGGGAGGGGAAGCACTGTATTGTACCAGCAAGAACGATGGCACGGGGGCCTAGAATCCAGTCTCAGGTTAGTCAACTACTGTGTGACCACTGGGAAAGTCACTTAAACTCAGTGGATTCAAATGGCATTCAAGGATGCCTTAATGCTTGAGTCAATCTAAATGTGGCAAATACCTTAAGAAGCTTTATTGGTTGAAATGTTACAATTACCGACTGAATGTATCTGTCTCCAATTCATATGTTGATTTCCTAAGTCCCAGGGTGGCTATATTTGGAAATAGGAAGTAATTAAGGTTAAATGAGCTTATAAAGGTAGAGCCCTGATCCTATAGGATTAGTGTCCTTAGATGAAGAGACACTAGATCTCTTGCTTTCTCTCTCTCTTTCTTCTCTCTCTCTCCCCACACATGCGCAGAGAAGACATCAGGTGAGTGCACAGTGAGAAGGTGACCATTTCAACCCAACGGGAGAGCTCTCACTAGACACCAACCTTGCTGACACCTCGATCTTGGACTTCCAGAACTGTATGAAAATAATTTTCTGTTGTTTCAGCCCCCCAGTCTGTGTTGTTTTGTTATGGCAGTCCAAGCAGACTAAGACACCACCTTTGCCCTGACTCTGTAGTCATCCGTTTAAATCTTCAGCTCAAGTTAATTTGCAGAGAGATATATTAAATTATATTGTGGCAAGCTACAATGTAAGATTGAGCAAAAGTCCAATTTTGATTTTGTTTACTCTTCTTTTCTTTTACCACATATATGCGGCAATTTAGGAGTTTATAGAGCACTTCGGCCTAATTTGGGATGTTGCTGCATTTGGTTTTTATTCTTGGTTTGGAGAGATACGGCTTGAATGAACATGTTCTCATTCTCAGTGCACAGCCTCCAGGTGCTGAATCTGTAGAAATGCATGGAAAAATAATTGTCACTGTACTGTGTAGGAGTGAATCTCTAAAAAGCTCATGCTAATAACAGTGAAAAGGGCATACTTCTTCACACGGCAAAAACAGAATGGAGTCATTATGGAATCTGTAGGACACATTCATTAAGAACTCAAATTCCTTCTAAATGAGTCTGTTTCCTGGATGTCTCATATTCATACATCTCAACCTGGGAAGACACATTCAGAGGACGACTGTGCTTTAGGTTCGACTTGTAAATGAGTATTTCAAACTGCTAACGGTTATTGAATTTCTCTAGTTTTTCTCGGCAAAGTGCCAATCTCCAGGACCTCAATCCACCTGTTCATTTTGGGTTTGGGCTGGATTTGCTAGGAGGAGGCAGATGGTGGAAGTCAAACAGAAGATTTTTTAGCTGGTAGGGCACAGAGAACAGATTTGCCAAATGCCACCTGGTGCCTGGAATTCAGAGATGGAGGCCGTGGTTAGTTGTTCTGGTAATTCCGATGTTTCTCACAGCCACTCCTAAAGAGCACGCGTTTCAACTCCTTCAGTCTTCAACCTTTAAAGCTCAGCCCACATGCAGTTTAAAAATAAATTTACTTTCCCCAACACACCACAAAACTACACCTAGATTCCAGGGAGTAAATATAAAATGGAGCTATTCATATTTTTTAAAAGCTGAAAACCTTTTCCTTTTTCCACACAATTCGACTTTACTGCTCCCTCGCAATGCCCTTCCTAACTTTCCTTTTCCTCTCTCAGCTCTAGTTGTGCCCTTCTGCCCCTCGCTTTCCACCTTTGCAGCCCTTTCTTTCCAAAATGGCAGTGACCATCCGGAGTTCTCATCTTTGTGTGGCTGTGGATCAGACAATGAGCTGACGGGAGTGTGGACTAAGAACGTTCCCAGCATCGAGTTGACACGGTGGAATGCTTCAGGGGTGTCATGAAGCATCAGGCCGTGGGCATTGATGAGCTCCCACATTCAGAGTAGGGAACTCTGTGCCAAAGAAAATGAGCACATCCAATCTCTGCTTTGAAGAAGTTATGACTCATGTCAGAGGGAGAGAAAATATACACCTGAGACAACCACCATCACTGGTGAGAACACCATCAAACATGGTGCACAAATGTAATTTAACATAGGGCAGGGCATCAGAGTCTTGGGGGGTTGGCTAGAGAAATCTATGGCTAATCGTTTGAGGTCTCATTCAAGAGCAGAAGTTTTGAGCCATTTTTTAGGAAAAAAGGATCAGAGATCATTAGAAATGTGGTTTCCTCAAGCAGTAGGGGTGACATGAGCAAGGCTGTGGCAGAAATAGTTCCTAAGAGTGGAAGAGTAAAGAAAATGATGTTTTTTGGTGCAAAAAGTACATACCTTCATTTAAAAACATTTGTTGAGACCTAAAATGTTCCAGTGGACCAAAGAAATACAATATGAAAAAGTTGTAGCCAGGAGAAGGGTTGTTGGTAGATGGCTCTGAAAAAATGAAATAGCACATGTGAAACTAATTTGCAGAGGCAAGGCACCTTACACCCAGGAAGTCTATTTATTGCTGTAGGCAGCAGCTAATGAAACTATGTTGGGTTCTTTAAATGCAGAGAACACTGGAGGGAGGACAATTGACAATAACTGGCCAAAAATACATCATGAATTTTAAGAAAACATTAGCAACATGTCCAACTAAAAAGGAAGAATGTTGTCTGTGGAATTTCTCAAAGTCTCCAAAGAGCTACATAGGGAGTTCCCCCTCCTAAATGATATTGAGAAAACTCTCGATTATCCTGGAGGGAGGCCATATGAGGAGAGGGTAGAGAAAAGACATAATGTGGCTGCTCCAAGGAAAAATCATTATTTCAAGTTTATTGACAGCATCTCATCTCCTTAATTATAGCTTTGTTGACAGCTATTCACTTTGCATGCACAGAATCCTTTTGAAACAATTCATATTCCAACTTGCCTTGGAACCAGAGAAACATTTAAGAGAGATGGTGTTTTTGTTTTTGTGTTTTTGATAGTGGTAAACTGTCTGGGCTCTGTTAAACTTGGGGTTGTGTTACTGGGGCAAAAACTTCTTAGGTTAACCATCTCAGTACCTCCTCTCACTCCTTGCCCTTCAACCTACACATTTATAAATTCACAGGAGCTCTAAGGGAACAGAAAGCAAGAGTACAACCAATGCACCATCAGGTTATTTGGCGTGTGCAGAGAAAAGTCAGCCTAGGACTGGTCTAGTGAGGATGGCCCACAAGCACCCAGGGCAGGTAGGGAGGAGCTGAGCTAAGGGAGGAGGGGCAACAAGACACGTTTCTAAGCTTGGGCATCTAGACTTCACTTACGAGACTTCCGTATCTTTTTAAAAACTGAATTGCTAGATCCCCGCCTTAGTTGTATTCAAGTCAAAGGCCAAAAACACTTCGCTAGTCAAGTATAAATGATTTTTGATTATTTACAATTTCATATAATCCTGACCTCTTCTGTCTTCTCAATTAGTGTAGATGATGATGATTGAATTAAACTATGCAATTTAACCTCATATCTACCTAGATTTTCCTTTTATGCCAAGCCTCAAAGAGAAATGCATGTCAAACTTGCATTTATTTTAGTATTTTTGTGTTCCTTGAAAAATTCTACTTATACTCATAAATAAAGAATACCTGTCAGAAGCTATGCTTTTCAATTTTTTAAAAAACAATTTTTTTCTGGGCTCCTTCTATAAATTGTTTGTCGTTCAATATGGTGGTGACTTTTTAATAGTTACCTATTTTTGACACCTTCAATTTGGCTTAAATATTTCTTTTATCCAGCATCAAATGTATGAAAGTTTTCCGATGCAGTAGTTATCTTTGGTATCTTCTGTAGGACATTAACAGTGGTGGGGTGGGATGGGGAAGGGAAGGTAGCAGATCTCTTTAACTTAAAGGCTACATAGCCTAAGGAAATGAACTCCTAATAATGACATTTCCTCTCTACCCTTGTGATAAATAAGGCCATCACTTAGTGGTCATTCTTTTTTTCTCGTCCATACATCACTTACTCCAGCCTCAGTTTTTCAGATCCCTTAGCCAGTGACTTCTCAAGGTGCCAAGACTTAAGACCAGCTACGCTTCTCAGAACTATAATGAGGGTAGAGATTGATGCCACATGGGTTTTTACACACCTTGACTGAAGGAGCTTGGAAGTCTAGGGTCAGGTACTGGCAGCAGCATTTGCCTGGTACATTCCCCAAAGCTTATATGATATTTCTTTCTCAGGTCAATTTCTAATTTATTTTGTCTGAATCCCTTGAATAACCTATCAGATCCTACATTCTGGGTAGCTCACGTGTGATTGAAGTCATGCTTTCATGGTTTTACACTCTATGCTCCATACTTCTTCGAGTTATAGAGATGTTTCCCATGACTCATGTTCATTTAGGAGACATCTTGGTTCTTGATTTAGAATATTTCCCACCATGAAGTATATCGAGAACACGCTTTTTTATAAAGGTTCCCCACTACAGAATAATGTAATAATCTAGGGAGAAATCTGCGAATAAAACACCAGTGTGCTAATCTCCATTCCACTTCACAAAATCATTTAAACATTCTTAAGCCACAATTTGATGTGGCAGAATGGTACCCTGATGAGTAAATGTTGTAAGAGGCTCAGCAAGGCAGTTATTTTAGACATGTGCCTGGGTGGGCTGTGAACATAGAGCACAAGACTACTTCATTAGCAGCAGCTGACCCTGATCATCGATAGATGAAGAACAGGCTCTTCCTTGGTGCTGTGAGCCACAGGGTCCAGGGAAGCCTCCTGCTTTTGGCGAAGCAGCCGCCCCACAGAGAGCTGTGTAAGGTGCCATTTTAAGTCCTATGATAAGTGTGTGGGCCCCCTCCTACCACCGCCTTGATGCTCTGCAAGAATGATAAACATAGAATTATGGATTTCAATAAGCGCTGAAGTGCATGTAAGCACCAGGGCAGCAATAAGTTTCTAAAGCAAATGCTGAAGTGTGTTTTAAGTCTTCTGCTGATTATTATCTGGAATGGTGGGAATGAAGCAGCACTGCCTAAGAATAGGAAGCCACCAGATTTAATTTGCAAAGTTTGAAGTTATCTTCAACTAAATCAGAGTTACAAATAGGCTGCATTCAGTGCTCTCTGGGAGAATGGTTTGGAGATTTTCAGTATCTTTTTGACTGAAATAATGAAGGCAGAGAAAGTAGTTTTAAAAATCAGTGTGGTTTTATGAACTATCCAACAAGATAATCATATGACAGAAGATAATCCAACAAGATAATGGTGATCAGAAGAGAGCACAGTCTCTAATGATATAATTCTCTAAAAAAAACTTGACCAGTAGAATTTCCTAAATTTGTGGAAATGAAAGTTATCAATCTTGTTTTCACACTAGTCCTTTCAGCCTGGAGGCCCGGGTTCTAATTCTCTAATTTTCAGAAGAGTGTTTGAAATGCCATTACCAATCTTTCTTCAATAGACGTTTTTTTAAAAACCTAAAAACCCTATTTTGCTCATTTACTTAAAATTGACTCATAGCAATTTGCACTATTTGAAAGGAGCAACATCTTGGATAAAATAAAATAGCAAATAATTTTTAAAATGGTGTATTTTGGTCTTTGGAAGGTGTCTTAGGTATTTGCATTTAAATAGCCAAATGTCTCAAACTCTAGGAATTGCCAACATTTCCAACAAAATAGTGCATCCCTCCTGAAAGGGCGAGGTGGTGTGCTGTAGCAGTCATAAAACAGACTTTGTAACTTTGGACTGACTCAGGTTCAAATAGCAAGGCTGGAAGTACTAGCTGTGTGATCTTGGACAGGTTACTTAACTTTTCTGTGGCTCAGTTTCCTCAGTTACAAAGTGGTGATGGTATCAATTCCTACTTCATGGGGTTCTTATCAGGAATAGATGGGATAACACTGGTGATGTGCTTTACACAGTGCTTGGCACATCAGAACTGATTCTTATTCTCTATGGCACAAGGGAAGATTCTCACTCCTGCTTATCATCTTTACCCCTATGCCTCTGAATATGTGGGTTAGAGAAGACAGAGATCTGGCTTTTATTAACAGAATTACACAGAGTAGTTTACAAGGTCAACAATAGCCTATAAGAAAGAGTGCATATACACTGAGGGCCAGAGAGCACCCTGCAGACTGTCTGGTACATTCTCCCATCTGTTTGGGCTCAGACGCCCACAGGCCAGTCATCTGCATGTTCCCCTCTGATGACTGAGAGCTTACTACTCCCCAGGGGAGCCCGCTCCAGTGTAGGACAATTCATCATTAGGAAGCTCATCATTATGCTGGGATAAAATTTGCTACTCTGCAGTTTCCATTCAAGGGCCCTGGTTCAGTTCTCCATGGCAATGTGGAATAAATTTATTTTCTATTTCACGTGAAGATATTCCACATACTTGAAGATGACTATTATGGTCCCTCTAAATCTTTTATATGTCAGGTCTGCCATTTTGAAGGCCTTCAACCACTTGTCTCATTTGAAAGGCATGTTTTTGAGCCCCTCATAGGCTAGTGGCTATTTTTCTGTAGACCTGACTTGGGTACAGCATGCTGAGTGGAACAGAACAGGACATCTCAGTGCACCCTGACCAAGACAAGCAAAGGCAGGATCAGCTCATCCCTGGAAAAGAGTGGGTATCAAGGGGCCTGAGTTTGCATCCCAGGTCTGTCTTTCCTTAGCTGAGAGAAGGCCTGGGCATGCCACTCACCACCACATGGTATGTTTTCCTCACTGGCATTTGTTCATGTTAAATTTCGTTGTGTTAGATCTAGCTTATCCTATCAGCCTTTTTGATACTATTTATTTGTCTAATGAATTATCTATCCCTTCTGATGTCATTAAATTTATAAATATGATTGGCATACTGTCATGTGCACATCCATGCCACTAATTAAAGCAAAATGTATTAAATGTCGAGTCCAAACAGAACCCTACAACAGAGCATTCAAAATCTATACTAAGTTAACCATAATTTCATTAATTTATCAAAGAAGCATTTATTGAGCACTGACTATATGCTAGGCATGATGTTGGCTTCAGGGGATATAAAGATGAACAAGAGAGTTCCCATCACTGTCCTCCTTGAACCTGGAGTCTAGTGGATAGTCTATTAATTGGTATTTTGGAGCACTGTGGTTTAAAAATTTTCTAACCACTGTACTAATCTTTGTTGGCACAAAGATATAATCACAGCAGTCTCTTGATCACCCTGTTTGGGTCCTAAAGGAAACTAGTTTAGTAGGAACAGACTTGATATTAATGAAAGCATGCTTGACAATAATTTTCCCCCCGAAGTTCTGTCTAATCCTTTTTCCCCACAAATCATCTATAATGTGGGTAAAATAACAATGAGAATTACCTTTATTATTATTTGGAAAATGGATGACCTATCTTTAAATTGAAAATGTGTGCTTTGATAAGCAATACATTGAGGTTGAACTTTGCTCTATGGCAATGGTTCTTGATCAGGGGTAATTTTGCTCCCTAGGGGACATATGGCAAATGTCAGGAGACATTTTTTGTGTTCACAACTGAGTGGATGATGTTGGCATCTAGTGGGTAGAGATCAGATATACTGCTAAACATCCTAAAATACACAGGACAACTCCCTTTTCACCCCTCCAATAAAGAATGAAGAATTATCTGGCCCCAGATGTCAGTAGTGCCAAGGTTAAGAAACCCTGTCCTAAAGGGAGGCAGTGTAACTGTGTGGTTAGGACTACAAACTTGGAGCCAGCGAGTCCTGGGTTTGAAATGTGGCCTCGGTAACCACTTAACCCTGTGCCTCAGTTTCTGCATTTGCAAAATGAAGGTGATAACAATACTGACTTCACAAAGAGGATTAATGAGGTAATGCATGCGAAGCACTCAGCACAGCACAGTGTCTGGCACAGAGGCAAGGACTAAACAAATGGGGGTTATTTTTATTGCTCTCTCTGCTTTGCCTGTGAATGTCACACATTTTAATTGACACAAGCGAACTATATAGATGTATCCAAAGAACTGGAGAGCACTTCTATATCATGAAGAAATCTGTTGTTTTCCTCTGTTTAAAGAAACAACCGATTTGATCTCCAAATGTTCACCAGGCCTGTGAATTCCGGGATGATAGCCTCTGTGCCTACTGCCTGAAGTATTCCACAGAGATGCTGAACTGCCAAATGGATTAATTTTTTAATGACTGCTCGAGGATTTTATTTCCAAATATGAGTTTGCTTCATATTTTTAGACGGAAATAAATGTTCCAAATATTCTGGAGATGAGAGCATAGGCTAAGAGTAAAGGTAGACACAGCTACACTTAAAAACTATAATGTCAATGAAGATCTACTTTGCTAGATACTATTTGCTTTAAATACAATTTGTGGTGATATTAATGATAGTACCAAAATCTTATTTAGTATTTATTGATAAGATAAGCATCTTTGGTAGTTCTTGCCAGTTTGTGCCGAGTATGGGCACAGATTTAGATTCTTATTTAATATACAATAAGAGCTTCCATGACACATGCTCTCAAGTGTGGCTGCTTCTTTCAGTGATGATGGTGCCTTTGCAAATTCATACTCCAGATAAGGCCTTGGATGCAGGGAATCAAGGGACTTGACAAAGAGAGATTTTGGAATTTGAATTGTTTCTTGCATTAGAAAATGAAGATAAGGGAGCCTTTGGGACCTGTGTGTTGATGGGCACAGAGATGGCTGTAATGTCCAGTTGGTTCCCCTCCCCCCATCATAAAAGGTGACAAGTAGGTGATACCGCCAATGTACATGTCTATTCAAAACAGTTGCATGGAAAAAGAGTTTAGATCCAAGGACTGGTGTTCACTTCCATCTGTTTTGATATTCCTATCAGTGCTAATAATCTTTCAAATTAAAAACACGTATTTGGTTGCCTTTAGAAATTACTTCTAAATGAAATTCCTTTAGCCAACTTCTAATTAAATTGCTAAGTGAAATTACTTTTGTTGATTTAAAAACAAATTATGGTATGTTCATCAATTATTCATAATATGTACAAATTAACCCCATATTAGGACTTGATAAGGGGTTCAAAGGCATTGACTTTTTAAAGTGAAATAAAGTAATAATGAATATGATATAAAGTGTACACTATTCCTTGGAAAATATTATGTATACAATAGCTTTAACCACAGATTTTTACAAATACATCTAAAATACTTAGGCTCAGGTGCACACTTAAAATGTCTATCCAACAATCTACACCAGCTACTATTGAATAAACTGTATTTTAATTTATTGGTGGAAAGTGGAAACCAAAGTTTGGTTCCATCCAAAGATAGCAGCCAGAGAACAAGAAAGCCACACTGCACATCTTTCCATGCTTTTTTGACCACAACCTTAATGCTAATCCTAGTAAACAACTCTCTCTGGGAACAAGGGGTAATTGAATCTTCATGCTAATTCTATCCTAGTTTTCTCTTGACTACTAGCTCCCAATTATGCCAACGTATTACACTATGTACTGTTCTCTAGGAAGACACTAAGACCACCTTGTTCATTCAACTAAGGTCAGACTTAAAAGAAAAAAAAAAACAAACGTGCATGATTTACCTATAGACATTTTAGTTCCTTATGGGCATCTGTTTTTCATTTTGGTGGAAGGTTAACATAGTTTGTTTTAGTGATAAATCAGGTGCAGGAGCAGATAAGTTTAAGTGTGTTGGCCACAAGTAATCTCAATGTAAGTTTCTGTCCTCCTACCAGATGTGGAACACAGAGTTGCAGTTTCATGGTTGGGCCTGACCATTTGGTCATATGTCAAACAAACTTCTATGACAACCAGATGTAGGCATTGCTATGGAATGAAATTATTATTTTATTAATTACCCTTTAGTTAGCTGATGCAGCAGAGAACATGCAGCCATTTAATCATAATTAGTCTAATACTCAGTACTTCAAGGGTGGAATCTGTGTGACGACTTGTGACTAATAACCATTTGGTGAAGTGCTATCTTTATTATGAAGAGATACTATGCATTTTTAACAGCCCATACAGGCATAAACACATTCAATATTTAGGTAAAAACAATAAAAAAACTGGAAAGCCTTTAAAGTTTTTCCTCTTTTATTACTTCCCTCATACCTACACCAGACTATTGCCAATGATTGTTACTATTGGTCACAGGCATATCCTGCCAGTTTTGAGAAAGAATCTGAAGTAACAGAGACGGTTCAGGTATTTGACTTAAGGTATTATAAATCCATCTAACTTGGAAATTTATTAATTCAATTTTATTTTCCTTATAAAAAATGAAATCAACACATATTTATTGAGAATCTACTATCTATAAGATTCTACCTAGGTGCTATAGAAGTATAAAGAAATATCTGCTCCATACACGATACCTCTTTACTGTTAACATGGTCATAGCATTAGTCAGAAAAAGCTCTAAACTTTTGATTAGATTGTCAAACATTCCTATAATAGCAAAAATACCCCCATTCCAGGCAATGCTGTGCACGTCTTTGACATCTGTACTTTGCACGGTATTTTCCGTGAGCAGCCCTCACTGCTTTGGAAGAAGAAATGAGTGGTATTGTTTGTTATGACTTTACTTTGCATATTTTTAAAAGACCTAACAGTTTATAGCTTCCATTATTCTTTCATTGTAGTTATTCACTGATGTAGTCCCATACCAAATGTTCTCTCTTTTATGATTCCTTAAACTTAAAAAAAAAAAAATCACATTTATCTTGAGGGGAATTGGACCATTTCTGTTTTGCGTTGCACTTGAGTAATGCTTTGAGTTGAATATTCTTGGGGTTCTAAAATTAAGTTAATCCATATGTAATTAGGAACGTTCTTAACTAGACAGTCCTGGTTAGCAAGAGATTGGCAGATTATTCTGAAAAACTATTTAGCAAACCATGAATAGCAATTAAATGAGAAAAGGCTAAATTTCTCTTTAAAATGGGTTGTTGCCATAATTTACTGTGGCAATATGATTTTCTATTTTTAATTGCTGTAGACGGTGCATTTTGTAAAGTAGACTTTTGCCTTCGGAAAGCTAGATAGTTCCGTAATTTTGTATGACTTATGCTTTTTAGCAGTTCAGTGAGTATTCTGCCTTGGCGATCCCTTTTGATTCATGATGGATAAAAGAAACTAAAGGTTAGTTTATTCAAAGATAGTCTTGTACTTCTTAAACAAATTGAGACAAAATGAGTATCTTGGAGAAACTAAGTATTTCTCTTTATGAGACTTTATGACCTTATGTAATTTATTATGCTTTCTTTATAACATAGTGCTTTTATTCCCAGAATTATTATACTTAACATTGACACTTAAAGATGTTCCTATCTTAATTCAAATAATGAGAATTTTGCTCTATATTCCATGTCAATAGCAGGATTCAGGGAGGGTTTGAAGCTGATGAATACACACACCGTTCTTCCTTTCCCCCACCCCAGACACCAAGTCCTTCATGCTCTCTATAGTCCCTCATTCATTTCTTCATTTGCAGAAGTCATTTCAGAAGGAATTTATGACAGTGTCATCTTTTAGTAAATAACAATAAGTCACAGTCTATGGTCTATAATAACTGTAGATGCTCAGCTGCTTAAAGTCACCTTTATCACTTAAAATACGTTTTATTTTGTCTCCATATTAGTATGAAAATACAGAGGAGGCTATTTCTTCAATTAAATGTGAAAGATTAATCACTAGGCAATTTGTTTCACAAGAGAAAATAATTAAATGTCAAAAATGGAATATTTACCTCTCAGACCTTATATGCCTGTGAAAAAAGTGTTGGAGAAGCACAAAAATCTGGTGCTATTTGCATATATTTTGATTGAGCTGACACTAAGGTTTGCACCTAACTAAAACCTATTAATACTGAAATTACCTAATCCATTCATTCCTACTGTGGTTTCCCATGCTGTTTTTAGAAGATTAGCAATTTTGTCTACAATAGATCTCAGATCTCCACTGGTCCCAGTGTTCTGAGGATATGAATATGCACTTTCTTTTTTGAAAACTAACCAGGATTTTCCAAAGTACCATCACAATGAAACAAGATAAAGTGATGTATTACTTTTCTATTTCCCCCTTGCTCTTATTTTTGCTGCTCTGCACTACTGATTGCACCACCACCAGATCAGAATGAACAATTAACTGTCTAATTATTCTAGTCACACCAGCCCACAATGAAATCTTTATTCCGTGTTTACAGCAATCTTTGGCAGAGACTGTCTTGCTGTTTCTAAACTAAGAAGAACTGCCCTTTGGCACTTCTCGGCATCAGCTGCCTTGGTTTCAGCCCTGGGTGCCAATAATCAGACTTCTTTTTCTTCCAAAGTGGACATTTTTTTTTAGGGTGAAAAGACCTATTCTCATCACCCCCCCATATATTCTGGCTGATTTATGTTCTAGCCACTGCAGCTCTTCCTTCCGTATCTCTTTACATTTTTCCCCTCTCCATAGAACACCACCAGGCAAAACCCCATTTTAAGTCCAAAACTGTAAAAAATGCTTAACCAAACAGTGCTCACTACTATGAGGGAAAGAAAAATACAACTACTGGTTTATGGGTAGAGGGAAGTCAAGGAAATCCCTCCTGCTTTTCTAAACTGCTAATTTTCTAGCTCAAAAGGCATTCAATACCTTCTCCACCAGGGGAAAACATATCCACTTTTCAGTGGCTCTCTTGATTACTTCCAACTATTTACTTAAATTCGCCAACAGCTGCACATCTTTGAGAAGCCTCAGAACTTGGGGAATATTTACAAATAGATAAAGGGCTGAGAGAGTCCATCTGAATCTCTTTGAAATGGCAAGGGGAAATTATTGCACTCTATAGATCTGGGTAAAGAAGTTAACACCAACCCAGAGATAAGAGGGTTCACCAAAGGGAGGAGGGAAAAACACCTTTGTTAGCCCTTTTTGGACCATCTGATTGAGTCCCTTTCCTGAATCTGAGAGCAGAAGACAGCCAATGCTGGGTCTGTTGCCCTACACTGCTTAACCATTTTTCCAGAAGAACATTTCCCTGCTCTGCAAGGATGATGGCATCTTCCCACTCCAGTCTCCAAACCCTATGTGACAGTTCCCCTAACAGCCCTTCTCTCTCGCCTCTCAGCCCCCACCACTTACTACATTCTTATTGCCTTTCCTGTGAGAACTGGCTCATAAAATTTTACAGGGGAGAAAGGTAGAAGGGGGCGTTTCAGTAGTATAAACACTGATTAAATTCCCGGGCAACTCTCCCCAAATGAAAGATAATTTTTCTACAAGTATGCACGAGCATGTCAAGAATGCTAAGTCATTTTTATGTTCATACTTTTCTTCTCCATTTTAATCTTACACTGCCACATGGCACACATGCTAAAAATGGATCTCCTTAACCTGTAGTGTAGCAAACTTTTCACAAAACATTAAAATCGCGTATTTTGTAGACTGTCCTTTCCCAGGATGTTCAAAGCAATTTTAGATACAAAATCAGATCATCTCAAGACAAATGTCTTATTAGAAAGGCATGCTGCTTGTGCATTGGCAAATAGGGAAAATCAGAAGCACCGGAAAGGAAAGGTCACACCAAAGTCAGTGGTAACAGCTGAAGTAGACTCTGAGAGCTTGCTTCCAATTTATACTACTTCCCACTTGCTCTTCATTTGCCTCTATTTTCTCTGGCAGGAGGGGATGTGGCCAGCCAGGGGGCTTGACCTTACACCCTGTAGTCGGCTCAACTCTGACATGCTGTTCTCCCACACTCTTGTCTTGTTTTCTGTGTCATCAGTTGGGCAAGCCTGAGCCCTGGAACAGCTTTGACCAGGGGCGCGAGCCAAGAGGAGGCAACGGCAGGTGCCCTTGTGGCTGCCTCCAGTGTTGGGAACTGAAGCCTGCCCACGGCAGGTAACATGCCCAGTAGGACAGCAAGGGTCACACTAAGAGAAAAATAAATGTCCAGATTGTATAAATACATGAGAGGAAAAAGCTAGGTCAAGTATGGGGTTCAAGATTGGCAATGCCTGCACAGTTCTGAGCCAGAGGAGGCTGAGGAAGGCGAGCTGATAGAAATTTAATATTCATCCATAGCGTGGGTGCAAGCACGTTAGACAGGACTTCTTGTGGTTTTTGTTGTCCTTAGGTAGATCCAAATTCCTTAGCTGGGTCCCTGACACTGCCACAGCTCTGGGGGGTAATTTCCTTTGGTAGAGATACACATCAGAGTCTAGAGGGGGTCAGGGGACATTTTATTTGCAGAGTGGCAGATTCAGTTTCCAGGCGACCTATAACAATCAAGACAAAATCCTTCCTGGTGTTCGTGCCAATAACATCAACAGCATTAATAACAGTAACAATAATGGCAATAGTAATGACACAGGAAACTCCGAATCTACCAGGCGACCAACCCCTCAGTGCTCTGCTGTCAGCCCTCCTACTCTCTGCCTGGTCTAAGGAGAGAAAAGGCTCTGGCGCTGCCTCGGGGCTGCCCTCCAGATTCCAGCCCCCACCCCCGCCCCCGAGGTGGATCGCCAGGCAGAGGCTTCTGCTTCAGCCTAAGTCCAGCCCACAGTTTCTCCTGTTGCTAAGGGCAGGTTGGGACTCCGCGGTAGGGTTTCCTCTACAATTCTGCAACTTTCACCCCATCTGACCCCCTCGCCGCCCCCTCACCCCGGCTGTCCCCGCACGGCAACTACAACAAGCAAAGCCCAAACAACCCGAGCGCAATTCAGAGCTTTCCCTGGGAGTGTCAGGGCCAGGAGACAGGAAATCCGGGGAGCCGGCGATGTCCGGCAGGTGGCGGGGACGCGAGTCATCACCACATTCTCCTCCCACAGCCGAACTCGGGTGGGGACACGGCGCGAGGCGCGGACTGGGATCAGCCCCGCAGGCGCCCGCGCCTCCCCGGAGCCTTGGTTTCTGGTCCCGCTTCCCGGCGCGCATCCCCGCGCGGGGGACGCAGCCGGCCCTCTCCCCTCGGCAGCCGGAATGAGGCGCCGCCGCCAGCGGGGCAAGCGAGGGGCGAAGACTGGGCCGAGCGCCCCCGCGAGCCGCGCTCCTGGGTCCCCGGTCCCCATCCCTCGGCGCGCGCAGTCCCCATCCCTCGGCGCGCGCAGTCCCCGCTGCCAGCGCGCTGCGTCCTCCGCCAGCCCCGCTGCGCCCCAGCTTCCTTCTCCCTGAGAGCAGCTCCCCAGCCCAGGCAGCCCCTTCACGTCCCCTTCCCCGCGAAGTCCGAGGAAGTCCAACTCCGGCCGGCTCGCAGGCTCGCCGTGGCCGCGGCTAGTTGGGAGGAGAGCGCAGCGCGGAGCAGGACGGCGCGCAGCGCCCGGAGGCGCCTTGAGGATGGGCTCCCGGCGCCCGGCGCCCGGCGCCTCCCGGAGCCCGGGAACAAGACACGCGGGGCCCCACCCGAGCTCTCCGCTTTACCTGGCAGGGCCGCTGACTCTCAGGGGACGTTTGGTCCAGACTCCTCCGGGGCGGGCGTCCAGCTCACATAGCTGCCTCCCACACCGGGCAGCCGATGTCCCTCTGGGTCCCTTCGCCCCCGCTCGGTGCTGCCCCCGCCCCCCACCCCCCTACCCCCTCTGTCAAAAGTGTCACAGCTTTTCTGCCTTCGGATATTTCGCAAAGTCCGCGCAGTCGCCAGGAGTTGGGCGGCAATGGCAGGCGCGCCAACCCCGCCGCTGCCTGTCCCGCCTTCCCGCGGCGCCCTGTGCTCAGCCGGCCGGGGAGAAGAGCCACCTCGTCGCGGTCACCGTCCCCCGAGCGCGGCGCGCGGTCCTCTTCCCCTCCCTCGCGCCTTCTCTAGCCTGAGTGCCTGCCGCCTGCCTGTGCCACGGGTCCTCATTCCCCTGCTCATGAATATTCTGACAGAGGCTAATGCCGTTGAAGTAAATTGAATTAGCCAATTGGTGCCAGGAATGTGCGCTCCTTCCTTCTGAGGAGCTGTCTGGAGCCCCAGCAGATGAAAGCAATTAGCGTCCGGTTGGCACCCTGTGGTTTAGTTCGGTGAGGGGCAAAATGGGTTAATTCTTTAAATGCAGTTTAGATACCGCATTTAAATGTTTAAACTCTTTTATTGGCTGAGAGAGTAAGAAAATGTTGAGGGGGCGCGACAAGAAACCGGGTAGGTAGGCGTAGGGGGGGCGTATCTATCCCCAAACTCCCCCTCAAGTTGAAATGACTTATTCTGCACAGATTATGGATTCTGGAAGAGGCAGTTGATGAGAACAAAAAAGGCGAACAGGATCAGAAAGGAGATGAGTATCAACCTGGGTTTAACTTTGACCTTGAGGATGAAGAGGACTCATTTTCAATAGGAGGGCTGGGGAGAGACAGCGGAGAAGAAAGCCCCAGTCATCTGCTCTTAAGAATTCCTCCAAATGCTCAGATTGCCTTCCTTTGTCCTCATAGCAAAACCATAGGGTTTTAAGCCTCTGGGTGAAGTCGGGATGGGACAGAGGTACCTCCAAGGTCAGAAGTTTCAAAGGGGGAAGCTGAGACCACCCCTGCATGAAGAGAGACCCCCAAGTCACACAGTAAATATGACAGAGCCATTCTAGAAGGCAATTCCCGACTATGGTCCAAGATTCTCTGTTCTGAGGTCAAACAGGCAAGATCCACAGGAGGGACAACCTCTCTCTTGTCCTGTCTCCTACTCTGGAATGCCAAGTTCTTCACAGTTACTGATTACAACTTGGGTGTAGCCAGTGGGAAGAGGGGAAATCTTTGTCTAGTTCCACATCACATCTCTTTATAAACCCCAAGTGGGGTGCTTTTTGGGTTTCCTCCCCCATCACTGATTTTCTAAATACAGAAAGTTATTTTGATTGAATTGATTGGTTACTAAATGAGCTACTTGTACTTGTGGCCAAATGATCTATGTGTATAAACAACTGATAAAACTATGCGTTTAAGTAACCAATAATTCCCACATGTGTGCCAATGGGAATAAATATCCTAGTTAAAGCAATTGTGGCATATTTTAATAGGTTTCGGCAAGACCTAGAATTGGAACTCACAGAACAGTAATTATGAACATTAGAGCAGCTAGTGTTTATTGAGAACTTATGTGACAGACGTGCATTAGGTTAGTTATGTCATTTAATCTCTCCAACTGCTCTATTCAATACATACTATTATTTCTGCATTTTAATAGATGAGGAGGGTGAGGTTCAGACAGGTACATAGTGTGTCCTGGTCACCTAGCTCATATGTGGTAGAGATAAAGTTTGACCCAAAGCAGTCTAATCAATATGCCAGAACCTTCAGGTCACTAGCAGCCCATAGTGCCTCCTCATCTAAAAAGAGAACCAGTCTCTTGGTGTTTTGTTGAAGTGACTTGTCCTTGATGATTACTTCTTTATCAAACTTTAGAGGAATAAAAGAGGTTTTTCTTTGGATGGTGTGGTTAATTTTATTTTTGGATGATGTGGTTAATTTTTTTTTTTCTTTGCTGAGGAATATTAGCCCTGAGCTAACATCCATTGCCAGTCTTTCTTTTTCTTTTGTTTGAGGAAGATTAGCCCTGAGCCAATCTTGGTTGCCAGCCGCCACAGCATGGCTGACGAGTGGTGTAGGTCCGTGCCTGGGATCCCAACCTGTGAACCCTGGATTGCCAAAGCAGAGCACGCTGAACTTAACCACTACACCATGGGGCCAGCCCTAGGTGTGGTTAATTTTATGTGTCCCCTTGATTGGGCCACAGGGTGCCTGAATATTTGGTCAAACGTTATTCTGGGTGTTTTTGTGAGGTTGTTTTTGGATGAGATTAACATTTAAATTGGTAGAGTAAGAAAAGCAGATTGCTCTCCTCAGTGTGGGTGGGCCTCATCCACTCAAGTGAAGGCCTGAATAGAACAAAATGATTGACCCTCCCCTGAGAAAGAGAGAATACTCCTGCCTGATGGCCTTGGAACTGGGACATGAGCTGTACAGATTTTGGGCTTGCCAGCCTCTATAACTGCATGAGCCAATTCCTTGTTATCTATCTGTCTCCTATTGCTTGTGTTTCTGTAGAGAACCCTGACTAGTACGGTTGGCTACATTCAGTAAATACTATTATTTGTGAATTTCCCACGAATGCCTGAATATTTCCACCTCCCAACACATTGTCCGGTACATGGTATACAATAAGATACAATTTTTTACTTAAGATTTTCCAAACCTATTATTAATAAGGGAGGAACAGTTATATATATATATATATATATATATATATATATATATATATATATATATTATTTATGTGGATGAGACAATCAGATTTAAATAAAATTTTATCTTTGAAGAACTGAAAAATGGACTATAATAGATTGGCTTAAAGCAAGATTTATAGATATCATATGAGAAGAGAAATTTTAGTCTACTACAATTTTAGGGGTAAAAACGAGCAGGTTAAATCTCTGAATTCAGCAGTTGTTGGGAATCTACTAAATGCAAGGCACATTTCTATTCAAACATTTTCTTTTGAAGTTCACAGTTAAATCACTCAAAACAGTTGAGGATCTGCAGCATTTTATTCTCTGAAACTGAGTAGTTAAAAACCCTTTGGTAAAACGTACATATTGTTTTATGCCTGTGTTAAATATTGAATATTTTCCCCGTCACGATTCCTCCCTTATAATGCTCTGTTGGATCCTTCTTTCACGGTGAGTATCTTCTTAGGATTTTTAGGTAACATTTCACCCAAAAAGTCTTCAGGACTTTGGAATGTTTGCTTATATGAAAATGTTAACATGATTTTAGGGCCCATAAAAATGCCATCAGGATGAGCGCTCTCCACGTGCTCCAGAGTTTCAGTAAGCGTGTCGGGGGAGGACCACGAGAGTCCGAGGTGAGACTTTGGCACTGGATACGAAGTGTGGGGCAATCTTGGATTGAACCATTCACCTTTGGAGGGAACCTAGTTAGTGCTTCTGCAAGGTGGAAATGATAATACCATATTTATTGGGTGCTTTGCTATTTACAAATTGCTCTCCAGTATGCCATCTCATTCCATCTTCCTGGTAACCCTGTGAAGTCAGCTTTATTATCCAGATTTAATTGTTGAAGAATCACAAGCTCACAGAGATTCAGTAACACTCAGAACTTCTCCTAGGAACCAATAGAACAGGGACTTCAATCCAATGACAAAGTTACCTTCTCAGTGAAGCCGTCTTTGACATCTTCCTCTGTCCAGCCCCCTCCCCTGCCACACACACACACACTCTTCTTTTTCCAGTAGAAATACAATCCCCTCCTTTGTGCTCCCCTAGGACTTCCAAGATGCATAAAGAAACAATTAGAACACAATGTGTTGTCTCTACCACTAACCAAAAGCAACCTGAAGTCAGGAAGCTTGTCTTCATCATTTTTGTATCCCCAAATTGAGCTTAGTGGGAGGTGCTCAGAAAGCGCAGCAACACTAATTCTGCACACTCTTGAAAATGTGTTCCATTGACTTGACTGGGCTAATAGGATTCAATGAAAGAGTTGGCAGGTGCTTTGGAAATTTAAAAACACCGTGTAATGATATTATTATTATTATTATTATTGTTCAAAAGTAGATTCAGAAATGAAAATAATAATTTTAGCCTTGACCTCTGGCTGATAAATTATATGGGTGAGAAAGCAGTTTGATAATTTTTATGTCAGCTACAGTTATTTAGGACATGGATGGATAACACTTGCTCAAATTATAATCATCTGGTTAATAGTGGTACTAAATGGGCCCATTAAGCAAGAAGGTATTAGTCTGGGAAAGGTGAGTGAGAGTGTGAGTGTGCGTGTGTGCGTGTGTGCGATCTTTCTGCAGTTTGAGAGTTTTCTGTGAATGAGCAGCTTCAGATACTGGTACAACCATATTTCTCTAAGGAAAGGATCTACTTTCCTCCTATGGGATGATCTTTATTAAGAACTCCCAAGGTCACAGTTAACAAGAGAGCTGGAGCTCCTGACCCTGGTTCAAGGTTATTTTCATTACCTGACGCTGATCCTGATGGGCAGCCGCTGCCCGTACGGTGTGGTGTATGGTTTTACAATTGAGATGAGCGATAAGCAGCTCAATACCTCGTTATAATTAGTCTCCTGAGTCAGCTAATATCCTTCTAATGCAATTTCATGATCTATATTATTCAGCATATCCATTCAAGATATTTTTGGACTTGTAATGATAATTATTTAGTAGACTGATGACAATGACACACTAAAAACACTTTCATGGCTTCATAGCCGGTCTTACCATATTCATTATGGAACAGTTGTTTTGGTGAAAAACATTCTCACGCGAACATTCACAAAATCAGGAACTCCTGTTAATCTACAGGTTCTTTATTTTCTTGTAGCATTGATGTACAAGTCGGATAATGTTTCTAGACTGATTTTACTAAGGCCATTTAGAATTCTCTGTTACCTTACTTTTGTTTTCGTGTAACATACATGCATTCTCTTTTGAATTTGTGGATTAATCAGTGACTTCCAGTCATCCTCAGAAGAAATCAGTTTCCTCACTGTTGATGTCTGTCAATTCCTGTCTGTTTCATTGTGTTTTTGAATATAATAGAGAAAAATGCACCCACCACCATCACCTCCAAGGAGAACTCTCCATAGAAACATTCAGTGCTTGTGACAATATTCTGAAAGTTGACACTGCTCATCCACTCAGTTGAATCTGACAAACTTCCATACAGTCTCCTTGCTATAGGCAAGGTGCCCTGCTAGTTGTTGTAGATGTTTCAAAGAGAAATAAAACCAGTGACTACTCTCAAGGAGTTTATAATCTGGGAGACGGGCCCTAATATTTAGCAAATAAAAGATCTAAGGCAGAAATGGGTAGTTTCTATTAAAGGATCAAGAATGAAGTGCTGTGAGGACCCTGAGTAGACAGAGATTCCTTTCAGTGGAGAAGGGATAGGAGAATATTTCATGGTGGGAGTGATGGCTGGTCTGGATTCTATGAGTGGATATTATTTGGCTATGAGGGAAAGGGTAGAGAGATCGTCCGTGCTCAGAGGTAGAGGGCTGGGAAAGCACAGCCTGATTTTGAGGGACTGCTGTGATTGCAATCAGCCCAAGCACACATGACATTAAAAGGAGATAAAACTAGGAAGGTAGGTGGAGCCCAGAGGGCCTTGGATACCGTGTGGAGAAATGTATGTGTTATTCTGTAGGCAATGAAGAAGGTGTTGCTTTTGAGCCAGGGAGTGACACAACTACAGCTGTGTTTATATTTGAATGTGGAATGTTTCGGAGGTGGGAGACTGAAGGGATGGGGACCAGCTGGGAGACTTGCAGTAGCTGAAGCAAGATGTGATAATGGCCTGAAGCAGGAATGTGGCAGCAGGACCAGAAAGGCGAGTAGGGATAGGAAAGAATCATAGCGTGTGTTTCACTATTACGTTGGCATAATTTTTCCACGTGTCCTGGATGCTTCTGTCTCAACAACCCTCTCTCTTTCTCTCTCTCTCTCACACACAGACACACACAAAAGTACACACACACACAGAGGCACACACCACATGCACAAGGCACACATGCATATGCATGCATATAATTGCATTTGCACACACACACATGCACATGTACATATGCGGTAGACACACAGTGACTCATCAAGACCATGGTTTGCATTTCTTCTCTGTGTTTCAACACCTAGCACAGTGCCAGGCCTTTCGTTGGCACTAGAGAATTGTTTGCTGAATGGAATAAAAAATAGTTGATGTGGGGCATCAGAGAAAATGAGGAACTGCAAAATACTGATCCTGGCTAGTTTTGGATTTTGGTAGGCAAACTACAAAAATTCTCCTATGTCCCTTATTAATTGGTATTGGGGAAAAAAGCATGTCTGGGGTAGAAGATGACTACCGATTATAGAAATGTCCAAGAAGATGAAAAAATGTGGTAGAGCTGATGGTGGGCACAGCTGGAAAACCTGAGGGCTGGAACATCTCTCCTCTCTGAGATCTGAAAAAAACTTCTCATATGAACTTCAGGACATTTTACCAAAGTTTCCTTTTAATCGTTTAGAAGGTGTAGTGGACAGAATAATGGCCCCTCAAAGATGTCCACGTCCTAATCCCCAGAACCTGTGACTATGTTAGGTTATGTGGCGAAGGGGAATTCAGGGTGCTGATCAGCTGACCTTCCACTAAGGGGTTTATCCTGGATTATCCTGGTGGGCTCAATGTAATCACAAGGGTCCTTAAAAGTGGAAAAGGAAACAGAAGAGGCAGAGGCAGAGTGATGTGATGTGAGGACTCCGCCGGCCATGGCTGGCTTTGATGATGGCAGAAGGGCGCTTGAGCAAAGGAATGGGAGTAGCCTCTAGAAGTTAGAAACAGCATGGAAACCTTCCCAAGAGCCTCCGGAGGGGAACGCAGCTCTGCTGACACCTTGGTTTCCTTTCAGAGAGACACATGTCAGACTTTTGACCTCCAGAACTGTAAGATTATAAATTGGTGCTGTTTTAAGCCACTAAATGTGTGGTAATTTGTTACAGCAACAATAGAAAACTAATATAGAAGGATAATCAGCATGCTCCCTATTTTGGATTTATTACTATGTATTAGGGTACATGATGCTCCAAACTACAGGAACTGTGGTTGTGTGATGTCTTAGATTCAATTATAGAAATATGTTTTGTTATAAAATTCCAAATCTTGGTCTGAATATAATATGCATGACAGCTTTAGTGGTGTGAAGGCAGAGTGTATGTTCTTTGATTATGTCATACTGGGTGCAAGGAGGAGGCCGATAGTTTTAAATTAAGCTTCCTCTGCAGTCCCTCACACAGTACCCTCAAAAGTTGTGAAAGGCAGTATGAATGCACAAAAATCACAATGCATGTTTGTAGTCTTGTTTGAGTCACCCAATTTGTGCTTTCCTGAGACAAAACAATCATTTAAAAATTTTCATTTTTACAGCTCACTTTCAAGTGGCATATCATTTGGAAGAATGTGTTAAAATAATTTCTTCTTTCATTTCATTTCATTTTCTTTCATCTTTGTTATTTGCATTACAGGTGGCATGTGAGATGATTTAATAATTCAAAAATGATAGTACTAATATTGTTAAATATTGTATCTGCATATAAAAATGTAAGTTGTCAGTAACTGAGTGGGGATTTCTGTGTTTTTGCAACATAGCGGTTTGGTCTATTATTCAGTTTTGATGCGTCATCAAAGAATAGAGTAAATAGCATAAAAAATGTTCAACATATCTTCACTGTTAAACTCGCATGACACAGATGCATAATATTCATAACAAATCCTTTAAACCTGGGCAAAGTGCATGTTATTTAAAAATAGACTAATTTCTAAAATTAGCGTGGACTACAAATTAGTTTTTGAACATGAGCCTTTGGTAAGTAAGTCCTCACATAGATAAAAGTTGCTGTGATTTTTGATATTCAACGACACCAAATGTTAAGAGAACTTAAAGCAACCTAAAAATAAAGTATGAAATAGGATGACTAATTTTATGTGGAGACATTTACAGATGCAGGAAATTCAATTTGCAAGTCCCTTTGTAAGTAACAACTAGTTGTTATTCTTGACATTATTCTGAAATCCTTGTGCAACAAATAATTGCAAAAAACAGCTCTAAATATTCTTTTTGATAACCTATTAAAGGCAAAGGTGTAGATGATTTAAATTAGAGGATTAGTGCTGTATTACGCTGGAAAGTTAATAGCCACTAATTACATCTTTTCCTCTCACTGAAAAGCATTGAGAAAGTGAAGGTAGGTGCTATAGTGGCTAAGAGGGCTGCCCTTGGAGTCTCACCGTCTGAGTTCAAATCTTGGCTTGGCTACTTGCCAGTGACCTTGAGCAAGTTATTTAATCTCACCGTGCCTGCATTTCCTCCTCTGTGCAGTGGGTATAAACAGTACTGCCTACCTCATAGGGTTCTTATGAGGATTAAGTTAGATACTCCATGGCAATTGTTTCGTACCATCTGGCACATTAAAGATTATCTACTATTATTAATAAAACAGTTATAAATATCCATGTGTTTCTATGCTTTTTAATATAATCTTTGTCAAGAAAGAAGATTGAAACATTTTCTTCAATATCATCTGTATCATTGTGAAAGTAATAAAATCACAGAATTTTCAAATATAAGGGATCTTAGAGATAGTCAAATCCACCCCTCTCATTTTATTATTGAGAAAACTGAGATATACAGAGTCAAAAGAACTTGCCCAAAGTCACACCATTTTTCCTCTCCGTCTGCATATAGGGTATTTCCCCTCTTTGTGTGGATTCATGAACCAAATCAACTCTACCGAACCAATTAGTCTGATTCTTGCTCTTGCAAGGGGCAGCTAGCTTTGTCAGTGTGGGGTACACAGAGGGGAGAGGGACAAAAGAATGGAAACTGAACTGTTTTTCACACAAGGACAGTGTGCACTGAGCCACCCCATTGAGTATTTGGAAAGGCCCGCTTTTTTCTTACAGGAAAAGTGGTGGGATCATGAGTTTATCCCTGTTTCTGCTCATCAAATGGAACTTAGGCAAGTTCTTCATTACTTTTGCTTGCATTTTCTCATCTATAAATCTGCCATCTGATCAAATTACCTGCCAGTGTGGTTGGGAGCTCAAAACAGATTCAGCTGTGAGAGAGCTACTAGCAAGAGGTTGCAGATGTTATTTCAATTGCAAAAGTGGCCTAAGAAGTGGAGGAAGGCAGTTAGAGCTAAGGGTGGGGCCAATTCTTCCAGCCCCTTGGGGTCAGGAATCTGCATGAGTACCCTGTTTTGAAACAGAAGATTCTGGATGTGACTTTTTAGCCTCGTTACAGTCCATTACCATGGGAACTTAGAAGAGGAGAAGAGATAGCCAAATGTGGAAGAGCTGGGTGAGGAATAAGAGAGTAAGGAGGAGAAAGGAAGGAAATGATTGCAATCCTAATGGCTGCTTTGTCTATTTTGTCTTTCATATAGTTTCTAGGTAAGAAGGGATAGAATAAATGGAGAAGCTGTCCAACAAGAGATCATACGGCAGGGCACCCTGACTATCCGTTCAATTAGGATGGACCCAAGGGAAATGTTATTCAGTAAACCAAATTCTTCCCAGTAAGAAGTTTGATGTGAGCTTTAGATCAATAGAGAAAATTGATTTATTTTGGAGATTGTATAGAAGTAAAAGGGGCAGGACTCATGGAAGAAGTTTGTTGTGATTTTTACTTAGCATGTTTAGGACTAAAAATTCTCACCATTCTTTCCAGAAATAAAATGGTGAGATCAGGCTTCTTTTGGGATGGTGCTGTTTTTAGAAAAGAAAAAGACGTATTTGGGGAATATAGAGCTATACCCCAGGGAAGACGGAGTTAAACCACATTCCAGGAAACTTTCACCTAAAGAACAAAGAGGGAATACAGTTTGTATATGACAGAGCCGATGGTGTTGATGGTGGCACCAACAATAATAACTAACACTTATTACTTGTTTACTATGGGCCAGAGACTATATCTAGCATTTGCTCACACGATATCCTTTAAATTGCATCACCACAATTTAAGGTGGCTACTATGATTATCCTCACAGATGAGGACAGTGAGGCTTAGAGAGGCTAACTAATTTTACCAGAGCCCTAAGACAAACATTATAGGTGCAGACTAAGAAATTATCCTAGTGAATATGCTGTTAGCAGAAGTCTTTCAGGTGTGAACAAGGGCACAGCAACAATCTCTTTCCAGGGATAGTGTAGAGTCTTTGTGAGGAAGAAGGGTATCTCATGCAGCTGTCCGGGGAGGTGGGGGTGGGCAGTCCAACATGAAACAGGAAAGGACAGAGTGCTTGCCATCTGCCCTTAGCGATGCAAGCGCTCCACCTAGAGGTGGAAAGAGAGATAGTATGAGGGGCCACAGAAAACATGGAAAAAAAAATACAGGGTTGATGAGGAGGGAAGAGAGTAGTGAAGGGCAGCAAATACCATAGAGATGAACCACAGGAGCTATCAGCAGCAGTGCCATTAAGAGAGCTCCTGCGGAGAAAAAGAGATGAGATTCGATTGCCCCATCCACAGTGGAAGAAAAGGAAGGAGGGACCTTCTGCAGCCATGAACTGGAAAGACCCAAGACAATGGAAATGACTATCTGGAGAACATGGGATCCTAATCCCGGAGGTGAGAATAAAGGAGAAGAGAAATAGGATAAGCCCTAGAGTAAGTAGGAGAAGAGGGAGGAAGTCTTGGGAACCTAAGAAAAGTCATCTATACCTTTACACAATGTGTAAGGCAAGCAACTCAGGAAGGTAGGAAGCTGGTGAAGCTGGCTCCTGGAGGCAGCCTGCAGCCGGCAGCACCAGGCAAAGGTGTGGAATACGGACAGGGTTCAATATGGGCATTCCTACATATTAAGAAATTAGATGTGTGGCTTTATAACACTTGTCAATAGGATTGAGTTTATGGTTAAGCCTGGGTTGGTTAGGTTTGGGGTTAGGATTAGGTCGATGATTGTTCTCAAGGTGTATGAGGTGACATCTGGGATGGAGGTTATATGACAATGAACTTCAACCAAGGAAGAAAAAGGTCAGATTTGTAAACATATTGAATAAGGAACTGTATCTCAGGGGAAAAATAGTGATAGAATTAAAAATAAAGAGTGACTGATGGAGGTGAAGATTTAGTCAATATGGGGCTATAGATTGAAGTGTCTCTCTCTCCCTCCTCTTTCTCTCTACACATACCCACACCCACACCCACACCCACAGTAATAATAATGTTTACTGAGTGCCTGCAGTGCTCTAGGAGCTGCTTTAAGAGAGTCACAGACACTAACTCATGCATTCCCCCGACCCTACAGGTGCTACTGTTACTATCCTTCATAAGAATCAGGCCACCGGAGCCTGAGAGGTACAGTGACAAGCCCACGGCTGCACAGAGAATGAGAGGGAAACAGGAGTGTGAACCCCAGTGTCCTCATTCCACAGCACGCTGTAGTGCTTCTCAGTGCACACCTGTGCCCCTGTTTACAGGCTAGAATATGTTACCAAATGATGAATAAGACCTCTCCAAGTTGACAGATGTATGTATAACAACAAACATAAATTGTGACTGCAAAGTGAGCAGGGGTCCTTTTGGTCCTATCTTACTCTTGGCTGCTTTTGCAGGGTGATTGTATTAATTATCAATAGCAGCACAACAAAGTATCCCAAACTTAATGGCTTTAAACAACATATATTTATTATTTCAGTTTCTGTGCATCAGGGAGCCAGAAATGGCTTAGCTGGGTGGTTCTGGTTCAGAGTCTCTCCTGGGTGAGAGTTAAGCTATTGGCTGGGGCCACAGTCATCTCAAGACTCGACTGAGGGGTATCTGCTTCCAAGCTCACTCTGAGGGCTGCTGGCAGGCCTCGCTACGTCACCACATAGGCCTCTCCACAGGCTGCCTGACATGGCAGCTGGCTTCCCTTTCCCTAAGACTGCCTGATGCCACGGTGGCTGGCTTCCACTAGAGTGAGTGATTCAAGAACAAGATCTAGAGAGTGCCCCCAAAGGAAGCGGCAATCTTTTTATAACCTAACCTCCTTCACTTTTGCTGTATTCTTTTAGTTAGAAGCTTGCTGCCAAATTGAGTGCACATTCAAGGGAGGGGATTGCACAAGGGCTTGAACACCAGGAGGTGGGATCACTGGGGAACATCTTGGCTACCACCATGATCATGCCCCTTTTCTTAGTAATCGGTTTTCTTTCTGTGTCTCCAACTCCACATTCCTCTTTTTCTCTTCCTGCATTGGTGATACCCTTTTAGACTCCTTTAATAACTTCTCTTTTTCTGCCCACCCCTTTCCTCTGTCGTTGTATGTTTTCTTTCTTTTTTTTCACACTTTGTATGCTCCCTAGTCAGTATCCTAAAGGCCCATGGCTTCAGACATATACAGACTCCCAATTTTTTTATCTCTGGCTCTGACCTCAGTCTTGAACCTGCAACTGAGTCACTGCCTGCTGGACTCCTTAGCCT
Organism: Equus asinus; assembly: GCF_041296235.1. Classification (NCBI taxonomy): domain Eukaryota; kingdom Metazoa; phylum Chordata; class Mammalia; order Perissodactyla; family Equidae; genus Equus; species Equus asinus. The sequence goes on from NC_091796.1 coordinate 16,195,530, forward strand.
GTTTTATAGTCAGTCTAGCTAAAAAAACCAAATTCATTGCTCATGCTTTCTCCCCCTCTGCTTTTCTTTATCTCTAAAAATGGCACAGCTGTTCACCAAGTTGCACAAGTCAGAAATTGAAGAGACTCTCCTGAAATGCTTTCCTTTCAGTCATCCTCAATACCCAGCCAATCATTATGGTTTATCCATTCTAATTCCTAATTATTCCTTGAAGCTACATCCGCTTTTCTATTCTTACAACTATTTATCCCAATAAAGGTCCTGATCATCTCTTACCTGGATTATTAAAATAGTCTTCTTAAAGGACTCTCTTGCCCATAGTTCATCTCTCCGTAAGCCAGTTATCTCCAAAAGGCAAATCTGATCAAGTTCCTCTACTATATAAAACCATATGCTGGCTTCCCAACACCTACAGAACAAAATCTGGAGGAGATACTGGTGAAGCAGAAGTGGGGGCTATGGAATCAGACCCAGCTGGGTTCAGTCCTGAAGCCACCATTTATTAGTTGATTGAAATTGGCTACCTTAAAAAAAAAAATCTTTGAGACTCAGTTTCTTCATTCATAAAATGGGAATAATTCCTTTATTTGCAAAGTTGTTAGGAATAAATGAGATTACATGAACTGCTGGGTTTTCTACAGATGGCCCTGTTGTTGCTAATAGGCTGGCTGCATAATTAGCTTTATCTTTGTTAAGGCAAGTAGCACTTGTAGTTCCCTATTGACATCATTCTCTCTACTCTTCTTTGACTTTGAACGTGATTTTTTTTTTTTTCTGTTTGGAATGCCTTTTCCTGTCCATTTTCTCACTTGCTCTGTGGCTCACTGATTGCAAACTTTGGCTCCTCCTTCAATACTTCACTTTCCTCTTCTGTTGTGACCTCTTTGATCACTTCCTACCAATGGAGACTCCCTTGGACCTACCTCCATGGTGGCCTGTGCTTCACTGGATGCAATTGGTTCTCTGCACATCTAGCTCCACAGCAAATGTTGAAGCTGCAAGTGTGGAGAATAGGTCTTTTCAGCATCTGTATATGCCAAATACTTAGTACAGAATCTACTAGACAAAAATCATAAATAAATATTTTTTAAAAAACATTTTATAACATCTGAATGAATATTGCTTTTTCCTTATAATTTTAAGGTAATCAGATTAATTTCTAGAATCTGGAAAATTTAGTTCAGCTCTGTGATAGAGGAATAAATTCACTTTAGAATATGTTGAAGTTAAAAAATATAAGCAGAAACTTCACTTAAAACGGTCATGGAAGAGTGGAGTATGTCTTAATTAAGCAAGAGAGAATGCTTACAAGACAAGGAATAAGACTCAAGGCTTTCAAAGAAGAAATTTCATTGCATAGGAAAAAATAAAGAAATTAGAGCATGAATAACAGAAATCAAAGAAGAAATAAAGGATGCATTTACATATAGGATGAAGTTGATGGAGAAAGAAAAGAAGTCAAGCAATGGAAATTCATCTGATTTGCAGGAAGAAAAATGGGTGTTTGGAATAGATTCAATGGTGCTGAAAGAGATCATGTGAATAATGAAGTATTTTTAAAAACTGTTTCCAGAGCAGGAAGAGCTACACTCTGATATTAAAGGATGTGTAGAAATGATGGAAGAAAGACCACAGAAGTAAAGCAGTTAATGGCAAAGAAAGCTTCAACCTTGCGGAGTGGGAAAGAGGTGGATTCTCCATGAGGGGAGGGTCAGCTGCACCTTGATGGCCTGACTCAACTTCCTTGAGAGGCATCTACTCTTTGGGAGTCTCCTGATCATCCCGCTGTTTTCACTGGTTAAACCCAGCTCACTTCATAAGATCAAGCCCAGATTCCCCAGGCTTAGAGGCAGGAATAATTACCAAGAGAGAGCCTGAGAGGGTCTGAGTATGTAAAGATGAGTTTGTGTGTGTGTTTTAAAGGAAGTCAGTTAATTTCCTGCCATTGAAAGTTCTACAAAGAACATTACTGATAGTATCTTTGGAAATATCATTTACTCGCAGCTCTAAGTTAGCAATGTAATCAAGTTCTTAGAACAATTCTAACTTAGATGGCTTCTTTCTGCATTCCTTTTTTCCCCTGAGGAAGATTCACCCTGAGCTAACATCTGTTGCCAATCTTCCTCTTTTTTTTTTTCTTGATGAAGATTAGCACTGAGCTAACATCTGTGTCAATATTCCTCTATTTTGTTTATGGGTTGCTGCCACAGCATGGCTGCTGAGTGGTGTAGGTCTATGCCTGAGATCCGAACCTACAAACCCAGGCCACTGAAGCAGGGTGTGCTGAACTTAACCATTATGCCATGGGGCCAACCCCTGTTTCTGCATTTTTGAAGCCTGGGTGAACAAATGTTCAAAGTTCTTCATGACACATGGGACAGAGTGAGATGACCAGAAGAGAGAAGGAGGAGAAGGCAAGCATTAAAACTTGATTTCATTGATATTTCCAATGCTGATTACAGAATATTTGGAAGAATTCTGCCTACTGGAAAGCTTGGCAACATCTAAGAGTGTTAAACAGGTTTCTAAGCACTTCTACAGATCTTGTTTATGTGGTGGAAGACAGATGACTGATGTTGGTCTTAGGGAAAAAACAAGGGAAGGTGCCAAAGGAGGGAATTTTATTAGGTTTAGACTGAGAACAACCTTTGGATCCAGCAAACACAGTTTTTCTTGAAGATCATTCAAAGTTGTGCGAGGCAGCCAAGTTACTATAATGTATGAAGAGTCCAGACAAAAGTGAAAGGCATCAATCTTTACTCTCAATCCTGGAGAGGAAAAAAATTTGCAGGAATAAGAAGTATGTCATAACCCTTATCATATTGTGGATTTTATATTTTTTGGGGGGAAAAACCAGGGAGATAATCAGTTATCTCATTTAAGGCAGGTAGATTGTAAAGATGGAAAAGAAACGTCAGGTAGCCGAAATTCCCTATCAATATATGCAGACAATGTCCCACTGGTAAAAAGAAAAAAAGTCAGAATTTGAAATGTAAGCATTATACTAGGACAACTGACTGTGTGATCCCCAAACAAACGGGAAAATCATAAAAATGTAAGAAAATGGAAAGTATTGAAAATGCATTCAGTGAGGGCAAGGACAGTACAAGTTTAGGCATGTAGTTTAGAATGATAAAAGAGGCAAAATTGAATAGAAATGGTAATAAAACATGTAGAAAAAATAAATATCAGACTTTCACAAGACATTATCAGAGAACACATATTTAATTTTGTTTGTTGAAAATTTTATGTTGAGCCCTATGGGATATCTGGGCAAATTTAATGACACATTTTGCTATAGGCTATAAGAAGTGGTGAGTTTTTACTGGATTTTGTATTATTCTCAGTTGGGGGAGTGAAATGTGATAACTGAAGGGTAAGCTTCTTGTGTTACCTGCCTGGCGGAAAGGAGTGTCTACAGGAGAAAAATGTTTTGGAAAGCAGGAAGAGACAGGCGACTAGAGGGATGTGGCGAGGGAGCCGATGGAATGGGAGATAAAGGCTGACTTTCTTACAGGGCAGACCAGCAAAGTTTCACAAAGGAATGTCAAAGAAGGTTTGTACTTATAAAACAGAAATTGAGAGATTTAGAGTGAGAACATTCAAATCATCCTTAAAAAGCTTCAGAAAATAGAAAAACTAGGGAAAGTATTGATGTCATATGCAACGTTTTATTCAGCAGGTTTCTGCATAAAGCCAATGTAATAATGTTCCCGAGGGATCCCATTCATCCAGGAAAAGTCTCGGCAGGAAGTAACAACAACATCTCATCTCCCCAAATATCATGCAGCAAAATATTTTTGGAGTTGAGCAGGCAAGATTATCAGGGAAAGAAGAGGCAAGGAGAAGGGACCAAAAGAAGTTTCTTTTTCAAGAGAAAGAGCATGAAAATGACTTGAGGTCATAATGTCTCTTTAATCTGGTATAGATTAAATGTGGGAGACTATGAGTGATTTATTGGACTCCAAAAGTACTAGTAAGAGGGATAGAACAAATAGAAAAATAAAGAGAAAACAAGTCATGATTTGAATAAAATGGAATTTAAGCATATTGAGTTGTAAGAAGTAGAGAGGGCATATTTCTAGAAATTTAGTTTTGGGAAAATATAAATCAATAAATTTTATATGAATTGTTTTTATAATTTATTCAGTGATAGGAAATTAAGGGAGTCATTTAAATGAAAAATACTTATAAACATGAGGAATCCTCCAATATTTGGAATGAATAGAATTCTAGTCATCCTGTATACATCTCTACCTGATGACATTTCCATGATTAGATATGCTTAAAAGTAAGGTTTTCTAACCACAATTTTAATCAGTCTGCTCTGAAGGCTCAGGTATGCTCTAGGATGGCTGGAGATGCAGCATGCCATTCTGGAGACTCCAGGAAACCTGTCAAAGTTAGACATAAATAGAAGCAAGTGAGTAACTATTTCTAAAACTCGTACTTTGTCTATGTCAAGCCAAAATAACAAACAACAAAATCCTGTCCATCAGTTATTTCATTTATACAACACCCAGACCATGGTTTACTAAGTTTTTTTCCCATCAGAATTGACCCAACCTTTAGGTATTGTGTAGAGAATACTTTTGTCTTCACTTGGAAATTTGCTCTGGTGGTCAGATTATGCCAAACAAAATAAAACAAAACACTGGAAAGTTTGTTCCTTAGTTAACATAGTGAATAGTAATGCCAATTAAGAAAAATCATTGGGTTGCAGTTTGCACAGACTATTAGAGGAGTAAGTGGTTGAAAATCGGAGCATCACAGGAAGATACTGTGTCCAGGAGGACGTGCCTCGGGTGATACGAACACAAGTCAACTGGTATGTTTGTGACTTCCGGTAAGCGCAGGGACAGCTAGACAGCTTGCTCCATTGGGTGCGAGCAGGCATATGCACCTGCCGGCTGTTATCACTGAGCCAGCTCTTCTCGCAGAGCCTGCAGTCTTTGGAGCTCCAGGTCAGCAGCAGGTAGGACAAAGAGCAGGCTGAAGAGTCCTGGGCAGTTTACCCTGTGGCTGTTGTTGGCTGCACCAAGTCACTCTGGTCTCAGGGCTGTTCAGCAATGGAGGGTGCCTCTTAACACACCAACTGGTGGACTACAGCTCAAACACACGCTTGGCATGCCAGGGCATTGTGTGTGGTCATCCCAGAGAATATGAAATCCAGCGACAGCGCTTTCCTTCATCATTAGTGTCATTGACAGGGTAGAGCCATGGGGCCTCAAGAAGCATCTCCAGTCTCACCCAAATCTAGCCCTGTCACCAGCAGGTACCTATTTTGATTGGCCTTGTCACTTGGATTGTACTTCCTAGCATTGTTGGAAAAGTTCAAATCCTGTTTATTTTGTTTGTTTCCTTTTTAAGGGAGAAATAAAAGGAAAGAAAAAGAAACTGGAAGGAAAATAGTCTTTTCAATAACCTGAAGTCCAATGTTGAAAATACAAGGGTGGTAGCAATAACTACAGAGCTTTGAAGAAAGTAATAATTTTCATGTAATTCCTCCAAAAAAATAATCATTCAAAATCGTTTTCTGCGTCTTTTCAGGATATAGGATTTGGGGTGTTCAGACAAAAGAGTCACTGATCTTTAAGAATTAAATATTGCCACAACAGGGACAAGAAAAACAACAAATAATGAATATGATCAAAATATCAGTTAATATTTTTTATTATAAACCATTGACATATTGCCAGTTGGTACATCTATCTTGCTGGTGAAGCAGATGAATGTGGTATTACAGCACCCATCACTGCCCAGCAATGATTGCCCTACATTGTTTGTGTTCTCTCTCAGAGCACTGGGCAAGGATTTTTCATTAAATGCATCATTTACAGTTCGCTGCAGTGGTTCCACAAAGTCAATACATATCCTCAACAGAAAGCAAAGAATGAAGCATGTGAAAGAAAAAGAGAGACAGAATGTGGGTCTGGCAACTGTCAGGAGCCCTGTGCATGCATTTCACCCATCCCAGGCTCACTGCCAGTGGCTTTGATGGCAAGCAAAGAGAAAGGGCATGTGTCTGCCTAGCTATCTACCCAGATCTGGGTTCCCTCGACCATGGGGTTTTGGATCTGGGAGCAAAGAGGGAAATATTGGGTGAGTACAATTGGGGCTAAGTTAACAGACCAGCTGGGATATTCTCATCGTATTTTAATACCCAAAGTACAGGGAATATTTTGCTGAAACAGAATAAAATGACCATGAATGACTTTCTTTTTTTTCCCGCAACTATCGGAACCTACTGAAAGGGGAAGCATAGTGAAGTTCCCTTCTCAAGGATAATTTCGACATTCATCCATGAAAATTTGTCATGGTTTAGGCTGATGTTTTATAAGAAAACTTGCTTTAACTGGTCATAGATCTCTAAAACGATGACAAGTACATGTTAATAACTCAAGTGGTAATTCACTTATTTCACAAACAATTTCTGAATCTGTACTACATGTCAGACACTGTGAAGTAAGAGGGAGAAAAACAAATAAAGAAGAAATAGTCGCTTTCCTCAAGAAACTTAGGGTTGAGCTAGCAAGCTATCCTAAGGCTTAAACCATAGGAAGAAGGCACTTGTTAAGAATTGCTGGCAAACAACTGTGTTAAGGTAAAAGTAGGTCTGTTTACGAGGACAGTTATATTAGTAACACAGGGAATTAAATTCATCAAACAATTTACATCTTCATAAAAGGAAAGACTGACTTATGGATGATGATTATGATTTTGCTTTCTATACACTGGTGTATCTATAAACATAAAACCTACAGTTTTCGTCTATAAAGAATTTAAAATTTTTTAATAATTTAAATTTACTTCTATTAATATAGCAGGCTGTTAGCCATTTGTTAAGGAGAATAGAAACAAGTGTCATCGAGTCTATAATTGTCCATAGACCATGAGTACATTCCTACTCATTCAGCCTTTTCAATTTCTTTACTTGGTTTGCTTCAGAATCTGTGCTTGTGAAGGAATCCTGAACATGTCTGTAAGGAAAAAATACTTTCTAGGATGCTTCATGCTTAGGGAAATTTCTCCCCCTTTTTCAATGGCTTTCAGTGATTTAGAAAACAGTGTGAATGAACAAACGTGTGAAGTGTTTATGAAGAAAGCGAGGACACCAGGAGAGCGTGACTAAAATAAAAATCCTTCACCAGCACAGACTTACTTTTCCAACCTGGGTTCCCACCCTGGCAGCCAAGATATCAGCGAATCTCTAGGAGAAATTAGGTTTTACAGGTGCCTTTAATGCTTTCCATTTTGCCCTGGTTTCTGAGAATTTACTAGAAAGTGGAGGGAGTGCTCTGGTGAGCAGCCTATCTAATCTGAAATAAAAAACAAAGGAGTTAGGATTCTCAGGAGGAATCTGGCCGCTGGCTGCTTTATCTTTTTACTTTGCGTCTTTGTTCTCTTTTGTGCTCAGGGCCCCAATTATGGTTAAAACAACCAGCTTTGAGCTGGCACACATGCGGGCTTGGCATAAACCAACACCATTTAAATCTCTGCACTTGTCGCAGCAGATCCAAACGTTTTTTGTCAAAGAATTTCCCATTTGCACATGGATTTTTGGAGTCCTAGTTTTTCCTCCCCTTTTCTGTAATTTTTTGGTTACACATCTATCATTTTACCTGTTACCTGCAGTCTCAGGTGGAAGATGGAAATGATGGTGATTGAAGGTGGAGAGAAGGACAAGAGGAGGTAGAATTTAATTATTTTATAAAAGTCATGGGAAACTCAGTGGGGATGATGGCATTTGTAGAGCTACTTAGAATTGTTGTCTAATGTCTTTTGAGATTCAATGATGGCTTTTAGATTTTGTTTGTTATTTGGCTTAAACCATCCAATGCAGAATTTCATTTCTATGTTTTTAAACTATGAAATGCTCAAATCTACAGAAACGCAGAACTGCTCTGCTGTCACTAAATTATGTATTTCTCATTTGGAAAACTTTCTAAGTTGATTATAAATAAACTCTACTTTTGAATAAATGAAGACATTTTTTGTTGGTATTCTCAAGATGCCTATATGGTTTCAGAGTTTTAGTGACTATTTCTCAGGTAAAAGTTTTATACATGAAACAATTTATTCACCAAAATTAGTTTTATCTTTTCAAGTGAGGCGTTTTAGTCATGATAACATTATGGAGTTTTCCTGAATTATTGAAATGGTTGCATATTTCACACACATGCAAAGTTCAAAAATGTAAAGTATGGTATACAAATAATAAGAAGACCAAGAAGAACAGAGCCAGATTTATAAAGAAACTTACAATTTGTTGAATGAGTTAGTAAATGAGAATGATTGACATTTTTTGCATATTAAATATGTAACAGGCACTATGCTATCTTTTTAAAGATAACTTTATTGAGATATAATTCACATATGTACAATTCACCCATTTAAAGTGTACAATTCAATGGTTTTTAGTATATTGCCAGATATGTGCAACCATCACCAGTCACCTCAAAAGAAACCCTGTACTTTTTAGCTATCTACCTCCTCTACCTCCATCCCCACTGCTGGCCTTGAGCAACCACTAATCTACTTTCTTTCTCTATGGATTTCTCTATTCTGGACTTACATATGAATGGAATCATAGAGTATGTGGTCTTTGTGACTGGTGTCTTCCATTTAGCATAATGTTTTCAAGGCTCATCCAAGTTGTAGCATGTATCAGTGCTTCATTTGTGCTAAGCATCTTACGTGCAATTCATGACCACAACAGCCTTTGGAAGTGGGTTCTGTTGTATTTCTGTTTAACGTATGAGCAGAATCAGCCTCACAATAATTAGCTGACTTGCCCAAGGTCACCCAGCTGATACATCTCCAGAACCAACTCTCTTAGCCATTCCTCTGTTGGTGGGAAGCCTCTTTAGTCTCGAGCAGTTTGAGACTCTGATGTCCTTCCAACGATTGATCCAGAAAGGGTCTTAGGTATTCCCTGTTGTCATCAGATCTCTCTTGGGAAGAGTGGGGCCTTCATGGGGTCCCTTGGTGCCGGCTGAGCCTTCTTTCAGGAAAAGTGAAGTATGTTCATGTGGAGCACAGGCTGCTATGAGGAGAACTAAAATAAATAGGTACTAAAACAGTGCTAGATTCTTCTCAGGATTAAGGTTGGAATTCTTTCTGGGCACTTTGAGGATAGAGACTCCTGGTTTGATGTCAAGGTGATGTCGAGGGCAGTCTGAAGTGGAAGGAAATGATTCCCATGGTACAAGAAAGACCTCTCCCCATGCCTGCTCCAAAATCTGGAGTCTCATACATGCAGTCAGTTCCTATGGCCCTCACTTGCCAAAACGAAGCCTGTTAGCTTTTATAAATCTCCCTCAAATTTTCCTTTTGTGCTTTCTTTTCCTTTTATGGCATTTTGCTGATTTAAACCTCATTTCACTTGCGTGAGAATACTAGGATAAAAAAAGAGTGGAGAACACAGTGACATCAGGACTCTCATTTGCCCAACTCTGTGAAAAACCTGTAATACCTGGTCAATGTTACATGTTTGAGAGAACTAGAGAACTAAAGAGCCGAGGTGGTGAACAGTCCTGGAATATCATCATGGGGTTCAGAGGGAGAGGGCCAGTCTCCTAGCTCTGAAATCTCTGCAACTCCGGAGGTGGTAGAAGTGGGAGAAATGTTTCCCCTCCAGTCAAACTGCCTTCAAGGAAAATCCATGCCCACTAGGCTTGTGTTGTGGTCTCTGCTCTGGGGTCATGTTCTGGTGGAGTGCTGCAGAGCACCAGATTTCCAGGTGACCCATTTATCTTCCCAATGATTCTTGAAAGTGAAGAAATATCTGTGGTCTTACAGACATCAACTAGTCAGTTCTCAGCAGGAAAGGATTGATTGTGTACTTTGTTAATTCAGCAAAGGCCCACTGGGCACCTTTCATGTGCGAGCACAATTCCAGGCACGTGGGACGCATCAGTGAGCCGAAGATCTCTGTTCTTGTGGAGCTGACATTCTAGTGCTTCTGTGAATGTCATGGCCCTTGCTTTTTTATTACTTTTTTAGTATTCTGGTGAGTATGTATTTTTTAGGCGTTTCACTGATAATTAGAATCTCCATCAGAGGGAAAGTTGGGCAGGTTAAAAAAATTGAATTCATTTTGCTGTTTCAGTTCTGTTAAAAAGAAATTATATGGAGTTGTGGTTTCACCTAATAGACAAAACACTGTTTTTACATTATGCTCATATTTCAATTATCTGTGCTAACCCTTATGCCTATTTCCATGGATAACTAGAGCTAGCTTCACTTCTAGAGTTTATTGTGAATGGGTTTCATTTTCGTTTTGCTTCAATACCACTGTCAAAAAAGAATTGGAAGATTTCCTCAACACATAAATAGAGAGGGAATATATTTTGTAGTCCTTTTCTTCAGAAGGATGATCTAGATAAATTTGTACATATTTTATTTCTACCCATCACAGCACAGCACAGCACAAGCCACTTCAATTACCTCAGCAACAAGCTACCAATGCAACTTTATCATTTCAATTTTTCATCTTTTCTCTTTGACTTGATATGTGTTCTATGCAGTATATCAGCAGAATCTCATCAACCCCAGCCTCCTTTAGGCTAATAAATCTCAGTCACAAATTAATTTCCCACAAAATGGAAAAAGGAAGATCACAACACGAAAAGTTAATGGCCACAGTCAGTCACCACTGTATTTCCCAAAATAAATACTCTGAAGCCATATTGTGGAACTTTCAGATTCTTCAACCAATGGGAAACTGGTATCACATTGGGCTATTGCTTCCATTTCCTTGATTATCATGATTCTGTGGGGGCAATGTGACTTTGGGTAATTGCTTATTCAGTCAACGAAGTCATCGGTGTCCCAATCACATTGGTGAGAATTGTTCACATAGCTTAAAGGATGATTATATTCCTCACTGAACTTGCATCTTTGGTTACATCAGTGTTCTTTTTAATGTAAGAATCAGATGCATTTCTGTCATTAAATGGAAATGTCCCTCCAAACACCTGGATGGACCCAGATTCCACTCCCATGGCAGCATTAGTGTCCTTTCTCTCTTCTTTGACCGGGAAACTCACTGGTGTAAAAGTAACCTCCAGGCAAAAACCCACATCATCACGAATAAAGGAACAAAAAGTTGTATTTTGCAATCATGTCAGAAGAAACAGAAAAAAATAGGATCTGCATTGTTTGTTTCTTTTTTTCTCAGTGTCCAAAGCAGAGGCCAATGTTTTGAGACAATACTGCAAACGAGGACATTAAATACAGCTTTGATAGTGCCAAATGTGTTTTGTTAAACATAAATGATCTCTCTGGAGACTTTTGCCAAATGAGTGTGGTAGAAATGTCATCATAACCGAGGGCACATGGTTACCTTTTAAATAAATCTTAAGCTGGAGTCACCAAAATGAATATCTTATTTATAACACATCCATGTCTTTAAAGTTTTAAAGTGAGTTTTGTCACAGTATACTAAGATGTTTGTTGCTCAAAGGCAAATAAGCCCTGAACACATTCTTTAAAATATTGGAGAAATCTAGAAACTAATTAAAATTATATGATATCTGAGGGGCCAAACTCAGGTTTCTTAAAACCTTTGACGTTACTAATTAAAAATAAAAATCATCAAAATATAAACACATGGTGTTTTCTTTTTTTGTTTCAACCAGCAAATTAAATTCTCTGCTTTAAGTATTATATTCAGGGTTAGCACCTGCAGTTAAGTTTTCTGCCATTTATTTCTTCAGTTCTCCCATTAATTGTGAAAAATAATTCATGGTGGCCCAAACGAGACAGGGTGCTGGTGTCGCAGGCAGCCATTGATGTAATTGCAGAAAGTTCTTGTTCATTTTTGCAAGCCTTTGTCTCCTCTGTCTCTCTCTCTCTCTCTCCTTCTCTCTCTGTGTCTCTCTGTCTCTGTCTCTTTCTTTTTCAACATGAAACTGAAGCAGCCAGTGACAACCAGTTCTTTTCATCCTCTTTGTTGTGACTCCTTGGGTCCCCTCCTTAAACTTGATAAAGACTGAGACTAAAGACTTTTAGACATTTCAAGGAATAAAATAGTGAGAAATATCTGATATGGCCAAAGAATGTGTGAGGAAATTGACGTTGCAAATCACAGATGATTCCAGGATCAAAGTATAAACAAACACAGCTGACAGGGTGGCTACGTGTTCAGTCTCAAGGTGCTAACCCACCAGCTTCAATCCCGAGATGATGAACTTTCGTAGTTCCATAGGATTTACTTTTTCTCCTTTCTTTTTTATTGGCTATTTTCCTTTCAAAACTAGAATTTGAGGTCTGAAATAAAAAATGATCCAGGGACATCTTTTGACAAAGCCAGAATTTCCTATTCTTAGAGCCACTGTAGGGTCAGGAACCGGGTACCAGATAAAGGGTTTTCCTTACCCACTGAAACTCCGTGAGAACCTTTCTGCTGGATTTCTCCAGAGTCCTCTCCTGCCCATGTGTGTCTATAATCCAACACAACAAGGATACAGAAAACTTATCTATGGTGTTGATGTCAATCCCCCATTGTTGTTCATTCAGATTATTTCAGTGTTTTAACTGACATATACATATATATCCTTTTACATATTTAGATTTCTTTAGGATAAATTTCTATAACTAACTAGCAGAATGAATAAAGGATATAAATATGTTCCACTTTCATACATTCTGCCAAAATCCCCTCCAGAAAATCTGTAGACATTTACTCTTTAAACAGCAATACACAGAAATGTCTCTGTAATATTTTTTGTTCTGAAAAATCACCAAAAATTCAACAAAAAGTAGAAAATGAGGAAGGGGAGAATGATGTCTTTTTTGTTGTACAAAATTCGTAATAGCCAGGGGCCAAAGGAACTAATTTTTTTCTATGAAGTTTTCAAGAAGTCTTCTGTGAGATAAATAATTTTTCTTTTAAAAATTTTATTTTGATTTATTTTTTATATTCCTTTCTTATCCTTTCTTTTTCTTTGGGGCATCCTTTAGGGCTTTTCCCATATCAGAAATAGCTGTTGTCAACAATCTTCCACTGTTGGTTAAAACTTTTGTCCAAAAGCAGTTCTTATCAGAAGTTCATACTTGTCCCTCTCTACAGTTGAAAGGAAGCACTTGTGGGCTTTTGCTCTTGGACAGAGAATACCATCCAACAGTTTGTTTACTTTCTGAGTACTAGATGTATTCAGGTTTAAATATGAAAAAATTATTCAACCCATTTCTGTTTTTTGTCTTCTGACAATGTCATATTTCACTCAGGCACAAAATTTTGAATTTCTCTGACCATGTAAAATGATCTCTACTGCCAGCATCCCAGCCTAAGCCACCATCTCCTCTGGTCTGGACCACCATAATAACCTGATAATGGCTCTCCTTGCTTCTCTCTCGCCTACAGTCCATGCTCCACACTGAAGCCTTGGTGGTCTGTGTAAAGCTCAAATAAGATCATGTCTCTTTCCTGCTCTAAACCCTCCATTGAATTTCCGTGGCCATTAGAATAAAATCCTATCTCCTTCCCATGGCTTAGGAGGCCCCACCAAATCTGGCTCTTGTCTGACGCTAATCTCTCCACTTGTTCTCCCCTTGTCTACTCTTCTCCAGAAAAGCAGTCTTCTTTCTCTCTCTACTTTGCCAAGCTTGTTTCTGTCTTAGAGTCTTTTGGCTTGCTGATCCCTCTCCCTGAATAATTCTGTCCCAGATCCTCACGTGGCTGCTTCCTTCTCACCATTCAACTCTTAGATAAAGTGTCACCTCCTTTAAAGGCCTTCTCAAACTACCTTATCTAAAGCCACACCTTCTACTCACCACTCTCTATGCCATTGACACATTTTTTCTTCAGAGCATTTATTAGGAACTGAAATTATATTATTTATTTCTCAGTTTATGTGCCCCTCTTCTGTATTCCCCAGAGGAATGTAAGCTCTATGATGTAGATATCTTGTCTGCTGTGTTCACCAGTACCTGGAACAGTATCTAAACCACAATTGACACTCAATGAATATTTATTGAATGAATTATTGTTGAAATCCCCATGTCCCATATCCATTCAATTTTCATATTGTATTGATTTTTTTCCCTAAATATTTTTTGCATCTCTTTATTTTCCATTGTCCTTGTCCACTTTAGTCTGAGCTTTATATCCTCAGTCAAAGGCTACTGGATTATCTCCTGACTGGCCTTGCCATATTCCTTTGCCTCTCCCTCCAATCAAGATGCCAATTTTTTAAGAGAGTGCTTTGGTCAAGTGATTTTCAGATTTAAAAGCTTCAGTGGCTTTTCATCACCTGAAGGCACCTAGCCAAGCTATTTCAATACCTTCCTTTATTATGACTGCTCAGGGCAGAACACTTCATCTTTGTTAACAGGCTTGCTTTCCTCTGACCACAATGGTTATCATATGATCCAGGATCCCTTCCCTGGACTCAGAGTCCTTCCCTGGAACCCATAAATGAATATTCAGAGGGAAAGTGTCTTTCCTATTTGCTGAATTGTGTGTCTGGAGAAGTTGAGCCTCCTGAAGGCCAAGATCCCTGGCCTCATGGTGGTAACCTATCTGCAATAAACAGAAAAAAACCAACACAGAAATTAGAAGAGATTGCAAGAGTGAGAAGATTGAGAAAGAAAGAGAGGAAAGAGAACTAATAATATCAGGTGAGTGCTTAGATCCAACTGTATCTGAATTTAGTTTTACCCTTTATTTATCAAGTGGAAGAGAATACATTCCTATTTTTGATAGGAACTGCTTTGGTTTGGGTTTCTGTCACTTTCAGGTAAGATTTCTGATTACTATGACTTGGCTTTCAAATCCTTCTATAGTTTGATCAAATCTTACTTCTTGCCCTCAACTCTTTCTTCTACATTCCACTGTTCTCAACCCATCTTCCTGATTATGATTCATACTTGCCCACCTCTGACTTCTGTTCTTGTCATTACCACGTCTGGAATGGCTCCTCCTCTTCTTTCTGCTTGTTTAAGTTCTTTCTATTCTTTAAAACTCATATTAAATTTCCCCTTCTTCATGAAGTCTTGGAGAAGACTCAGGCCTCAGTGATCTTTTCCTCCTCTCAGTCCCTCTAGTAGTTCTTGTTTGTGACATTTATTTAAAAATAACCGTATATCATCTTATGATATTGCTGCTGTTAATCTTTTATATTGTAGATTAGGATGCCAAAATCCAACTGCCTGTAGGGGTCAGGTATTTGGTATAAATATGTGAACTGGGCTAGTGTAATTTGATGAGGAGTGGTGACATGGTGAATGGAAAGGTGCATACCCTGCCTAATGACATTCTAATTTAAAAAATTTAAAAACAGTGTGTTGACCTAATGAGGCATGCAGGTTGGATCTGGTCCCTGGCAGTTTGTTTGCAAACTCTTTATTTATTTACAAGCATTTACTTTATATGTCTTATTTGTTCAAACATATTTTAAGGACATTGAAGCCGGGAACCTTGTATGTATACATCCTTTATCTCCTATGATGACTGCAACACAATAGTGACTCAATATGTAGCTGTTGGTGGATTGATGGTGCTGGCTGTGCTATAACGTTTATTAACTATATTATTTTCTCCCACCATCCCTCCACCTCCAGCTCTTAATCAGAAATTATGTTTTCGAGAGGAGAAATCAAGGTTGAATAGTTGTCTTTACTCGCCTCTAGGAGATCATCAATGTCACATTTCTTTAGAAACGCCATTTTAGCAAAGAGATTAAAAAAAATTTTTTAAGAGAACAAAATAATTTTCAAGTTCACAGCATGTTTTTCCTGCCTGCATGATCAATCAATCATCACGTTTTGGAAGTGGAAGGGGACCTTGCAAGACATGTATTCCAATCTTTCTCCCAGTGCAGAAACACTGTTTACAAGCCCATGACAGATGGCTTCTACCTGAGCATTTCCAGGGATCTTTTATGGGCAAAGCCCATTTCTTTGTAGAGCAACTCTAATTAGAAAGTGCTTTCTCATAGCTAGACAAAATCGACCCCCTTAAACTTGTATTTATTGTTTTTAGTTCTGTTTAACAAATATACAACATTTGCTTGTTGCAAACATGCACAAGTATTCAAAAAGACAAATAAAAAGGTAATAAAAAGAAGTGATACCAAACCAAAATTCCTTTATAACTTGAATAATTGTGACTTCTTAAAAAATCTGTGTTGGGTGTAAGAAAGACAAACACAGTCAAAACTAACTTTTAATTATACAGTGCTTAGGTTTAGCAAGTACTTTCAGTCCATAAAGTTCTATGATGCTCATAACTCTGCAAGCTATTTGTTTATGTCCTCATTTGTGTGCTCAATACCACTATTGCCTCAGGTTTTCAAAGAAGGGAGGTAACTTCTGCAACTGTCCCCTCCACCTGGATTGAGATATTCAGAAGTCCATTTTCCTTGATTTTCAATAGCTTTAAATCTCTATATTAAATCAAGGCCTATCTATTCTTTGGAAATAACTTAATAGTTGGTGTAGAAAATCTCATATGATAGGTTGTGATGTGGGATGATGTGATAGAATACTTACTACTTTTAAATGTTATGTAAGCAAACCCTTCAGCTTATGCGTTCTTCTCTGTGTGTTTACAGTGTAGGGAGTTGGTACCGAAATGCTGGGCTGCCTAGTAAACTGTCTCAGATATCTGAGTGGAGGCTTGAGCTGAGGGGACTTGTGACACCCCCATAGACAAATTAGGGCTCTTATTCCCATAGTCACTTCGGATAAAAGGGATACAACCACTGTTACATGGATAATGCTATAAAATACTTGTCAGCAGTTTTTCCCTGACCAATAAAAATGTCAGACTGAACAGTGGAAGTAGAAATGACTCTAATTAACAACAACCATGCTTAACTTAGATGGTGATTGTTCTTGTCCTCCTCCCCACCCCAAGACAGAGTGTACTCTTCCACTCACCCAAAATTTGGTTCAGGTGTTGAAACAGGATGCCACGCATGCACCAAGAGGGTATGAAAAGCTTTATTGCTCACATATGGCGGCTTCCTGGGGGAGCAGGGCAGGCTTGCGAGCAGGTCTGAAAATGAGGTGAGAGAGCAGGGAAAGGAGACTGTCTTGGCTTTTATTGTGATTGGGGGTGGGACTGGGGCGAAGGGTCCCTCACGTGGGCTGGGCCTTGCATGCCTGAACTTCTTGCTGGCACCAAAGTCTTTCTTACCAGCTTGTGCGGCTGTGGAGCAGAAGAAGAGGGACTGGTGGAGCTTGAGAGCTGTCAGCAGCCAAATATCAAAAAGGGACTCAGACTCTTTATTGCAGTGCTCAGTCATGCTTTTAGGTAAAATCAAACTTTTCTAGGCAGGTGCCCTGTACGTAGAATGAAGAGTTCACAGACCTCCCACTAATTGCCTCCCTTTTACTTCTTGCCACCCTTCTCCTCTTCCCTCTGGGATCCTTCCTGTACCCCAACCTCAGCAGAAATGTAATAGTTTTTTGGCTCCGACTCTTGCTTCTTTTACTAAATTTGGATTCCTGCTTATATATATTCAAGTTTGAACAAATATGTTTGTACTATACATGTGTGTGTATAGACTACAGAGAATTCAATTTCCTTTTTTTCCCCTTTGGGTGAGGAGAGTGTATTGACTTTGCAGAATCATAGCAGCAAGTTGTAAATGATGAATGCACAGAGCATGTCTCCTGCTGGAGGAAGTGGGGCCGCAGAGAGAGCTGTGCGATTGCAGATGCTCTTTGCCGCTTTTTCAACATTTACATTGTTGGCATGATTATCTGCTAAGGCTGAGTTCCTCAGTGATGCAGTTTGGAGACTGGGCGTTGAGTGGGATGGAGTCATTGTGGGATGGAGTCATTGTAGGAAGTCTCATGCGAGTGAAAAGAGCATCATTCACGCTAAGTATGTTCTGTACAGATATAGCTCAGAATCACATACATTCTGCACTTGTAAGTTTTGGAAACCATAAAGGAGGCATTAAAGGAGAATTTGACTTGTAAAGAGATTATCTGATCCTAGATTTTCAATAGATTTTTTTAATTCTTTTGGATGCAGATTTGTGGTTTCTGTTGTTGTTTATGCTTGCTTAATTTCAGCTTTCATATCTTTCTCATGAAAGAAGCTCTGGATAAATGTTGGGCAAAGAAGCAACTTCTCACTATTCCTTACAGTCAAAAAGTATTAAAAATAGAAAAATTTTGTTGAGGCAGATTATACTGAGTGATTAAAGGCATTTGAAATTAAAGCTTAGTGCAATCTTACTAATGATTTTAAAAGATTGAAATTAGAATCTGTCAGGAGCCAGGTGCCTAAAGAACAGAGCAAATCACACAGTTAGGCAAAGTCTCTGGTAAAATTTCTTCCATTTTAACTAATTCATACAAGTTAAATGTATCTTCTGGGCTTAGAGATGGATTGTAGTCGAGAGTGCCAGCTTCAGAAGTACCCAAGACATCCTGCTTTGCTTCGAGATTCCAGGCAAGCCTTTGGCTGACTATTATTGTTACTTTCACAAAGATTATATGCCAACATTATCATTCTTGCCAGTGTAAACACAAAATGTGAGAGGCTGTTATAGTGTCTACTATAGCACACTTTCACCATGATATTTTAAAATCATTGATGCATTTTTACTTAGCATTGGTATAATGCCTTATGCTGAGAGAACTCTTTGAAATTTCCCTTATTAATAATCTTTCAAGCAACCCAGTGAGATGCATTAATACTCTTGGCACTGTCTCACACCTGGGGACACAGAAGCAGAAGGAGGTCACTGGATTCGAACCAGATTATAATATTTTAATACAAGAATGAGAACTAATAGCTCTGGAGTTTGCAGTCTGTTGTCTAGCCAGCTGGCTGATGTTCGTCCGCGTCTCGTTATTTGCATGAACTCGAGAGAACTGGTGGGTCCCTGAAAGATACATATTCCACAGGAAGCAAATCAGAGGAACTGGTTGAACTCAGCGCTCTCTCAAGAGAAATAGTCTTCAATTGATTACCTACTCTAGAGTTGCTTTTCCTTTTCTCTCCTATTTTCTGTTTTTCCATATATAATGAAGAAGAAAAACTTCTGTGGGAAGTTGGCCAGAATTTTCATGGTGTTTCAGAGAAAAAAACTTCAGAAATATCTGTGAAAAGTCTCCATTTTGACAACTCAAAAGTGTTGGATTTGGGAGCTAGGGAGCCAAGAAAGAATTTCTTCAAACTAGGAGGCAGTCAGAGAAAAGATGAATAGCGGAGGTGATAAGAAATACCCAAAGGAGGACTTTTTGTGGTGCAGACCTTGGTGTGATTAGAGCATAAGGCAAATTTGGACCAGATAATAAAAATAATTTACAAAGCTTTTTCACAGATATGAACTAGAAGCTTTATTAGGAAAAGTGTCCATGATAGAATATTTTTAGCCGCTTGGCAAAAAGCCTTGGCCAAACAAAAAGAATTCAGATGCTTTTGGTGACAGCTGACGTGGAATAACTTTTTATAGTACGTGTTCTATCATGTGGCACAATTTGTGAATTTTCTCAAAAAAGTGACAGTCAACTGAGGCCTGTGTTTGTGGGCTTTATCTGTAAAAATAAAAGAAGTAGGTTCCATGAAAGATAAAATTCACAAGTTATCAACATTCAAAATAGAAACAAGTTTCAGTGCTGTTTTAAGGAGGATGAATGAATTGGAGAATTGTTCATGATGAGCTTCCAAACTTACGGAACATAACTTAGAAAATAAAAAATGAAGTTTTGTATTATTTGTTGCCAGGGTTAGAAAGTAGTCACAAAGAGATTTCCAGGAAGCCATAAGGTAGTCCAAAGACTTCTCCATGAGATAAAATTCTGTCCTTATTCTCTTTCAAGATTCTTAACTGCAGTAGAGGACTTTCAATAGCAGAGAGTCTACGTGTCCAGTCTCCCTCTTATCTTGAGTTACCTATCCTTCCTTAGGATACCTACTCAGTCTTCAAGTCTCAGCTTGCATTCTGCCTCATCTTTGTAGCCTTCCCTGATTAATCCATGAGTTGGGGGACTGCAAGACCACTTTCAAGCTTCATACTTCACTAGAAGGACTTACAGGGATCAGAAAAAGCTGTTATTCTTATGGTTACAGTTCATTACAGTGAAAAGATGCAGACTAAAATAAGCAAAAGGAAAAGGCACATGGGGCGAAGTCCAGATGAAATCAGGTGCAAGCTTCCAGATGTCCTTTCTCAGGAGAATCGCATGGATGTATTTAATTCTCCCAGCAATGATGTACGACAACACGTGAAAAGGGTAGCCAACAGGGGAAGCTCACCTGAGCCTTGGTGTCCAGAGTTTTTATTGAAGTTTAGTCATGTAGGCATGACTGACTTCAACTACTCAGACTCCAGACCCTCAGAGCAAAAGTAAGCATTCACCATAAATCACACTGTTAGGATAAACTGTCTAATTAAACGAGTACTAGGTGGCCCAAGGCTTCAGGCATACAAGTGCTCTTATCAGGCAGAGAATTCCAAGGGCTCAGAGCTTGTCTCCCAGGAGCCAGCCAAGGGCCAATCCTGAAATAGTCATTTCTTGGGAATGTGCAGTGTTTGAGCAGCCCAGGCCTGCTGAGTTCTTTCTTTCCCACAAAGCCCACACCCCGGCCCTCAGCCTAGGTTCTCTTACTAAAATGATCATATTTTTCTGAGCGCTACATTTAGTATAGCATTTATATAACAGATATAGCAATAATATCAGCATGAATATACCTACATTTGGAAGATCCAGTGTGAGTTAGGGATAAATTTAAAGAAACAACCAATCCATCCTATGAGAGCATTACACATATTTTCATATACAGATCTTTCTCGACTTATGATGGAGTTACGTCCTGATAAGCCCATCATAAGTTGAAAATATTGTAAGTTGAAAATGCATTGAGTAAGAAGTTGAGCAAGATGTACAGTTTTCAAAGAATGTTTTTAAAGCAGTATAAACTTTTACACCCCTTCACACACAGTGTCATTTCACCACATGATTTATTTAAGGGTGTGTGTGTATTTCAAAAGTGGGGGGAAAAAAAACCCCAAACGGTCCATTACAATATAGAGATATCCATCCTTCAGTAAATCTTTGAAGTAAGAAGAATCCCAAAGCTGATATCCTCTCAGAGTTGTGCAATTTAACAACAGATTGAATTCCCATGCTGCAACCCACCATTGTAAAGTTGAAACATTGTAAGTTGAACCACTATTAGTCGAGGACCATCTATATTTGTACAAATTTGATTACTTGCTCTTCTCCTTGATCTTTTATTATTTGTGCCTTGTGATAAACTTGTGCAGAAATATTTAGCATAGAAATTAGCTGATATTTAGTTAAATCTAATTCTTCAGGCCACTTGTTTTCCATTAGGATTACATCCTGAAGAGACTTTAACTTCATCTTCTAATACATTGATCATCAATATGAAAATTATTATGTAACTTATTTGCATAAGGCAATTGAATCTTATCAATAATGCCAGTGTTACATCGTATTGCAATATAATCATGGTACCATTCAGTTTTATTACAGAACATCAGTAAGAATTACACAGGTATTTGCTTTGTCTTCCTAACAGAATTGGCTCTTGCCTGTATACCAGATATTGTTATGGGCAGGAAGCATTAAAATTGGCCATGACTATGTAGCTGAACTCACCTCCCTCCCATGGGGAAGACGTGGGAGTTACTCAGAATAGCTTTTACCGCTGCTATGTATACTACAGGGTCTATCTTATTCTGGTCTGTTCTTGGGTTGAGAGCAGTCAGTGTGCATCCATGCAAATTACAATTGCCCCAGAGAACTTCCATAATTTTGGAGATCAATAAGATCCCATAGGTGTGCCCTTTGAGCCTCAGTAGCTAGATGGAGGAGGACCGCTGCCATATAGCTACTGCAGCCTCAATCTGTATTAAAATAGTCAAGAGGCTCTGGTGGGTCAAGGTACAGGCCTTTTTTCAATGCTGGGTCCTAGCATTATCCAACATTATTTGGATAAATAATGTTCCAAATTATATACCACTTCGCTAAAGCCTTGTCATCTTTCTAGGCTGACTCCCATCCCTTGCTGTCTGCTTATTCTAGTTAATGCATCTTTTTCCTCTGAATACTGCTTCTCATTAAAAGTGAATTCAAACTTGTCCCATGATGTCTACAATGGCACCTATTTCCTCTAAAATACTTTCTGCCTTGTGGGCCAATGTTGTTTAACTTACCATGAATGTTGTTGCCATTGTGTACTAATAGGCTGAGTGCTTTTAGTATACATGTTTTTTACCCAAAAATGTTTGGTCTCTCATACTAGGGTTACATGAGTGGTAGTCACACTTAGGTGTAATATAGTTTGTCTGTGCCATATGGCCTCCCATAGTCTTCCTAGTCTCAGGGTTGGGTCATTCTCCAGGGGAACTTGGACCCACTGTGTGAAGCTTACTGCTTTATTCTTCTCAGAAACCCATTGTTTTTTCTATTCTGTTTAGTAGCTTTCCAACCACAAAAATGAGAATAATACGTACTTCTACAAAGCACACTGTGGCATGTCAGGCATGCAGCTGCTATATTTTTTCCCTTATAAACAGGGATCTTTCTAAGCATTTGGTCATCAAGGTTTACAGTTGCACAGTGATCAGTCTGCTGGGAGTTGTACACTGCATAGTTCCCAGAACTTTCTTCCCAAGTGATATTGTTTATAGTGTATGTAACCTGAAAAATAAGAGTCAAAAGATATTGGCACATTATTAGAGTTCCAGTCAGTCATCAGCAATCTGTCCAGTTCATCATCACGTTATATGACCAAAATGACTCCCAGAGTGATGCCATTCAGGTTTGAAGGCTGCTTAGACTTTGTCAGATTCCAAAGCAGGGGTGGTCTTGGCAAACATACGCCTTCATTGTTTCGGGCCTCTGGGATAATTGTGCTAAGAGACAATATTATTCCTTGCTCTGAACCTCTCTCAAGGCACCAATGTAATATTGGATTTCCCTTGTTACATAATCCATTCACAGTAGTCATTCCTTTACCCTCAGCTGCTATTTTTTTCCCTCTGTATTTGTCACTGATTTTAACTTAAACTTTTCAATCTGTGGAAGGGATGTTAAGTTCAGCCACTGTACTGGTCCTGATAGTTCTCAGGAATACTTTCCATTTAGTCCATTCCCATTCATATCGGGTAGGGTTATATAGGTACAGAACCAATAGGATATGTCTACCACTAAGCAATACAGCTCTATTCACTATTAATCCCACTTTTGCCAGATGGGGTAAAAGTACTGTAGGTTATTTGTGTGGGAGCACACTATCTCTCATATAGTTCATGGTCAATAAAAGCTTCCTGATTGATTGATTAATTATTTTTGAGGTGGTGTGAATATCTTGTACAACTAATAGAAATTGGCTTTATTATTTTTTTCAATTCTTGTCTAAGATGTTCTCTACCCCTTGATCACATCTCAGGCAGTATAACTTTCTGGTCTCTTTTCTAAATGAAGGTCAGTCCCTTTCCTGTAATTTTGACTCTTTCAAATATTAAAAAAATGCTTTCTAAATAAAAAATTATTTATCACATGCAGTTGACGTCATTGCTATTGACTTTGCAGTAGTAAGAAGACACATTGTATGATATTTCATTCCTCCTCCTCCTTCTCCTTTCTCTTCTGACTTTTGGAGAGGTAAGCAATTAGAGGAACAGGGGGGTGAAATACTACATAAATGGTTCTTCTCTGTTCTGGGAGTGAATGCCTCATGTGGCAACTGCCTTGTGACTCCAAGGGTAAGGTAACTTGTTGGGTAAGTGGAAGTCCTTCCAAAGACCACTATATTGCACACTTCCAAAATACTGGCTTCACACTCTCCGGTTGGCTAATCATCTGCAAATACTCTCGTTTTCTGCCCCTTGCAATACTTTCTGTAACCTTACACTGTGAGGTCTCCTCATCCTCACACTTTTGGATGAAGTATCTACAGTGATGTCCCAAGTTTTGTTACTCTCCAAGTACTTACTTGGCCCAAGGGAAACAAGACAGTTCTTATCTTACTCCACAATGGGAGTTCAAGCTGACCCACTGCTGCCGTCTCTTCCTGTTCTGTTGTTAGGGGTTCCCTTCAACATTTCCCAGACAAAGGGACCCATGAGTCTCTATACTCACCTATGCCCAAACTCTAGCGTCCATGGCAAGTTTGCTCAAGAATCCTATTGCTGCCTTCTGCTCTGATGACAGGGCTGGCTGGACTAACTGGCCTCAGCAGTTCTACAAGTGTTCAGCTTGAGAGTGGTGTGTCAGTTTTTTTCCTTCACCCTCAATCTCCTTGAGTGTTTCTCTTGATTCCCTGCCCCTTAATCTTGGAGAGGTCGGTGCACCCTCCTCTCTGCTCCCAAGGCCACCACACTCTCCCTTTCGGCTACGGACTCTCTACTTCTATTGTTGATTGAATTCCCATAGGGAATTCTTAAGCGGTTTGGAACAGGCAGCATCACAGTTACAACATCCCAACTGACTTGGTCCTAGAGAAAGTTTGCTTTTACAAGACAGTTCCCGTGAAAAGAGGTATTTTAACCTCTCATATCAAATTTGTTCTTATTCTGTAGGCAGGGAGAAGGAGCTAAGGAACAAAATTTTGTGTTCCTTTTAACCTGGTTCTCACATGCTAACATTTATAACTGATTTGACAAATTTGGACATTATCGTATTTGAAAGAAATGGAAAAGGGTCAAGATTTCTTACAGCTTCCTGGGAGATTGCACATGGGAGGCCTATTGTCACAACTTCAGTTGCTGCAATCATTGGATATGCCTATTATGAAGTAATCTGTAAACCAATCCCCAAAGATAAGTGGATATCAGTCATTTTCATTTTTATAATTACAATTTTATGATTTCAAGGAGGGAAGTGCTGGATTCAGAGGTTTCAATCATGTCATTCTCTCAAATTTATTTTAGCAACTTGCTTTCTATAACTATGTTAATCAGAGATGTGTGTCTGAATCTGGGGATTTCTCCCGTTGAAGCTGGATTATGTGAAATTTTATCTCCATTTTTTCAATATCTACACAAACTTTGGGTTGACAGATCAATCACATTCTGTTTCTTACAAGTTTAGGTGCAGTGAGAGGTTGGCAACAGTGTCAAGAATTACCATTTGAATCTCTGAGTTTGGTTCATACATGCCTCAGGAAGTGGGAACTTAGAAGATTCTCCAAGTGACTCAGGTAAAAAGCATTTTAATCTGAATGAAATACTGTGTAGTTCATTGACGGCCCCAAATAATAACTGCAATTTTCACATTTGCTTTCAAGATTTCCAGTGAAAAATACCTCAGCTCATCTTTTTCACGGTCGGAGTGTCCTAAAGAATAGTTATAAAGTTTGTGACATATTGCCAGGTGCTTAGATATTATTTTAATACAAGAGAATGATCTCCAATGGAGCCATTAAATTACAAGCTTTTGGAGAACAGACATTGTGTCATGTTCCTTATAATATTTCCATTTCCTAACACACACGGCCTACTCCATAGCATGCACTTAATAAATATTTGCTGAATGGAATCAGAGCCCTGTCCTTACTACGTGCCAAGCTCTGTTCTGGGTACACTATATGTATTAACTCATTTACACGTCATAAAAATACTTTCAAGTAGGTGCTATCATTATCTTCATTTCATGGCTAGGGAAACTGAGACAGATAGAATTAAAATAACTTCACCAAGGTTACACAGCTAGTAAGTGGAAGAGCTAGGATTCAAATCCAGATTCTGAGTCTACAGCTTGTACGCTTAACCGCTAGGCTAATCTACAACTCTTCCTAAGTCTAAAAGTGTAGGGTGTCCTGTTAATATGGGAGAACTGTATAGCTGTTGCTTCTTGGTGCACCACAAGGTAGTGATCTTTGGTGGACTGTTGGCAGACTGAAGTTTTCCAAGGCAAAGTCTGTTATCAACAGATATTTTCCCAACAAGCAAAGCTTTATGTTGTCAGCATGAGGCTTTATAATCCATTCTATTTTTTTTTTTTTTTTTTGAGGAAGATCAGCCCTGAGCTAACTACTGCCAATCCTCCTCTTCTTTCTGAGGAAGACTGGCCCTGAGCTAATATCCATGCCCATCTTCCTCTACTTTGTACATGGCACGCCTACCACAGCATGGCGTTTGCCAAGTGGTGCCATATTTGCACCCGGGATCCAAACCGGCGGACCCCGGGCTGCCGAAAAGCAGAACGTGCGAACTTAACCGCTGTGCCACCGGGCCAGCCCCTCCATTCTTACTTATTGGGTAGATGCATGTGATTTCCTCAGAATTTTCACATTTAGGATAGTGCAACATTTGGGTCCATGTTATTGTCCTCTCACTATAAGGAAGGATGTCGTGCTTGCCATTAGTTCTGTTGACCATGGAATCACACCAGGGCTTACTTGGGAGAGACTAGTTGCCAAAGGCCTAAGCAAAACCCATAGCCGTAGGCTAAGAATGCAATTAATACATAATGAAAAGAAAACTCCATTAGGATGGACAGATGAATTACTGACCGACTTAGAGCAGAGCAAAGATCCTAAGGAGACAGAGGTAGAGAAGATTTAGACATTCACATTGAAATAAGTAAAATAAAGATCAGAGGAGAGAAAACTGAATATAGGAGAAAAATGGCAAGCCCAATAGGCTTAGGAATAAGGTAGCCCATGGTTATTTGGGGAGCCAAGAGGAAGCTGTACATATGAATTGTAGTGAGATGCTAAAGTGGCGCTAGGAACCATCCACACCTCTGCTTTTCTGAGTCTGTAAGCTTCGGCCACCCCCCAGAGCTGGTGTGTTGGTGTGGAAGTTCTCAATAAAGTACTTAATGCCAATGGATCCAATTCTTTATCAGAATCTTTTGGCACATCAGGTTTGAGGCCTCCTCTGTCCATAATTCCAGTGATGTAGTCTTAAAATAATTCAAAACAACGCTGTCATCTCTTTCAACTACCATGAAAGGACCAGCTACTGTAATCTGTCTAATCGAAACTGCATTCATTCACCATTCAGCAAATATTTATTGAGAGCCCAGGTTAAATACATAAATAACTGAAGCCAGAGGCATACTGGGAAATTATCGTTCCACAATGATAAAACAGCTACTTCATTTTTTAGAGCACTTGTTATGATCTGTGGAACTATTTAGGAAATAACTTTTGGGTTCATATAAATCTAGCTCTTAAATCTGTACAAAAACTATCCTTGCAAAATTTCTGGATGTGTTTTCTGCTACTTGAGGCCAAAGCTGTTTTCTCCTTTACTTCTCTGCTCATAATTCAATTGGCATGTTTATATCTGGATTCCTTCCTCAAATCTACACAGCCTGGATGGAGAACTTTCTGCGGACGATCTTGTTCAGCCAAGACTGTGAGTGTTTGAAATGAAGAAGAGCGAGTGAAGCAAAAGTGAAGTGAGGACTACAGTCTTCACTTGGGGGAAATGGATCATGCACAGGGCTGAAGGGAAGAGGAGCCAGATAATTAGAGAGGAGGCAATGCCCTCAGAGGGTGTGGGGGCTCCCGGAGGAGAGGGCAGCGGCCTGGGGAGTAGAGGCAGCAAGGCTGTTGAGAAAGCTACAGTGTGTTGAGTGTGAGCTCCCAGAGGAGGGCAGCTGCTTCAAGTCACATGGAGCAGGGAGGCCACATCTGGGAATTCCCTTCCTTCCCGCTGCCCTGATTCCACCCTGAACCTGACCCTGACCCTGCCTCTCAGCCTATTCTTTCCAGTTACGCAGGCTTTCTCTAGGTTTGGCTACTACTGGGAACCTGTGAAATTTTTAGAGGTTAACTTGAGGCAGGAAATACGTGTACAGTGCAGTTGATTTTCTTCTAGTAAGCACTGGGTTCAGCCTTTCTAGTTGTTTACGGCTGGTGAAAGTTTAGATTGCTTTACTTGCTGTCAGACAAGTTGTTACATGTTGACTGTCACCCTTGTAATCTCAGGCGAACTTCCAGTGTGTACATGCATTTCTGTGTGTGTGTGTGTGTGTGTAGATTCATGACTCTCCTACCCAGTTGAATAAATCATCTGTCCTGCTTGGTTCTGGAAGGCCAGGACAGCCTGTACTTGTCCTAAGCACTCCTCGTAATCTTTTCTGAACTTTGTGGCAGATTATAGGAATCTGAGGTGAAGAGTGTGATCCATTTGAGTCTTGATCTGTCATTAGACTAAGCTGCTGCCTGGTGTTACAATGAGCTAACACCTGTTGTGTGCTTATGGGTGGGGGGAGCGTGTTGGAAGAGCCTTTTTATTTCTGATTTTGTTATTATTTTCCATTATTATTATCTATACTATTTGCACTGGTGACCTCATCGTTTACTTTTTGGAAAGGGTTTCAGTTCCTTAAAAAGCAGACAGTGCTCTCCACAGTTTGTGTCGTTATCATGGTCCTATACTTATTAAGCCTAGCAGCCTCTTAGTAGCCCAGTGCCTCACCTTCCACTTGCACCTCACCCCAATCAACCTCAGATGAAAGTGTTAGTCACTGGCATGGCATTGCACACCAGGAATTATTCCTGTGGCTTCCATCATCCGTTGGAATGTGCTAGTCTGTTTAAGTGTTGCTTTTTTACTACACTTCTTGAGGATAAGGACCTTTTTTCAGGAGGTGTTTTTTTTCCCCCCATTTGGGTAATTTTAGTGTCTAGCATCATGCCTGGTGCACAGTGAGGGAGTCAATAAATATTTGTTGGATAGGTAGATGAATAAATGAATGAATGAGTGAATGAATGAAAAAATATTCTGGTTATTTTGAAATTAACTCAAAATGAAACAAAAAACTAGAATGAGAAAATTATATATTAATATTGAAAATATATTATTAAATGGCAAAGCATAGTACAGAATAATAACAAACAATAATAATAATAATTATTATTACCACACTAACCACCAGAGATGGGCTTTCTATTATTTTGAGACAAGTTGCTTATTCAATGCCAAAATTCCATACTGAGTGTTGGATTTCTAGGGCCACTCTTGGTACCAGATCTCTTAGCTTTGTTCCCTGAAAAAGTGACTTTTTGGGAGGAGGTTGTCATCCTAGAGAAGCAAAAGTAAGCGAAAAAGGGAAATGAAGTGGAGAAGAAAGCAGAACGAATTCAAGGGGGTATTTTACTAAGCAAGCCACAGCTCCCCAAGAAAACAACTGGTTCTTCAGGGATGATAACAGAGATGGCATTTACTACCAAAGATCTCAGAACAGTCCTTTGCAAATGAAGGGTGGAGGGGGAGTTAGGCAGGTGAGAAATTTATGTTCCTGCCTCCTCCCGTCTCTCATTTCCCATTGGTTGGGGTATGCTCTCAGGGACATTAACTCTCTCATATTTCTGGTCAAATTATTGGCCCCTTCAGGTAGCTACTGGAGAAGCTATTGCAGGTCCAATCTAGCCAGTATACAGTTTCTGACATTTCTCCTGCCTAGTTGTTCTTTTATATTTACTCATATTTTTGCTATTTCCAGTTCTCTTCATTGCTTCCTGTGGACATGAGTTACCATCTGTGTTATTTCTTTTTAGCCTGAGGGATTTCCTTTAGTATATACAGTTATGCATTGCTTAACGATGGGGATACATTCTGAGAAATGTGATGTTAGGTGATTCCATCACTGTGGGAACAAAAACCTGGGTTGTATAGCCTACTACACACCTAGCATGTATGGTACTGATCTTATGGGACCACTGTCGTATATGCAGTCAGTTATTGACTGAAACATTGTTATGTGGCACATGACTGTATCTTGTAAGGCAGGTCTGGTGGCAACAAATCTCGTATTATTATTATTTTTATTTTATTCTGGGAATGTCGTTATTTCACATTCAGTTTTGAAGGCTAGCTTTGCTGGAGATAGAATTCTTGGTGACAGTTTTTCTCCTTTAGCACTTCGATTATGCGATTCCTCTGCCTTCTTGCCCTCAGACTCTCTGATGGGAAGCCAGCCATTATTCATATTGTTCTTCCCTTTACATGATATGTAAGTTGATTTTCTATTCCTGTTTTCAAGATTCTTTTTTGTCTTTGGCTTTCATCAGTTTGGTTATGATGTGTCTAGATGTGTCTGTCTTTGTGTTTATCTTCCCTGGATTCTGTTGAGCTTCTGGGATGTGTAGATTAACATAATTCTATCAAATTTGAGAAGTTTAAGCCCATTGTTTCTTCAAATATTTTTTCTGTCCCTTTATCTCTCTTCTTTGTCTGGGATTCCCATTGCACATATGTTGGCAAGCTTTATCTCGACCCTCAGGTCTCTGAGGCTCTGATCATTTTTCTTCAGTGTTTGTCCTTTCTGTTCTTCAGATTGGATAATTTTTATTCTTCTGTTATTCACTCATGCTTTATTCTGTCATCTCCAATCCACTGTTGGTCCCATATAATGAATTCTTCATTTTGGTTATTCTACTTTCAAGTCTGAAATTTCCATTTTTAAAATATGTTCTATTTCTCTTTTGAGGTTTCTTATATGTTGAGTCACCATTATCATACTTTCTTTTAATTCTTCAAACATATTTATAATAGATACTTTGAAATTTATTGTCTGATACATCCGACATTTCAGTCCACATGGAGTCAGTTTTTATTAAGTGAGATTTTCCCTGAGTATGGGTCACACTTTCTTGTTCTTTGCACGCCTTGTAATTTTTGGTTGAACAAACCCTGGATACTTTTGTTAACATTGTACAGCAACTCTGGATTCTGATCTGTTTGTTTGGCTGGATTTTTTTTTTTTTTTTGTAAATTACCTGGACTTAATCTGTGGAATATTATTTCCGCCGTTGTGTGCAGCCATTTATGTTTCTGGTCAGTTTATTTATTCTTATTTTTATTTTTTAGCTAGGCTCCATAAGGGTTGCTCCTGTGTCTTCAGAGCTTAGTGGTCAGGCACTGACTTGGGCAGAGGTTGTGCTCAAACTCTTTAAGCCCGTGAAGCTTCAACCCTCTGCTGAGGTTGGAAGTACAGCCAAAGTTCAGCCTTTTTTAAGTTTCTTATGGTTTTTCTTTTGCACTCGACTTGCTTGGGTTTCTCTTGTATACATGCGTATTGCAGTTGAAAGATGTGTGGAGAGCTTTCTGACCCCTTTTGTGGCTCCCTCGTTTCCAGGACCTACCCTATCTGTGACCACAACCTCAGGCTAGAAAAGAGTAGTTTTTTCCTGATTGCTTCCTCCCGAGGCCATCATTTTTAGTGAGAAAGCCTTGAGTCTCTCTTCGCTCTGCATCCCCTGTGCAAATAAAGATTGCTCCCTTCCAGATAAGAGTGGCTGGTTTTCCAGCAATCCCTACTCTGGTGTGACCACCATTCTTGCCTACTGAGTTAGGGGTTGAATATGCAGCCAAGCCCAGGCAACAAGGCCATAGACTCTCTGTTCTTACCTGAAGCTCTAGTAGTTCTTCAAGATTAAGCACTTTCCAACGTGTTGTCTGCCTTAGGTCTACTTCCAGAGCCCTGGAATAGTTGTTTTTGATAATTTTGACCAGTTTACACTTGTTTTGTTTTGTTTTTTGTACAAAAGATTTGCTGATCTCTTCAACCTGCCACAGCTGGAAGTTCACCCTCCAGTATACTTTTACCCATTGTTTTGCTTTTAATCTTTCTGTCTCATTTTGTTTTAACTTATCTTTTATGAAAATCAAGAGTTGGGTTTTCCTTTGCAATCTAGTGTTAAAAGTTTTTTTTTTAATAAGTGAATTAAATTTATTCACATTTACTGATGGCACATAAGTTGTATTTGATGTTAGTCCTTTCCTGTTATTTTAAGTAGTATTTTCTGTTTTTGTAATGTTTTTAAAGTCTTAAATATGTTCCCTGTTCGTCTATTAGTTTGTATGTTATTATTTTTTATGGCATTCAGAGAAGTTTATATTTTTGTTCAAGTGGTTATCTTTATAATTAAATCTTTATATAATAAGCCTTAGTCTTTTATTTCTTTAGTCAATATATATTGATTTCTACAATGAACAACCATATTTCCTTTTCCATTTCTTTCTCTCTTTTTTACAAGTCAATGTCTTTTCTTTTTTTTTCCCCCTGAGGAAGATTGGCCCTGAGCTAACATCTGATGCCAATCTTACTCTCTCTTTTTTTCTCCCCAAAGCACCAGTACATGGTTGTACATCCTTTTTTAGTTCTTCTCTGTGGGATGCCACCACAGCAAGGCTTGATGAGCAATGTGTAGGTCCACACCCAGGATCTGAACTGGTGAGCCCCTGACCCCAAAGCAGAGAATGTGAACTTAACCACTACGCCACCTGGCTAGCCCCTACAACT
The DNA here is from genome assembly GCF_041296235.1 of Equus asinus. NCBI lineage: Eukaryota > Metazoa > Chordata > Mammalia > Perissodactyla > Equidae > Equus > Equus asinus. Next base: position 16,227,738 of record NC_091796.1, read on the forward strand.
CAATTTTAATTATTAGTATTTTCTTAGTGTTTACATTTGTATCACTAACTTATGCTTATATTTTACTATTTTAATGATACTATTGAATGAAATCCTTTGACTATTAACTATACAGGTGACTTTATAAACTTCCTGTATATCCTACCTTTTAACCTCTTTCTTCTCCAGTAGTTGTATGATTCCTGTATTGTGGGGAGATATTATATTTTCATTTTCTTTTAGCACCTTAATCTTCACATTTGCTTTAGTCTTAGTTTTATACTTAAGTATATTCAATTCTCATTGTCAGTCCTTTTACCTTTTTCTTCCCTAGGCATTTCTTGGTTGGCTAAAGTTAATTTTCTAGTGCTTTAGTTTTCTAGTGCTCAAGAAGAACCCATGATGATATACTCCTTACATACTTGCATGTACCAATGTTTGTCTGTAGCTGTGCATCTGAAACTTCCATGAGTGCATGCATGCTTAATCCTTCAGTTACACTTTCTTTTACTGACTATCTTTTCTTATTGCCTTACTCACTAGAGTATTGTATGCTTCTATGGAGAAATTTGAGACCACTTTGTGACTTTTTCCTTCTGTACACAACTTAATCTTTTTACCTGGCTGCCCAATGATTCTATCTTTAGGTTTATACTCCAATAACTTTACCAGGATGTGTCTTGTTGTTAACCATCCTGACAGGCACAAGATGGTCCCTTTAGTATGGAGATTCAAGAAACTTCTCTTGAATTGAGTGCTTATGTATTTGTTCTTTGAATTGTTTTGGTGTTCTTCTTTAGCATCTCCAATTATGCATATTTTGGATTTGCTTTGACTGCTTTCCATAATCATTTTTCCTATAACTCTTCTAAACTTTTTTCTTATTTCCTCTGCATTTTGTTCACTTTATTATTTCTATTTTTTATATCTCTGACAGTGTTTTCCTAAGGTCTATTTGTTCAGGGTTTTTGGTTATTCCATTGATGGCTTTTTCTCCTCCCTTTTACTTATTTCCTGAGTTCTGTCGGCTCACATTTCAGTTTCTTCTGTTGTCTCACCATCTTTTACCTGAGTTCTGCCTTTCTACTTTGTTCTCTTTCCTCATAGAGGTGACGTTTTAGTTTGCTAGGGCTGCCATAACAAAGTGCTGCAGACTGAGTGGCTTAAGCAACAGAAATTTATCTTCTCACAGTTCTGGAGGCTAAAAGTCCAAGATCAAGGTGTTCATAGGTTTGATTTCTTCTGGGGCTTCTCTCCTTGGCTTATAGATGACCATCTTCGCCCTCTGTCTTCACGTGGTCTTTCCTCTGTGCTTGCCTGTGTCCTTGTGTCCTCTTCTTATAGGGACATCAGTCATTTTGGATTAGGGCCTGCTCCACAGACCTTATTTAACTTCTTCTCTTTCAAGCCCTTGTCTCCAAATAGAGGCACATTCTGAGGCACTGGGGATTAGGACTTCAACCTATGAATTTCGATGGGGACACAATTCAGCCCATAACAAGTGACTACTCTGAGTTATTTTATTTATATATATATATATATATATATATATATATAGGTGAGGAAGATTCATCCTGAGCTAACATCCCTTGCCAATCTTCCTTTTTTTTGCTTGAGGAAGATTAACCCTGAGCTAACATCTGTGCAAATCTTCCTCTATTTTGTTTGTGGGATGCTGCCACAGCATGGCTGATGAGTGGAGTAGGTCCACACCTGGGATCTGAACCTGGGCCACTGAAGTGGAGCATGCAGAACTTTAACCACTATGCCACCAGGTCGGCCACTTTAATTATTTTTTTAAATTCTTGTCAAATTATTTAGTTATCTTTTTTTGTTTTGAGGAAGATTAGTCCTGAGCTAACATCTGTTGCCAATCCTTCTCTTTTTGCTGAGGAAGACTGGCCCTAAGCTAACATCCCTACCCATCTTCCTCTACTTTATATGTAGGATGCCTACCACAGCATGGCTTGCCAAGCGGGGCTGTGTCCGTACCCAGGATCCAAACCGGCAAACCCTGGGCTGCCAAAGTGGAACGTGCACACTTAACCACTGTGCCACTGGGTCGGCCCCTTAGTTATCATTTTTTATCTGCTCCTTTGGCTACATTTTCTGGTAAGTGTTCCTCATTTAATGGTAAAATTCACCTTTTTTCCCCCACATTTTTTACTTATAGTATTTTCATATTGATTCTGTGGGAATTTCTTTTATATTACTCATTGAATGAGTTGAATTTTCCTGAATTATCTCTTTGTATAGGGCTTCTGTGTGTGTGTGTGTGTGTGTGTGAGGGGTGTCATGGCAGCCTTCCAAGCTTCTCAATCCAAGGCTTTCCCTTGCTCTGCTGCCACAGAGAGGGGCTGCTTTTACAGCTGTGTCTCCTGGAAGTGAGTCACTGGGGTGGCTTCCTCCCTGTTTCTCAAAATAAAATAAAACTCATCGAGGGGAGTTCATTTTGTCAGCTTTCTCACTTCCATTTCTGCACCCACTTTCGTAAACCAGGTATATAGCTTTTGTGCTTTGGTGTGAGATTTTGCTTAAAGGAAGTTTTTTTGTTCCAACAATTTATATGGTCTGTATCTTTGGGCCCTGTCAGCACTCTTAGCGTTTCCTTTCTGCACGAACTCCTGTGTGGCTTTTGTTTTATTTCTGCTAATTTTGGAAAACTTTATGTATGTTGATGAATCAGTGGATTATGTATTTATCTTGGTTTTACTGAAGAGAGAGTTTTAAGTTGTTATTTTTTTCTTAGTTTTTAGAATGACAGATCGAAAAGTAATTCTTACTCAGCCATGTTTATGCTGGAAGTCAACTGGTAACTTATTGAGTGATTACTATCTGCCCAGCACAGGGCTGAGCACTATACATGCATTATACCCTATTTAATTCACAGCCCAGTGACAAGAGATAGGATAATGGATATTGTAGATTAGCTCTTTTATCTCCATTCTAGCTCCCTTTTAGAATGTTATATTGCTGCTAAAGCTGAGAAGTCAGTCTACATTTCTAAGACTTCCTTACAACTCAAGTTTGTGTGAACCGAAGTGCCTCCACGTTATTTGGAATCCAGATGTGAGGTGAAGGCCACACTCTGTTGCTTCTTCAGGTACTGTGGTGGAGGCATTTGTTGTTTTGCAACAATGATACAGGGTGGTTGTAGAGAGGTAGAGTGTAGGCTTCCATTTTCTGGTGATGTGTTCTGGAAGCCTACTGTTGTGGTAGCAGTTTTGGGTCTCTAGATCCTAGCAGAAGTGACACGGAATTAGCAGTTGGGACAGTGGCTTGCTGATTCTCTTGATTCCAAATTAGTCCAGAGACACCAACTCCCGTGGAGGACCAGTGGTGTGGTATTGTTCTGGGTGATGTCGCTTCTGAAAGCTCAGTCCGGAACCTGCTCCTCTGGCCCTTCCTCATAAACTTTTGTAAACTTATAATTCCTGCACTAAATTCCCATCTGATTATGCTGGCCAGGATGGTTTCTGATATTTGAAATTGAACTTTGACTGGTAGATACTTTCATCCTCATTTTACAGAGAGGGAAATGTCACCTAACTAGCTAGTTAGCAATGAAACTAGGACTGATCCAGTTAAATCCTAGTTAATGTCTGACTCCAGAATCTCTCATCCAACTATTATGATTGATCACACATATCAGACACTTCTATAGGGTTTATTATGTGCCAGACACTGTTCTGAGTGCTTTAAATATGTTAATTTGCTAATTCTCACAACAATCCTGTAAGCCAGATATTTTAAAGAAAATTTTTGTCATTACATAGATAAGGAACTAAGACATAGAAAGGCTGAAAAATTTGCCCAGGCCGACACAGGTCTGCTCCAAAGTCCTCGTTCTTAATGACTAGGCTGCCTTCATCTCAAAAATGAGGTTCACTTTTATTTTACATTTTGAGGCTTTATTTTTTTAAGTTACTTTTAAGATTTAGCCTTAACTTTGTGGTACAGATATTGGTTATAAGTTTTATTTTTATAGATTCATCAGTCTGGCCCTATTCAAATTCTTCCTTCTAGAATATTCTGAATAGCACTTTAGTATGTTGCCAATGTAATAGAAATGGTACTGTCATAGAATTATGCAATATCAGGATTGGAGGAAGCCCTATTCATTATCTAGTTCAAGGATTTGAATTCTCTCCGTAAATTCCTTGCCTATATATCAGTCAGCCTGGGAGGTTCAACATTTTCCCAGACAGCCATTCCATCTTCAGCTGGGATCTATCAGTAAAGCCCTCCTAAGATTGAGTTAACTATGCATTGTTATGACGCCCATTCATTAACTCTTGGTAAATACATATCAGCTATTATTTCTATTTCACATGATGGGCCTGTAGATATTTGAAGGTAGCTATCATGTCTCCTGAAATTGTCCCTCTTCTCTTTAGGTGACATACTTCCCATTTCTTCAACACTTAGTCAGAATTTCATTTGACTTCAACGTACGGATTGCTCTGGATTCATTTGAACTAAGTGCAAATTTAAAGTTGGGTATGATTGACAATTAACAGAACAGACCTCACTGTCCCGGTCTTGGATGTCATATCCTTTGGGGAACTGTATTGCATTATTGATTCATATTGAAATTAGAGTCAATTAAACTTGTAACCCTTTTCGATGCATGCAGCTGTTAGGATTGTCTCTTTCATCCTGTATTTCTTTGGGGTTGTCCCCTCTTGCTCTCTCTGCTTTGGTCACACAGGATTTCTCTCAGCTGGTTACTATACAGTGGCCTCGTTGGCTTAGGGCCTTTACACATGTGCTCCCTCTGCCAGGCTAGTGTAGTCTTCTTTCTCTTGTTTGAATTCCCCTTACCCCTCCATTGTGATGCCTTCTCATTTGATTGGTTATTCCCAGAGCATCCAAAAGTTTTCCATGTATACATTGCTTCCTGTGGGCAGCCCTTCTTGATTTTCTGTTTATGTTAGGTCCCCCTAATATATACTTCCAGGGCTCTGTACTTCCACCTTCATGAACTTATCTCTCTTGTAATTGTTTTAAATGTATAATTTTCATGCAAGATTAAGAATTCTATGACATTTTTTGTTTGTCTTTCTATTCCCAGTTCCTGGCACATGTTCAAAATGCATGTATTGACTAATTGATAATAATGGGACTTCTAATAATTTGCATTAAATATCATGTTATTGGTTTTGACCTTTTAGTCCATCAAGATCTTTGGGATTCATGACTGTGTCACTGAGAATATTTGCCATTTTCGCTAACAAATTTTGTTAGCATGCCACTCATGGTCTTATCCAGTTGATGGCTAGAATCCTATATCTTAATACTAGAGAGCTCCCTCCAGGCTGATGTCAACCCTTTGAATGATGTCCGTTCAGATAAGATTGAATTCACTCTGCCATATGACCATTCAACTCATATTTCTTTAGTTTGTCTACATGATATCAAGATAGACATTAATTGCCTTTTTTGAACTTTAAAAAAAAAAGCTAAATCTTTTTCCATTTCCCTGAAATACCTTGTCTTCTAAGCTCTCAAAAATTAGTCTAATTTAATTTAGTAAACATGCAGCTGGCTTCTAGTAAACATGATTTCTTTTTCTAAGCTCTTGCTAACTAATTTTAAAATAGAATCTTTTTTAAGATTATGATAGATAATATACATATGTATAATTTTTGCTGAACTGTTTGAGAATGAGGAAGGCAGTCACGAAGGAGATTTTTTTACATAACTACGTTTATCCCTCAAGAAATGTACCATTAACATATTATCTAATATATGATTCATATTCAGCTTTCCCCCATCATCACAGTGATGTTCTTCAGAGCAGAATCCAAATGAGGCAGATACATTGCATTTAGTTGTCATGCCTCTTTAATTTCTTTTAATCTAGAATAGTTTCTCTGCTTTTACGTCTTTCACAACACTGAAAATTTTTGAAGAGTTCAATGCAGTTGTTTTTCAGAATGTTTCTCTCTTTGGGTTGGTCGGATTGTTTCCCCATGATCAGATTCTGGTTAAACATTTCTGGCAAAAATACTGTGTAGGTAATGTATTCTGCTCAGTGCATTACATAAGGGGACAGGTGAGGTCCATTTATCCCATTGTTGGTGATTTTAATTTGATCTCTTGATTAAGGTGGTGTCCACCAAGTTTCTCTACTGTAAAGGTATCTTTTCTGTTTTGTACTTAAAAACTCCCTTGTGGAGTGATATTTTGAGGTCTGCTCATTTTTCAAATTCAAATTACCTTTGTGTTCTCCATGACTTCTCCTTTTTGTGACTTTTCAGGAATGTTTGTTTGCATTCTCCATAACAGTCACTGGATCCCTGGTGGGTCACTCAATGGAGTGAAGAATTTGAACTCTCAGCTATTCTCCAACAATCTCTTCACCAAATGTGAGCCTCATTTCTCTTTTACCAATGCTTGTTCAGTGATATCGTTCTGAAGATCAGTCTCTTTTGTGGAACAATCATAAGCAATAGAGTTGAGCAGTTTCTTTTTCTCTGGTAGCTGTTAAAATTTCACTATCAGCCCAGGCAGCTGTTCCTTTCTGGATGTGTCCAGTTCCATCCCATTCAACTACTTTACCAACTGTTTTGTTACCTCTGTCTTCTGCACACTGGCTTGGAAGGCAAAGTGCTAAGTATTACGTGTTGTTTATTAGATGCTACATTTGGAAATAGGTGCTATGCTTACCTATGTGAGGCTCATATTCCAGGCACTATACTTCAGACACTGTAGATCCGGTACAAAAGCACTAGATTTATCATTAATTCAGTAGTTTTCATGGGAAATGGCTTATTCCTCCTTTTCCCTTCTCTTCTGCTATACATCCAATGGCACCATTTAACTGGAATTGTTTTTGCAAAAGTCACCTTTTCTGCCTTATCTCATTGGACCATTCTGTAAATATGACCCTGTTAACCACTTCATCTTTCTAATGTTTCTCTACTCCCTTGGTTTTCCAGACAGGACAATCTTCTGTTCTCTGATAGACAACTGACCATCTCTGCCACACTGTGATTGTAAGTTTTCTCAACATTTATTAAAGTAATTATTTTGTCTGTTAAAGTTTTGGCATGGAAGCTATTATTGCATACATATTTTAAATATTTTTTGTTTGACTTAATTATGGAATCTCCTAACAGGGCAAAAGACCTCAAAGTGATTCATTAGAAATCTTGTATGCTGTTGAAGAAAAATTGCACCGGACAGAATCAAACAGGCAAGGAAGACCTGTATCCAGGAGTGGCCCCTTAGTTAGCAGCCATCTCAGTTATCAGCTTGACTGTCATGGTATCGCAGTGCATGTGTTCAAGTAACGATTATTTTACTTAATAATGGCCCCAGAGCGCAAGAGTAGTGATGCTGGCAATTCAGATATGCCAAAGGGAAGCTGTAAAGTGCTTCTTTTAAGTGAAAAAGTGAAAGCTCTTGTCTTAATAAGGAAAGAAAAAAATTGTATGCTGAGGTTACTAAGATCTACAGTAACTTTTATTACAGTATATTGCTATAATTGTTCTATTTTATTCTTAGTTATCGTTGTTAATCTCTTACTGTGCTTAATTTATAAATTAAACTTTATCACAGGTAAGGGGGGCCCATAGTCAGGAAGAAACCTCTCTGAAGTTTAGCCAAGCTTAGGGGAACGTTAAGGCCATGTTGATCAGTGCAGATTTGTGGCTTCTCTCATATCTGCCAATGCAAAAATCATTATTGGCTCTGAGTTTTGAAAAAAGTCCCTTCTTGTACACCGAGGCCAAGATAAAAAAGAGAGCTCTCCATCTGAAGGGAATATTAAAAGCAGAGTCCAGTGGCTTGGACAGAGAGAGGAGGCTTTGTGGCAGGAAGACAGGAGCCACCCTGGCCCAGAAATTCAGTTTGCAATCATTTTGTTTCTGACTCATGGGAGGTTTTAATCTCACCTCTCTGTGTTATGGAAACAAAGAAAGCATTTTTATATTTTTATATCTTCTAATTAATTTAACGTTGAGGCCAACATTTAGGGCTGAGAAAAAGCATAGCTATTCATTCCCATACTTAAACCCCCTTCTCCCCTCACAATTCCCTGCTGGTTTTTATGTAGGGTTTTTATGTGACTCTCCTGCCTTGGTATCGGTGTTTGCACTTTTAAATCCTGCTTTATACTATAAAAGCTCTTACACTGAGGACGTACTGTCATTATTTTAGTTTTTGTTCAACTGACCTTGAAATGCCTGTAGAGAGAGCTAAAAATTAGTAAATATTTTAAATGGTTTAGGATTTTTATGGTATTCTTGTATTCTTTCAAAGCTTTGATCTTTATCCTTCTTCATTTATAAATATCTGTGTCTGATCTTACTCAACAAAATAGTTAATCTCCCGGATTTCTGGTAATCTACCATTATCTTGAGCATCTGATGGGAATGTAATTACCCATTGTATTCATTTGGAGCCCCAAAGAACAGAGGTTATACAATTTGGGAATATAATTTACTGTTTCATGATTCTTCATTTCCGCCCAGATGCTGGCCCTTGTCTAAATTCAGAATTTGTCTAAATGCAGATCAATGGACATTGTGGGGCTTGTTTAAATATGAACAAAGACTAAAACTCTAATACTGTGATAATTCTCTTCCTTATCTTCTGAGGACAAACTCAAGTTTTGTGCAGAATAACATATTGCCTGGTTAGCAGGCACTAAGTTTTTTCTCCATCTTCGTCACTAGTTGTTAGCGGCTCAGTTTCTTTTGGTTCAAAGTTTTTGGTCTAAATTCTTTGTTTGAAATTAATACATAGGATTAAATATCTAAACAAATGCTTCACTTGCTGATATTAGAAAGTTTGGTAGCACTGAGTTATTCAGAAGATGACTCAAAACGTTTGGAAAGAATTAGTGACCAATAGATTTTTTAAGTAGCCTATTGCATAAATTCCAATAATTGTTTTGGCAGGCTTCTCACGAATAAGAAAACTCATTCAAAATGCTTTTCTTTTCCAAAAGAAACTGGAGACTTTGTCCAGCGATTGGTAGGAGTAAACTAATTTCACTGAGGTCTTGTCTATGAGCAAATATATGGAAGAATTTAGGAGCAGTTAACATTAATTTAGTGCCTACCCAGTAACAAGAAATAAAATTCTACTTATGTTATTTCACTGAATGCTTCCCTACACCATAAGCAGTGGGTATCATCTCTATTTTCTAGATAAATGATCTAAGTTTGAGAAATTAAGCAAGTTTTCTCAAATTTACACAGACAGAATTAACTAGAATATTTTAGTTGCTTAATAAGTAGCTATCATGATAAAAGCTCTACAAAATACATTATTTAACTAGTATAAGTCCACCCCCTCCAACTGAAAGAGGTATGATTATTATCCCCATTTTACAGATGAGTAAACTGAGTGCCAGAGAGGATAAAATGATGTGCTTAAGATTAAACAGTTGACGAAGGGCAGATCTATGATCGACCCCAAGAATGGCAACTTCAGCGCCTGAACTCTTTGACACCATGCTAAGCAGTTGCATAGTATTTATAGCACTGTCAATAGGGCGCATGGAAAAATGAAGGAAGAGCTCGTGGTCAAACAGTATGGGTATCTAACCTCCCTCCAAGATGGAGCAGGCATGGCAGAGGGATGGGAGGGACTTCTGTGCGTGCAACTCTATGCCAGGTGATTTGCTGTCAGCAGCTGCTCCTGGATCCTCCCTAGCCTGGACTGTTTCCAAGGAAACACGAAAAGGTGTTGGAAATTTGGATATAATATTCTGATCCTTATTGACAAGAAATAAAGTAAGCACTTTGCAGTTATCTACTCTGTGTTTTCCTGCTGCTCTTGCCCTAAACAAATTGGGCTTTAGGGCAGCTGGTCAGTGGGGCTCCCCTTGCCTCGGTGTACTGAAGGGGAGGATTATGGTTCAAGGCCCCTATTGTCGGTGTCTTTGCTTTCTATATCATACACGTATCAGCCAGGTTATTGGCACCTAGACAGGAATTTGGAAGATTTCATCCTATTTAGGCTTGTGGATCTTCTCTCTGTTAGTAATGGGTCCTGTTTCCCACCAGTCCCAATCCTCAAGTGAACGAAGACCACATTTTGTTCACTGCGGCCTAGGCCACTACCTGGCAGGATGGCATAGTGGCTACATGTATAGATGCTGGCACCTGACTTTGTGGGCTCGAATCCCAGTGCCCCTGTGTGACCTTGTGCAGGTTATTTAAACTCATAGTGCCTCAATTTCCTTGCCAACAAAAGGAGGATAGGACAGTAATAGTACTTACATCACAGGACTGTTGTAAGGTCTAAATAACACATTCAGAGTGCTAAAGAGCAGTACTGGCATATCAGGCTGCCTTATAAGTATTCTGATCAAATGGGATAATATTAGGGATGTATGGAGGAAGATAATTAACATATAAAAGAAGTAGAATAATTATTCAGTAAAATATTTAGTAAATATTAATTGAAAATCTGTTATGTATAAGACATAACGTGGGTCAAAAATGTTTTTATTTCATCTGTGCCCTGTAGGACGTTATAATCTGTAAGAAATACAAGTGATGAGTATGTTTAAGATTCACATACTTGATAAGAAGCAAGTTTGATGAAAGAATGGGGGGGTTGGTACAATGATATGCTGGTACGATGAGGAAACCGTCATTAAGCTGGACATGGAGAATTTGAGTTGACAATGTTTGGTTTTTGGTGGAAGATAACCACTGGCAGAGAAACCAGATAGGCAAAAGCATGAGGCGATTTATATTAAGGGAATGATGTGTTCTGATAGGTGTCCTGCTGGAGAGAAGTGAAAGCCACATGGATTGGTATAGAAACTATGACCCTTGGAGGATCAAAGATAGGAGTCACGTGTGGCATGCAGGGTATGACTGGCCTTCATGGGCAGTGGACGCAGAAACCAGCAGGACCCAAGTGTTCCAGACTGTTCTTCCCTTCCCTACTTCTGGTCTTTTTGCCTGTCTGCATTACCAGATTTTATCTCCTTGCTCATGATTTCTTTTCCCTTCAACACTTCAGCTTGCTATTTTGGTTGATGTAATCTTGACTTCATCTCTTTGGGTCCTTTCAGCTTCAACACCTGTTGCCAACTGCTTAGTCTCTGGCATCTGATATTCACCTTCCTGGGAAGAATCTGCTTGGTCATTCCATCTTTTCTCATTAGGACAAAGCATAGGCCACTGCCAGCCTATGGACTGATTGCTTTGGATCAGGTGCTGCCCTCTGTCTGATTAGCTGTGACTAGAGGTGGCAGGATCATATGATATAAAATATAACCTCCTAAACATAAAGAGCAGTTTTCCTTAGAACTGATGTGGGCCTGACAAAATGCTGAGGCTTGCTCTGGCTAATATACTTGGGAAAGTTTTTAGGGCTACAGATAGTCATTTGAATAATTTACGGAGCAATGTTACTTGAAGTCATGAGAATGAATGGCATCACTGAAAAAATAAATTAAAAGAGCATAGAGAACATCTTGGGAATAGCTACATTTAATAGGTGAGAAGAGACAGAGGTTTTAAGGTACAGGCTAAGGCGGTGGGACGAAGGCATCCACTGTCCCTGAACAGTGGCTGGAGTGGACATAGGGAGGCTCTAGCTACCTCTGTGGCTGCATCGAGGGGCGAGGCAACACAAGCTGGACCTGCCGTGGACTTTGAACAATAAGATAGAGAAGAAGGAAAGAAGCCAGCAGAGCTATTTCTTGCCTTTCCTCCCCATCAAGGACTATTTTCAGGAATAGTAGTTTCACAGGCTCTGTGGCGACAACTGGCAAGACTGAGCAACCAGCTGTGTTTGTTGTGTAGCTGTGGCCAGCGCAGTAAGACATCCCCCTGTTTTTACTCTCTCTCATTTCCTCCATCACTTCTTTTTCCCGTACTTTTGCTCCCCTGGGTTTCCCATCCTCATTCCCCAAAGCATTAGCTAATAGGTTTTCCCTAGGGCTCAGTTTTCAAGGGAGCCTGGGATACAACACCTTCATTAAACATGCGGAACATTGCTGATAGTACACTGGACACTCAGAGCCAATAAATTAAACTCTAGCCTAGTTCTTCTCAAAGTCTGGTCCTTAGACCAGCAGTAGTAGCATCATCTAGGGATTTATTAGAAATGCAGATTCTTAGGCTTTGCTAAGAGCCTTACTCTACCTACTGAATCAGAAATTCCAGTGGATTTTGATTCCTGCTAATGTTTGAGAACCACTCGAGTCCAGGGGTTAGCAAACTATTGTCTGCGGGCCAGCTGCTTGTTTTGGTGAATAAAATTTTATTAAAACAGAGCCACACTTATTTGTTTACTTATAGCCTACAGCTGCTTTTGTGCCACGAGGCAGATTTGAGTAGTTGAGACAGTCTAAAATATTTATTATGAAGCTAGTTCAACCATGCACTTCTGTTCCCCATGATGAGTTATATCCTTATCGAGAGTCAGTGGTTTCTTTCCCAAACTTGTTTGTGCCAGCTTTTCTTGTTATTGCAGTCGTTTAACCCAAATGCACATGTATCTACCAATGTCATATGAATTCAATAAAGAAATAGGGATTTGGGATTTTTTCATGAAAACTAAGTTGAATGTTTTGTAGAGGCATGGGGTCAGTGGCTAAAATATCTTGCTGTAAAACTAGGTGTGTACAATGTAAGTATAAAGTACTAGAAAGAATTAATAGAAATCCAGAAGGATTTTGCATTCTTTTTTTTTGGTGAGGAAGACTGGACCTGAGCTAACATCTGTTGCCAATCTTCCTCTTTTTGTTTGAGGAAGATTGTTCCTGAGCTAACATCTGTGCCAGTCTTTCTCTATTTTGTATGTGAGATGCTGCCACAGTGTGGTTTGATGAGCAGTGTGTAGGTCTGTGCCCGAGCTCTGAACCTGTGAACCCCAAGCTGCTGATGTGGAGTGCATGAACTTAACCACTACAACACAGGGCTGGGCCCCAAGGATTTTGCATTCATTTTGTGTTTAGAGTCTGACTCCACTTTAAAGAAACCAGAACTGGGAATTGCAGGGAATACATTAGGGGTGTGGTTTAGGAAAGAATGGTCTTTTAGAAGATTTATCAGAAGAACCATAATCAAAAAAAGGCTTAATCCCATAAAAAAAGATTGGCGAATAAATAAATATATTTCAAGTTAAAGAAAAGCATAGATTTTTAAATGATTTTGTGATTTAAGCTTCAAATAACCTTCTTGATTGGTCAGGGTGCTGACTGAGGCAGGGAAGAGGCACAGATAGGTAGAGTAGGTAGATGGAAGCACAGCGCCCTCATGTCCTGCCCACAAGCACCTACAGGTCTGCTTTTGTCCTTCACCAGGGTAATAGCAGAGTTTCTCAATTGTGTTCTTTGAACTCATGCATCAGAATCACCTTATTAAAATGTAGATGTTTGGAAAGATCCCCAGGAATCTTAATTTTAGTGGCCTCCATGTGATTCTTATACGTGCAAAAAAACCAATGGTACAGAGTAATCACCTATTTAATTAGTTACATTCAAGTCATTAAATATAATGCAACCCAAACTCAAAGGATTCTATAAAATCAGTTAATGCTTACCTTCTCCTAATTTCGTCCATTAAAAACAGGTTATTGTGTTATTTGTAGCCTTCTTTAAATTCCTTTGGTAGGAAATGATGGATAAATAGGTAGGCAGGTTTTAGTCCAGACAGTGATTTTTATGAGTTTGAGGAGTTCCAGAGTTGAACTATCTAAACCCTAAAGCTGTAAAAGTGTAAAGTGTAAAATAGAATATAGATATATGCACGAATGTACATATGAATGTATAATAGAATGTTAACTTTTAAGTTTTGTCTAAGGCCCCAAAATAGAATAGATGTGAAATTTGAAAGGGTAGTGCCAAACTCCAAGAAGAAATGTCAATGTCAGTTACTGAGAACTGGTGAGATGGCTCAAAAATCCATGAGGGAGACACGTATGGGTGGAGAAAGTGGAAAAGAGGGATCCTGACTAGATCTCCTTGGAGAACTCTCTTCTATCTTGTGGCAGTGCTGCCTGCTATTGCAAGTAAGAAGCAGAGAGGGAGAAGCAGAGAGAGAGGGGAAAAGAGGGCTCAAGAGAGGGTCAGGGAGACTGCTGGGGAGTAACTGCCTCCCACCGTGGACGTGTTCTCTGAGGACTCCCTGTGAGTGTGTGGGAGGAGAGCTGGCTTGCATGAAGCGTTGGTGGGCCCTAACCAAGAGCACTGTGAGGTGGGGCGGATGCCAACAGCAAGAGCCTGTTAGGACAGTGGACCAGAGGCCAAGACAGAAGAGCCTTGATCAGAGGGGCAAAGCTGTAACCCTCTCAAGAATCCTCAAAGCTCCCATAGGAGGAAGAGTGAGCTTCAAATGGCTATTGGGGCCAGAGAGCTCAAAGTTCATTGACTTCAGAAGCAGTTCTCAGCCAGTGAGGCTCTCCTGTTCAATTCCTTCCTTGTTTGCCTCACTCACAATCTCAATCCTGGGGAGTGGGGAGAAAATGAGCAGAGAAAGAATGCAGAAGCTGACAACAGCTCTCTCCCTAAGTGAGATGGTAGGCCTGTCACCAGCTAATTGCCCCAAGGAGCTCAAGGGTGGGTTTGGAAACATTTAACTGTTTAAGAGATGCAATCACCAACACCCCTGAATCAGACCAAGCCCCACCACAGGAGTGATGCTGTGACCTTTGCCTCATTTTTAATGCTAAGATCTCCTCTCTTATTACCACAACCTGCAGTGCATGTGGAAGCATATTTTCCAACTGAGTCTGCGCAAGCGAACACCTACCTCTTCCTTTTGAATATTCAGTCTCCATCTGAAATAAAAGCTCCTGCTTCCTTTCCTTCTGGGACAGCCAGGCCTTTGGAAATGATGCCATGTGGCTCCTATTTGCTGCAAATAAGTTCTACTTTGTGTGACAACTACTTCTGGTCAAGAGTCTGATTTTAACTCTTCCAGGAGGCAAACCCACTTGGTTGGGGTAACAGGCCTGCCTGATACCTGAGATTGAGTCAAGAATCCTGGTGCCCTGGAGTTTTCATCTGGGGCTGGAGAGGGTCACCACCCTCAGCAAATTAAAAGGAACTTTGGGAAAGAAAGAAAAGTTGTATGTTAATTGCATCCACCACGTGCCAGGTCGCCATGCCAATTACATATGTATGTACATGCTGTGCTGGTCCCTGAAGATAAAGGTTACTTGAAGACATTCACAAAGCAGCTTAAGTACTAAGGCCCTCAAAATTTGGAGGGGGCATTTTTGGAGGCACTTGGCTGTGTTGCCGTCACCTGAATATCTTCGCCAAATCACTTGAAGAAAAACCTGAAGAAAAAGCTTTGTAGCAATTGTCCCCTGAAACTGTCTTTAGGTTCACCTTTCAGGGCAGATACAATCAATCATCTGCCTGAGACAGTCTTTAACTAAAGGTCAAACAAATTTTTCCTAGACACCCCAGGGAGGAATATTTGAAAACCCAAATCATCGTTCCATGATGTCAAAGGTATTATTTTGAGCCCTTAAGAGCTTACGTCATTTTCCTCAACACCATATAAATTGCCATCTTATATTATGTCACGTGCTAAGGGATCTTATATTTTACTGTAATCCAAGTATGAAAATTACATTAAAATAGTCACCTACCTACAAATCAGGCAGCAGCCTGGGCTGCATTTTTTCTGTTTGTTGTTCCGGATCTGCTTTCTACGTCTCCTCACTCAGCTCTGAGGGTGGGTCTCAGGCTTTCTGGCTTCTGGTCACAGGAGAGTAGAGGGAAATCTGAGTGAGGTTGGGGCACTTTCCCTCAGCTTTACCCTGAGGGGCTCCATACTGGCTGCTCCCTGACTAAATATGCTCTTCCTGGCGGGGCCTCTCCTCACAGCTTGGGGATGGGACTCATGATCCTGGCTTCCCTTGTGGCCTCTCATGCCTTTGTACACAGGCAGCTATTAAACTTTCCTCAGATTACCTAATCAGAGTCCCATCTGCTTCTTGCCAAGACCCTAATTGATACCCTATTTTATTTGTCATTTAGCACAGAAAAATATAATATATATTTAAAATATTATTTTCATAACAAGAAAAGGGTTGTAGGGAATCCTTAGATTTGCTTCTCTTTTATCCCTCTCTAACTTTCATGTTAGGATTTGAGAAAGTCTGTTTCTTACTCCATCCCAGACTTTCCTGCTGTTTTTCCCAACTTAACTTTGAACTGAGGCAAAACCTCAAAGTTCCATGGGGATAACTTTGGAGAAGGGAGAGGATAAAGAGCAGAGGGGCTGAGGTTCAGGACCCTTCATCACAGCTTCCACCAGAATAGCTCTCTTTTTGTTTGTTCTCTAGGTTGAGCTTCTTTGTAAGAACAAGTTTGTAAGTTTAATAAAAGAATTTTACTGTTTAAAATGTGTGACATTCAGTAGGTTAAGGCATGGAATATTCCCTTTGAAGTGTAAATTATTGATTTGAAAGGGCTGATACCTTATTGGCCATTACCAATTAGTCAGAATCATCCCCAAGTAGGGCTTAGAAGTGTCTAGAGCTGCATGAAGGCATTGGTCCTTGTGTTACTAGAGACTCAAGGAAGATGTTATGGAGGAAAACTGAAAACGATGAGTTCCCCATGTGAGGACAGAAAAATCCCATACCCATTTTTTCCTGACATGTAGTATGGGCAACTTATCTGAAGACAAGGGTCTGCAACAAATGGCAGAGAATGGCCTCAAGCAGAAGCAACACCTGATGACCGGCACTGGGGCAGTTTGTTATGAAGAAAGAGATTGTGCAGGAAGAGCTAATTAATTACTATCTGATTATTATTCAAGCTTGAAAGCTGGTAGTCATCCCTAAGGCTTCCCTCTGCCTCAGTCCCACATTCAGTCTATTTCCAGGTATATGGATTCTGCTTTTGACTGTATCTCAATATTGTTGGTTCTCTCCACATCATTTCTTGGGCCTTGGGCATTCTTCTTCCCGTTTGTCACTTCCTCAGTCCTTCAGGACTCAGCTTAAAGGTTACCCCTTCAGAGAAGTCTTCTTTAATCTTCCAGTCCAAACCAGTCTCCCATTATGATCTCTTACCATATTTTTTGATTTTCCTCCAGAGCTCTTGACATGAATTTTAATTATAAATTTACTTGCGGTCATGGGTTTAGCATGTCACTCTTTCAGTACTTTTACCTTAGTGAGGAAGTATGACACTTCTGGGTACCCTTGTATTCTTGGCACATAGAACAAATACTTGGCATATGGTAGGTGCTCAGTAAAGATATATTAAATGGATGGATTAATCCCAACTCCTCTCCCCTTCACCCAAACTTCCAGACTCCCAGTTCTGTTGGTTCTCTCCTCTATTTCTCTCAAATCCCTTTGCTCCCTGCCATCTGTACGGTCACTACTCTAGTTTATGCCTCATCATCTCTCACCTGGACAACTGTAACTGCTCCAAAACTGGACTCCCTAATTCTACTTTTGCCTCTGCCGGGGCCTCCTCCACATCATAGTGAAGGTGCTATTCTTCTCTTGCTTACACCTATCAGAGCTCCCATTGCCCTCAGGAGGAAGCCCAAACTCTTCAACTTAGCTGAAGGCCCTTCTCGACTTGTCTCCCGCTTTCTCTCCAGCCACATCTCCTGGTTTCTCTTCTCCAGACATATTGAACTGATTTATAAATCTTTGGCTCCTATTTCTTAACTTCTAGACTTTGTGCACAGACTGTTTTTTAAATTCTGAAATCTTCCTTTCATCATTTCCTTTCCCTCCCTTCCTCTCTCTCCTCCTCTTCCTTACCATGGCTGACCCTTGTTCTTCCTTCCAGGTTTTCTTAGGTGTCACTTCCTTTGGGAAGCCTTCTTTTGCCTCAGTTGTCGTGCCTGGGCTTTGCTGTCCCCTCTATGCCTCTGAGAGTTCCCTGTATATTTCCCATCACAGCACTTTTGTACTGTCTTCTGTTTGCCTATTGACTTGCCACTGTCTCTCACTAGATAGTAAAATCTGAAAAGGCAGGAACCATGTCGGCCTTATGCACATACGGGACATTTCCCAGTGCTGAGTATGCAGGAAGTACTTAATAAAGTACTTAATAAACTCTTGTTGAATGAATAAATGCAACGATGACACACAGGGGCTAGGGTGTTGTTTCAGAGGTAATAGAAATAGACAAGCTGTGACTGAGATATTTGTTTATTTATTTTCTCACCACATTTCTCTTTCCTACTTCTTCAAGCAGGTATCTAGACCTTGTAGTTTCTTCCCTAGGAGAAGTTTAAAGTAGGTGGGCAGAAAGAAGGAACTTCTTGAAAACAAGGGCCATTCTTATTTTTTTAGAAGTTAAAATTCTTTGAAAAAATGATGCTGTATATCTCAGAAAGGGACATAAAGAGAGGCATTCTTGGGAAATAGCAGTGAGTCCTAAAAGTAGAATTCACTTCAGGATGGAGCCATGAGGAAACGGCAAGACCTGATGGGAAAAGACTGCATAGACTGTCTAGGAAGTGAGCTTGTTAGGATGCTAGCGGCTCCAAAGACATTGGATGTACTCTTTGTAGGACCTCGTTCTTAGGAATTGTCTAGGGAAATAAAATAAACAAATAAAATATGTATGTTAAATATACAGTTAAAATAGTTAAAAACTTTTTCTTTTAATACAGTTCTTTTAGGGCTTGGTATTTTAGTATCCAGCCATGTTTGCAGTGTGATATCTGCCTAGGGGAATGCCTTTCCCAGGTTTCTGACTGTGGTCTTTAGTAAGTAACAGAACCTGTGTGGGTTTTTTTGTTATGAGTATCTCTGAAACAATGGATTTGCCATATTTTTCAGAAGGAGAAATTATGGGTTAAAGCAGTTCAAACATAATAGAAAGGCCATGGAATAAAGTGAAGACAACTGTAAATAAAAATGTCCCAGGCTTTTGTAAGTTTTTTTTTTTTTTAAGATTGGCACCTGAGCTAACAACTGTTGCCAATCTTCCTTTTTTTTTATTTCTGCTTTTTCTCGCCAAATCCCCCCAGTTCATAGTTGTATATTTTAGTTGTGGGTCTCTTCTGTCTCTGCTCTGACAGGAGTGAGAATGGGCGTGCCTCCATCATCATCCCTCTGCCTTGAAATAATATCCACCATGCTGAAGAAGGTGACGAACTATATATCTTTGATGTTCCAATTATTGAATTAGATTCAAAGATTGATCAAATTTACATTATGGAGGCTGAATCACCCTTCTGATAACCCACAGCATTTGTTTCTCTGGAGAATTGATAAAAATGATCTACAAAGCCATACTGAGTGATCCAGACATGGGAGTTTCTGGATTTTGAACAGGCTAGTTATATAGCATACTTAAAGTACCCTATGACCTTAACTTTGCACAAACCCTGAAAGCCAAACTACCTGATCCATGTGGAATAGATTTCAAGAGAAGAGTTCAGTTTGGTTTTACATCAGTGTCTTCAATGTCTATAAAAATTGGCTCCTCGCCTTACATTCAGCCAACTAGGATGCTAAGCAAAGGAATAAGAACAGTCCTTAAAATTTGAAAAACTGAACTCAATTTGGCCTCACTTGGAAATCTCTGGCTTGATTAGAACCTTTGCCCCCAAAGTCAAGTCAGAACCCAAAGGTACTAACTTTGAACTTTGTTGAGACCATCAAGTTTCTTTTCTTTTTCATTTGTTCCCTTCTAAACACATGCTATCAACTAAACACAAAAGCAACAAATGAACAAATCCAGCAACAACAACAAAATCAAGACTATGCTGGCTCCAGCTGTTTTTAAATCTGATAATGAGAATATTACACATATATAGCATATATATCAAATAGTATTAATATTGTTGTTCTGTATAATATTCTGTCTAATTAAAGACATCAGGATCATTACTGACTAGATTCGTTTTTTGTTATTAATTCCTTCTAAAAATAGACTTACTAATCAAAACACAAATACATTGATATTATTCATGCCTGCTTTTTCTTACCTCTTATAGTAGCACTCTTCTGCTGCAATGGAACACTGTGATTGCTGGGAGCATCAGTGTCAGATTAAAATAACTCAGTGCCATATTCTTGTTTATAAATCACAATAATAATATAATTTAAAATATTTCTTTACCTCTGGGGATAAAATAATGTACTGTAACATTAAGCCTAAAAGCACTGCTCAAAATCCAAGAGCATTGATTAACTGCTTTCCTTTTCTTTTTTTCCCCCCTTTTTTCAAGCCTAAACTACTCTAATTCTCCTTTAACTGGTCTTCCCACTGGGCAAATATAACCTCCAAACGGTGTAAAACTCCGCAGCTCAACTTTCCATTTGGAAACTAGCTAAATCTGCATATATTCTCTTCATGGAAGAATTTACCTTGCCTTCCGGGAACTCTCCATGGTGATTTGAAAATGTTATCACTCAGTCTTTAGAGCTCTGAAGTCTGGCTTCTACCTCCAGGACCTGCAGATAGTACATAGCCCACAGCTGCCATACCAAGAACCTCTTAAGGACTCTTCGCATTAATCAGATAGGTTATGGTGTTAAAGCTTTGCATTTGTGACACGTGGAATATTTATCTTTCAGCCAGAAAATTTTGCCAGTCTGTTTTTAAGTTTCAAACCAAGATAAAAGATGCTTTTTATTTGAGTCTGCTACATAAAAGTGTCATAACCAGGTTTTTTTTTTTTCTTAAGTTAGAGACACTCTGGAAATAAATATGCTCTAGAGTCAGGAAGTGGTGTGCCCAGCTGGAACCTAGATTAAATTTGTGTGGGCTGTGGAGGCTGATATTCTAAATACTGCCTTAGCCAGAGTTATAGGGTTTGGTGACTATATTGCAGTGTTTGGGATAAAAATAGATTGAATGCTCATAAAAAATGCCAGAAGAAAAACACTAGCAGCTCCATCCAGTTCAAGGTAAGAAGTATGTTGTAAACATTCATAAAGAAAACTTTGCCACTTTGCTTGGGATTTCTCTCTGATCACCAGGATTGTAAACTCCACCCAAAGACCCAAATTAATGATTGCATGCATCACTCTTCCTTCACATAGAGCTTGGATGTTACCTTCGCAGGGAAATTTTCCTCAACTCAACCCCGCTCCTCCTTTTCTGACCTCACAAAACCCTGGCTCACTCCTCCTGTTATAATACCATTGAAATGATGCCAAGCTTAGCTGTTCAACTGCTTGTTTACATCATCGGAGCATCAACATTTTGGAGCTAGGAACCTAGTCTTGTTCATCTCGTCTCTGAAGCCCGAGAACTTCTCTCACGGCTTAAAACATTTGCTGATTGTTAAGTTGACAAATGCACACATGATGTTGAAGAGGCACACCTCTGGAATATGAATCACGGGCCAATGCTGCTCACGAGATAGAGAGGAAAGTGGTTCTAAGACTTATGTGCACTCCTTGAGGAGCAGAGGGGAACCTGGGAGTTATCCAGCTTCTGTTATATCTGTTCTTTCTGGTCAGATAGGACCAATTTGGGTCACGGCTACTGGCAGGATCAGGTGAAGCTGATAATGATTCTGGAATGTCCCTGCTTCCCAGAAGCTCCTAGTTGTTTTTTTTAATGCAGCTATCAAAGCTCCCTCTGGCTTCATTCAGCACCTAGAGTCAATCGCTGGCTCATCCTTTCAGTAGAACGTAGCCCCACAGAGACTCTGTGGTTGTGCCTCTCCTAGGAGGTGGTCTTGTATTGTGGACAGAGAGTCCTGCTGTGCTGCTGAGGATCTGTGCGGCCTTGAGCAAACTGCTTACTTCTTTGAGTCTATTTCCTCATCAATAAAATGTGGCTTGATTTATGTAATTCAAAGCATTGCGAGGATTAAGTGAGGTTAAATATGAATCATATCAACTGCATTGCCCTGCACATTGGTGTGTGTCCAGTAAAAGCTGTTTTCCCTCCAGCTGAACACGCTCCCTCTCTGAGGAGTACACGGCATCTGTCTGCTGAATTTGTGTGTGTCTTGGGAGACAAAGGCTCCCTAAAGGAAAGGCTCATTTCTTGGGGTGACTACAACAAGATGGATGGGTTTCTTTTCACCAGGGTCCCTTCTTCTGAATCCCTGTGTCTCTGTAGAGTTGAGCTCAGGACAGAGGCCACCAACTTCATCAAACACATCTTTGTGAGTACCATGGTCCCAGATTGCAGTGATAACCTTTGAATCAAGGAGGCCTCATTGGGATTGGAATTCAGGTGAAGGCAGACGGGTGAAGGCACCATCATGAGCAGTGTCCAGTTCTGCATAAAACAGGAGGAACAATGGGTACATTCAGAGGCTCGGAGCAATTTGATGCTAGTAAGCCAGAGGGCAGGTTACATTCCTGTTTAAGCAGGCAATGCCCTGCTCCCAAACTCCAAGGAGTCTGAGTAGTCTAGATGCAGAGTAGAAAGTCACATTTGTCCTCTTATGTACATTGATTTCTCATGGAGTCTGTTACTGGTCTTCTTGAGCATCAAGGGGGATTTAGAATTCTTGAAGAAATTGCAGGAAATCAGTGTGACAGATTGATTAAGACAGATCTCAGAAGCAAAAAGGAAGGGTTCCAGGCAGCCTGTCAGAGTAGGAAGATCTAGTGGTAGTGCCTGGTAGGTGTCTAATTAGTAGGGCAAAGCCTCATAGGAACAGACTGACTCCATGTCAGCTTCTTTTCTATACCACTGAGTCTAAACCAGTCCTTTTAACCTAATAAATGCTAAATAAATATTTGATAGTTGAAGCCATGACTTAATGCCAGGAGAAATGAACAGAGAGTGTCAGGAAGGAGTTAAAAGTGAGCTAGGACTGATCAGTAATAAGGCTCTCCTCCGTCGGGGGCATGAGGGGCAGAGGGTGTTCCGGACCTAAATGAAGGGGAGAACTCAGACTTGGAGGAAGAAGACAGAAGCTCAATCGCTAAAATGGGGTACAAGACTGAATCTTACAAATATTGTATCTGGCACGATCCCAGTTACTGGAACCTGGAAACAGCCTCAGAGTAGATTCACAATTGAGTCATTCTTGCTTGTTTCCTACGGAATCTTAGGCAATAATGTTATATACATTTAAAATAAAGTCAATGATTTCACATGCAAAGTCGTTTCTATTCTAAGTTTTTGAGTCAGACGCATTAAAATAGAAAAGAAATATTTTTTGTATTTAAAAGTGCGTGCACAGTAGCTGAGGTTTTTGATCACAAGGTGCCGTTCTGAAAGCATTACATGTATTAACTCACGTAATCCTTGCAACTCCAAAGAGCAGGTTCTGTTATTATCCCATGTTTCAAAGAGGAAACTGAGGCTAAAGGAGGTTGAATATTTTTTTAAAGATTTAACTTTGTTTTTTGAGGATGATTAGCCCTGAGCTAACATCAGCTGCCAATCCTCCTCTTTTTGCTGGGAAAGACTGGCCCTGAGCTAATATCCATGCCCATCTTCTTCTACTTTGTATGTGGGATGCCTGCCACAGCATGGCTTGACAGCTGTGCCATGTCTGCACCCGGGATCCAAACCGGCGAACCCCAGGCCGCTGAAGCAGAATGTGCGAACCTAACCACTGCAACACCGGGCCAGCCCCTAAAGGTTTAACTTTTTAAAGGTCATATCTTATCAGTGGCCATGATAAGATTCAAATCCAAGAAGTCTGGCTTCTTAATCCACTCTCACAATTACTGTTTTATCCTACACTTTCTGTGGGGAAATATTGCACCATCATCCTTGAAGTTAGGACTTTACAATCGTTCTTTTGAAATACAATTCCACTGTTTGTGAAGTGGGTGATTCTAAACTAAGCAAATGGACAACTGTTTACTTTGGCTATTAGACACAAGCAATAAGTGATCACCATCTACCAGGAAAAGACATTCTAAAGTCAACAGGCCCAGGGATATATTGAATTTGTAAACCTATTACATTTATATTTGACTTATTTGATAAAGGAGCTAATAAAAAATAATACCATCAGTTGCTCTCTCTATTGCCAGTAATATTAAACCTTTATGGCATTCTTTGATGTATTAATTTTGGAAACTAGAGAACTCTACCAAGCTTTAATTATTATTGCATTTTAAAACAGGAAAAAATTATGTAGCTAGCTAGACTATCTTAAGGATAAAAGACATTTACACTAATTTAATCATTTGCGGTAATTTATTTTAGAATTCTCAGTGGTAACATTAATCTTCAATAACCTATTTGAGGTGATATTGGATTCCAAATATATTTTCAGGAGAATTTTATTGTAGTCCAATGTGAATTATCTATCTTTATTTGAATGGTAAATGTTATAAAACAGGCAATTTTACAGAGCAAAAAGCATTTCTGATAGCCTAAAAATTTAAGCAAAATTGTTGGAATTTGTTAAGTTCACGTTATTAATTTTCACTCTTTTTAGTAACTTTAAAAGAAAATTTTTCATCATATTTTAGATTTTCACATAAAATTCCAGGACTGAAATTAATTTTAATGAAAATATGAATTTTAATGAAAACATGTCCTAATTACGCCATTAATTGTTTCTGACATGGCATCACTTGTACATTTGAATATTATGCTGAGCAAATATCACCTGAAAAGGAAAGAAGTTAACAATGGATTTATCATGGGGAACATGGAACCCATTTAGGGATAATATTTTCCCACATATGATAAGTGTGGTAACAGGTTGATGAATAGACCATAATAGTGTTGGACTGAAAACGTAGACTTCAGTCATTTTAGGCTCCCGTAGAATTTGTAGTAATTAGGAGAATTGAAGTGCAAAGAGAAGTGGCACCCACAAATCACCCTTTCATGACAGTAGGTTAGGGTCACCTTTGCATACCAAGTAACTCCACATACTTTCATTTTCCCGCAAAGTTATATATGGTGAGATATTATTTCCCTGTGAAAAAAATTCCTAATGAGAACTTTAGGTATAATTCATGCAAGCTCATATCTGGGCTGAATTAATCGGCTCACAAATAGTGAATGGTGGATTTTTTTCAGGTGTTGGGAAGGCTTTCACATCAGGAAAAACTCCCATTAATAAGGGTGCCTCTAGGAATAGTGTAATTATAACAAAGTGAGGGTACAATGTCAATTTTATACATGGATCTGTGGAATTTAACTTTCTTCCCCTCCTTCTCCCACTCCATTCTCTTTTTAATTGTGTTGATTACCTTGGGAGGTACAGCATGGGTCTGACCTTCTTTAGTAATACAAGTTGTAAAATATCTGTCTGTTTCCTGTTTCAGAAAGGCATAGCTTCATGTATCTTGCAGTGGACTAAACCTATGGTTCAAATCAGAGGCACCTCTAGCAGCTAAAGATGCAGTCCCTTACTTTCAGCCTGTAGTAGTTTCTGAGTGTCCATCTGAACCTAGGGGTTACTAGAGAGGTACAACAGGACTCCAGGCCATTGATGGATTTTTACTACTTAAACTTTGTACTTTAAGTAACTAAAGTTTGATTACTTAAAATTATAATAATTTAAAGTATGGTTTAAAAATTGCAATTACATGTTTTTGATTGATTATTAAAAACATTTTAGATAGTTTATATAATTCGATTAAAGGTGCTTGCTTTGTGGAAGTGCATAATCTTTAGAATCCAGGAGTACTGAAAAGCTACGTCTTCAAGTCATCAATGGTAGCCAATGATGTGGGGAAGAAAGCTAGTCATCTGACTAATTTGAGCTTTCGTCATTGCTCCCACAATTTGTTTTTGTTGTTTTTGCTCCCACAATTACATGGGGTTACAAGTGTGGTTTCCTTTCCATACTAAAATCATCTGTCCATGTTTCGAACTTCAACGGCTTATCGATTATTCACTCAAGAAGCAAAGTGGACCTAGAACTGGTTCTTAAGAAAAACCCTGGTTTGACTATAGGTACCTCCTTGTCCATCTGTGCAGGTGAGAGACTTGGTGAGCTTCCTCAGCGTCCATTCATGAACGTCTATCTTACTCTTTTAGAGTTTGTCTACAGTGTGTGGATCAGCCCTCAGTCACCAGCACAGAACTGTTTCATCCAGGCCTTTGGCAAAGATGTAAGCTTAAATTGCCAAGCTTTTATCAAAGTCAGGTGGAGAGTGAAAATGGTATTTCTTTTATATTCATTGGATCTCAAGTGTGCAGAATTGGATTGTGATCCTTGTTTCATGATATAGAGTGACAGCCTTTAAGGATGTTTTTTAAAGGACATGCGCTTAGTACATCCGTGACTTAAGATCAAACTGATTTCAACAAGTTGCATATATAGGTCTCACAGTTCCTTTTACTGAGTTCCATTTTGTGGCCTATCTGAGTTTTTCAGGACCCTATCCTGCAAAGCCTAACTGTTGACCCTGCTATTGAATTTGCTGTAGTGATATTACTAGATCTGATTATAAGATTTGAAATCAGATAAGACTGGTCTAGAGACTAAGCTCCAGCATTTACTCTTTTTAAAAAGTGAGTGTTTGTAGATTTTGTGTACCCATTTGCCTACTTCTGGAAATCATATTCATTGCAAGCTTAAATCATATCCAACTGAATAACCAGTAGGCAACTCTACCTTTAGTTTATGTAGTTAGAGTGGAGCTGATCGTATCTTCCCATGTGAGGATGGGTTTGGCCAATCAGACTATTTCGTCCACCTTATTATAATATTTGATTCAAGGATGGAGATGTGGCTCAATTAGAGCTAATCTCAGTACTTCCAGAAAAGCAAGGGAGGCACTGGCTCTTTTCTGTTTTATTTAGAGTGGTGAGGTTATGACTCTTTTCTGTTTTATTTAGAGTGGTGAGGTTATGACATTTGAGCTGCTGGGAGCCATTATGTCACCATGAGTGAAGAGCCTGCCAACAGAGCCCAAACAAGGGAAAACAGAACTAAGAGACAGAGAATACGAAGTCCTGATGACATGGTATGAAGCCTTGGATCCACCTATTCCTAAAACTACTCTCTGGACTTTCAACTGCACAGTAAATTCAAGTAGACAGTAAATCATCACTCCTTTAAAACAGTTTGAGATAAACTTAAAGAATCATAAATAATATCTTAGCTGCTGGATCTTAAAGTAAATCATTTAATTTCTGTATATTTCAGTTCCTTATTCTGTAAAATTATACATAATTTGTGCTCTGCTAAAAGACTTTATAGTCTGCTGCGTTATTCTTTTCTTATTTTGTCCATATTTCCTATCCTAATTTATATGTTCTCTAGTCCCAATATATGTATCTTTGCTTGCATGAACATGTGCATGTATTTATGTATTTATTTTATGGCTTTCCCGAAGACCACAGCAAATCCTTTGTGGAATGAGATGAAGTATAGCTAAATAACCTACATTTTCTAGCAACTTATTTTAAAGTAGTCATTGTATCCATTATATCTTTGTATTGATGTGATGTTATATATAAGACATATATATATCTTATGTATATGTTATTTATATTATCCTTGGATACAAAAATACAATAAAACCTTGGTTAGATAATAAAACCTCAATTAACTAGGAGGCTTCTATCTGTGATGACAGTCAATCACTTGTTTCATGTCCACTAAATAGTGTCATTTTGATAGATGATTTAAGCAGGGGAACTAATATTTTAAAGCATTACGTAAGCTTTGTTATAGGTAATTTGCATATGTTGTCCTATTCAATTCTCACAAATCTTCCAAAATTATCTTAATTTTGTATATTATGGAAACCCTGACTAAGGGAGTTTTCGTAACTTCCCAGGGTCACATAAATTGTAAGTTACAGAGCTGGGATTAAAACCTGAGTCTTTTCCATCTGAAGCCTAAGTTTGTGCTCTCCCTGATGGTGTAGCACGGAAGCTGCCTCAGCCAAAACTCGATGTTTAGTTGTTCCTGGAAAATTGAACATGCAGCTAACTGTAGGGTATTCATTAGTCCCTTCCCTGGTAACTTTTAAGGCCCATTAGGAAAAATCCATGTAAAGGTACTCTAGTGGTTTCTGTGGAGCACCACCCTGTTCCTCCTTCAGAATCAAGGCACTCACTCCCCAGCTTCTGGGGGTGTTGGCCGCCAATGCCTCTCAGCTGAGTCCTTCTCTGGGATTTGTCCTCCATTGAAAGGCCTGCCTTGTCCAATGTTATACCCCCTCCCCTCTTGGTTGATATGGGGTATAAAGGCCCACCCTCTTTGCCTTAACATGGGACAGCTCTGAAGGGCTGTCCCAGCTCCAGAGCTGCTTCTGGGATCTACTGAGGAGATTTCTAGTGAGACTGCGTTACTGTTCAGCTCCTCCCTCTTCCCTTCTCACTTCTCCTACTCCTTTATGAGTGAGAACATGCTCCAGTAAGTTTCCTGCATACAATTCTCCTTCTCAGAGTCTGTACCCTATGGCACCTGACCCAAGATAGCATTCATTCACTTGCTTATTTATCTGTTTACTTATCTATGCTATCATCCACCATCCACTCATTCATCATTCATTTACTCATACACCAAAGACTTATTGGTTACCTCATATGTGCCAGGAGTAATAGAAAATTTGGGACATATTAGAGTTACGTTATAGTCATGTAATAGAGATAAAGGAAAAAAAGAAATGGAAAAAGGAAGGAAAAAAAACAGTAAATAATTGAAAGCATCTAAAGTGTGAAGTATTTCAAAATGTTTATTAAAATCCTGTTTAGGCATCCACTATGTGTCTTGAAAATAAGAAACTATGTTTGTTCTGTAATTGCTTGAATCATACATCTTTTACCTTGATTAGCAATTTCAATCAACCAAGACATTACTGAACATTTTCAAATAAAAAGCTGCATATTTTTCAACCAGAAGTCCTCTATTCAACCTTTTTATTTTCTAAACACTTTTGATTTATTAGAATTGGGTGGTATTACGCCTTATAAAAATATTAATTTCTCGAAAATGCAAAACTCTGTAAATATGAACAAAATGAGATGTTTAAGATGTTTTCTGGTCTTTTATATTTTAATGTTATTTTTGTTTCCTGTCCTTTGATCTCTAAACTTACTTTGCTTTTGGTCTTATGTTTATGTCTAGGTTAGAATACTCTATTTTGATATTAAGTGGACTTAGATTTTTAAACATCAAAGTTGTTTAAAAAATAGGCTTGGTCAGATGTCTGAAAAGTTTAAGTGTACATGAGAGCTCAGAAGAACAATAGGCTGTTTTCTTGAGGGTTACTGTTGGTTGAAACAAGCCTGTTGCAAAAAGGTGGAGTGAGTTGAACTAGTGGAAGCAAAGTCTGCTTTTATCTTGAAGGTTTTGTGAATTTCCATTCTAGAATGCAAGATAGTCTTTTGTGGCGTTTCGAAATCAGTAATCTAAATCTATTGCCTTTGTTTGATTTCTGTGTTTCAGCAGACCCATTTAGTCCCTGTGGGATCTTGCCTTCTGTGTCTTCTATGGGTTCTCCTTCTGCCAAACAGGTTTCCTCGCTGCATCACAAAAGCTCAAGCCAGTCAAAAGAGGCTTTATCTCCATATTTACATAGAAATACAATATCAGAAATTATAGTGAACACTTTTGCTTCTAACGGCTGCAAGCGGCTGTTGCCCCACTTGCCATCTGGTGGCATGTTTTTCTTTCCTCTTCATTTATGGACCATGTGCTAGTTTGTATTTTTTTTTTTTTTTCTCTCTCTCTCTCCATTTGTTTTGCCCACCAATCTCATCCACTTAAGTCTTAATAAGAGCATTGTCAGAGTCAATCATTATTGTGTGCAAAGTATTTGAAAGTCCTTAGAAAGAGAAGGGACATAAGCCTCTTATTCTGAACAAACATTCTAAAGCCACACTGGAATCATTAGGGAAGAAAAAAATAACAGCCAAGATTGCCCTTTCTATGACAAGTTGCTATTTATCTAGATAATGAGATGCACTCTCAATAAATCATGTATATTAATTTAGTATGAATTTACTTGGCTATATCAAGCAATCTACAAGATCCAAATATAATAACATAACAAATATAACTTTTTAAGGTTCTAGAATCAAAACTAAACATGGACATGTTAACTATATATTTTGTATGGTACATTGGTATGAATGGCTTATCTAATTCACGTTTGGATTTACACACTGCCACCCCCACATTTGCTGCAGCATGTCACCTGGGGCAGTCAGCTAACAAAGGCACTCTGTGGCCCTTGAGAATAGGAAGTGAGGAAGAAGCGTGTAGCTACTGAAATTTACAAGAAGAATTTTAAGTAGGCAGATTTTAATTACCCCAGAATAGAACTTGGCCAGCACGGAAAATTGTTCCTCCTCCTACTCATTTTGGAATTTCTGAAAAAAAAAAATCACACTGAATTGCTGCACATATTTATATTTAAAAATATATCTGGATCTAGTCCATTGCACTTGATATCAGAAATTAACAACTTTAATTTTCAACTCTAGATCAGTAATTAGATTTCATACAGAGACGTCACATATGGCTAACTCATCTGTAAGTGAAAACTCTTACCATACCTGGCTGGTCAGCCTGGGTAGATTACCTATCTATCTATCTATCTAATCTATTTATCTGTGAAATTGTAATAATACCAGGTTGGGCAGAGAAGCTGGGTAGAGTGGGTTCTTTCTGTTATTCTTGACCATTCCTCTGAAACAGTATTTCTCAAAATGCAATCTATGGACCATCTGCTTCGAATTTCCTATAAGAAATTCAGATGCCTGGGCCTCACCTGGACATACTGAGACGGGATCTTGGAGAACTGGGTCTGGGAAGGTGCATTTCAATGTACTCCCTAGGTAATTCAGGAGTACGTTAAAGTTTGAGAAGCACTCTCTAAAATACACATAGGCCTTTTTTCCTTAGGCTCTGGTACAAATGGGCAAACTGAATTATTTAAGAAATAAGTTTTGTTTGTTAAAAATAGTTTGAAAAACCTAAACTACAGTAGAACCACCCCATTCTAGTTGCCCTTCAAGCCTAGGCACCCTCTTGAATGAGATGGTTAAACCAGCTCCCTGTCTTTTTCTCTCTCTCTTTTTCCTTCTCTGTCTCTCTGAGCTTTTGTTCTCTGAGATTTTCACATGTACTATGTCAGAAAGGTACATATTTACTGAGATTTGTTTTCATCTGTTCTAGGGAATGGCGTATTCTCTGTTTTTAGTGGCTCAAGAGGTGGGATAGTGGCAAGACTAAGGGGTTTAGAGTAAGACAAACTTGGGTCCAAATTTCATCTCTCCTTCCCTTCTGAGTATCTTTGGATCATTTAGCTAACACTTCTGAGCCCTATCTTCCTCATCCCTAAAAATGAACAATGACATCAACTTTCCAGGGTTTCAGGAGGATCAGATAAAATGGTACATATGAAGAGTTTAGTGCATTTTGACAGTGCTTAATAAACGTTAACCATAATTATTATCATCGTGCATCATGCCAGGGACAAAGGTGTTTCATTAGGAAAAGATGAAGCAGAGGCCCCTAGAATAGTTAGGTAAGGATATTCATTGAGATAATCACTTGCTACTCAGCACTGAATCCTCTCTGCCACATGCCCAGCATGTGCTAGTGCACACAGACCTGGCATTGGACTGGGCCTATGCTCCATCCAGATCCCCTCAGTTCCCTTTTAATGTTCTATGGGTGTCTGTGCCTGTGGTCCAGCTTCTGCAGGCTTTGCTTCGAATGACTCACACCTGTGACTCTTTGGAGCCCTGCCCTTGGTGTAATGGGGCTCCTTTGCCTGCATGCCCAGAGATCAGAGAGTACCTAGGAGTTTATATCTCCACCTCTCTCCCCCAGTCAAGGATTGGTGCATGAGTATGGAAGTCTGCCTCCTGTGTCTGGAGAGAGGACTGACTCTGAGGCGTAATTTATACTCCTGAGCTCCCTACAGGATCAGGCTGAGGCTGGGGCTTGGCCTGAAACCTCACATTGCCTCACTTCTTTCCCTGCCCTGTGCTGCTTCCCCTTCCCTCACTGGCTTTTCCTGGGAGCCTTCCTTAAAAAATTACTTACATGCAAACCCTCATCTCAATGTCTGCTGTTGGGATTCCTTGCTAAGGCACACACATACACCCCCGGCAAGCAGGCATTGACTCTGCAGAATGTGCCCAGTTCTCTGAAGCCCTTTTAAGTAGCCTCAGGTCACACAAACACTGGTTTCCATGTTTGGGTTTGAGAGTTTAGAAGAGGGGTAGAGAGGGTCCAGGTAGTAAGTATTTTGGGCTTTGCAGGCTACAGACAAGGATCTCTGCTACTTTGCTGATGCCTGGTGGAGGATGTATTTCCCCTTGCTTTTGCTTCTGACTCACCTGGATGTCTTCACAGTAATGTCTGCCTGCCCTTCGCTAGCTTTTAGTGGCTAATGATACAGGCCCAGATTGAATGGTGTGCCCTTCAAAGCCTTTAAATTTCTGCGCATCAACTGAGAATATGAGGCTAACACCTGGGTCATCTGCCCGATTTCCAGAGAGTTGTTTGGCTTCTTTTAAGTTACCAGTGTTCATATTTTAATGGTCCATAGCCATGTTAATACCAGAAAGACAGAATTTAGATCTATGAATCTGTGGAAAGTGAGAAATATCAACACCCACAAGAGTCATTAGTATTTTGTAATGTTTGCTTTATTGTCTTGCCTCAAACCAGCAACCTTCGGTGGATCGTTGACATTAATCCTACTCTGATACCAGGTTATTTACTAAGTGACAGAAATTCAGCATTAGCTGAGGTGAGAAAGGCTTATTTACATTCAATATTACTTGACATCTTTGTAATTTTCCCTTTTCATGACAAAGGGAGAATATTTACATTAAAAACACATCAGTAACCTTAGTAATCTCCTTGAGCAGACAAGGGTACATAAAATCAGGATGCAAGCTAAGAATGATGGGAACACAAATGCAGGAAAGCCTGTTTCAGACAAGTTTTAAAGCAGTAAAATTAAAGGAAAACTCTGCAACATAATTAGACCAGGGAAATCAGGAGACTCTGGGTGGTCTCCAACTTTATCTTGATGAAGGAAATCATTGTTTTAGAAGTCATTAATTCAGATGATTGCCATGAAGGAGTTAAGGAAGTTAGTAGCTGCAGAGAGGTGTCGTAATATATCTGGAGGTAAAGCTTTTCTAAAAAATTGAATTTTTATGTAATATAAATTTAAATTTTGTCATCAAATAATTCTTTTTGCTCTAAATAAAATCAGTATTGGATTGCAACACCCGCAGAGTAGAATGCATTAGAACATTAGGATATAATTTGTACTGAAGATGTATTTACAACCCTCTCAACTTGTTTTGCATGTGACAAAATGAAAATAGTGGGCTTTAGGTGTATCTCTGCAAAGCTTCTAGAGTCTTTTATTTCCCAGCCTTATCTATCGTGAGGATAGACTTGGAGCTTGGGCATTTTGGCATCCGCCTCATGGTTTGGGACACCTCTTGGCCAGGAGGCCTGCTGGGCAGAACTCAAACAGGTTCCAGGTGAGTCAGATATCATTGGCACTGATATTTTCCTGGCACAGATCTAAACCCAGTCAGCCCTCTGCCCATGTTGTCTTTAGGAACCTCTGACCATTTAAGCCAAAACCAAGGATCTTGGGAGCTATTCTGAAATTTATGCAAGCTTTTGAGAGTAAGAAAAGTTAAGCTGCATATCCCTCAGTAAACTTCAATTGAGCTTTTCTTTTAAAATTTGGCAATTGAAATAGAGTCTCGGAGAAATGTAGATTGAAGCAAAGATGGAAATAATCTGGGAAAAATCCTTGCTTTAGGCTGACGTCTTTTAGTACTAAACGTCAGACTTTTTTTCTGGAAAATTATCATCACATTGTTTGGGGAATTCCAGCTTGGGATAGATGAAAAGCATTGCACTGATTGTGTACTTAGGTGAACTCTTGTATCACGTATCATAATACATTACATTTCCCAAATCATGAATCAGTTGGCGTTTCATGTGCAGCCCTCTAATATCTAAGTACCTGACCCTCTGGTCCATGGGGAGGTCCTGGAACTACCAGCCTTTCTAGGTCTCCATGAGAGGCAGGTCAGGCTGGAGATGACAAAGAGCTGGCAGATCCCTCTCAGGGATGCTCGGATGTGAAAGAAGAGTTCTCTCTAAACCAGTGCTAGGCTCTGGGTGAAAGGCAGAGGGTTAATCACAGAAGAAGCTGCGGCAGAGTGATTCTCTGCACAGAAGAGTTCTCTCACGTCTGGTTAGAAACTTACTAAACAGGTATATTTAGAAGTCTTCAAGTGGTAGGCTCTTGACAGACAGGGCCAAAGTTTATTTTCATTTCCCTGAGCTGGAAATCAGAATTCCCTTTGCAGTTCCTGTTCAGATATTCAGCATCCTTTTCCCTCTACTTGGGAGATCATAGTTTTCTTTTCTGTCAGATCACTTAAGATTTTCATTCTAGTATCAAATGTGAATTATTCTGCAATATTGGCATCTCAGAATCTTATTCTTTATCTTTCTTTTCTATATTTTCTACGTGTACTTTTCACGGGTTTTCATTGCTTATATAACGAGAAGATCAATTAGTGCCATTTGTTGGATACTTTTGGCAAAGATGAAGATGATGGACGCTCAGCTCAGCCTGCCAGCGCTACTCGAATGTGTTCCTAACTCTGATAATTTGAACTTGGGGGTTGAGACTTTCCCCTTGTGAGCTCAGTATTTATCTGTGGTTCACAGGTGACTTGAGGAGTTGGCAAGGGAAAATCTTTATATGAACAGTTAATTTGGCAGCATTTCACAGCCAGGAAAGAAAAGCATCATATCCACAAATGTTTCTGAGCCACAGGGCTTCATCTATCCTTTGTGTCTTGAGCACAGAAGGAGGGACAGTGAGAATCCAATGTTTGTTCTTGTATCAAGTCACAGAGGTCCCCCTTTCCACATCTGTCTTATTTTCACACATCTTGGTACAAACAGACAAAAGTGGTTATTACGGGAGGTGAAGCCGATAGCTTTTAATACATCACATCCACTAGAATGAAGGCATAATTGCTACTTTTATGTTCATTTTACAGTGAATAGTAATTAGCCTTTGGCCCATTACAGTGTGTGAACATCGAATTATCCACCTGCTCTTGCCATGTCTTGTTAACTTAAACTATGTGCCTAAAGCTTTACCAGAAAACAACTCCTTCCCCATCTCCCGGCTGACATGCTGCTTTAGATAAATTCATTTAGAAAAGTCACAGTCTTGAGGATAACAGTCTCCTAATTTTTCCTGAGAGTCCAGGACAAGGACTTTTAAAGATGCTTTTGGTTACGATGATTGGTACACAGCACATAGCTTTTTGGAAATAAAGGCACATCCCTTCCTTTGAAGACCAAGACATCTTTTGCTGTTGTTTGTGACATGGTTTGTTTGGCTATTAGCTGATTTATGAAGATAATTTGATAAGCGTGTTACAAAATCAATGTGTATACTCAGTCCCTGAGAAGAGGAAGGTCGATGATAAATAACCTTTGCTGATTTGCAGCAGAAATTTCTCTTTGGGGGAAATGGAACCCGAGGTGAAATAATCAGGATTATCACAAAATAAAGCACAAAGGAAAACTTACCTCCTTCTGAACTAAAAGTCAAATATACCTGCACAGTGTAGAAATTAGCAGAAGACTCTGGTACACATTAGAACCTTAGGATCTCAGAGTTAGGAATAAACCTGGAGACTGTTTGATTGAACCCTGTCAGTTTACAGAAGAGGAAATGCAGCTTAAAATGTAAAATGTCTTGCTTCTAGTTGGAGAAAATCCTTACTTCTTTCTTATAATACATGTTTAAGTGGTTCCAGCATCTGAAGGAAAGTTTGGTGACACTTTTAAAGTATGCATCTGAGATAGAAAAGAAACAACTAGCTTAATTTTTGGCTTAAAAAAAAATCTTCTATGGAATTCTGCCATTGCTTTACTTCCATCTATGGCAATGCTTTTGTTAGTGAGTGGGAGGCATATCTTACCACCAGGAGCACCAGCCCCTGGCTAGTTTTTAGGCTCCGAGTCCAAAGGTGTGTGTAGCTGTATCAGTTTCCTATGGCTGCTACAACAAGTGACCACACACTTAGTGGCTTAAAACAACACAAACTTATCATCTTATGTTTCTGGAGGTTGCAAGCCCGAAATCAGTTTGAATGGCCTTAAAATTAAGGTGTCAGCAGGACTGTATTCCTTCTGGTGGCTTTGGGGAGAAACTGTTTCTTTGATTTTTCCAGCTTCTAGAGCCTGCCTGCATTCTGTAGCTCATGACATCTTCCTCCATCTTCAAAGCATCATTCCAACCTCCTCCCATCTCAAGATCCTTCATCATATCTGCAAAGTCTCTTTTACCTATGGTAACGTATTTCCAGGTTTCAGGGATTAGGATGTAGACATCCCTGGGGGACCATCATTCTGCCTCCCACTGTAGGGCTCTGGGGAAGGAATAGTGCAGGCAGTTTACAGTCAAGTTTGGCCTATGACGTTGAAACAATGGAAGAAGTTGCAGCAGCTGCTCTATTTATTTGGTTCTGTGTCAGGAAGGCTAGCAGATTATCCTGGAGGGTTTCCCTAACTGGTCTCTGCATGTCACAGCTACTATGTCACATTGGAGCAACTGATCATGTACCACCACTGAAAGTACTGGTTGGGATATGTGGGAAGCTGAAAACTTAAAGTACCGTAAGAGGCATTTGCAAGTTACGCTTGGTCTGATTGTCAAAACTGTTTAGATTCCGTAGAGAGCTTTCAGTTGAAGCCCTGATATCTTCAGTAACTAGAGATGTATAATGCTTGTACTTAAAAGGAAATAAAAATAATCTTTAAAAATTCAGTTTTCAAATGCTCTGCTTATTTTTTTGGCCTGTGAATTGAAACTCAACTGTTCCATAATAGAAAAACCAGGAAGAAGAAAGAAGAAACATTTCTATATAGAATTTCTATATACAGCTTACTAATTGCATTTGTGGTTCATTAATATCTTGTTTATGAAAAAAATCCATGTGAGACCTTGAGGGTCCCTTCTAACTCAAGGGGCTGTATAAAATTATCTCAATTTAAATAGCATCTTAAAATGTTTAGCGTCCCTTGGTAAAGATAAAACATCTCATCATTATCAATTAAAGGACTCCTGAAGTCTTTGAAAAGAGGACTT
This sequence comes from Equus asinus, assembly GCF_041296235.1. Classification (NCBI taxonomy): domain Eukaryota; kingdom Metazoa; phylum Chordata; class Mammalia; order Perissodactyla; family Equidae; genus Equus; species Equus asinus. The sequence continues at coordinate 16,264,665 of NC_091796.1, forward strand.
GTTTGCTTAAAATATGTGAAGGTCATGCTCACCCTGTAATAGTCAATGAGAAGTAGTCATTTGTTATTTTTAAGCAGGCTGTCATTTAGCCATTATGAAGATGAATAACATTTGTTATTAGTTAATAATCTTCCTGTTGATTATGGAGAATAGATACTTGCGAACACCTTATGTGCCTTTCTTAGTTGCTAGATTATTAATGCCTTTTGATTAAATTCTGTAAACAAAAATTAAGGTCTTTGTTTTCTAAATTTTGAGACTGGCTTCTAGGATGCAAAACCATGCGTTGATCCATGGTATTTTGAGTTGCATATGTTATTTGCCTACTGTTCATGCAACGTTGCAAAAACAAAGTTCATTTTTTAATATCAAACAGATTGTCAATGGATCATATGCTGCCTCTATTAAGGTTAGTTTTTGGATGTCTGCCTTCTTGAAGAGAGTTAATGAAGCTATAAGATACCTGTGTGCCTTCGTTTGGAGTCAAGCCTAATTATCTGGATCTTGGCCACATTATTGTCCGAGCCTTATTTCTGAAGCAGATGGAGTCACTCAGGAATGACTTCATTTGTACTAATTTGTTGCACTGTCTTCTGTTATTCATCTCAGAAGAACTCTATAGCTTTTGTCACAAAGAGCAGAAAAAGACAAAAGACTTTTAGTCAGAAATTAAGAAAGATCTATTGCTTCCATTCACGGATACTGATGTTCCAACTCAAAGGCGATTAAGTAGTGGCCACTTTAGGGCAGTGAAGTGGTGTAAGAGGGTAATTATGCTATCCAAGATCCATGAGCTTTCATTTTTTAGAAGAAGGCAGATGACAGACATATTGATCCAGCACTTTAAAAGAGAAGCTCTCTGGAGCTTTTTTTGCTGCTGTCAGTTTTTCACCTGGCTTTGGAGTGCCCAAGGGGCAGTCTCTGAGGGAAATCTCCACCTTGGCTGACTCAGGGCATCAAGTATCTTGCTGGGAAAGAACAATCACTTTGGTATTAATGGATCAGATACAGAATCTCCTGGTTACAGGCTAAAGGGTCATCACAATTCTACCTTGCATTCTGGATGTGGTCATCTCCAAAGAAGATAGTATGTAATAAACTCCTAATTCAATCATGTTCATAAATTTTCTGGAGAGATATGTAGATTCTGGTTTCAGAGACAAGGAATAAAATTTGGCTTTTTCATTGACAACTGATGGTGGTGGCTTCTTTTACTGCTATCTTGGCAACAAGGGATTAAAAATTGCCCATGGCTTTTATGTGCTCAATGGGATATTCCAGTTTAGTATAAAAAGTCTTAGATAAAGAATAACAACTTTATTCAATAATCATATTGTTATTGGCAAATATTTGAAATCTAATGATTCCACTTACTCTAATTATAAAATCTGCAGATGGAACATGTCTACATTGATATCAAAATATCTGAATGAAAGTTGAAAAGAAAACAGATGATCTTACCATCAATGCAATGACAAATATTTATTGATTCAAGAACCCAAATTTCAGAGGCTATTTCTTCAAAAGAATTTTTTATTTGTGCTTCAGAGACATTGCTTCTAGATAGTAACTTTTATACATTTCTGAGATTATAATATATGTAAAGTTTTCATTAGAGATCCCTAAACTAGGAGTTAAAAAGGCAAATTTTTGTGTAACATAAGATTTTGTTTCATGTATTAGTTTGCTAGGGCTGCTGTAACAAAATGCCACCAACTGGGAGACTGAAACAACATAAATTTATGTCTCACCATTCTGGAGGCTGGAAATCCAAGATCAAAGCATTGGCAGGCAAAATCTGGACACAGAGACAGGCATACACACAGGGAGGACGAACGGCTTGTGTAGATGAGGGCAGAGATCTGGGTGATGCCTCTACTAGCCAAGGAAAGCCAAAGATTGTCAGCAAACCACTAGAAGCCGGGAGAGAGACCTGGAACATGTTCTCCCCTATAACACTCAGAAGGAACACCAACACCTCCACCTCCCATTTCTGGCCTTTTGTCGTTTAGGCTACTCAGTTTGTGGGACTTTGCTATGGCAGCCCTACCAAATTCACACAGCTGCTTCTGTGTTTCAGATGCAAGTTTCTCAGTAGACCTGCTCTGCCCGTGCAATCTAAGTCAGCCCCTCTCAGGCCCTCCCTCACACATCTGGTTTCCTTCTTTCCACCTTTCCTAATTATTTCCCTCCTGTAAAAGGTAAGCTCTTAGAAAAGGGACCTTGTCTTTCTGTTGACCTCTAGTCTCCCAACTCTGAGACCAGGGCTGGCACAGAGTGGGCACTGAGTAAATATTTTTTGAGTGAACGAATCATTCTGATTATTACCTACTTTATATCTCCAGTGATGTGAAAGAGGATAGTAACGAATGAGTGAAAAATCACAAGAATTAATTTGTAACAGCCTGAATATATCAAAAAGATTTTTTATTTTATGAAAAGTTTTTTAGTTTTAAACTATTAAGTCATAAAAGCTTGGAATATCACTTTGAATTTTAGTTTTGATTTTTTTTTAAAAAGAATAACAACTAGCAACAACTAGTAACATAATTTAATTGGTAAAGGAATTGCATTCAAGTAGAATTTATTACAAAAATGTAAAATAAACCAAATTGTTCTGCCTATTCAAAACATCTTTTATTTGCTTCTCTAAAAGAAGATGATTTAATTTGAAAAGATCAGATGTATTGATTGAGATGTGATTTCTATGATACTTAATGGAAGAATGAGGCAAATGAAAAGGAAATTTATCTTTCATATTTGTTAGCATCTGATGGAAGAATTGTTCAGGATTAGTCTTAGTCATAATATAATAGGATTTTTAAGCCTGATAGATATCCAAAAGTTGTATTCATTAAAATCATCTGGGTAAGATATCATGATTTCTGACAACCAATATTATGTTGCCAGTTAGGAAGTTTTGCAGAAGTCGATAATAGTTTGTAGCCGAGTGTGCTGTGTGCTAAAAAAGTTCTTGAAGAAACTTCCATTAATACGTTCAAAGGATCTTGCCTCTTTTAATTTGCTTATGATGACTTTAAATTAAATCTAAACATAAGAATTTGGAAACTATCATTTTTAATGTATATTAGTATTATGGTATAACTATATATATAGTTTGTGTATATATATATAACACACTGTACACACACAGACCCAAATCATAATAAGCATACAACTCCATTAATTTTCACAAAGTTAATACACCAGTGTAGCCAGCATCAGATCAGGAAATCAAGTACTATTGGTTGAAGGGCCATTTCAAGTGTTTTGACCATTTTTTCTCTGGTGTGTTTGCCTTATTCTTATTGTGAGTATGAGCCCTTGGTGGAAATAGGGTTTGGACTTGTCTTCCTCCATTCTGTGGCTTGCTTTTTCATTCTTGATGGTGTCTTTAGTTAATAGGCATCTTTTGTTTTAGTGTAGTCCAATTTCACAGTCTTCTACTTTAGCACTTTCCGTGGCCTATTTAAGAAATCTTTGGCTATTCCAAGGTCATGAAGATATTTTCCTACGTTTGCTTCTAGAAACTTCATTGCTTTACTTTTCCTGTTTGGATCTATGACTTGACTGGATTGATATTTAGTGCAAGGTATGCTCAAAATGTGATTATCTCTAGGGGTAATTTTATTTTTCTTTAAAATTTTCTACAATAAAGGTGTCTTCGCCTTATAATTTTAAAAGTGTGAATTAGTCACCCTTCACTACATTATACTGTATAACAAAAATGTTGACATTTCAGTGGATTTTAGTAGCAGATACTTGTTTTTTGCTTGCATATGTTAGTGGCTCCCAGTCAGCTAGTATGGGTCTTACTCAGTCTGTGGTTATAGAAGTTGAGTTCTGTTCCATGATTCCATCCGTTCTAAGATTCAGAGTAAAGAAGCAGACCCTCCACGGCAGAGGTACAGGAGCAAATAGTCTGGCAGAAACCTTCAGCACCTCTCAATGTTTCCACTAAGGGTGACGTGGGGCATATCTGCTCACATTCCACTCCGTTACTCAAAGGAAATCACAGGACTATGGCCAAAGGCAGTCGAACAGGGAAAATCACTATAAGAGAAGAAGGGAATGAAAAACTTCAAATATTATAATCTATCACAAAGGCTGTTTTACAGTGCCATAAATCTTGCACCATTTCTTCCTTGCTCTAAATTCCTCAGCATGACATTCAGAGCCTTTCATAATGCAGCCCTAAGAGACATCCCAGCCTCAGAGTCCACCACTCTTCTACACAACGTCTGTGATCTTGCAACTGTGGACTGTTCACAATTCCCTGAGCACAACTCGCCTCTGTAAGCCTGTATGCTCCTATTCACTTTGTCCACCCTTCCCCCCAACACATCTTATGGATTACTGTTAGAAAAGTACTTGAAGTTTCCTGAATGAGCCACATTCTTTCAAGACTGAGTTCAGTTATTTCCTCTGCCTGGGATGTTCTGTATTTCCCTCTTCCCTTGCCACTTGAAATTCTACTTATCCTTCAAAGACCAATTTTTCTATTCAGTCTTCTTGTATTCCCATAGTCAGAATTAATCACTCCCTTTTCTTGCCCAATTATAGCACTAATTGCCGCCTACCTTAATTTCTAGTTATGTGTACACACATTGGTCTCTCCCTACAAGGGGTTGTATGAGCTCCTTGATGACATTTTATTCCTTTCTGCATTCCCTCCAGAGCAAAGAGGAAGCAGTTCCTGGCACATAATTCAACTGAAGTTGGTAGAATTGAATTGCAGGCCAATGTAGCCATGAAATAATATTTAAAAAACATTATGTGACTTTTTAAAAAAAATCCCAAAGTTGTCAACAGTTAAAACTTTGTAACTTCTAAGAAAAGTTGCTGATCAGTGAAGCAAAGAACAAGTCAAGAACCAAGTACAGTTTGCCCTTCAAGAACCAAAGACTGACAACAATAAAGCTACAAGTGATTTATTACCTTCTTGAGTTGCATACATTTATTTTGCTCAAGGTGTGTATTTTATACTTCCTAACAGCCTTGAAGAGAGTTTAAAAAAATATTCTCTGACTTTTATGCTTCCCAGGTCAGTACCTGGTGGAGAGAAATAAAAGTAAGCTATAAAGGCATACCTCTAGTGCTGCTGGGGTTCACTCTCCCTTCTTTATAAAAGCATACATCTTACCTGCTACTAGTCCGAGTTATTTTCAGTGGTGAATTAAACCTTAAGCTAATTTCTCATTACCCTCAGAAATATGGGCTGATGCTTAGGGATGAGCCCTGTCTTACACTTTGGCATTTTCATCAGAATGCTTTTCTCATGGGTTTACTAGATGGACATTTTTGCTAACTTTTGACCACTGATATTAACATGTATTGCCTTTCGTATTATTATTTTTTTTTTTTAAAGATTTTATTTTTTCCTTTTTCTCCCCAAAGCCCCCCAGTACATAGTTGTATATTCTTCGTTGTGGGTCCTTCTAGTTGTGGCATGTGGGACGCTGCCTCAGCGTGGTCTGACGAGCAGTGCCATGTCCGCGCCCAGGATTCGAACCAACGAAACACTGGGCCGCTTGCAGCGGAGCGCGCGACAGGATTCGAACCAACGAAACACTGGGCCGCTTGCAGCGGAGCGCGCGAACTTAACCACTCGGCCACGGGGCCAGCCCCGCCTTTCGTATTATTTTAAATGCCTATTTTATCTACAGCTCTTTTCAGAGCCATGTTCCTCCAAGTGTGGTCCATGGATTGGCTACTGGTCTTTGAGTTGTTTGTTACCAGTCCTCGATAAGATAAAGAACTTGTAGCAGAGTGTAAATTAACTGTGTTACGAAGCACTCTGTTTAGTTCATCTGACTCTTTTTTGTTTTTCCATAGCAAGACTTTATCGATGAAGGAAGCAGGCCATCGATTTACATTCTGGCATAAGCTCCTTTTCTCATTATGGATTGGCATTTTGAGTAGCACTGCTGTAGAGAACCTGCCCCTATGCACACGTGACACGCCCCAGTCGCTACTTATTGAAGCTGGAGTGGACTTGTGGTCCATTCTAAGCAGCGATCGGTCTCTCCTTCTCCCCCTTTTCTTACTCTTTCCCCATCCGTTTCTTCCTCTGTAATAGGAACTAAAGGATATAGAGCTATCTGCATGCAGATGTCTGTTGGTGGTGGATGTTTGTGCTGACAGGTCTTAGTTGGAGTCAATACCAAGCAAGACAAAGCCACAAGCAAACCAAAGTTCTGGGGAGCAGAAGCTGTGAGACAGCAGCTAAGGGGGATGGGGAAAAAATACAGGCTAAAGCTCTCTGTAGAGATGGCAGAGACGAAAGGACATGTGATGCTGGGAGAAGATGGACACACACTCCCTCACACTCAAGTCCTCCTTTCCAGTGCTCAGCCGAGGCCCCCCACCAGGGCTTAGGATTCAACAGGTCTTGGGTGGAATCTGTAAATCTGCATTTTAACCGGTGCCCGAGGGTATTCTCAATTTAGGGAACTTCAGACCCTTCTTGGAGGAACTGTGGCTGTTTTGTGAGGTAAACTTTACCGATCTTTCCAGCTTCAGTCCTAGCCAAACTATAGATACTCAAACTAAATGTAGTATCACACCTCTCTCACACCTTAATGCCTTTGAACATGCCTGAATTCCTCTCCCTTTTTCTCACTTTGGTAAAAACCTAACCCTTGCAAACATAGCTCAAATAACAGCTTCTTTGAAGCCTTGAATCCTCAAATCCCCACCCAATTTCCACCCTTCTATTATCCTTGCTCCATTATTGGATCCCTTGCCCAATTTCTTAGCTCTTCTTTAGAGAAAATTTCCTTGCGTGTTCCTCATCTTCCATTCTCTCTTCAAATCACTCCAGTCAGGATTTTCTC